>NC_083289.1:10142823-10788098 GCF_963506605.1 Zootoca vivipara | reverse complement strand
TGTGGAAAGGCAGCATATAAACTCAACTAATTATATGGCATTAGATGCAGATGAAAAGAGGCAGTTTTGAACACCCATTTCTAAGGGCATGCTGTGTCCAAATAAAATAAAATAAAAGTTCCAGACAGACAGACAGAGCCATATCCAAGAAAGCCATTCTATTAGCGCAGGGGTGAGGAACCTCTGGTCCACTGATCAATCTTGGCTCACCAGGGGGTGCAAGTTTGCCTCCAAGGCCATTTCCCCCAAACCATACCCACTTGTCCATCAGCTGATTACATTGGGTGATGTCGGATGATGGCCAAGAGGGATGGGGTTCAATCCTGCTGCATGGCACTTTGGCAGAACATTCGCTACAGAGGGCACACTGGTGAAGCAGATCCTTACAGCCAGCAGGATTGCACTCTCTCCTTATCAGCCAATGAGCAGAGAGTGCAGCTCTGTAGTGCTCTGCTTTGACGCAGGTCAGCTTGGACAGGTGGGTGGGACCACACATCCTTTGGTCACCTGATGTCATCGTGGTGTCAGAAGATTGACAGGTGGATGGTCCCCTGTCGTCTAGTGCCATCTTCTCTTAGGCCTCAGGCGGCAGAATGTCTTGAGCAGACACTGCATGCCTGCACACATATGTGGTGTGTGTGTGTGTGTGTGTGTGTGTGTGTGTGTGTACACAAGTACAGACATGCAGACTGATCTATGCACCTAGTAGAATAAGGACATTGAAGAGTGAGTTGGTAAAGGGGAGTGTACCATTCCAGACTGCAGGTGGGTGGTACCAATGCTCTCCTATGGGTTGGTATGGTTAGAAAACACACAAACCTTTGTTCATGTTGAGCATTAGCAACTGAGCAACTAACTGGGAAGAGATCCGTACAAGCATGCACTAGCTGCTGAGTGAATTGCTGGAGAATTTGGATCAATGACATTGCAGTATGCAGATCAGCAGAATCCACAACCCCCAGCTGCACCCCAAGAAGCAGGAGGCCCCAGAGAAGCTGCTTAAGGCTGGCTGCACACATGCCATACCCTTAAAGCATGTGACTTAGTTGGTTAAGGGCGCTGTGAGGGGTAAACTGCAGATCCCAGGATTCATGTGCTTTAAATATATGGAGTGCATGCAGCCTAAGCCTCAATTGGCTTGTTTTTTTTTTCCTTTCTAATAACACCAGTGAGGAGGATGAGGAGGAAGAGCAGAGCAATAAAAAGGTGCTGGCCATGAAAAGGGGCCCAGAATCCTCGTCTGAGGAGGGCAGTGCATCCGAGAGCAGCTCGTCGGAGTCCGATTCTGGCTCCGAAGCAGAGGAACCCCACTTGGAGAAGGAAGTGAAAAAGAAAAGGACGGTGAGTGGGCAGAAGAATGGCGCAGGGTCATGAAATCTGCCAGCGATGTCTTCTGGTGCAGCCACTAAGCTTGGTCAGTCCTCAATTGGGCAATTTTATGGGCTTGTCCCTTTCTAAAGAGTGATTTGTTCCCCCAAGCCTGTTCATGCCTCCCTCTTGTGCCTGGATGGTGCTGTTATGGCTGTATAAGGACTGGCACTCAAAGAATCAGAGTTGACTTTTAGTAGTATATAATATGTTGCCTTCAAGTGGTGTGTGACACAGAAGAGTATGAAGAGTGCCGTGCCTGGCAGAATTGACTGGGTTTAGCACTGGCTGTGCCAATGCGGAAAACACAAAGTTAACGCTTTTCTAATTTTTCCTCTGTCTTGTCTTTCAGCCTCCTAGCAGCAAACCTGCTCCAAAAGCCCCCAAGAAAGGGGTAAAAGAGATTTCCCTGCTCGACCTAGATGACTGTAAGTCTTACCCCCTTAACAGTTTCCCCCTTCCCAGGAAACACTGGGAATTGTAGCTCTTTGAGGGGCATAGGGGTCTCCTGAAAACTCTTAGCTCCCTTAACAAATTACAGTTCTCAGGATTTTCTGGAGGAAACCATGATTCTCAAAAGCGTAATGATACTGCTTTCAACATACAGTGTGGATGGGGCCTAAAAGTTCGCCTGGTGCCACTGGTTTCAAGAATTAGCACTATTTTCATTACTGAGTATTTAGACTGTATTTAACATAGTATTTTAATAATTCACTTCATAGTTGTAAACCTCTTAGAAGCCATTTTGCCCTGTCAGTGGTATGTAAACAATAAAATAAATGAACACTCATGGTCAGAATCACAGGGCATGTTCAGGAGCTTAACCCAGTGTTTCTCAAACTTGGGTCCCCAGCTGTCTTTGGACTACAACTCCCATCATCCCTGACTAGGTACAGATGATGAGAGATGTAGTCTAAACACAACTAGGTACCCAAGTTTGAGAAACACTGGGCTTAACCTATTCCCGTCATACCATGGTCCCAGCAAAAATCTTCCCCTTCCCCTGACATTGCTCAGGGCAAATGTTGCAGTTGACCCCTTCTGCACTTGGGGAAATCATTTCTACTTTAATGGTGGATTCGAATCCTAAGATTACAGAAAATGCAGCCAAGGATCTTGCTTTAGTCAAAAACGTGTTTTTAAAAAACTATTTCTGCTTATTAGTGGGTTTTGTCATATTTTGCTTTTAAAAGGTACAACTTGTGTGCAGGTATATTTTGTCTTTCTCACTGCTGAGGCTCTCTTGATAAAGCTTATGCTGTGTTTGGTTTCCATGGCCTGTAGACCAAGTAAGCTGAAACTGGATTAGCTATTGACACCCAAAACTCCTGCGTTAAATAGCAGCTGGGAAGTGGAGAGGTTTGCATCAAGGACTCAGTGTGGGCAACAGGCTTGACACACCTGCAGCTCTGATCCTTATTTGGGGGTGGGGGAAAGTGTCATAATAACTATTTTTAGAAGAACAAAAGCAGACAAATTAAATGCATGCATGCCTCATCTAATTTGGGAAAGGGGTGTAGTTCTCTGGTGAGAGAAGACCCCAGATTTAATCCTCAGCATCCCCAGGTAGGTTAGGGCTGGAAACATTCTTCTTGGAAATCCTTGGAAAGGGAGCTGAGCTAGATGGACCAATGATCCAACTTGCTATAAGGCAGGCATGGCCAACATGTAGATCGCGATCTACCGGTAGATCCCCAGGACGTTTCTGGTAGATCCTGGGTAGATTGCGGGTTCCTTAGTGACTGCCAGCCTAAAAGAAAAGAAAGAGCTCTCCCCCTAAAAAAAAACCCTCAAGAACTCTTGTCTCTCCCCCACAAAAAACTCAATAACCATGGGCAATTGCAGGGAGAGCCCCTTCCCTCTTTCCGATACAGAGCTTACCAGTATGTGTGTGACTGTGTTAGTGCATTGCACAGAATGGCTGGATTGCTCCCCGTCCCTCTTGCCTGCCTAGAGCTCCCCGGCTACTCCTCCCTCATGCCGGCAGAGAGGGAGGGGTGTGTGTGAGTTTGCGTGCGTGCGTGGGATGGCTCTGCTTTCCTCAGGACATAGCAGGGCCTGAGTGAGTAGCTGGAGGAAAGCGGGAGCTCTAGCTGCCTCCCAGCTGGGGGGTGGGTGGGAGAAAGAGAGAGAGAGAGACAGGTGGATGGGTGCCCCTAGCTAGCTCCCAGCTGGGGGTGGGGGAGTGATGGGTCTCCTAGCTGGCTCCCAGCTTGGGGGGGAGAGAGATGGGTCTCCTAGCTGGCTCCCAGCTTGGGGGGGAGAGAGATGGGTGCTCCTAGCTGGCTCCCAGTGGCTCAAAGGGGGAGAAAGAGAGAGGGGTGGATGGGTGCTTTGGGGGGGGGGAAGATAGGTGCTCCTAGCTGGCTCCCAGCTTGGGGGGGAGAGAGATGGGTGCTCCTAGCTGGCTCCCAGTGGCTCAAAGGGGCAGGGAAACCTGGTATATACCAGCCCCACACGTCAGCACATTTGCTTTCATGGGAATAAACTACCTCCCAGCTCCCCATCACCACCAAACAACAGCCATAGGTATCAGGGCGGAAATAAGTGCTGGAAATCATGATGACCTCTGAACTTGAAAAATTTGCTCTCCTTTCCTCTTGATTACTAGTGTTAGTGACAAAAAAAAGTATGCACATACCTAAAGCAATTTCTACTATTTCACATTGATGTTGTTGTTGTTGTTGTACTCATCTTCATTAATTACACACCCTTTACCAACATGTCCCAGATTGGGTTACAATTCAAAATTCAAAACAGTTAGCAATCAAAGGAATAGAGTGGGCCCTGAAAAAACACATCTCAAAGGTGGAGAGGTTCATCTTCATCTTTTGCCAAAAACTGAATAGTGAAGAAGCCAAACACATAACTGTGAGGAGGGAATTCCACAATTTAGGGGATTCCACAGAGAATACAATCTGGGCCACCTCCCCTCCCAAATTCCGAGGGCTGTGAAACTCCCAAGAGCTCCCCCTCTGCTGATCTTAACACCTGTGAGGTTCTGCACCTGTAAGGTCTTTCAGCTATGTGAAGCCTAAGTTATTTAGGGCTTAAAACACTAAAGTGAGTACTATAAAGTGAGTACTATAAAATGCAGCTCTTAGAACAGGGCCTACCGTATATGAGGGCCTGGGGGGGGCGGGAAAAATGGGAGGAAAAACAGTTTTTTCCCCATTTTGCTCCAAAGCAGTTTTTTAGAAGTCCATGAGAAAAATGACAAAAAGGAAGAGGAAGAGAAAATGGAAAATGATAGCAGTAGTTCAGAAAATGAGATAGAATAAACTGCATGTATATGTTGTGTCTTCTGTTTCTTTCTTTTTAAAATCACTACTCAAAGGGTAGACCTTCTATGTAGCTTAAATATTGAGGTTTTCTTTTCCCAAGCAGAGATAATGTGTAAGTGTGGTGTCAGCTCCCTAAAAAAAGGTCAACAACTCGGGGGAACCTTTCCTTAAAAAGTCAACAACTTTGGGGTCCCCCCCCCTAAAAAAGATGATGAGTGGTTGTTTGATCTGGCTTTCCTTCCTGATTTCACAGGTAAACTTAGTGATATGAACCTTGAGCTACAAGGTAAAGGTAAATGCATTGGCGACGACATGATTAAAATAGTTTCATCCTACAAAACAAAATTTAAGCTAATGATGGCTGACCTTACAACCAAAATTTTTGATCACTTTCCTAATATGCAGGACCATCTGGGGAAAAAATCCTGACTTTGTTTTTCAAACAGAGAAGTATGTGGCTGAAATTGGTTCTGTTATTCTGGAGTTAGAAAAAAGATTTGGTGACTTCCAAAAAATTGAATTAATTGTAGAGTACGTGTCATTTCCATTCAAATCTGATTTGGACATTTAAAAAATTGCTGTCATTATCAGTACAAATTACTCATTGTGGAAAATAGCTTTGAAAATGAGGTATTAACTCTGAAAAATGACATTTTTCTGAGGGCCCGTGCAGAAGAAGAATTGTTTTGGAAGTTTGTGCCCAGGCAGAAATTTCCAAATTTGAGAAGATGCAGTGAAATTTTACACTCATGTTTTGGTTCTACTTATTTGTGTGAATCTGCATTTTCATATTTAAAAATGACAAAGAGTATGCAACGTTCAAACATGACAGATGAGCATCTTAAGGATTCCCTGAAGCTGGCCCTGACACAGTACTTGCCTGATATCGAACAGTTGGTTACCAAAATGGTGATGCAGGTGTCACATTAAGAATGGATGAAGGCATGTATTTTTTAAGAAATCTTGATAGGTAGGTTAATGGAGTGGGTAAAGGAGTTCGTGCGGCATACAGTTTTGTGAGTGCTTTTATGCAACTCTCTCCCAAGAAAGCTCTAAAAGTTTCTGTTGTCCCCTGTAAGAAAAGTATTTGGGCAGTGCTCCCCCCAAAAAGGTTACCAAATCTGGTCACCCCCCTTTCCTTCTCCCTAAAAAAGCTAACTTAGAGCCAAACCCCACGCCAGATTTTAATTCTGAAAGTAGATCACAGTCTCTTGGGAGTTGGCCACCCCTGCTATAAGGCAACAAGTTCCTGTGTTGTCCTAAGATGGGTCTGAATGATTGCTTTCAAAGAAGGTCACCTGCTGTGAATTCACTCTGTTTCCTTTGACACTGGGAGGAAGCCTGTCTTTGCAGAGATGCAGCAGGTGATGACTTCTTCTGAGGTCAAATTATGCTTAGCAGGTCTGTCTGCAACTGGATCATTCAGTGACTCCTGGTAGAGAGAGACAACTGTTACACAGCAGCATACTGGAGCCTCATGGGGACCCATGCTTAAATTCATGTTCTGTGCCCTGGCCAAAGTTTTGGAACGACTGCTTTACAGGTTGCCATAGAGCAGGTGATCTGTCCATGGTGCTGGAGAGACATTTTTTGTACAGTGGTACCTTGGTTTAAGTACACAATTGGTTCCAGAAGTCTGTACTTAACCTGAAGCGAACTTTCCCATTGAAAGTAATGGAAAGTGGATTAATCTGTTCCAGATGGTCCATGGAGTACTTCAACTGAAGCGTACTTAACCTGAAGTGAACTTTCCCATTGAAAGTAATGAAAAGTGGATTAATCCATTCCAGACGAGTCCGCGGAGTACTCAACCTGAAGCATACGTAACCCGAAGTATGAATGTAATTGGTTCTGGAAGTCCGTACTTAACCTGAAGCGTACTTAACCTGAAGTGAACTTTCCCATTGAAAGTAATGGAAAGTGGATTAATCTGTTCCAGACGGGTCCGCGGAGTACTTAAACTGAGAGTACTCAAACCGAAGCGTACTTAAACCGAGGTATGACTGTATACCCCTGTTTGTGTTTGTGTGTGTATGTGCACGTGCTTGCATCTAACTCTAAGCACTTTTTCCCCATAGAGCAGGTCTTGTTGACTTGCCATTCTCTCCTCCCAACCCAAATTGTGAAAAGTGCGGATCTAGAAGTTTATCAACGCCTTTGTTTCCTGCTTCTCTGCCCCACAGTCACACCCCCTCCCCCACAGTCAGTTGCCTCCAGCCCCGCAGTTTCCACCAGCCTAGTGACCGACCTCGAGGGGCTCACCCTGACTGACACTTCTCTAGCAGCTGCTGTAAGTGATCTCAATTTATTTATATATCTCTCTATTTATCTGTCTACCTTTTTAGATCTTCTCTTTCCTCCAAGAAGCTCGCAAAATGCATGATTCTTTCTTCCATCTGTTTGACAACAAACCTGTGAGGCAGATTTGGCCTAGAGAGTATGATGGCCTAGGCCAGGCTTCCTCAACCTCAGTCATCCAGATGTTTTTTGCCTACAACTCCCATGATCCCTAGCTAGCAGGACCAGTGGTCAGGGATGATGGGAATTGTAGTCTCAAAATATCTGGAGGGCCGAGGTTGAGGAAGCCTGGCCTAGGCCCTAGGGCATCCAGTGAGCATCACAGTTCAGTGCAAATTTGAACAAAGCACTAACATAATGCTACATGAATGTTCTGGCAGCTCTCCCTCTCCTTCCCCACTCCCAACCACCCTCTGAATATCTTCCATGGATCCTCCCAATCCTTTAGAGCAGATTTGGGGTGTGTGTACGGGGAACATAGGAAAGTGAGGGACAGCCCTCTTGCACAAGTGGAAATCCTTGCACTGATGGAATGAGTTAGTTGGATACAGTACTGCCCTATTCCACAATGGTTCTTTTTTGTTGATAGGACCTTAAATGAGGTTTTTAGGGTGCAGGACCTGACAATTATGTGGCTGGGGAAAGCTAGAGGCCCTGTGGTAAATTTCCTTAGCTGTCTTTGTCAGGAAAATAAGCCTCCCAGGTGTGCTGTCCAAGATCTGAAGTGGCTAGTATAAACTATATAGGAACTTTATAGCTCACTTATAAGAGTGCACATTTTGTAAACAGAAGGTCCTGAGTTCAATATTTGGCATCTCCCAACTGAGCTAGGAAAGTCTCTGGGCTGGGAAACCCTAGTGAGCCACTGCCAGTTAGTGTAGATAAAAAACTAGATGGGCCAATGATATGGCTCAGTATATGGCAGCTCCTTGTGTTCCTGTGCAAGACACATGATTGGCCACGGCTGTGCAGATGCCATGCTGCCTTCCAGTGAGAACTGTATCGGATGTTCCCAGATTTTGATTTCTAACTTTATACATTTTATTATACATTTATACAAAGAATAAAGTAGCATACAAACAAAAGAATAAAAACGGAATGTAGGAAAGGGGAATATGATGTTTTGACCATATAAACCACTGGCCAACTGTGATGCATAAATTTCAAGAAAGGCTGACCAAATGCTTCTTGTATTTCTGTTAATTGTGCTTATGTTGATACGGTGCTACTTCAGATAAGGAGAGGGAGTACAAATCATTAACCCATTTTTGTATGGAAGGCGACTTTTCCAACCAAAATAGAAGCTATTAAAATACCTGGTTTTTTTCCTAAGGGGATTTAGGAAGGAGCCTCTGGTTCCTTCTTGGGCTTCCTCCTTCCATCCTGCCTCTCCTCGTCGCATTGCCAGCCTGCCTGAATCTCCCCATTTCTTCCTTCTTTCCTCTCCTGCTTTGCAGATGATCAGTCCTGGGTTTGGTGCAGTAAAGACGCATGAGCTGCTGCATCGCATGACGGGAGAGGGGCTGTCTGTCGAGTATTACTTCAGCCGACAGCCTTTCACCCCTGATTCCCGTATGGTGGCTGTGCAGATTCAGATCTCCAATAACACCGCTGCTGAGGTGAAGAACATCCATGTGAATGAGCCCAAGCTACTCTCAGGGATGCGTGTCCAGGAGTTCAAGGAGATTGGTAGGATCTATGTGAGCATGCGTACATGCATGCGCTTTGAATTCTTGCTTTTCGCTGGCTCCTGGGGTAGTCAGTTGGGTTTGAGAATGTTACCTACCCCCTAGCAAGCCTAGGTAAAGGTAAAGGGACCCCTGACCATTAGGTCCAGTCGTGACCGACTCTGGGGTTGCGGCGCTCTTCTCACTCTATTGGCCGAGGGAGCTGGCGTAAAGCTTCCAGGTCATGTGGCCAGCATGACTAGCCACTTCTGGTGAACCAGAGCAGCACACGAAAACGCCGTTTACCTTCCCACCAGAGTGGTACCTATTTATCTACTTGCACTTCAACATGCTTTTGAACTGCTAGGTTGGCAGGAGCAGGGACCGAGCAACAGGAGCTCACCCCGTCGCGGGGATTCGAACTGCCGACCTTCTGATCGGCAAGCCCTAGGCCCTGTGGTTTAGACCACAGCACCACCCACGTCCCTACAGTGCCACCCGCATCACTAGTATCAGCAAGCCTAGCTGATGCTTATTTATGTATTTTATTCCATTTATATCCTGCCTATTCTCCAGGGAACTTGAGGTAGCTTATGTGTTTCTCGTGGTTCTGTCTCTCATTTTTATCCTCACAACAACCCTGTGAGGTGTGTGGGAGAGAGAAGAGAGAAAGAAAGAAACTGATGGGCCCAAAGTCACTCACTGAGCTTTGTGGCTGAATGGGGGTTTAAACTCTGATCCTAGTTCAACACTTTAACCACTACACCATGCACTAGTCTGATTGTCTCTCTTGTGGTTAGAACCACTGCTGTTTGGCTTGGGGAAAAGAATCGCAACAGCACAAGAGTTGGGCCATTTGGAACAGCAACTTTGGCACTGTATCTAAAGTTTAGGTATAGGGGCCATCGCACCAGAGGGAAATATCTGCAGACTTGCAGGAAACCAGAAGTTTTCAGAAGTGCCACCCCACCCCAAAACCCACTAGGGGGAAAATCCATAAAGTGGTGGTGGGGCTGATCCTCAAAAATCAGCCTAGTGATGACTCAGCGCATTCAGTAGCCATAGAAAGCATTGACTGACATTTGAGTGGAAATGGGGTTTGGAATGGAGTACCCAGACTTTTTTGACGCAGGTCCAACATGTATTGCTTAATGAAACTGGAGGGGTGGTTGAACCCACCCTAAGGTACTTTGGAGCCTCCTGGTGCAAGGTGCAAGCTGGGGGCAACGGTCACCCCAGCATCTCATTCGGGTCCTTTTCTCCTGGGCTTGCAGAGTCTCTGGCACCTGGTGAAACAGTCAGTGTTGCTATGGGCATAGACTTTTGTGACTCGACCCAGGCAGCCAGCTTCCAGCTCTGGTGAGTACCTCTTCTCCTTCATTTTGTACAAAGCAATGGCTGTGTTCTCAGCAATGAGCAGACCAAAGCATCTACTCCATAACAGAATAGCAGGAGCTTTGCTTTGCTTTCAAGAGTACAATAACTCCATATACAGCAATATTTTGCCATTCTCTCCGCCAGCTTCATGTCTATCTTGTCCTTGCTACCTCACTGATAGGTCGATCCTTTCTGTGCTATAAGCTGTATGTTGCTGCTACTAAATAATAATAATATTTATACTTCTACTTGTTTGTTTGTTTGTTTTTTTGCAGCAGGTGGGGGTGTATGAGAGAGCTCCCTGCAGGTCACTTTAGTCAATGGTCTGCATGTCATGAATTCTACTCATATTGATCCAGAGCAGATTCCAATGTATAGTTAACAGAGTAAAAACTTAAACACGTTGCAGGATTCCCCAAAAATAGACCAGAGGCAATTAATACTTCATCCAGCAGAGCTTTACTGCTCCTGAAGGCAAATGAGCATAATAGTCACAAATCCAATAGATTCATGATTGGCACTGTCCATAAAAAAATCCAGTTGCAGTAGACTTAACTTAAACTTGCAATAACTTACAATAAGATTAAAACCTTAACACTAAGCATACTATGTACAGAACACCACACCAGAAGGAAAGAGAGATAGAAAGTGAAACCCAGGCTCCTTTTGGCCTTATTATTATAGTCAGCATGTCCTTGACAGAAAGAGATAACAGAACCAGTTTAAGTCAGCAGTACTCAGCTTCTCTGAAGGAATAACCCAAACATCATGAACCTGCACCTTGTTTCTAGGCAGAATAGAAACTTATGTTTCAGCCAGAAACTTCCAAATTACACCAGTTTCTTTCACACAGGGAAGCTTCCAGAACCCTCTTGAATTACTTAGAATAGAAAAGATATCTGCACATCAGATCAATACTTTCCATACCAAGAAATGCAAACTGACACTGTGATATGCTTTGGTTTTACTTTATATACATACATATATATATATATATATATATATATATATATATCTGCAGATTAGGAGGAGGCTGCAAAAACAGATAACATATCTGTTATCTGCTTCTTATAGAGTGGGAGGGAGACTGACTCATGCAAATACATAGAGGCAATGAGTTCCACATTTAAGGAGCTGCCACCCAAAATGGATAGATGTGTGAGACCACAGACACAACATTTTGGTTTAAGTTAGAGATTGCTATGCAGAGCAATAGAAGAGCAATTCGAAGTTAAAAAAAGATAAATGGGAACAAAATACAAGTGTTTGAAAGTAAGATTTTAAAGTGCCCACCTGTTGGACTGGTTGCAAGTAAAAAGGCAGGCAGATGGGGGGGGGGGTTTGAGGTTATTGGGCCAGTGTCCCATTTGCCCTAAAGGACTAGCCTTCTCTGAGCCATCCTTATGGGTAGGAAAGGTAAGATAACTAGCCGAGGGTATAATAGCTGCAGGATAGATTATAGTGGTCTTAAGGAACTGTCCTGTTGTTCTTGGTGAATTATTGGTGAAGCCAAGCTTTTCCCTTTGTGTTAGCTCAGGCATCCCCAAACTGCGGCCCTCCAGATGTTTTGGCCTACAACTCCCATGATCCCTAGCTAACAGGACCAGTGGTCAGGGATGATGGGAATTGTAGTCCAAAACATCTGGAGGGCCGAAGTTTGGGGATGCCTGTGTTAGCTCATCTTGCCTGTTCTCTTTCTGTTTCCAGCACACACACACGCCAGTTCTATGTGTCCATCCAGCCCCCAGTGGGGGAGCTCATGGCTCCTGTCTTCATGAGCGAGAATGAATTCAAAAAGGAGCAAGGTAAGTGTTATTTCTCCTCTTCCCCCCCCCCAAAAAAAACCCCCAGCTGTAAAAGGAAGCAGGGCAGATTCTCGACAGCAAGCTCCAAACCCAGAGCTTGGTAATGAAGACTGGATTGCACAGCCCTCTTCTCTGTTGGCCCACTCTGCCCTGTAAGAGAAGCGAGATCATACTAGATGGGGAGAATTGCCCTCGGCCATTCGGGCTTCCCTCCCCTCCCCCACCGCCTCGCCCTAGTATAGGCATCTGTGGGGTGCTTTCCCCCTACAAAAAGGCTACCAGACTCAAAATTGTCATGGCTGTTTTCCTGCTACATCAAGGATGCGATCTTATTCACATGTTCCTGGGAGTAAGCCCCACTGGGCATAGTGGGCCTTACTTCCAAGTAAACATATATAGGATTGTGCTGCATTTTGCATGCAGACAATGCTTCTCTTTTTGTGGGTGTGAGAGAGTTTCCCAACTCCTGTGATTTCCAATGAATTTTTGCTCCGGGTGTAACTGGCCAGCAAGAGAGACATGGGAGAGAGACCCACATAGGGAGGGCGTTCTTGGCCCTGCTCCCATTCATTCAAGAGCTGCCATCACCCGCTCGGGCTGGCTGTGGCTATGGGGGGGAGCACTTTTGGTTGGGGGCTGTGTTGGCAGCTGACGCTAATCATGTGTTTTGTTCTCCTCCGCTGCCTTGTGCATTCTTGCTTCTTCTTTTTCTTTAGAGCAACTGTTAAGGATGGGTGTGGGTAAGTTCCAGCACAGGTAGCTACTTCCTGTGGATGCTGCAGCTGCTGTCTGCTCCTTCTAGCCGTAGTGCTAGCACTGCTTCCACTAGGTAGTTTCTCTCCTTTTCTAGCCGTAGTAATAGCCCTGCTTCTACCCTGGGGACTCTTCCCAACCCACTAGCTGCAGAGCCTTTAATTAGCACTGCTTTCACCACAGACACACACATCCTTCTCCTAACCTTAGCCTGGTGCAATTTGCACTGTAGACACACCCTATTTCTCCTGCTACTTTCCCGATCCCTTGACCCTTTTCTCCATGCCCCCACCTACCAAACTCCGTTAATAGGTCGCAAACAGGGTAATAGAGGCAGGGCCGTCTCGAGCAGGTCGGGCGCCCTGGCACTGAGGCGCAGAGATCGCTCCGGTGCCCCTGCCCTTGCAGTGCGCAGCATGGCTTCCGCGCGCCACCGGGACTGCACCTAGAGCCGGGCCTGAATAGAGGTCAGGAGGATGTAACCTTTCTAGCTTGCTAGTGCAATAAAGGATTTCCTGGCAGGCTCTTTGTCACCCCAGCAAGTAAGAATTGTCTCCATGTAACTACAGTTGTACCTTGGGTTACAAACGCTTCAGGTTACAAACTCCGCTAACCCAGTGTTGTATAAAAAACTTGTTTGAAGGGAGTAATTGTTGGGTCTCCCCCACCCCAGCCTATTACAGATGTCAATACACATGGGGAAACATTTAGGAAAGACTTAGCCAACCTGGTGCCTTCTAGAGATTGTTGGACTACAACTCCCATCAGCCCCCTGGGGTTGATGAGAGTTGTAGTCCAACAATATCTGGAGGGCACCAGCTGGATGAAGTCTGATTTAGGAGACTAGCAACTCTTTCTCAGTAGTGGCGCCTGCCCTGTGGAACGCCCTCCCATCAGATGTCAAAGAAATAAACATCTATCTGACTTTTAGAAGAGATCTGAAGGCAGCCCTGTTTAGGGGAATTTTTAATGTTTGATGTTTTATCATGTTTTTAATATTCTGTTGGGAGCCGCCCAGAGTGGCTGAGGAAACCCAGCCAGATGGGTGAGCTATAAATTATTTATTTATTTTATTCATTTATTTATTTCAAAAAATTTATTTTCAACTTTGCAAGGATGATTATAATTTCTACACCATATCAAATTTTAAGGAAGCTACTGCCCAGATGTTGGGTGTCAGCTGTACATTGACACTATGCACAGCAATAGGACAGTAAAGTTAGCAGTTATTAATTAATATTGATTAGCTAATTGGTTTTAAGTTCTTACGGTTTGGTGTAACCTATGAAGGCGTGCCAGATACCAGGGTGGTGGCTATTTTTAAGCTTTGTTTACTGAGTTTATGAGGAGTTTGAGATAGACTCCAACAGAAGATGGATGACATTTTGGCCCAGGGCTAAGTTTCCAAGTATTGACCCAAAAGCAAGGGGTGTTCTTGGGTCTTTAATAACTTTGTTGGGAGGACCCAAAGGATCTGACTCTCAATCCAAGTTGGGCAGAAGTAAGGTGAATTCCAGAGCAGCAGACAAGAATAAAGGGGGGGCTAAGGCTAGAGTCTCCCGTCACCCCATGCTGGCTAGAGCTGAATAGAGTTGGACTTAAGGGCCACAGATTCTTGGTCTTGAGCTAGAGGAAGATGCATCATCAAAACTGGACAGGGGCCAAGATCCAAAAGCACAGGCACTCCCACACAGCTGTCCTTGCATCAGGGGCATGTTGTTCTGATTTAGGAGCCAGCCCAGAGGCTAAGGATATATAGGCCCTGGCAAACAGGCAAGCTGTTACTGCAACCTAGGGAGCATCCTCAGAACTCAGTTTGCTAGGCTCTCAGGGAAAGGTTTTGGCATTGAAGCTTTGGTAAGGACACCAATGCCCACAAGTTTCTGTTGGTTCACTAGGTTTTCTGTCTCTGCAGTAGAGTTGCATGTACTTTTGCATGCTGCTCCTCAACCGACAGAGACCAGCAGAGAGGTGGACCTGCTCCTGAGCCCTTTTTGTACCTTCCCCTCTGTCTTCCCTTCACCTTTTACCTTGGCAGAGCACCTGGCATCCCGTCGGCTGACGAAACTCCCTGCGCATGGTCCAGCAAGGCAGCCTTTTCGGCATGTTAACACCCAGCATCCAGGCACCACTGCCTCTAATAACACTCCAAGCTGCACACCACTTTCTGCAAGCAGGGGGCTTTCTGGGACAATGAACCCAAAGCCTACTTGCTTGGAATGGCTGTTCGTAAGAACGCTAGAAATATAATCCTGTAGGGTGGGGAGAGGGTCCTTTCCTGAAGATTAAAGAGCACACACGAAAATACACCTATACCCTCCCCTTGGACACATACACTTCCATTTGGAAACTCTTGGCTTATATAGATATTACAACACACACCGATCTCATGTCTTCTCTTCAGATAGCCCCCCATCAGTACCTCTTGTCCAGCTAAGCTACAATGGGGACTCATTTAGATCCTGGATAGACCAGGGTAGGGTGTGTCAAACTAGAATTGCCCTGAACTCTGGATCTTGTAAGCTCTCTCTGCAGCAATCAGAAGCTCTTAAGTCTGTCCCGCAAGCCTATAAGATGCGTTGGCAAATAAATAAAATAAATAGAAATTGCTATTCACAGTGGAGTGTAACCACCCAATTGTATTGCAAAACCAAAGGTCGGTTTGATATTCATCAGAATCAACTTGCGAATCTTTTCCCAACAAGTATCACATAGGACTGCAGGTGTTGCATTACATGTTTGAATGTTCAAGCATATTTAAAACCAAAACCAAAAAAAAACCCATCCTGCCTGTAGAAAACTAGCATGGCAGGGAGAACTGCTTAGCCTAGCTTTCTGCTTGACATTCTCCCTTTTTTTTTTCCTATGGAAACTTTTGATCATGCAACATCCTCCTCCCACATTTGCAGTCTGAAGTGATTCAGTCCAGAAAATCTTTCCACTTGGCTCTGCCTTGGAAGCCTGCGTTCAAATCCTAGATTTAGGGCAGGCATCCCCAAACTTTGGCCCTCCAGTTGTTTTGGACTACAATTCCCATCTTCCCCGATCACTGGTCCTGTTAGCTAGGGTTCATGGGAATTGTAGGCCAAAATTTCTGGAGGGCCGCAGTTTGGGGATGCCTGATTTAGGGTTTTGAATGCAGATCTGGTTCTAACTGTGGTCAGTGAACCCATCTGTAGTGTAGACAACAATAATCCCAATCCAATAAGAAGTAAGAGGTTGAATATGGACAGGTTTAGGCAAAATATTCAGGATCAGGGCCATCCTTAAGCAAGTCCAGATAGCTACCTACACTGGGAAGGTACAACACAACAAATAGTGCTGCCACTGTTCATGAAGGCCTCTAACACTGCTGCTGCCCCCAGGTGTTATTGGATTCCCAACTCCCATCAGCTTCAGCCAGCACAGCCAATGGTCAGGGCTGATGGGAGTTGTAGTCCAACAACATCTGCAGGACGCCATGTTGGCTTCCCCTACCCTATTCCATAACTCCATATAGTGTAATGCCCTTCTCTTGGTGGTGGAATGACAAGAAGGGCCTCCCCTCCAGGCCTAAGAACATGGGCAAGCTGCAACAGGAAAATGTGTATGCTTCAGATATTTGCATTGATGCCTTTGTCATTGGAGGCATGGGCAGGGTATCCTATAGGGTGGAGTTGCCCAGAAAAATAATAATGAATAGTTGGAGACATTTGACCTGCAGATCTCAAGGATAGAAGCAGACATGGGGTGGCGAAATTCAAATCCTTCAGTTGACACTATCAAATGTTTTTAGGGCATGGGAATTCCAGATCTGCATATGCAACCCAAAGTGGGAGCTGACAGGAAGCTATGCATAGCACAGATCTCCACCATGGAAACCTGGACCCTTTCCTCCCAAGTCATACACTGCCATTTGATGAATTTGTCTCCATCCAGATGTCTACTGTTCTTTTTTCCCCCTTTTCTACCTTCTGTCCTCCAGGGAAGCTAACAGGGATGAGTGAAATCACAGAGAAGTTGACTCTACCTGACAAATGCCAGAGTGACCACGTGATTGTGCAACAGGTGACATCTGCAGCCAACGTTAGCCGTGTGCCTTGTGGCTCAGATAAGGAGTATCGGTGAGGAGATGGCTGCCATATGCTAAGATCAATGTTGTCTCTGCTTCTTCTAAATAGTGAGGGTTGTGGCCTGCCAGAGGTTGCTGGACTACAACTCCCATCATTCCTCATCATTGGCCATAATGGCTGGGGCTGATGGGAACTGTAGTCCAACAACACATGGTGGGCCTCCATTTTTCCATCCCTGTCCTAACCCCATATTTGCTTTCTTGGGTCACTTCCAATCCCCATCTGGATGTCTGACAACTTCTATTACTGGTTCTGTTCTCAAATACTTGCCCTTGATGCCCACAAATTTGCAGCTGTAGTTCCAGACTTTGATGGAACAAAGGAAATGTGGAAGCTACACAAAGCCAGGACTCTTAACTATGCCACACGTTACAGCTGTGGCAATTAAATTACTGTCTACCTAGTGTTGAGCAAATCTCCCCCTAATTGTAACATTTCAGAGCCTCACAGGTCTGAAGTTTTGCAACATCAGCATTCCATTCCCCCCCCCTGAATTCTGGATCTAGCAGCCTTTAGTGTAAGAATATCTTAGGGCGCTTAAAGTCTAGAGCTGGTTGCCCTTGAGAGAGGAAGTGGATTGATCTTTGCTTCCTAGCAACACCACCCTCTCTATAGTCTCTTAGCATTCCGTACCTCTCTAGGGACTGTAATCTCTATTGTCCTAGCATTTTCTGCATAGACATAAAAATCTAGACTCATTCCTCAGGTTTCAAACCACTTTTATGTGCTATTCTTTTTGGGGCTTCTTCTTGGTGGAAACCAAAGGCCAAACTAAAGAAAGGCACAGTGGATCTTTTGACGTCTTCTTTTGGGCAAATGTTCTTTAGGTATAAACAGCCCAATAAAAATGCAAACATACTGGGGATGTGAGGGAGGGATTATTATTAATAATAATTTCATTTCTATATGGCTTTATATTTTTAAGAAAAAAATCTCAAAGCAGTTTACAACCAATTAAAACATCAAATAAAAATGCAGAATAAAACATTACTGAAGAAAACCAAATATAAAGCAAACAAAGCAACATAATTAACAGGAAACTAAATTATTAACTTACAAGATTTCAAAATAGTACATTACAAAGGAAGTCAGCTACAGAATGCACATTTAACACAGCAGAGTTAAATGGGGGGAAATGAAAACATTGCTAAAGCAAGGTAAATATAAAATGCACATTTAAAACAGCACAACTAACAAAAGAATAAAACATTATCATAAGCATGGAGTGTAGCTGCTGCCAACGGTGGCAGCAATGGAAGCTCAGGCTCAACAACCTGCATCTGCACTAAGAGACAGCTGAGATGGTCTGTGACCCCTTCAGCAACCTCAGGTTTTTTTCTGTGTTTGCTGGAATCAATCAGGGCACCTCCTTCCAAAGTCAGGTGGAGAAAGGCCTGCAAGGCAGGGAGCAGGTCTTCCAGGACTCACAGTGGGGAATTGAACTTCCCTTCCCCAACCTGGTGCCCTGCAGTTGTTTTGAACTACTTCTCCCAACCCATGCTGGCTGGGGCTGATGGGAGTTGCAGTCCAAAGCAACTACATGAAACTAGGCTGGGGAAATTGCACTAACAGGGTTTCCCAAACTTGTAGCTATTTTTGGACTACAGCTCCCATCATGCCTGGCTCACAGCACCAGTGGTCAGGGGTGATGGAAATTATAGTCCAAAAACAGCTAGAGACCCAAGTTTGAGGAACACTGCTCTAACTACTGTACCATACTAAACCTTGTGACGTGTAGTCACCTTCTTGTTGGGTTGTTTTCTTCTGAACAGGTTCGCCGCCAAGACAGTTAGCAGTGGAAGTCTCATCCTCATCATGCTGGAGAAGAAGGCGGGCAGTGTGGCACAGCTCACTATCAACAGCGAGAAGATGTTGATTAGCACCATGCTAGTAAAGGACATTATCCACTCCTTGACGCAGTGACCAGAATGCTTCCTTCTCTCGTCACACCCACTTCAGTCATCCAGCTGTCCTTCCTTCCTGGGCTCAGCCATCTGTCTCCCTCAACCCAGCTTGTTGTGTCTCCCTGTCCTTATGTAAAATATAGGTCAAAGCTGAGATAAGGCAATGGGAAACAATCTACGGTAGAAAATAAGGTGCAGCCTCTGATGTGGACAAGAGACACTAGCTCAGCAACAAACTAGGGGAGCCTTTTGCAACCTGGTGCACACTAGAGTTTTTGGAGTACAACTCCCCAAACCTCTGGAGGGCACCAGGTTACAAAAGGCTGAAACAGGGGTTGTTGGGATGCTGAAGATGCCCTGTGACTCTGCCATCCTTGTTGTGCAGTGAGTCTCCTCCCCGTTTTTCTGTTCTATGGCTCTATTTATTATGGGCAGAGATCGTTCAATAAAAATTCTTCCTGGAATTGCAAATTCTGTTTCCTGGCTCATCTGTATGGTGGCAAAAGTGAGACCTAAGACATCTCCTTTTGTTGCTCTTTCCCAGGCATCCCCAAGCTGCAGCCCTCCAGATGTCTTGGCCTACAACTCCCATGAATCCCTAGCTAGCAGGACCAGTGGTCAGGGATGATGGGAATTGTAGCCCAAAACATCTGGAGGGCCGAAGTTTGGGGGTGCCTGCTCTTTCCCCACTACAACCTTCTCCAAGGCTCATCCAATGTAGATCAGAAGGGCGAGAAAGCACATGTATATGAAGACTGAGATTTCTGTTGATCTAACAACTGCCATAGTATTTTTAAAACACAATCGGTGCACCTAAAATATTGATACATATGCAGACATATCTGCCTGAATCATCATGTTGCTATTCCATTATTCAAATACCCAAAATGATGGGTTTTGTTTTTTAAAAAAAATTACCATATTTGCAAAAATGAAGTAAGAATCAGTTCCCATTTCTACTCTTACTATTTCTTTATGACAATGGACAACTTGAACTTGAGCTGCAACTCAGTTGGGGTTCCTCCAGTTGACATTATTTATTCAGCACAGAGATGTAACATTTCTGGATATTTTGAAGCCATGTAGGTTTTTTTAATTTTTATTTTAATCTTGGGGAATGAACACTTTTTGGGGGGGATATTTAAAACAAAACACTTTTTACGTATCAAAGGTCACTTTTTACTTTAGGAACAAAAAGTAATAATTCTTGAAGTATTTATGATCGTGGTGCTATAAAGTTCATTAAAAGGTAAAGGTAAAGGGACCCCTGACCATTAGGTCCAGTCGTGACCGACTCTGGGGTTGCACGCTCATCTCGCATTATTGGCCGAGGGAGCTGTCGTATAGCTTCCAGGTCATGTGGCCAGCATGACAAAGCCGCTTCTGCCAAACCAGAGCAGCACATGGAAACGCCGTTTACCTTCCCGCTGTAGCGGTTCCTATTTATCTACTTGCATTTTGACGTGCTTTCGAACTGCTAGGTTGCCAGGAGCTGGGACCAAGCAACGGGAGCTCACTCCGTCACAGGAATTCGAACCGCCGACCTTCTGATCAGCAAGCCCTAGGCTCAGTGGTTTAACCACAGCGCCACCTGGGTCCCTTATTCATTAGTGACCCACTAAGTTCATTAGTGGGTCGTAAAACACTCGCGGACCCACGCCGCCAACCTATAATGGTGCCCAGCACACTCCCAGCTGTCTGTTAAAATTCCTCCTCTTCTCGGACCCAGCAGAGTAATGGCGCAAATGGAAATCGGATAGCAGTCGTTGTCTTCAAGAAATCAAGCACACAGTAGCTTCTAAACTAACATAACTTTATTTACAGAAGCTTAACATAAAACAGTAAAACCAACTGAACTTAGCTGCATGTTAGCAGCGCTCTTATCTCTAAACACTCCTCCACAGATCTCCTGCCTCCTAGCTCTCTCATCTCATTCTCTCGCACTCAAACTCAAAGTGAAAGTACATTCTCTTTACAGCATGATTCATGACTACACAGCAATCAGCATGTAGCTGCAGTGGGCTGGCACCCAGAGAATAAGAACGACTTGAGAGTATTATTAACTCCTTGCTTTCCAGAATCCCAACAATAATAATAATTTATTATTTATACCCCGCCCATCTGGCTGAGTTTCCCCAGCCACTCTGGGCGGCTCCCAATCGAGTGTTAAAAACAATACAGCATTAAATATTAAAAACTTCCCTAAACAGGGCTGCCTTCAGATGTCTTTTAAAAATAGGATAGCTGCTTATGGGAGGGTGTTCCACAGGGCAGGCACTACTACCGAGAAGGCCCTCTGTCTAGTTCCTTGTAACCTCACTTCTCGCAATGAGGGAACCACCAGAAGGTCCTCGGCGCTGGACCTCAGTGTCAGGGCTGAAAGATGAGGGTGGACGCTCCTTCAGGTATACTGGACCAAGGCCATTTAGGGCTTTAAAGGTCAGCACCAACACTTTGAATTGTGCTCGGAAACGTACTGGGAGCAAATGCAGATCTCTCAGGACCGGTGTTATATGGTTCTGGCGGCCACATATAACTTTACCATAGAATTATCGTGTCCAATATATTAAAAGTATAATTTATTCAGGCAAAAATGACAAGCTGAATTTATTTTTTGACATTTTTGTTAGCTCCATTTATAAGGAAACTAGCATCTTTTTGGTTTTGCCAGTTCATGAGGAGCAGGCAAAAAAAATTTTTAAGGAACCATCAACATAATAGTTTTACAATTATTTTTTTTCAGTTCTCCACAGCATCAACCAGATATAAAGCACTCATTTCTATAACAAGAACTGAGGAAAAGAGGGGAGGGGTAACAAAACTCATGAATACTACATGAAATTTAATCAGTCCCTCTTTCTAAGCCAGTAGTTAACCAAGTTTTTTCTCTGGGCCACACTTTCAGAATAAAAACTTGCTTGCACCACACCAATTTTTTTATTTATAGAAAATATATTGGAAAACAAAAATAAACAACAACTAGCAGTACTTGATTTATAACATAGAACACAACTACTTTATAATATGATCATGGGACATCCAGAAGGTATAGAACAATGCAGCTACATAAGAACATGAATCATTCCCAAAATACAATACTGATTGGCTTTGAATCTTCTTGCCATGCTTTCTGTCCTCTCCTGCCACACCCTTTGGAGACCGCTGTTCTAGGCTATCACTATGAGCTTCTGTTTCCCATATTTATCATAATATATACCATGGACTTCTATAAACTGCAGGTTTGCCCAGATTGAAACAAGCTCTTTCATGTGTCAGTTTATTTCTTGAACTGGTGTGTTTCCAAACACAGGCCAGTTTCTTTCACATGCTTCAGAAGTTGTTGTGCAAAAATGTTGGCTACCATGTTGCAGGAGGGATATGCTTGGCAGAATCCCTGGCGGCATTCCTTGGCCAAATACCGGAAGGTGGTCTGTTGTTGTTGTTGTTGTTTAGTCGTTTAGTTGTGTCCGACTCTTCGTGACCCCATGGACCATAGCATGCCAGGCACTCCTGTCTTCCACTGCCTCCCGCAGTTTGGTCAGACTAATGTTTGTAGCTTCGAGGACACTGTCCAACCATCTCGTCCTCTGTTGTCCCCTTCTCCTAGTGCCCTCAATTTTTCCCAACATCAGGGTCTTTTCCAGGGAGTCTTCTCTTCTCATGAGGTGGCCAAAGTATTGGAGCCTCAGCTTCATGATCTGTCCTTCCAGTGAGCACTCAGGGCTCACTGTACTCCGCAACATTTTGGGGGGAAACCTTTCCAACAAGAAGTTCCAAGTGTGCTTGTTGGTTAAATGCAGAATCAGTGCCATCATCACCTGCATTGATGCCTTTCAATCTGGGATCCCAACGGATTTGAAGCAGCGTGAATTGGAGGATGACAAAATTATGCTGCTCTGCACTTTCTCCCACTCCCAGGTCCTTTGAGACTTAGTCAAGAAGGCAACTACATAAGTATCTGCCAAAAGGAAGGCCACGAGCAAATAAGTCATTAAACCGTTCTTCTCTTGTAACAACGGCAGTGCCCTCCATAAGGCAGAAATGCCTCTTGCCGTTGCATCTCAGTTGTACTCTGAGCATACTACCCAGGACTTTCTTGTCCGCAGTACAGTATACAGAAATTATGATGATACTGTGCATAGTCTTGTAGCTGGCATTATCTTCTTAGAAGAGACATTGCTTCTGTTGTGAGAGAAGGGAGAATGCTTCAAAGATCTGCAGCTTTAGTCTGCGCTAGTATTAAAAATATAAAATATGCTTCTCGGTTAAATGGGGCACGTGCTTAAGTCTTTCAAAGGATTTTTAAAAAAACTCATCAAACTGACTATTCAACTAACCTAGCCTTCCTCACACTGGTGCCCACCAGATGCAGTTCCCATCAGCTGCAACCAGCATGTCCAATGAGGAAAGCTGACCTAACCATTCCAGCCCTAGCAGACACTTGCTATGATTATCCCTGGAGGGCACGATACTGGCTGCAGAAGGAGAGAGACACCAGAACACTGCAGGCAAGGAAGGCTGGTCCTTTGAGGCTCTTAAAACATTTTTAGTACTCTCTGACCTGGGGGGAGGCCAGGAGCAATGAACGGTTAGGTACAGCTATCCCATGGGCCCTGCTTAGAGCTAGTGCAGCTCAGCAGAACAGGGCGAGCAATGATGCCAGCTTAGACGTTTGCCCATTTATGCTGAACCACTACAGTAGTTTTCTAATAAGCTTGGGTGGTTATTTTCCTCTTACCTTATACTGAATTGTGTGTGTGTGAGAGAGAGAGAGCTCTGTGCCTAGGACAGCGTTTCTCAACAACCCCCTAAGACACTGGCTGGTGTGCCGCGACGTGCGGCGACGAGAAGGGCGATTTGCATTGTCACGTGCCTGGCGGCCACCAATAACCAACACTTTCCCGCCGGAAAGGAAGCCGGCCGGGTCACGATGCGGGGCGAGCGCAGCTTTCAACAGCCACCACCACGGGAGGGTGGTTTTAGACAAACTTAAAGAAGCTGGCTGGATGAGCTCAACCTGAAACTTGCTGAGCAAAGGATTGTGCTGGCAGAGAAATCAGCGGCTTGTGAAGCCTTATTACAGGAGATTGCAACCAACACAGCAATTGGCAAGTGTTTCTTAGTCATAATTATATAGTCAATATAGGGCGGCACAGAGTTAATTTTTTTAACTTTTTAAATGGTGGTGTGCCTCGTGATTTTTTTCATGGAACAAGTGTGCCTTGGCCCAAAAAAGGTTGAGAAACACTGGCCTAGGACACATCTTAGTGGTACAGTGGTACCTCAGTTTATGAACACAATTGGTTCCGGAAGTCTGTTCATAAACTGAAGCGTTCATAAACTGAAGCGAACTTTCCCATAGAAAGTAATGGAAAGTGGATTAATCCGTTCCAGACAGGTCCGGGGAGTACTCAACCTGAAGCGTACTTAACCAGAAGCATGGGTGTATGGAAGCATGGAAGTCTGTTCATAAACTGAAGCGAACTTTCCCATTGAAAGTAATGGAAAGTGAATTAATCCGTTCTAGATGGGTCCGCGGCGTTCGTAAACTGAAAATTCATAAACCGAGGTTCCACTGTATAGCACAGGCTTTGCATGTAGATGGTTTTAGGCTTAGATCTTACAAAGTTAAGAAAAAGGGGCAGGGCAGGTAGCAGGTAAAGTGCAAGCCTCTGCCTGAGACTCTAGGTTGCTACTGCCAGCATTGTATTAGTTGGAGTTGCCTTGGTTTTGGGGAGAGGACGACTTCCAGAGACACCGGGCTTTTAGGCTGCAAGCTGATTTACTACTGTATGCAGTTGTATTAAAACTGAAAAATAATAAACTCCCCAAAAGTCTAGCAAATTATGGAATTAACTGTGCCAACTTTCCATTACACCCCTTGATGGTTAACTGGTTTATAAGTAAAATAATAAAATTCCTTCAGTAGCACCTTAAAGACCAACTAAGTTTTTATTTTGGTATGAGCTTTCGTGTGCATGCACACTTCTTTTTTAACCACTGATGCCATAGGAGCCAGCTCCTAGGGGCTGAGGTCCCTTTGCCCCCCAATAATTTTTTTTAGGGGCCTCCCTCCCTAAAGGTTAATGGGCATGGCCATTCAAATGGTGTGTGTGATCATGTGGTTGATTGTGCAGGGCAGGGCTTATCGGGCCACTCTTAATATTTTATTCAAGGCGGCACAGCTGATAGATGCCAAGAACACCTCCAAAAATACACTTATAATTTTATGGCATACCATATGCCATAAAAATGGAGATGGGAGAAGAAATATCAGGCGAGAGACCCTGAGGAAGTTTGCCGGACTGCAGCTGAAATCACAATGCCCTTGAATAAACAGGATGAGACCCATCTTTTATCGCCCACCAACAGAAGCAGGGGTGCCATCTTGAATAAAATATTGAGGGGGGAGTGCAAGTAAACCCCACCCCGCATAACTGATCGCATAATACAGCACACACACACACATACAAATTTTTGATTGGCAATGCCCATCAACTTTGCAGGGGCCCAGCCCCCTCAAATATTTTATTTATCGGCCCCCAGGAGTTGGCTCCTATGAACAGAGGTGTATGTGGATTGTGAGGTTGGGTGTTCACACTGCACAAAGGAGATGAAGGGAGCACTTCTTCAACACACAACACATACAGTACTTCCACAGAGTAGTAATAGCCTCCATCTTGGATGGCTTCAGAAGGGCATTAGATAAATTGCTGGAGGAGGAGGAAGCCAATGTTTACCTCCACAGCAAGAGATTCTTTGCCTCTGATTACTGGTTGCTGCGGGGGGGGGGGGGGAATAAAGGGGAAGCATACTGTTACTCTTATGTCCCGCGCAACGCTTTTTTCTAAAAAAAAAAAAATGTTTGGGTTACTCTCATTTTGACTCAAGAAAATCACAATGTTATAGTTTTTTTAATTCTTTAAGAATTTTAGTTTCTTCACCTGTTAGATTCACAAAATGTTTATGCGTACTCCTGCGTCCCCCCCCCCCAAAAAAAGCACTGTTCCTGTGTTTCCCAGAGGGATCTAGCTGGCTATTGGGAGGATGCCACAGCTGTGGCCCCCGTGTGCAGAGGCTTCCTCATAATAATAATTTTATTATTTATATACTTTTATTATTTATATACTACCAATCTGACTGGGTTGCCCCAGCCACTCTGGGTAGCTCCCAACAAAAATTTTTTGTAAAAACAGGAGCTTCCTCATAATAATTCTATTATTTATATGCTACCCATCTAACTGGGTTGCCCCAGCCACTCTGGGCAGCTGCCAACAAAAATAACAGTAAAAACAACACACAGCTTCCTTGAGTTGCCTTCAGGTGTCTTTAAAAAAACAACACATAGCTGTTTATCTGCTTGGGAGGCCTCTTGGCAAGGCGTTTTAAGATTTTGACAGCGCAGCCTCTACTCAGAGGTAAGGCCTACTGAATCCAGCGGGTCTTGCTCCCGAATCAGCGAGGTGCGCATCCTCAGCTGTTGCAAATTTGTCGTGCAAACCGCCTTGCACCGGGTGGGGAGGCCGGCAGCAGCGGAATAAGGCATACATGCATGTGTTGTCTCCCCCCCCCCCCCCAAATAAATAGGTTAGCTTGATAGCCTTGGTGCATTTCTATGGATGGCGTTGCGCATTTAAAAATAAATCTAATTTAAGCTTTTGCGTGGCTATTCGAGCACGCCAAGTATACGCGAGGCACCGAGGCAAACGGCTGATTAATAATTAGCCGGCCTCCTGTGCTGAAAGCTACTCCCTTCTGGCGGGCAGGGAGCGTTTGCAAACTCCTGCACGCGAGGGTGGGGCAGACCCGGCGACGCTTCGCCCGATCCCCCGGGGAAGCGCGCGCGGGGCTTTGCTTTTCTGTTTTTAACAACAACCCCCTAATTAGCGCCTTTCCCCCCGCCCCGTGGAGGAGGAGGAGAGCAGGAGCCACGCGGGCGCGCAGGTATAAGTTTCCCGCGTGCGGCGCTCGCGCGGGGTTTCCGAGAAGGTTGCCTTGCGATGGCTTTTACAGTCCCGGTGAGTCCGAGGCTGGACCGAGACAGGAGGGGGGAAAGGAGGGCGAAGCAACGGCGGCGCAGCGAGCGGCTCAAAGCGTGGGCTGCAAAAAAAAAAAAAACCCTCGGCGACCACGGCGGGTGGGCAGAGAGCTGCGGAGGGCGGTGTCCCCCGAAGGGTTTTGCATCGCGGGAGGACGCGGCCTCCTTGCCTCGCCTGCCTAGGAAGGGGGCCGGGGCGGGACTGGCTTCCCCAGCTGTAGCTTTCTCACGTGCTCGAGCCGCGCGTGGCTTCTGGCTCTCCGCCCCAGCCGCGTGCAGATGTTTCGGTTTGGGAGTCCCAGGGGACCCTTAGCGAGGCGCGGCGGCGTTTACACGACCTTTAGCGTGAATGTTGACTATTAGGGTAAGCACATAAAAGGGCAGTACAGAGGGGGACGCATAGGAGCGGCAAACACTCCCTCTTTTCTCCGCTTCCCTACTTCGCTTCGTGTACCCATGGGCTTTGCTTTCTAAAAAGTGAAGTTGCTCTTAACGCCGAGGAACGTGGGCGCCTCCCTTTTTTAATGTGCGCATCCGCGCCGGGCTGCGTTTCTCCCGTTGGTTTCGTTTTTCTTTAGCTGGCTCTCCGCTTCTCTTGCCCCACCCGCTTTTCTGTTTCCCAACCTCCCCCCCCCCGGTGACCCGTTTTCTCCCCAATTAGGCTACAATCCTAACCCCCAGTTACCTAGGAGTATGACCCATTTAATTCAGCAGGACTTACTTCTGAGTAGGCGTCGTTAGGAGCCCTCTACTAGATTGCAAACCTGTGCACAAATTACTGGGAATACGGGCCATTGAACTCAGTGGGACTGAGTAGAAAGTCTTCGCACGTGCAATAAATTGCACATCTTTCCTCACCATTTTCTGCTTCTTTCGTTACAAAAGTTTTTAACACAGCAAAATAATAATAATGGTGGTATTGCTTGTATGGGTTCTGGCCAGTGCTATTATAGAAAAAGCGGTGCCGGGACTCAACATGAACGGCGCTTCCCTTGTTCTCTTACAATGGTAATGGAGCTCGCCTGAGGTGCCGGAGCTGAGCTCTAGTGAATTCCTGCCGGGGGGAAAAAAAGCCCTGGTTCTGACCCACTAACTGAAATCTGCTTGGCTTTTCAGTTATTTTATCCTGTTTCGTGGGGGAGGGCTTCTTTTCCTTCGAAGTACTTTTCTACCCAACGCTCAGTTTCAGTTTGTACCATGGTGGAAAAAATACATTTTCTGCTAGTAGAGAAAGAATGAGTTCCTTGGAGGTGAGTTAGTGGACGCTAAGACTAGAAATTCAGAAGTAGCTCAAACTCCCCAGCAAAGAGAGAGGACTTCGTTTGAGGCATGTTCTTTGCCTCAAAGGATTCTGGGCACTGTAGTTTTAGGGTTGTTGGAAATTGTAACTGGAGAGGATACTTGAATTGATAATGCATAAATAGCTTGTGTACTGCATATACCAGGTTTTTTTAAGGCTGGATAGCTTAACTGATTTTGTATTTCATTGTTGGCCCTAAACTTAAGGAACAGGGGTGGTGGAGTCAGGAATAATACTTGCTAGATGGTGTTATCCTCACGTCAATTGCCTGAAACTCAGTCAGTTGTTTTCATTAGCTGTTGACTCTAGAACAGCTGTTTGTGGTGTGTTCTGTGATAGTACAGATACTTTAAGGACTGTGCTGTGTTTAGGTTTATTCCTTGCTGGTGGTTGTGCTGCTTGCTGATTACCACACAGTAGCTGCAGCAGTGTGTTCTAGTATAAGCTAGAATTCAACATTGCGAGTCCTGATTTCATTAAGCCTTCTAATCCTCATGGTGCAGAAGGCTTTGGAGACTCAAGCACAGAGTCTCAGAAGTTGAGAAACCGTTGCAAGAGTTACGGGGTGCGAGTTTAGATCTGTAGCCACTGCTTTATTAATATGATGCACTTTAAGCAGTCAAGCCCCAATCCTCATGTCTCCAGGCAATATCTGAAAACATATATTTGTGTGCCTGTGTTGGTGTGGAGGATGAAGCCTTGAGCAGGCTCGCTTGGTGGAGTAGACGACACTAGAATCATTTGATTAATGGTATGAAAAGACTAGATTGTCAGGAAGTGAAAATGACCCTAGCTCTGAATCACCCACTCACACAAACTTGGAAGTGCTAACTTGAGAGTATGCTAAGCATTTGGTTTATTACCATTGTGTGGTGCAAATAGTTTTGATTCCAAAGCTGTGGTGGCTGACACATTAAGCACATTCTGAAAGCTTTCAGTTTAAGTTGTTGCTTGTAGCTTCATTTTGATTCTGCCGTTCCAAGCTGGGTAATCTATTTCAGCCCAAGCATTGCATGCCCTTTGAGGGGTATGGGACAAGCCTAGTGGCAGGCAGAGCTGGAGGCAAAAATGGGCAAAGCAAAGGTTATGACTCCTAGTTACAGGTACCGTAGGTTGGTCTGCCGTAGTCAAAACAAAATAAAAAAATTCCTTCCAGTAGCACCTTAGAGACCAACTATTTTTTTATGACTCCTGCCTTTGTCCAGTGGGCTATATTCCAGCCATACAAAAGTCAAAATATGCTTTTCTACGTTCACACCTCTCTATTCAGGCAAGCAAGAGGCAGACAAGGTGGCAGCTCAAGGATAACCTTTGTCAGACAAAAGCACTTGAGGATGTTGTGTGAGGCTGGTGACTGGTACAGGGCAGAGTGTCTTGGAGCCTGTCTGCAGCAGAGTTTATTGTGTGTTTGCAGTCCTTTGTGTTTCAATTTAATTTGCATAGTCTCCCCATGGTGTTACTCTCAAACAACAGTCTCAATGCCTTTCCTCTGCAAATTTAGGGATAAATCAGTACAGGAACAATCCAGCCCTCTCCATTTAGGCTTGCAGATTGTTTCAGAGTTTTGGGGTGGGTGGATCCATTGTCACATTCTGGTACTCCTTATTTCCACGCCTACTCCTCCTCAATGCTCTCATTCCTTTTCCAGCCATTCTGGTACCTGTTTCCTGTGCATTCCTTAATGGAGCAATATTCCCCTCCCCTTGATTCCAAACACTTGTACCAAAACCAGAAAACTGCACCAGCAAACCAAATTAAAAAATTCTGCCTCGGATTTTGCACATTCTGGCACATTCCCTTGAATTTGTACAAAACCGGAAAACTGCAAAAATGTATGCTGAGAACTTACAGTTGCCTATGTGCTTTTGCGCAGTTCCTGGGTAGGGATTAAAAAAGAAATTGAGGTGTGTCTACAGCTATCTTTATTCCTGCACTGTCAATACAGTCATACCTCGGGTTAAGTACACTTCAGGTTGAGTACTTTCAATTTAATTACTCCGTGGACCCGTCTGGAACGGATTAATCCACTCTCCATTACTTTCAATGGGAAAGTACTTAACCCGAGGTACCACTGTACTTAATTAGCATAGAATCAACACGCCAAAAGCCAGGGGCAACACACAAAAGTGAGCATCTACTATTATGAATGGGAAAGATCAAAGTTGCTCCTCGTACACTAATCTTTCCCCTCTATTCAAATTACACCAGAGTAGTCCAAATTTGAACAAGCACTCAGTGACCAAATGGAGAGGCATGGAGGACTGCATTCAGGCTCCCTGACCTAAGGTTCCCCTCCCTTCTATGGTGCTAATACAGTTGCTTTTGTTTCCAGAAGGACAGTATTGGAAGGACCATAAAAGATTGCTGGGACAACTCTGATGTTCCAGCTTTGACCACGTGCAGCAATGCAGAGATTTTCCGACAAATAAACAGCATGCTGGGGAACTCACTTGACTTCAAGGGAGTCTGCACAACACCCATTGCAAAGGAAAGGAGAGATCTGTTATCAGGTAACTTAATGAGTTGATTATAATATTTTAACATATGGGGCATAGAAGTCTGCAGGCTTCTATGGAGTTGTAATATTTACAGTCAATGTGCAAGTTTCCTTGATGGTTTAAATAGCTAGCAAATAAGTTGGTAGCAATGTGTGTGATCTGGAGGAACAGCTGGCAGAGTCAGATGAGGATTATATTCCTGATACAGTGGGTAAACTTCAAGTTCCCAAGCACACTGTTCCCTACTTTCTGCTGCATGACCAGACCCATTCCATTGGTAAAGGCTGTTGTATTAAAACACAAGCCAAAGTGCACCATCATTAAAATAAAACAAGTGTTACTATCCAATGCTTCTAAATGGCTAAACATTGACCCTGTCTGATGAGGTTGGAAAGCACACATTTGCTTTCATTTTGTGATTGTAATGAGCAGTGCAAAACATAGTCAATCAGAATAGCAGGCATAAATAATTTTTGTAAAATTAGAAAAGCTTCAGTTTACATTGTAGTTGTGTAGCCGAAGTGCTCTTTTCTTGAATGTGCTAGTATAACAGGCAAGTCAGTGTTAAATTAGTCCTTAAATCTACAGATAGCAAATGAAGAAGACACTAATCCAAGGATAGTGAGCAAGCCTATGAAAATGATGAGTCTTGTTCTGCAGCCTTGAGGATTTGTATGCAGGAAGCAGCCAGGAATTTTTAAATCTGAAGCTTGAGCCCAAAGTTGGTAATAGTATTTAGAGAGAAACAAAATGCTCCACAAGTAGTGAAATATATGTAAGCTCTACCCTGGGTGCTCATTTAGCTAAAATCCCCCATCCTTGCTATATAAGTAAAGCAATTGGCTTTCCACCTGCATTATTTTGGGGGGGGAAATGGAGGCAGTGGGCCTTCTTGGGTTCACACGTTAGATAATAAATATCCAGATGGCTGTGAATTATCCATAGCAAATCCTATTTTAAGACACAGATAATGGACTGTGTGCTGTTTAGGTCCTTTTGATTTGGAGATTATTTGCATTTAATCTGCACACAAGTTCCAGGCCACTTCAACAGGTAGGTGGGGAAGCCCACCTGTTTTATTAGCTGATGTCACTGCAATGCCAGGTGAAGTGTTTTCTTTTCCCAAGTTTATATATACTACTTGCGCCCAGGTGTGTTGAAATCAAACCATGCTGGCAAAGGAATTGTTTCCCTGTAGGGTTTGCTGTTGATGCCCATCAGCTGATTGATGTTGACAGCAAGCCCTACCTCTGGCAGGGATTGGCTGCATATAGTTCCTGATCAGGAATTCTGTAATACAGTAGGATCCTAGTAAGCTTATTGGCACTTAACAGCAACACTCACTAACCAAGGATCAATTTAGAGTGTACTTAGAGTTCATGGTTGTTTCGTTTTCGTCACGGCTTCCCCTGCTCCACACTTGATGTAACACATGATCTCAGGTGTGCATGGTTTGAAAATAAAGAAAGCCTGCCTTGCTGACCATATTAGGATGCCTTCTAATATGCTTTTATTGTTTTTTCACCTTTTGTTTGCTGCTCTGGGCCCCTTTGGGAAGAAGGGTGTGATATAATCTTAAATAAACAACATAAAAAAGAATTTGGCCCACGGGCCAAAGGTTCTTCACTGCTGCAGGACAGAACAAAAAACCCACCTAGAAAGAGAGAATAGACAGGGTCTTGAATGCTGGAAAGAACCCATCTTTGCAGAGCATTCATTACATACCAGATTTCATGGGGATGTATGGATTTGTTGTTGGGTCAGCCTTAACCTTGAAACACGTGACTATAACGTGGGAATGATGTCTTCTAACTAATGGTGGTATTACGAGCACATAGAACTGTACCCCATCACCATGCATCACGCATCCGCAGTAGTAATTTATGTGCAGTTTTGTGACCTTGAAAAGTTAAGCTTTAAAGTGCATTCGGCCGAAAATGCTGATCCTGGGTCAGTAAAACAGCAATTAAAAACTGTTGATGGAGCCTTAGATCTCTGCTCATAGCCATCTCCAGACCTTTTTGATGAAAGTTAAATTCAGATTGTGCAATTCAGACCTGGGCTAACAAGGTCTTTTGAATATTTTAAGAGGATTACTTCTTGGCAGGTTGAATAACAGCTTTGCAGGAGCTGAGCCTTCTTTCAAAAAATAAAGCAATTGACTGGTTCTGCTCAGGCGGCATCTCATCAAGCATGTGGGCATGACTTGGTGAAATTTATTGGCTGCATCTACCCACTGTTTCCAGTCATACTAATTGCTACTCCCAGTGGCACTGCCTTCTCTGCCATGAGCCTCTGAAGGATTTATAACCTGGCATCATTCTCATAGCAATATCACTTGATCTCCTGCAGACATCTGGGGAATACCATCTGCTCCTGTTGATGTAAATGCTTATAGGACTATTCAGCCTGCGATCTGAAAATCATAGAAGTGGGTGGGGATTGCTTCCAAAGCTCATACCAGGTTAATTTCTAAGAGAGACCATCATCTTTCAGGCAGGCTGAAAATGAGCATGGCAAGTGGACCCCTTAAGGCCACATTCACCAATCTGGTGCCATTCTGATGTTTTGGGCACACAACTCCCATTTGCTTAGTGCTTGCAACACCCATTTATTGGCTGGCAGGTAAGAGTTGCGTGCCCAAGGCCCACACAGTAAGCTTCCTAGCTGAGCAGAGATTTAAGCTTGAGTTTCAAACATCTCAGCCCACAAACTTGGCCACTAAGCATTCATGGGATATCACAAACACTTAGTTTTCATGTTATAAGAAGAAGCCTGGTTTCCTGTAGACTGGTATGCTGTCCTCCCTGCATCCTTCTGTGGTACTACACAGGAATCATAGACTTGGAAAGGCTTGAACCCACTACCCTGAGATTAAAAGTCTGATGCTCTACTGACTGAGCAGCTTGTTTTAGAATAACTGGTTTACTGTGTTTGGAATAACTGATGTTTGTCCAGGTTTTCATAAATATGGACAATGGAAAACATAGACCTCTTGGGAAGCAAAGCACTCAAACATAAAATAGCAGTTACAGGGAACCAGGCAGAGGGCCTTCTCAGTAGTGGCACCCGCCCTGTGGAACGCTCTCCCATCAGATGACAAAGAAATAAACAACTATGAGACGTTTAGAAGACATTTGAAGGCTGCTCTGTTTAGGGAAGTTTTTAATGACTGATGTTTTAATGTATTTTTAATCTTTTGTTGGAAGCTGCCCAGAGTGGCTGGGGAAACCCAACCAGATGGGCGGGGTATAAATAATAAATTATTAGTATTAGTATTGCCTGTGCAAATGCCTAGGTGTCTGTCCTCTATCCTTTGGTGGAACATGCTGATTCCTTTGTAGGTGGAAAAACAAGGTGGCCCTTACATTGCCAAAAGTAAATATGAAGTTTTAGGGTGAGTTCTAGGTTTAGAAAAAGTCGTAGAATCCCAATTTAGTAGCTTTACCTAGCTGATTGAGATTTTCCCTCAGATAATGAAGATTGGGCTGGCACTTGTTAAAAAGATTTAAGTTTTACACCTTTCTGAGAATAGTATTAATGTTTAACAGGATTTCAGATTAAAGGAATATTATTCCCGCAAATGAGATCATGTTGAGTGAGCATTCACAAATATATGCTTTGTTCTTGAGAGTATAGCTCTAGAATAGAATGTAGCTTTGTTCTTGAGAGTATAGCTCTAGAATAGGTTTGTATATCACACTTGCAGTACAGTATAGCACTTATGTGCAGACATAGCTCAAAAGGTTCCTGCATGAAAACAGCTAGTCTTTGGAATATACTGAACTCATTGGGTCTTTGAGCAGACATGCATAGGATTACCCCGTAAGGCTATTAACACAAATCATTCCTTCAGTAGCACCTTAAAGACCAACTAAGTTTTTATTTTGGAATGAGCTTTTGTGTGTATGCACACTTCATCAGAGGGTATGCACACGAAAGCTCATACCAAAATAAAAACTTAGTTGGTCTTTAAGGTGCTCCTGAAGGAATTTTATTATTTTGTTTCGACTCAGACCAACACGGCTACCTACCTGTAACTAACACAAATCATGTTTCGTGTGGACATAACCTAGGGTTGTAGGAGATGGCAGAGTTTAAAGGTTGCACAACCAAGGAATCCAACACGGTTGTGAAACATTTGTGCAATCCATTGCACAGCCATCTTTGGTAGTGCACGTAATTTTCCCATGTGCAACGACGTTCTGCCAGTGCAGCAAATCTACCATTTAGCAACTTTCATTTAGCAGTAAATTTGATACAACTGCAAGTGATATAATCGGACAACTATGAACTGTGTGAATGATATCAGTGCAAGTTTACATCAGTACTTTGCAGTTGCCATAGTTCTGCTACCACGAGAAAGTTGGAAAGCCATGTGAGGGCACCCAAGCCCTGCCTTACTCTCTTTTCCCAGGAGTAGTATAAATTTTGTTCAGCATTTCCTCTGGCTCTGAGACTTCAGACATTGCCCACACATTCAAGAATATCTTGGCAACCACGAGACTGCTGCTTTCTTGCTAAAAACTGAAACTCCTAGGAAACAGTTGTGTGCTGCTGTGGTGTTCTGTGGGTTTTTCCGCTGTGCCTGCATGAACCTGCAGCAAACACACTACTAAGTCTATTCTCCAGTTTTTAGGTAATTACCAGTTTCACTCTCAAACTTGGAGCCTTATGTTGAAGTTCCATCAGATACAAATTCTCCAAGTCATGTTGAACGCTGGTCAGTCCAGTGCAAAGTGTGCAACATTTTTGGCATCCTAATACAGCCACAAACGACTTTTTAAAATTATCCAGACTGTGAGCAGATTCAGATGTTCTTCTGAGCACATTCACCTCTGGGCTGTGGTTTGGCGAAATCACATGGCTAAATACTGAGAGAGCCAGTGTGGTGTTGTGGTTAAGAGTGGTAGACTCGTAATCTGGTGAACTGGGTTCACATCCCCTCTCCTCCACATGCAGCTGCTGGGTGACCTTGGGCTAGTCACACTTCTTTGAAGTCTCTCAGCCTCACTCACCTCACAGAGTCTTTGTTGTGGGGGAGGAAGGGAAAGGAGAATGTTAGCTGCTTTGAGACTCCTTCGGGTCCCTTCTTCTTCTGCCCTCCAGGGTGTGGGGACTTTACAATCTGCCCTTCCCAAGCAATTTTCTCATTTTAAACATTGCTGTTGCAGCATATAGTTTATTAGGCATATTCTAAACCTAGATAACAAGGAATTGTGTTCCCTTTTCTCCCTCCTGTAAGAAATTTATCAAACAATATTGCCCATCAAATGTCACTTTGTGCAGATTTTTTAATTAATGTACTTAGACCTCTGCTGTGTCTAATAGAGAATCCTTAATTCTGTGCTTCCAATAAGCACTCTAAAGGCATGTACAATTCAGCCACTCAACTGATCCAAGCCCCCCCCCAATCAAAACTCTACCCAGCTAGCATGCATGTTTAAGTCATAGCTTTTATAAAATCCCATGAGTTCCAGAATAGGACTTCCTAGCCTAAATTTGCATTCACTTCTATCCCAAAACTTTCAGAGCACACTCTTTTAAAAAATGGAAACATGCAATATGATCCATTTACAATAACATCTCTCCAGTTTAATCTTAGCCAACAAATGACAACCTAAATTGCAATGTTTTAACTATTCTTCTATCAGTTTTTTTAAAAAAGCTTCTGAAGGGGAAGAGAAAAGAATTCCACAGCTGGGGGAGACCAACAAAAAACAAAGGACTATTCTAAACTTACTGTAATCAGTTATCAACAGCTAACAAAGTTATGCATGAATAGTTAACTATAAATGTCAGGAATACTGGGATCGAGCAACCGTTGGTTTTCATTTTGCATCCTACAGGCAACTCCAACTGTTGCAAATTTCGTTTACAATAAAACTCCAAACAAGTGTAATGCAGCTTAGTTTTTCAAAATCTGAGTTGTGGTTATGATGCAAGGCAGCGAATGCCTTATCCCTGAATTGGAGGGGTCCTTTTGTGTGTAGAGATTCTTGCTGGGCTGGAGAGGAAGGATTTTATCAGGTGATGGTGCATAAAATGCAAGCTGCCTACTACATAAGCGGGGTGTTAACTTCATGTAATACTTGACTATGAAAAATGACGGTTGGTTTAGTGATAACTGACTGTCCCCCCCCCCCAAAAAAAAACCCAACCCTGGATGATTTCATAAGAAGCCAATTTTGCATCCTCGAAGATCCTCCTCTCATCTCCTCCTGATTCTGCACTAAAAATGTGGCCGCTTCGTAGCTCCCCTTTAGGGTTTCAGGCAGCGTGTCTGGTCTAAATCGAGAATGAAACTGCCATTTCTTAGCAATTCCAGAGGTTGGCACAAGGTAGCTGTGCTCTGTGGTGTTTGTTCCAGCTGTTAAATCTCAAGTGGGTGGCAGTGATGTTACTGCTGGAACACCTTATGACTGGAGCTTCAAAGGAGACAAGGTTCTCTGGTCTGGCTCCCACCCTGTTCTGCATTATGCTGGAATTTGGAGACTTGCAAAACATTACTGCGTTTTCCTCCTACAGCCCTGTGCCATTTATTTTGGAGGTTTTTTTTGAGATGGGAAAGCAGTGTAGTGACAGGTTATGCTTTGGGTGTGGCTGCCCCCCCAAATAGCTATTATTATTATTATTATTATTAAGGCAAGGGGATGCTGACTTTAACCTTAGCTCCGTTTAAATGTCAGGCTCTGTTACCACTACCCCTTAAGTGTGCATGCACCTTCCAATGTGTAGCTCAGGATCTTTCTTTTATCTGAAGGTTACCCATAGCGGTAAACAATGCAGAGACTGTGAGGGCACACAATAGCCAAGTTTAAAGCAAACAGACTATGCTAGCAGAATTGTGAAGCTTTGCATTTTGCTGCTTCCAGGGCTTGCGCCAGCAGCTGGAAACATTCCAGGACGAAAGGGTTGTGGGGGGGTTGTGGGTGGGGAGGCGGGGCCAGGGGAGCTGGAAAGCACCAAGCCAACAGTGTGATCTCTCTCACACACACACTCACTCTCTCTCTCACACACACACACACACTCACACACTGCCTCCGCGGCTGTGCTGCTGCTGCTGCCTCTGCTGCTCTGCTTTAACCGAGGGGGGTGGCTGCTGCCTCTAGCCACCTCCCTGCTCGGCTCAGAGCTAAGCTACAGCTCCCTGTTTAACTGTGTCGCCTCTTCTCCCCTCCTGCATGCTGCCTCGGCTCCCATGGGCAGGCTTGCTCTCCACCTCTATCATGTAAGCGAAGATGTGGCTATATTGCATGGCCGAGTGACGTCTCTGGCAGAACGGTAAGCATCAGCAGAGCCTGATCACATGCCGGCCCAGTCACTAGTGCCGGCGGGATAGGAGGGTGGACGTGGGTCTGGGCACAGGCCATCTGGTGCTCTGCTCCTCTCCTCCCCGCCACCCCTCCGTGTCATCACTATCTGTAGAAATAATAGCTGCTGAATATCGTGAGATCTGGTTTGGGCTTCGCCCTCTGCAAAACTCCTAAACTCCCGAGCTCGTGCGTGCGTGTATTTTTATTTGTGTATTTTCTTTTCTCTCCCCCCCCCTGTCTGAGCAGACTTCCAGGACTCCAAGGGAGTGGCAGCAAGCAGAATGCTCTTCCCACCTTCTGTGCAGGAGTCTCCGCGGGGTCTCCCAGACACCACTGACCTGTGCCTTGGACTGCAGTCTCTCAGCCAGCCAGGGTGGGACAGGCCATGGAGCTCCCAGGATTCGGATGCTGCAGCCCAGCCTAGCCTGCAGTCTGGTGAGTGACTCTGCTGACGCACAGCAACAGTTGCCGGATTGCTTTGCTTTTCCCCCCAGCTTTGTCACCAGCTTCTGATTATTACCGACAGCTTCTTTCTTAACATTATTATTGTTGTTGTTTTGTTTTGTTTTACTAAGGCATCCATTCCCTCAAGAGTAATATAGTGGTTTGGGGCACTAAGTGAGACCTTTTGGGGAAGGAGAACTGTAGCTGTCCCTCCCGCCCCCACTAATAATAGGGTGCGATAAGTTTCTAAACCTGATACTGCATTGAGAATGCAATGGTAAATATTGGGTGGGGGCAGAGAGAGAGAGAGAGAGTAGTAGTGTTTTCTGTGATGCTCCTGTAGAGCCAGCTGGTTGGAGGACTAAAGTTGTGCTCCCCAAAGTGGCTTTGAATCGTGGGCTGTTGTAATATTTCAGGCTGTTGCAACGTGGGATGACTGCAAGGAGTTTTAATTGTATTTATTTAGACTGTTTTTTTTTACTGTGCTTTTCAACCCACCAGAAGTTCCCACAGCAGTTGAAGCTGCCCCCTGCAGGGGGTGTAGAAAAGAGGCTCATTAGCAGATGCCCAAATCTTGACTCTAGGCGGTTGGTGGTAGCTCTTCCTGGGTCAAGGGCCTGTGAGAGATGCCTCTATTCCACTTGTGAGATTACCGATCTACCAGGTTAGGATAGTATCTCTGGTTGGATGTGATTGCACTAAACTCTCACATTCCATTAGCCTTTGGAAGTTTTCCTTCATGGGGAAGCCAAGCATTTGCACCTGTTTCTTCCGAGTGTTGTCCTCTCCTACTGCAGAGTTTCTGTGATTTACCAGCATGTGATGAGTCAGGAAGATGAAACTTTGAGAAGCCAAGCTAAGTAAAAGAAACCCAAAATAGTCTAGTCACTGCCCTCTGAAAACTATTCTGCTTTTGCTCAGCTGGGCTTCTCAAGGTTTACAATGATACTCAGTACAGTTCTTTGAGAATGTGCGTTGTATTGGCTTTTTGCAGAAGAAACCAAAATACATTTTTATCCTGTTAAAGCCTTGGAAACTACCACTGGCTTTGATGGCTGGCAGGACAAATCAGTATGATGTTTCAGCAGTATTTTTGCTGGTCCAGTCAGGCTGTTGTAAATGCTTTTTGGCATCAGCATCTTAAATAGCTTCTGAGTGGTTCTGCAAACTTCTAGCAAGAAAGGCTTGTGTACCTTTCCTGCTCGTGTAATGGGGGGGGGACAGGTGGGTGTTCCCAGGAAGTGGGACAGGTGGGCTTGAAACCACATGCAGAAGGCCCATTTATGTTATTAGTCTTGGTTGCAAAAGTTGCTTGTCAGGGAAGTACTTTAGTTCCTCCACTGTTGTCCTTTTGGGCTGTGCTCATTTTGGCAACAGATGTGTTGCATTAATACAACTAGTTTCTGTAGGAAAACTAATGCAGGGCTGCATTAGTGGAAGATGTTGGTTGCTCAAAGGACGCCTGCCCTACCAAACTGATTCCCAAAGAGACCTGTAAACGCAGCCATTAACTCTGCTAGGCATATATTGTGCTTTTAAGAGCCTTGCTTGTATTGCAATAGAATAATGGGCGCAGTGGGCTGGGGCAAGAGCTTGGTGCAGACATCTTAAGGTGGGGCAGTATTGGCACTTGTTCAACTGTAGCAGTCTATAAAAACTGTGTGTGCTGTGCCACTTTGACTATACAAGTCAGGGAGGCAATGTGTGAAGGGGTAAGATATCAGTAAGGATTTCCAGACAGAGTGCATGTGATCATGAAGGCCTCAACGAGGGCCAGCATTAACCGGATCTGCCTAGGCAACTACCTGAACAGAGCATGTTCCGTAACTTATTTCTGTACTGTAGAGCCGCTGCACTAGTCTCAATTGTATTGCAGCAATATATGACTACAGTACTTCTTAACTGCACTGCAACCAGCTGCAAGATACTGCTGCAAAAATAACTTCCGTCGGATGGGAGCCCCGACAAGAAAAGCAAATCCTGCTCGAGTCTCTTTCCAGTAATGCAAAACTTTGTCAAATTCTGCCCATGGCAGAAATTTGCTCTGATACCCACGGTTTGCTCTGGCCACAGAAGTTAAAATTTCACCAACCTAGATAACAGTTTCCATTGACTATGAGCGTGCAATTTAGAGGCATTCTTGCAATGCAGAACGGTCCCATTGGCATTGGGAGCATATTTAGGGCAGAAAAGAGACTTAGGGCAGAAATAGCATTGCATATGGGCCCAAGCCCCAGTTCAATCTGGGCATCATGTGTTGTACATGTGGACACAGTAAATTAACTGCACATTGGTCTCCGAAGTGTACAGCCGAGCTTTGTGACTCCTATACTCCCATCCCTAAGGCCAGAAGATGTTCTGCATAGGTCTGTGTTAGGAGTGCTGCCAACGAGCTATGTATGTAACCTGTTAAATAAATCCATTAAGTTAACCCAGGCATGCCCAAACTGCGGCCCTCCAGATGTTTTGGCCTACAACTCCCATGATCCCTAGCTAACAGGACCAGCGGTCGGGGAAGATGGGAATTGTAGTCCAAAACATCTGGAGGGCTGAAGTTTGGGGATGCCTGAGTTAACCAGTGCCAATGTAGGGCCTGAATTTGTAGCTAAGGTTCAACAGACAATATGCATAGCAAGAGATTTTCAGACCATACCCAATGTGAGAAAGTCATATTAGAAATAAGACAAGTGGCAACATCCACACATCTATTAACCCACCTTGTTGAAGTAGAGGGCAGGGATTGTATAACATTCAGGGTGTTCCATCCTGTGTGTGTATAAGCACTTATTTTTCTTTTTAAAAAAAACAGCTAGCCCCACCTTTCATCCTACAATAAGCAATAATTACATAAACAGTCCATAATAAAAAGGAAAAAAATTGAAATCTACATAGCTCAGTTGGTAGAGGATGAGACTCTTAATCTCAGGGTTGTGGGTTCGAGCCCCATGTTAGGTGAAAGATTCCTACACTGCAGGGGGTTGGACTAGATGATCCTTGTTGTGCCTTCCAGCTCTACAATTCTGTGATTCTGTGAAATAGAGCATTAGCGGATAAAGAAGGGCATTGGATTTTTTGAGAATCTTTCAGCGAAAGGGGACAGGTACTCTGGTGGAAAGGCTGACAGCAGGCCCAAGTTGGCAATATTGTGTGGCTTTTGGTGCATGCAGCTACATTAACTCCTCTGCAAAAACTGAACGATGGGTGTGTTGTCGTCTTGTGGTCTTAAGTCAGCTCTGAATCACATACCACTTTGATTCTCAATCGAAGCACAGAATTGTGCTTGAGCTGGGTGGCCTCCCCACCACCACCTTGAGCAAAAACAAAAAGCCACGTGTTGGAAGTGGCTGAACAGCAAGGAAGAAGCAGTGGGTGTCTGCATTCCCATGCAAAACTCTGCCATTGCATGTTCACTGTTTTAGCCTCCCTTGCCCCTTATTGTATTGTTTCTTCTGCTTTGCAATGACTCTGCAGAGCCAGAGGAACAGCAGGAGAGAGCTGATTTTGCCTATGTATGGAAAAGCCTATTTTGGAGAAGGAGTTCAAAATTAAGAACAGTGAAGCCTAGGAACAACATAGGAAGCAACTTTATACTGAGTCATACTGTTGGTCCATGCAGTTTAGTATCCTCTGCATGGGCTGGCATTGGTTCTCCAGGATCCAAGCCTAGTACATAACAGTTCCAGACATGTTTTCAAAAAGTAAGTAGCAATGTAGATGGCCTTCCCAAGTGCATCATTCAGCAAAGGAAGAAATCTCCTTGAGTTGGCTGCTTTAGTAAGCGAAGACTGGGTGCTTTGTCAAGAGTCAGATTTCCAGCAGGCAGATTTCCTTCGCCATGTCTTGGTGCAGCAGCTGGCATCTTGGTGAAGTGCTGGACACCAGGACTGCAGCATTGCCCAGATTTGTCTCAAGGCCCCAGCCTGTAGGTTGGGAGGGACAAGCCCTGCCAAGTACCAGACTATGCCATTGGTTCTGAGCAGTTTGGAAGCTTCTATAATGACTCAGCTGTACAAATCTACAGGGAGCTGGCTGAAAGTGCAAAAAGTTCGCAATCATGCTAAAAATACTATTGCTGATCTGCACTCTTGAAGTGCCAGTGTTTGACTACTGATGAGTTCTGAATCCAAGCATGTACTTACTGCTGTGATTCCTTTAAATCGGCATGCAGCTCCTCTATGACTCGCTCTCACCATCCAGAGTGGTAAAGACTGTGTGATCTGTAGCTTTATTAAGCATTGTTTACAGCGGTGCTGCTTTCATTGAAGTATATAGTCCACAGCCTTCTATTTCACCAGGTAAGGAAAGTGATTCCTCTGTTGCAGATTTATCAGCTGGGCTCTGTGACCACCTTTGTCTTGTATATTTAGTTGCAGGGAATGGCACATAGTAAAGGGACCGCTAACCGTTAAGTCCAGTCGCGGACCACTCTGGGGTTGCGGTGCTCAGCTTGCTTTACTGGCCGAGGGAGCTGGCGTTTGTCCGCAGACAGCTTCCGGGTCATATGGCCAGCATGACTAAGAGCCACTTCTGGCGAACCAGAGCAGCGCACGGAAACACCATTTACCTTCCTACTGGAGTGATACCTATTTATCTACTGCACTTTGACGTGCTTTCAAACTGCTAGGTTGGTAGGAGCAGGGACCAAGCAACGGAAGCTCACCCTGTCGTGGGGATTTGAACTGCTGACCTTCTGATCGGCAAGCCCTAGGCCAGGGGCAGGGGTTGGCAAGGTTTTCTGGGCATGGGCTGGATCATTCCCACGGACAATTGTCCGTGGGCCGGACATGTGCAGCGCGATGCCAGAAATCACGTCTGCACATGTCCGCGGCGCCAGAACGTGCTTCTGCGCATGCCCGGAAGCTGAAAATCACAACTGCGCAAAAGCAGTTTTCGACGCCTGGACATGTGCAGACACGGTTTCTGGTATCTGTGTGCGCAGGTGCCATTTCCGGCACCACTCGACGAGACCCTGCGCCGTGCTGCACCGGTTTAGCGCAGCGCACGGGGGACTTGCCGGGCGGCTCGGTGAGCGGGCAGCTCGTGAGCTGGTTAAAAGGCCTCTGTGGGCCAGATCCGGCCTATGGGCCGGAGGTTGCCGACCTCTGCCCTAGGCTCTGTGGTTTAGACCACAGCGCCACCCGTGTCCTGGAACTGTACCGAACTGTACTGGAAGCCTATGGTTTAAATCAAATGTTTCCCAGACTTTGGTCTCTAGCTGTTTTTGGGCTGCAATTCCCATCAGCCGCCCTGAGCCCGGTTTTTGACTGGGGAGGGCGGGGTATAAATAAAATTTTATTATTATTATTATTATCATCCCTGACCACTGGTCTTGCTAGCTAGGGCTGATGGGAGTTGTAGTCCAAAAATAGCTGGAGACCCAAGTTTGGGAAACACTGGTTTAAGCAGAATGTAGTTGTGGCATCTTGGTTGTGGTGGAGAGGCCATGGCTGTAGAGTGTCAAGTACTACTGCCTGTTGGGAGCTAGGGTAGGGACCGCTAGGACTTAGCCACTGGTTGAAAGTTTGATAGGAGATGAAGCAACTTGACCAGCCAACCCTCCAGAGTTTGACTGAAGTGGTCTGAGAGCAAATCCTCAAGAGGGTGCAGACATTTGCATTGCAGTTAAGACCAGATAGCAAGGAAGAAAGGCAGCAATGCTGGCAAGGGCTAACCAGAACACAGTAGGAAAGGGAGGCAAGTTGCTGAGCCAACAGTTGAGTTAACTGCCCCAGCCCCTGGCCCCTGTCCAGAGCCATAGCTCACTGGTGTAGACCACATGCATTGCATGTAGAAGTTTCCTAGGTTCAATTCCCTGGCATACCCAGTTAAGAGAAAGAAGTCCTGTATATAACTTTACCAGGCCATTGCCAAGTTAAGAGTAGATAATAGGGGGATAAATGGTCTGGCTCAGGTAAGATGGTTGGACAGTGTTCTCGAAGCTACGAACATGAGTCTGACCAAACTGCGGGAGGCAGTGGAAGACAGGAGTGCCTGGCGTGCTCTGGTCCATGGGGTCACGAAGAGTCGGACACGACTAAACAACAACAACATGACTGTACCAGAGGTATATGAATGCTTTAAATGTATAGCATGGATGTGACATTGGCATAAGACAAATTCTAGCAGAATGGGAATGGGCAGCTGGGTATACAGAAGACCTAGACGCCCAGTTTTGGAAGTGGGATGCTGACACCATCCCCTCTTACTCCAGTATACAGTGGTACCTCGACTTACGAAGACGATCTGTTCCGCGGCCATCTTCGTAAATCAAAGTCTTCGGTTGTCAGGGTGGATTTGATTTAAATCAAACTGATTTAAATCACGATTTAAATCACTAGTCAGTAAGGCTTGATTTAAATCATACTGTAGTTTTCTACATAAAGACTAATTCTTGCTGGTATAACTTTAATATGCAAGTAGATGAAGATTTTTAGAATAACAACTTTTCATATTAGTTTTTTATCCCCAGTTTAATGGGTTATTCATATTTGGACAACTTTACTGTTGTACTTAGGAAGGAGAAAAATAATCATTACCTTAATAATAACAATTTAAATAGATTTATTCAACTGAAACAATAACATTACAGCATATGTTATTTGCTTAAACAAACATCCATGTTTGTTAACTAATTTGGCTAAACAAAAACAATATATATTAAGAAACTTAGACTGTCAGCCCAGCCTACACATGAAAAACTTAAATACTGTCCACTCCAAACAATCAGAAAAATATTGTTTCTATTCTATTCACTGAACTTCTTGAAACTTAGCACTGAAGGGGTTGTTTCTGTATTCATAGGTTTGTAGAACAATAGGATTAAGGTCTTTTTCTCAACTCTGTTCATGTTATAACATTTTTGCTGGGAAGAAGAGGCATGTGATCTCTGTTGAGTCAAATTCAGTTTTGAGAACTGCAAAAGTAAACCAAGCACCTGTGATATCTTGTAGACAGAGAAACTGCCCAATAATCTTACAAAAACCTCTGGAAGAGGGAGCTGGCGTATAGCTTCCAGGTCATGTGGGCAGCATGACAAAGCCGCTTCTGGCAAACCAGAGCAGCACATGGAAACTTGCATTTTGACGTGCTTTCGAACTGCTAGGTTGGCATATCCAACCTTATTCTACATAATTAAAAAACTAATCTTCATTTCATGATGGAAGCACCTTTGGGTGGTAATATATTTTCCTCAAAAAGCATTTTATTTTAAAAAATCCAATTTAAATCAAAAAATCGATTTAAATCTAAAAAATCCAATTTAAATTTTAAAAATCCGATTTTTTAATTTTTTTTAAAAAAAATCGTTGATTTTTATCCACCCTGTCGGTTGTTGAAGCGCCGCTTGTGCGTGAAGTGCGCTTTTGCGCTTCTGCTCATGCGCCGACCGCGCGCGCTGCTTTGTGCAGGTGCAGAACGCATGCGTGGCGAAAAGACTCCCGGGGTTGTCGACTTCGGAAGTCGAAGCATTCGGTTGTCGAGGTACCACTGTACTAAGAATATTTCCTAATTTGGCAACTTGTATTCTACTTGCCAATCATTTCTGAGCTCAAGGATACCTTATTGGTATGGCAACAGTCATCCACAGCTTCTCCAATTTCCCTGCATTCTGCATCATGGCAATGCAATGTCCGCAGCCACATCGTGTGTAAAGGTCACAGAAACGCACAATTTCAGTTGGAGCAACAATGGGAGAAAGAGGTTCAAACCCAGAAATAGCAAATGGCCTGGCTAAAACGAGTAATACAATTTATCAGTGTCGTTGTGAATGGGAATCTTGTTGAAAGAAGTACTCCAGCCTTGCAATGCTTTAGCATAACAGCATCACGAGATGTGCCAGGTACCTCCTTTAGATTGCTGCAGCGCCTACCATTTTAAAATGATTTTTATTTATGGGTGGTTTCTAGCTCTCGGAATTGGGTTGTTTACCTGCCCTGGGTAACAGTTTGGTCGGCTCGGACCCAAATCCATTGCTGTCACTAGAAGCCCTGGTGACCATTTGTGGTTCATTAGCAGCTTTGCTTGGTGCACCAACTACAACTGTTCCTGGACAGGGAAGTATGGATAACCTTGTGACTAAGATTACTGTAAAATATGCTGTAGGTGTAACATGCTGCAGGTGAGCATATTATCCTCGCACCTTCTCCAGAAGCTACAAGTTGCTGAACTTTAATAAACCCAGCATCTCTTTGGTTTTGCCAGTTTATGAGAAGCAGGCAAAAAACAATAAAAACAATCAGTGGTACAGTAAAACAAATGGTGTAGTTGCAAACATAGACCTTCTCCCCCCTGCCCCCTCCCCGCTTTAGAAGATGGAGGAATCTGAAATAAGTAAGAAGCAAGAGGAGCTAGAGGTTGTGTTGTGCAAAAACCTTGGCCGCCATGCTATCATCACTTGTATTTCTGCCTTTGACTTATGGATCCAAACAATTTGCAGCAGCATGAATTTGGGTGGTAACAATATTGTGTTTCTCTGTACTTTTTCCACTCCCGAGTCCTTTGAGGCCTAGTCAAGAGGTCCACTTAACTATGCCAGTGTTTCTCAACCTTTTTTGGGCCACGGCACACTTGTTCCGTGAAAAAAATCACGAGGCACACCACCATTAAAAAAGTTAAAAAATTTAACTTTGTGCCGCCCTATATTATAATTATGACTGTAAGAAACACTTGCCAAATATTGCTTTCCGGCGGGTTAGTGTTGTGTTTTGGCGGCCGCCAGGCTCGTTTGCACTGAGCTTTGGGAAAGAGGAGGAGAAATATTGCTTTCCGGCGGGTCAGTGCTGTTTATTGGCAGCCGCCAGGCACGTGACAATGCAAATCGCCCTTCTCGTCGCCGCACGTCGCGACACACCAGCCAGCGTCTCGCGGCACACTAGTGTGCCGCGGAACAGCGGTTGAGAAACGCTGAACTATGCAATTGTTTTGTCATGGCCTAACTAAACTATTGCTAGATATGTAGCTGAACGAACTGTTCTACTTCTGGGGAGTCTAGTTTTGACCACCCCTCCATGTTAACTCATGGCAAAAATATAGCAGGGAAACGCTTGTTGCTTTCTGGATTTTTTAAAAGTGATACAACCCACCCTACCATTCTGCCACTTCCTACAAGTACAACCAATGCCTTAATTATTCAAGAATAGCTTTATGGTAAAGTTAAGCCTGCTTTCAACTTTAGCAAACTTGCTTTCTTGTACCTCAAACCTTTTAAAAAAACACAACTTCATGCTGTTGGTACATAGCCTCAGATCATGAAGATTTCCCCCCCTTAAATCTGCTTCCTGTATCCTTGAATGCAATTTGGCTTTTGTGATATGGAAGAATGGTGTGCTTACCCTTGCTAATGTGCAATTCATTCAAGATTTGATTTCCAGGCAGAGCATAATTCAGTCAAAAAGCAAGCTCCTGGACTTAATTTGCAAGATATATTAGCAGCGTGCTATTAGCATTTGCGGAATTTTCTTTGTTTTTTCAGCAGTAGGCAAAAATTTTTTTCACAGGATGGATTTATTGTGGCGCAGTATAGAGATTTGCCCTTTTTTTCCAGATCAGTAATGCTGCTTATGATAGAAATTTAGGTTGTACAAAAACTCAAATACTGTGTTTGAAACTTGGAGTGTGTTGTCTAAGCTGCCTTTAAATTGACTAACTTGGTGCTAAATAGGGATTTCCTGGCCTAAGATATGAAAGGTTGGTGTGGAGCGCGAATGGCTGTGTACAGTACACTTCTCTAGGGTTGCCAGTACAGTTAGTCCTGTTTCTTAACACTCCATATGGAATGTTGTAATGATAGTACTTTTAGTAGTAGTCGTGTGTAATGAAGGAGGGGTTAAAAACATTCAGAGCCCCTTCAGATATCCCTGTTTACTCTGCATTCATGATTATTTGTGCTCATGATGCTGCTGAGGTGGTAATAATGTGATCTTGTTTTCAATACCGTTTGTGTCTGGAAAAGTTTCAGGGGTGGTAACAACTGCTTCTAAGGGACCAGGTGGCGCTGTGGTCTAAACCACTGAGCTTCTTGGGCTTGCCAATCAGAAGGTCAGCAGTTCGAATCCCCACGATGGGGTGAGCTCCTGTTGCTCAGTCCCAGCTCCTGCCAACCTAGAGTTTGAAAGCACGCCAAAAAGTGGAAGTAGATAAATAGGTACTGCTCTGGCGGGAAGGTAAACGGCATTTCTGTGCGCTGCTCTGGTTTCAGTGTTCCATTGCACCAGAAGCAGCTTAGTCATGCTGGCCACATGACCTGGAAAAACTGTCTGCGGACAAATGCCGACTCCCTCGGCCTGTAAAGTGAGATGAGTGCCGCAACCCCAGAGTTGTCTGCGACTCACTGTCAGGGGTCCTTTACCTTTACCTTTTAACAACTGCTTCACTTCCACTCAGGGCATATCGTGTAACTTGATACTGAAATCCCATAACATTTCATTCCACAAATGTTTGCAGAATTTCAGGGCTGTTTTTGTTATGCCCCTGTGGCAGTTTTAGAGAGCTACAGGTCCCAGCATCCTTAAACTACAGTTCCCATTGTTCTTTGGGGGAAGCCATGGCTGTTAAAATTATTACAAGAGTGCTTCAAATGTGTGCTGTGGATGTGATCCATGTTGTAGAATACACATGGTGAGGAAAGCCCCCACAACAGCCTGGAAGGCCCATCATAGCCCCATGCTGTATAAACTAGGAGCTCTTCTCTCTGAATTCCCATTCAATTTCCTCCCCACATGTTGCTGGCTTTGTACAGATTCCAAGTCGCCCTTCCTAGTTAAGAACGTAGCCTGCTGGACCAGTTCAGAGACCCATCTAGTCCAGCATCCTATTCTCACAGTGACCAACCAGATGTTTGTGGAAAGCCTGCAAGCTGGAGATGAACGCACCATCTGGCATTCAGGGACGTAATACCTTATTGACAGTGGATGCAGAACCTAGTCATTGTGGTTAGTAGCTATTGAGTTTGCTTTTTGTTTGTAAAAGCATTGAATGTAGGGAAAGTATTATTATTACTATTACTATTACAGTACTATTACTATTATTATCTTATTTTTAAAAAATTGTATACCACCCTTTACCTGCAGATCCAGGGCAGTTCACAACATAAAGTTACAATATTTAAAAAAACCCAAATGCATAGTAAAAATAAGAACAACAAACCAATAATCCCTCTCCCACAGCACATTTAAAAGGGAATTGGATTTGGTCAATATCGCACATTGTTCCCTGTGACAAGGGAGCTCCGTGTAGACATTTGTTTAAAATTATATTGTTGGCTGTTCTTTATTGCCACAGGCAATCCCAGAGCTGGGTGCAGAACTTGAAGTGAAACACCAATGACCGCTCCCCACATCAAATGGGGGGGGGGCGACTTTTGCGTGCTTGCGCACAGCCCCCTAGATCCCAGTGCGGCACCTGGTAGTTCAGGACTGGCTTCATCCTCCCCAGGCAGGATATCTGGGGTCTTCGCCTACCTCAGTCAACCGCCCAATCCTGCCAGGGGAGGCGTTGCCAAGTAAGGGGAGGGACCACCCTGAAGTGGTGACCCACGCCCCCCTTTGCAGCATTGATATCAGGGTTCCCCGTTAAAGGGGTCTTGAGGGGAGGCATTGGCCATATGCCGAGAGGTTGTCGTCGCCAATTTTAATCCTATAGCAAGTTGTCTCGAGTCATTATTCCGCTCAGGGGTCGCCTGGGGTTTGAGGGACTCCGTCTGTCCACACAAACACAGCCAGCAATACATAATCAACCCTTGGGAGGCTTTTTGTAGTACTAAAACAGCAAAGGCTCAGCATTAATGTTTAGCATCCACCTGCACACAGAGCTGCTTTCAGCTGGTGTCCAAAATGCATGCAGATAACCGCCCGATCTATTTGCAAGGAGCGAGTCCCTTAATTGGGGTGCCACCACCAAGAAAGCTTCAAAGTTCCCAAGCAACCTTTTTTTATAGATGGAATGCTTCACGAATTTGCACGTCATCCTTGTGCAGAGGCCATTATAATCTTCTCAGCTTTAGTAGTATATGCTGCTAAAGTGAGCATCCAAGCAGCCATTGTGCAGTAGCCTTAAGGCTGCAACACTTGCTCTGGAGTAAGCCCCATTCGAAGCCTGTGGGGCTTATTTCTGCAGAGACCTTTGTACAGAGGATGGGGTGTGTGTGTTAGTGTAAAACATTTTCCCACGTCTGCATTTCCTAAGCTTCCCACCCCACCTATGTCAGGCTTGGGTAGTTTTTTTTTAATGCACCCTTGGGCTGTGTATACATTCCTGTTTACTCTGCAGCCAGTGTGCTCCTGCTTTGACATTAGCCACAATCCATATCTGTTCTGTATCTATCTTGTCGTTTCCTATGGAATACTGCATTTTGGTGCGTTTCCCCCCCCCCAAAAAAACAGCTTCGATCCAAATTGAGAGAAATAATTACCTTTGTTGTGAATTTACCTCTGCAATGTTTATACAGCCCTAGCTGATTTTACAATGGGTCCCAGGGAACTGCCCCTCCCTTTTTTTTATTTCCTTGCTCAGAAGTATTTTTGCATATTTTTGCTATATGCTCTTATGAGAGGTGTGGGAACACAAGTGTTAACAGCTGTGAGACTTTCCTATCGTATGCTGTCCTCTTTCAGAGGATGGAGAGCCAGTATGCTGTCTGGCCTCTGAATCCTTGGAGTCGATTTACTCCTCGAAAGAGGGAAGCTTGTCCTTCTCTGTGCTTATTGATCTGGTATAGAAAAATAAAAGTACCACCAGATTATTCCATAGAGAGGGTCTCTCCAGTGCTTAATAGAACAGCTGAGTCACAAGTGACGATGTTTGGGCTGCTGCCAGCTTGGGAGTGGCAGTTCTTGGACAGTGCAATGGAATTATAGGAATAGTTGCTTAATTCCTCTCCTTTGGTGATGCCATTCTGGAGTGAGCTGTGCTGGATTAAGACCACCTAAGGCGGCCCTCTTTCTCCTTACGCCAGAGAGACTGTATTTGGCCTTTCCTTTGTGTTTTTCTTCAAGCTTATTTTGCAGATAGCACTCACAAAATCGTGTGCAGTTCAGTCTCTGACTCCTTGCTGCGTTCTTTGGTGTTGATTCTGAACCTTAAGGGCATCAGTCTTCCTAGATACAGTGGTACCTTGGTTCTCAACGCCTTGGAACCTAAACACTGCAAACCCGGAAGTAAGTGTTCCGGTTTGTGAACCTTTTTCAGAAGTCGAACGTGAGTGTTACACTTCCAATTTGAGTGCCATACTTCCATTTTCAGTGTTACACTGAGGTCTGTCTCTTTTTTTGCTATTTATTTTGCGTTTTTGTTTTTGCAGCTCTTTGTTTTTGTAACTGTGTGGAACCCAGTTCAGCTACTGATTGGTTGTGTGACTGCAGTACATTGTTTATTGCTTTCATTTTATGGATCAATGGTCTCGTTAGATAGTAAAATTCATGTTAAATTGCTGTTTTAGGGGTTGTTTTTAAAAGTCTGGAATGGATTCATCCATTTTGCATTACTTTCTATGGGAAAGTGCACTTGGTTTTGGAAGAGACTTCCAGAACGGATTAAGTTTGAGAACCAAGGTACCACTTCATGAATATTAACTTTCCTAGGCGACGGTCTGGGGAAAAGCAGTTTTAAAAGTTGTCATTGTGTGTTGTGCTGTATGTGGCAAGCATATGAGCATACCAAGACACATCCCAGTAAATTGTATCTTCCTTTATCAGTTGTTTGGGTCCCATTGCAGTCAGTTGTCACTAGCTTGTGTGGTACACTATTGGGAGTGCTGTCTGCTTCACATAGTTTTGTTCTCAGGCTGGCAATACTGCAATAAGAGGCAGAACGTTTCCTCACTAAGATTGAGCTGTCAGGTCTTTGCAATTAAAGCATTACATTGATTAAGCTGTGCCACTGGCTCAAACCAGTTTCCTTGCTTCCATTCCATTTGGCCATGTTTGTTGCTGAATGATAAAAGGATCCAGTTGAGAAAGTCTTAAGATATCTTTGGGAGAAGCTTTTATTCAGGCCTGTACTGGGGTTCCGTACAAATTGTGTTTTCCCTCTCCTATGGACTTGAATGGAGAAAAATGTTCCTTCTCTGTCCTTACGTCTGCCCCATAGTGAATATTTGCTAATTGGCTCTTATATGTAGAAGTTTGGCAGGAGTGTAAGTCCCCAGGTACTTTAAAATAAACTGCTATTTATTTTTAATACTTATTTAAACATTTGCATGCCACCTTTCAGTCCAGTGAGCTCTCAAGTCAGCTTGCATCATTTTAAAATAATTCTAAAGCAATGTTTTCTAAGAACTGCATATATTAAAAACCGATTTTAAAAACTGTTTTATATGTTTTATTTACATATTTAAAACAACAATAATGCATATATAAAATCAATTCAGATGCAGTACAGATACCAACTGGAAATAGGAAATAAAAGTTAGAAATAAATAAGCATACATACTTTCTTCTGAATTAGGGGAAATAAAACAATGGATCTCTCCCACTAGGGAAAAAGAATAAGAAATAATTTATTTGGAGCAATGCTGTGTAATCTACTTATAAATAATCTGGAGTTAGGTGAACCCTGATGTAATTTGTGCACTTGACTACCACAGACTATTCAGTATAGTGAAACAACAGGCTGAAGAGCTCCAGAAGGATCTTTCCAACCTGGGCAAGTAGACAATGAAATTGCAGAACTGGTTGTGAGCACATGGAAAACCAAAAATCATATATACCGTATTGGCCTGAATATAAGCCGCACTCCCCCCCCCCCAATTTCAATTGTGAAAAGTCAAGTGCAATTTATATTTGCGGGCTCCTCTCCCCCACCCAGAACAGCCTGGGAGTGTGGGGCAACAACGCCCGTGGCTCCCAAGCCCATGGCTCCCCAATCCACCGAATTTTAAAGATTTGCAGCTTATTTGTGGGTGTGGCTTATATTCGGGCCAGTACGGTACATGCTGATGCTGTTCTGATTTTGAAGAAGCTACTCGGAAAAGGGAACTTGAGCTTTGTGGAGAGCAAACGGAAAAGTTTGTCTCAATGTACTGTTGCTGTGAACAGGGCAAATACAGTGTTAAGGAATTAGTAGGAAAAAATACGGATAATAAAACTATAAGCTTATTAGTGCTATCCCAAATCCTTGGGTGCAGCTACATTGAAAATTTTGTGCAAAAGTTCTAACAGCACCATCTCAAAGGAGATAGAGCTTGAAAACATATAGAAAATGGCAGGTGAAAGTTATCAAGGGATTAGTACACCTTAACACTGAGATGTAAAGCATCTGGGACTTGTTAGACTAGGAAAATATATAACTGAAGAAAGGGCACGATAGAGGCTTTCAAAATTATTAGCTGCAAGGGGAATAAAGGAGGTAGTTTCTTGGTCAGCTGAGGAATGGAGCCAGCAGAATATGTGGTTAACTCGAGAAGGTGTTTACTGTGAACATCAGGAAAGGAAGGGAATCTTCCTACCAGTTCCCAGTCTTCACTGCCTCTAATAGGAGAGCTGGGTTAATGGTTCTTGGTCCTTTGGGGGCATGTTGGAGGGTGTTGAGGCATAAATTGTTAGTATTATTTTGTGATTTATTGATAGTTTTCTTTTTTTATACCCTCAAAGCAGGTAAGCTAAAAAGATAGAACAAAAAAAAGGAATTAACAACAATTTAAAACTTTGAAAAAACTAAAACCGGCAATAAACTAAAATAAAAAGGTAAAGGACCCCTGACAGTTAAGTCCAGTCACGAACGACTCTGGGGTTGCTGCGCTCATCTCGCTTTACTGGCCGAGGGAGCCGGCGTTTGTCTGCAGACAGTTTTTCCGGGTTATGTGGCCAGCATGACTAAGCTACTTCTGGTGAACCAGAGCAGCACACAGAAACGCTGTTTACTTTCCTGCCGGAGCGGTTGGCTACCTATTTATCTACTTGCACTTTGACGTGCTTTTGAACTGCTAGGTGGGCAGGAGCTGGGACTGAGCAACGAGAGCTCACCTCGTCGGAGGGATTCGAACCACCGACCTTCTGATCGGCAAGCCCTAGGCTCAGTGGTTTAGACCACAGCGCCACCCACGCTAAAATACACACCTCTTATTCAGTGATTGGACAACTGGGATATATATATGAGAGAGCGAGAGAGCAATTGCCACCAATACCAAAAGAAAATGCAAAGAAGGTTCTGTAGGAGAACATTGCTCTTAGCTAGGGCTGAGCAATGTTCCATTCGAAACTGGTTTGAAGTCCACATGCAGGAATAGACACTTGGCTGATACTCCCTTCCCACCTTATTTTTTCCTTCCTCCTTATTTCAGACATTGTGATATATCAGTATATTGCAATGTTTACCTGGTGCTATATCACAATGTTCAGTTCAGTTCAATTTATTGTGTTTACTAAGCAGCCATTACACACATAATAACAAGAATACTGGTGATAATAACAGTGGTTTACATTTCTACTCCCCAACCTTTACAGGGTAAATCATTTCCCATTCCCCCTTTTAAGTTTTATGACATGAATTTGTAAAGCCTCGGTAAGAAATTTGGATGTTCTAAAGGTTATATACCTCTTTACATCAGACAACAAAAAATGGCTTTGCAAGAGACGTCCTTCCCTTCTGCGATCTTAACAATGGGTGGATGTAATTTGTTTCTAAGGTCATTATAAAAAGCGCATTCAAGGAGTACATGAGTTATGACACAGAATTGCAGCTGCAAACTCTGTCCTCCTTAGGAACTCCTTTGTGTCAGCCCATCCAATCTGCTAACGGAAGGTCATTTAGTCTTGCCTGTGTGAAGGCTGTTCTCATTTTAACATTTGGCAAATCTACTAGATATCTTGGCAGGGGTGGGTAACAATAGAATTTTAAAAAGCAAACAATTTGTTTCACAACGTTGAAAACCAGATATTGCCCATCCCTAGTTGGTAGGAAACATGCCACTCTAGCTTTCTGCAAGGGCAATAGAGCATATAAATCCACACAACTAGTTGGGAGTTGAGAGCCATCTTCAAGGGTCTTCTGGTCTTTGTGGATCTGTTGAAGCAGAGATATGTCCTAATTTGGACAGCAAAAACACATATCAAACACCAGGAGACATTCGCTCTGTGAGTGCTACAGGAGGAGGCCCCCTGCTGCTGCTGTGGGTGGAAGTGTACCTCGTGTCTGTCTCAACAGGGAATTTATGATGTCCACATGGATTGGAAGCGATTGTTCAAGTAGTGTAACCTCTCCATGAAGATAGCCATCTAGGCTATCAAAGCAGAATGGAGATTGACCCTGTGTGCAACCTCTCTCAACCAGAATACGATAACTCGGTATCTCTAGATTCTTGCTGTGTGACAGTATTCCTGCCCCTTCTGTCCAAGGTGCTTGGAAGCTCCTTTTGACATTCTGGCTGGCCGATTTTTGGAAACAACTCACAGAATTAGGAGGGCCTTGGTTTCCCACACACACACACCCCACACTACCCCTTGTTGTTATACTATTGAAAGGCTTTTTTCATATAGGAGGCCACCTTGCTTTAGAACCCTTGCATCTAGAACAGGCATCCCCAAACTGCGGCCCTCCAGATGTTTTGGCCTACAACTCCCATGATCCCTAGCTAAGAGGACCAGTAATCAGGGATGATGGGAATTGTAGTCCAAAACATCTGGGGGGCCGAAGTTTGGGGATGCCTGATCTAGAAATTGGCAGGATTGCAGGCCCACCATGAAGCCGGAACATTGAGCTGTGAAGCTTCTGAGGCAGAATATTGCTGTTGCTGTAGAGTTCTGAGAATCTGCTCTCTGCGTGGGTGGTGTTAGTATCTGGTCCTCTGTAGTTAAAGAAGCATTCAGTTGATGTTTGCTTAATGCTTGAACCAAAGATGGTGTGAGTAAGCTTCCACCTGAGGTGAGGCAGGTAGATACCCAAGAGGAGGCCACTGACACCCATTGCCCTTTTGATTTCAGGTAAAAGGACCTTTGAACAGTTACATTCCCAATCTTTTCCAATGTAATTTTAATCCTGCTTACTGTTCTTAGCTTCTTCATGACTTTGTGGCTTATAGCTTAGATGGATTTTACACTTCTTCTTTTTTGTAAGCAACCCTAGAATATAATTGAAGGGCGGTATAAAAGTAATTACAATAAACAGGAGCATCGTACTGCTTCATGTCTTCTGGACAGTGTCTCGTCCCATTCTGTTAAAATTGAATACCATCTTACCTGAATCTGTTCTAAAAATGGGACAAATTAAATTCAGGCAGAGTTTCGTTTGCTATGAAGCCAACATTGGTGAGGAGACGCCAGTTAATTTTCATAGGAGCAATAAGCATCCCAAACAAGATGGTTCTCTGAGATAGCGTCAGCTTCCCTCCAAGCCACCTTTGCATTATAGGAAACTACATTATGCTGAATCAGATCATTGCTCCGTCTAGCTCAGTATTTTCTACACTGGCAGCAGCTGCCCAGAGCTTCAGGCAGGAGTCCTTCCCAGCTGTCCCTGGAAATACTGGAGATTGAACCTGGGGCCTTCTGCTTTCCAAGCAGATGCTCTAACCACTTAGCCCTTCTGTCTTGCTGTTCCCACCATCAGATTGCTTGGACAAGGGTGTTCAGTGCTGGTATGATGGAGGAGAAGGCATTAGAATATGAAGCTCTTCACCGGTTGGGTTTCTTATGTTCAAACAAGCTGTTCAGCAGGGCAGGGAGCCTAACACAGAGGTAAAACATGTTGCATTAGTATACAGATATAAATAATCAATTGACACCCAGTTGCACAGTTACCGTCCCTTAAGACTCATCAAAGCAAGAACCACAGGCACCAGTGCACAGCTAATCTTTGCAGGTCTGTCTCTCTCCCATCAGGTTTGCCTTAAGTTTCTGTAAGAGCCAGGAATCACCTGGCTGAGCTCAATTCTTGCTGAGATTTCTGTGTTAAGGAAATCCACATTTGATACCCATACTTCAAGATTGGAACCCATAATAAATCATGCAAATAGAATGCTAGCAGGTTGACTTTACCTGTTACACGTTCTGCAGCGAGGTTACTCATGAGTTGTGTAAGCAGCCCCTCAGACAGCATAATCTTCCATCTGTTGCGAGTGAGAAACTGCTGCCAGCACAATATGCCAGTGCTGCCTCTGCAGTGTTAAGCTAGACATAAAGATGATAGATAACATGGATAAAAATGTATTTATCCATTTTGTCTACCAGATTTTTAGAGGACATCTGAACCTGTTTAGGGAAGCTTTTAATGTTTAATAAATTGTTGTATTTTAATACTTCTGTTGGAAGCCACCCAGAGTGGCTGGGGAAACGCAGCCAGATGGGTGGGGTATAAATATTTATTTATTTTAATTACAGAAGACTGTGTAGGGACTTTGTTTACTCAGGGACATATATGACATCTGAACTAGACAAGAATGTGAATTAATGAATTAGGAGAGCCCAAGACTCTTTTAATTTAGGCTATTTATAGTGAATACATGTTGGCATTTTCACATTTGTGTTTTAAGTTCCCTAAAACTTGAGTGCTAATAAATGAGCATCCTTGCTAAGGTGATTTACCTGGGGTGAAGAACTAAGGAGAGTAGTCATAAAGAGCTCAGAGCTCCACTTGCTGAATATTGCAACAACAAAGGATTCTGCATGTGTTCAAGTGCATGCTTGAAATCATGAGGGCCGGCAACTTTTCTTTTTAAAAAGGTAAGGTACAATTCTCTTAATCTCCGTAAGCGTGCCCACGTGCCTACTTGCCAGCTTAGCATAACACAGGTTCTTTTCTTACTCTTCACTGTGAGTAAAGCCTCTAGCTATTCTACTTGAAAATACAAACATAGAAGCCCAATCAAGATGTAGGCAAGGAAAATGCCAACATCTTGGCAGAGCTCTTGCTTCTGCTTCTCAAAGCAACACAATCTTTCTGTGTATGGTGATTCGCCCATTTGCTTGTGTGTAACTATAGAGAGTCCAGTGGCGTGTTGGAGGGGACTGGGTGAGGTTTATCTGCGAGGGGAGCACACAACAAGCTGAGCCACTGTCTTGGATAATGTCCTTTGTGTAAACTGCTTTGAGCCGAAAGCATTATTGATGACAGTGGCTCTGCTTACAGGCCCTGGTGTAAGCAGAACACACGGTTTAATGTAGTCTGTGTGCACAGTGAGATGAAAAAAAACGAGGCAGCCTTGACAATTATATTTGGGAGGTCCCATATCGCTGAAGTACCGTATTTGAGATCATGCATAACTTGCATGTTGCCTCTGCTTACAGCTTTGTCTGGCATGTTGTACTCCTCGAGAGCAAAACATGTTCATGGGACCAGTGGATCCACCTTCTGATGTCCCTGCCTGAGATGTTCATGCGGCATCTCATAAATGGTCTTTGTGTACAAAGCCACAGATGGCAGGATCCTGCATGCAGTAGTTGGTGGAGCAGCAGGGGTCGCGGAACAGCAAATGAAAGCTTGGACACATCACCATTTATTTATTTTCACTCAGAAGAGCTGATGCCAGTGTGCTTGGTATAGGTGGGCATCTGCATTGGAGCACTTAGCACAGATCTTTGTGGGCAGTCCTTTTGTTCCCTGACACAGCAATGGATGGTGATTTATAATCCTCAAGGAGTTCTTTTCCCCAAATTGATTTTTCTTTTCTTTTTGAGAGCAAACCATCTGATTGAAGGGGAACAGAGGGTACTAGGGCTGAAGAGTACCTAAAGCATCACTTTGTCTCTTTTGCAGTTCTTAGCGTGTTTAGCAATCCCCTGGGGAAGCCCCCTGTGAATTTCCTGACAATGGATCCCATTGGCTCTGAGCTGACTGATACCCTTCCGAACCCTTTGAGGGGTTCCCGCCTGGACAACACCCGTTCGTTCCTGTATTCACGCTCCAGCAGCCCCTCAGACTCTGACACCAGTGGATTCAGCTCTGGTTCTGACCATCTCTCAGACTTTCTTGTAAGTTGCTGGGGAGGTTGTACCCTTGTGGCGGGGAGGTTGTGGCAAGGTAAGTGGGTACTGCAGGTGTGCAGAAACTCTGAAATTCTGAATTGATTTGATGGCAAAATGGTCTGGCTGTGGACTCCCCATCCAGTCGCTAGGAAATGGGAGAATACTCAAGCAGCTGCGGGTGGATTTAAGCCAGGCATCCCCAAACTTTGGCCCTCCAGATGTTTTGGACTACAGTTCCCATCATCCCTGACCACTGGTCCTCTTAGCTAGGGATCATGGGAGTTGTAGGCCAAAATATCTGGAGGGCCGCAGTTTGTTTGGGGGTGCCTGATTTAAGCTATTCTGCTTCCCCAAACTATAGCTTTTTCAAGCAAAATGGCACCAACATCAGAGTCCTGCTTCAGATTGTATTCCTGGGGAAATAACCTGTGACTGCAAAACTGCTAGACCCTGATCTGCTCACAATATAAATGAGCGTTGCACGTTCTGCTGGGTCTAGTGATCATTGATCTGTTGGTCTTGTGCAAGATACACCACAACACTTTGTTTCCTGCTCATTGCAAAGTCGGAAGGGATATTTTTTCTGCACTAAATTTATTGGTTAGGGCAAAATAGCTTTAAGAAGGAATAGAAGATCTGAAAGTTGGGCAGGAGGCAGGATGTACAGTTGTACCTTAGAAGTCAAACAGAATCCGTTCCGGAAGTCCGTTCGACTTCCAAAACGTTCAGAAATCAAAGTGCGGCTTCTGATTGGCTGCAGGAAGCTCCTGCAGCCAATCGGAAGCTGCATCGGACTTTCGGCTTCCAAAAAAACGTTCAGAAACCGGAACACTCACTTCCAGGTTTTGATTGCTTGCAAGCCAATTTGTTCAACAACTAAGGCGTTTGACAACCCAAGGTACGACTGTATTTTGTAACTGCTGCAAAATAAACAGGTTGTGAAATGCAACACTTTTTTTGGATGGACTTCTGGTGATAGAATTCATCAAATCGCTTTTCTTTAGGGAGCAGAGTAAGGACAAGGAAATTCATCATTTAGCGGGTTAGTAGGAGTACAGAGACTGAAATGGATACAGAAGATCATCCTTCTTTTTGACTTGCTGTTAAGCTTACCCTCCTTTTTACAAACAGGCTTCTGAGCTGTTGGTTGTCACTGCCTTCATCTGAAGCCTTTCCTGAAGCTAGAAATGTAGCTTTCTTAACTGTGTAGAGAGTTGTAGAATTCTGTGCTGAAGACTTTTTGCCCCCCTTATTTATTGTATGTAGTTGATAAAAGTATTTATAAGCCACCCTCTCACAAAACATGAGGGCACTTTACAGCAACACAGAAACCGTTAAAAGTAACACAAAAGAATAATCAAAATGACCAGTTATGCAAGAAAATTTTAAATAACCACAGCTCTGGCCGACATAAAGACGTCTCCAAGAAGTCCAAAGCAAAGATTGCCTCCCAAATTTCTGCTGGAAGTGTTCCACAGCATGGGACCGACAACACTAAATGCCCGTCCAGTTGTACCTCTGTAACACAAGTTACAGCTAACGGTGCTCCTCGGAATGATTTCAGTGATCAGTCTGGGAGATAAGGGCTCAGAGGGCAGCATCATTTAAGGTGTCCTGGACCCAAGTTGTCCAGGGCTTTGTAAAACAGGTTTACTAGCCTAATACCAAGCACTGCCACTTTTGTCATAGGTCTGACAAGAGACATTGCAATAAGCTGTTAACATGAACGTTGCTTGTTTCATGTGCAGGGCCTTAGCCAGCCATATATGTAGAACTGGAAGCTTGCATTTAATGAGCCTATTCTTGTTGCATGTAGATATAAGCTGCATATAGTTTAATGAACCTGGCAGCTGCCAAAATACAGTTAATTATGCCTGCCATGGTAACACCGATTTGGAATTCTTGCCCATTATTATTATTATTTATGATTAGCAGCATTTGCTTGTCACTTTATACAAAGAAGTCTTAGAGTTCACTTGACAAGATAAAATACAAGCATACAATATCAGCTAAAAGCCATATTTTTAAAAAATATTCATTTTGGCTCTGAAATAAAGAATAGATGCATAGCAGTTTGAGTCAGGATGGGGAGAAAAAGCTTGGAAGAAAATGTTGCAACCTTGCTTCTGGGTTCTTAAGCATCTTTTAATAATAATAATTATTATTATTTATACCCTGCCCATCTGGCTGGGTTTCCCCAGCCACTCTGGGCAGCTTCCAACAGAAGTATTAAAATACAATAATCTATTAAACATTAAAAGCTTCCCTAAACACGGCTTCCTTTTACTGTGGTTTGCATAGAGACACGAGGAATAGAAGCATGCTGTAGACAAAAGCAGAAATTTTCTAGCATTCAACCCATTAGATTGCCTTAAATTGCACATTTGGATGATCCATTAGGGTCATTTAGTACTTTCATTGTGGATAATCTTCTGGTAATTTAATTCTTTACCTTGAAGACTGAAACAGACTCCCCCACCTACCATTCGAGACATTACTTACACTTTCATTATATTAAGCTGAGAAAATATATGAGGCGTCCATGAGGTTCTATCACCTTTGGTACATAGTAAAGTCTGCAAAATATCCTTTCATAGTTTGAAATGGTTCAAACCCCCTTGCTTTTGTTAAGTAACCTGAATTCGTAATTGTAGCTTTCCTACCCTTTGGTTGAGGTGGGATCATAGAATCTGAGAGAGATGAGGGATCTTAGGACGCTTTAGATTAACCGCTGCATTGAAATTATATGTACTTGGTTCCTTCAAACTGTGTTTCTTAACATGTTTCTCTTGCAGTCGAATCTCCGGATCTCCCCGCCTATGTCATTCCTGCCTCTTGGTGGCATTCCCAGGGATTCCTTAAGTGGAGCAGGATCCCACCTGGATCAAGATCAAGCTACTCTTGCTTCAGTTACTTCCACCCCAGCCAGCATACCCAAGCAATGGTCTGGAGCGTCTTCCTGGCCTTCCTGGGTCCTCCCAGACTCCCTGGACGACCCGTTCAGTATCGAAAGGGAAGCCAGGCTTCACAAGCAGGCAGCGGGTGAGCCGGAGCCTGGCCTTGCATGGGGAGATTGGCACGGGGGAGAGTTGGGTGCAAGATGAATGCTCTTTGGCTCTTAGACAAAGCTTCTCTCTTTTGGTTCTTGTCTTCAGCTGTGAACGAGGCAACCTGCACATGGAGCGGGCAGCTCCCACCCCGAAACTACAAGAATCCAATCTACTCCTGCAAGGTGTTCTTAGGAGGAGTCCCCTGGGATATCACAGAAGGCAAGTAACTGCTAAGGCAGGTTGTGGAGTGAAGGAACTGGCCTCCTCTAGCTCTTTCCCCCACCCCACTTCATTAAGGTGCGATTATAACTGTCTCTTTGTGACCTTTGTTCCTCATTTACAGGGGATGTTTAGCTAAAGACTAAAACACTGTAGAGACTGTCCCTCCGGTTTGTCTAAAGCAGGGCTTGGTTAACCTGCTGCTCTCCAGATGATGATGTTGTTAATTCAGTTTATATACTGCCCTCTATCAGAAGATTTCAGGGTGGTGTACAACATTAAAAAAAAGGTTGCAGAACATCAATGATAAAAACATATTGAAAAACATAACGACAGATAGCCTAATAGTAAAATAATTATAATAAAATAATAATTACAATAACAGTCCACTTCCCCACACTTTCATATATATATATATATATATATATATATATATATATATATATATGACCACAACAGAAAAAAGAAAACACAGAACATACACAACATAACAAAATACCAACATTACAGTAAAAAAGAATGTCAAATCAATCTTATATCACGTATCTTTATCGACTTCCTCCATTCCCTCCCAACTGCGTTTCTTTGTATTACTTCCTTAGGTAAAGGGGCCCCTGACCATCAGGTCCAGTCGTGTCCGACTCTGGGGTTGCGGCGCTCATCTCGCTCTATAGGCCGAGGGAGCCAGCGTTTGTCCGCAGACAGCTTCCAGGTCATGTGGCCAGCATGACAAAGCTGCTTCTGGCGAACCAGAGCAGCGCACGGAAACGCTGTTTACCTTCCCGCCAGAGCGGTCCCTATTTATCTACTTGCACTTTGATGTGCTTTCAAACTGTTAGGTTGGCAGGAGCTGGGACCGAGCAACGGGAGCTCACCCCATTGCAGGGATTTGAACCGCCGACCTTCTGATCAGCAAGCCCTAGACTCTGTGGTTTAACCTACAGCGCCACCTGGGTCCTTAGTACTTTCCAAATCTTGATTCCAACCTTTTAAATAATTATCTAAACCTATTAATACTCTTAATAACTTATCAGTACTATAAATCTCTTATACTTATCTCAAAATACAATTCTATTCTAATTAAATCTTAAAATTCAATACAATAATAACACTTAACTAAATCTTAATACATAATGAACTTAACTGACACTCTTCTACAACCTCCTTTTACTTCCAAGTCTTTAGCTCACTGCTGCTAATCTTACAATTCTTTTCTAAATAAACTTTCAATTTCTTCCAATCTTCTTTCACCGATTCTTCCCCCTGGTCCTGGAGTTTCCCAGTCAGCTCGGACAGTTCCATGAATTCTGTCAGCTTCATCTGCCAATCGTCCACCGCGGGTATATCTTCAGTTTTCCAATTCCCACTTCCCCACACTTTCACAGACCATAGGTTATTTAATAGCCATAGGCCTGGGTAAAGAAGAATGTTTTTGCCTGGTATCTTAAAGACATGCACTGATAGCACCAGGCAAGCCTTTCTGAGGAGAGCATTCCACAATCGGGGAGCCACCACAGAAAAGGCCCATTGTTTTGTTGCCACCCTCCGAACCTCTCTGGAATGGGGGACACACAGAAGAGTCTCAGACGACAAGCACATGCATTTAGTTCATGTTGCTGAACTAAAACTCCCATCCACAGTGGCCGTCATAGCCACTGGTCAGCGATGATGGAAGCTGTGGTTAGCAATGTCTTGAGAGAGACAGGTTTCCCATTCCTGGTCTGAAGGTGGTTGTTAATGTTTCAGAGCAAGATTAAGGGGTTTCCACAGTCTGTCCTCAGAACAACTCATCCTGACTTGATCTGCCTCTTATTCGAGGGCGCCAGGGCATGGGTGGGGAAGCCTTGACCCTCCAGGTAGTGTTGGAAACTCAACTCCTTTTGGCCCCAGCCAGCATGAGCACAGAGGCCAGGGATGAAGGGATTTTTAGTGCGGCAACATCAGGCTCTCCATACCAAGTCTACAGCCTCAAGGGATGTGGCCTATGCAGCTCGACTGCTCTTGGAGCTGGTCTATTGATAATGCTAGCTAGTACAGCTGCCTCTGTTATCAATTGTTTGCTCAGCCTAGCTATTCTTAAAGTTAGTGGGCTTTCAGTGTAAAGTATTGTGTTGCTTATCTGAAAACCTGGAGATAGCTCAGTGGTGCAAGAGAGCCCCATGTTGGGCAAAAGATTGCTGCACAGCAGAGTATTGGACTAGGTGACCTCAGTGTCCCTTCCAGCTATACAATTATACAATTATTTAATTTAGAAGCTACTTTTTTATTTTTTGCAAAGCTACCCACCCCCCGCCGCCCAGCAGCATACCCAAAAATACCAAAAATGATGCAACATTTATAAACATCAGCATGAAAATTGCTGCAAAGCAGAACAAAGCACAGAAACACACACACACCAAAAAGCACCACATGTTTCTGGAACCACATGAATTCCAGAAGCAGTTCACCAATCATAGGAGAGACCCACAGCTCAGTGTTAAGCCTCTTCGCTTTGCACACAGCAGGTCATTATTTGGCATAGGAAAGACTTTTGCCAGAGAGCCAGTGCCAGTTGAAATAGGCCATACAAGCCAGCTTCATGCATTGAAGTATATTCTTGTATTCGTCTTCCTTGGTCTGTGGCCTTGAACAGAGACATAGTGTGCTGTTTATGCTCTGAGCATGAGATGGTGAATTGTGGTGAATAGAACATTGGACTTGGCTTGGTGACAGCCAGATTTAAGCCTCTGCTGGACAAGAAGCTTGCTGGGCAAACTCAGGCCAGTCAGTCTCAGATAATATCAAGAAAAATCCTCAATCTGTGGCTTCCCCAGGCTGCTTTACAAGGGAAGTCAGGATAAAGATAGGTTCACATTGAGTGTGTGGGCTCTGCAAATAATTAAGACACTAACGGTGGAGTCCCCCACATAATTGCTATTATGTGTTTCACAGAATGCCACTTAAAATATCAGAGCTGCTGTTCTGAATTGCACAAAAAAGGGGAATGATTCAAGTGTCATTACATGAGAAGGCAGAAAATGCCTATCAGGAGTAGTGAATAGCATTTGGGTTGGATATGGAGTACAGAAGTTCAAAAGTCCATTCCGCCGTAAGGAGGAGTGGAGGTTGTGGGCCCACGAGGCCGACACGTTGGGGGGGGGGATGGTTGCCATTCCCCCAGCCCATTGCCTGGCTCCTGGCCGTGGCACTCCCTTGGCGCATCCAATCAGGACATTCCAAGGGGGCGGCCGGGAATCTGCCTCTCTCCTCGTTTTAACCTCCAGCTCACATTCCAAAAATGAGGGGTGCTAAAAAGTTGTAACACAGCTTGGGATTTCAAAAGAGATTTTGGTTAAATTAATACAATTTAGTTTTGCTTGGCAAGTTAAATAGCATGGAAATCAAGTACTTGCGGTTATGTTGTATATAATCATCATTAGTTGTCAGTTAATGCCAAATGATAACATTTTCAGAAGGTAAAATTTACAATTCTCTGGTTCTCTGAAAGCAGTTCATTTGCTTCTTCGTCCAACGTTGACTTGCCAAGCTAAATGTTGTCCGGTCACAAAAATATCAAATTTGAATTCCTTAAATCCCAAAACATATTTTTAAGACCCCTCACTGAAGAAATTTGCAAAAATTAAGTTCCATCCCCTAAAGTAACACACCTACCAGTGGTGGTAAGTTCATAATTTTCCTCCGTTGAGGTTCTGTGCTGGCCAGGAAACTTTCCCCTGTGCTTGTCCCTCCCATGTGTCTGTTAAAGGTAAAGGTCCATTAGGTCCAGTTGCGGATGACTCTGGGGTTGCGGCGCTCATCTCACTTCACTGGCCGAGGGAGCCAACATTTTTCCGCAGAGTTTTTCCAGGTCATGTGGCCAGCATGACTAAGCCGCTTCTGGCAAAACCAGAGCAGTGCACGGTAATGCTGTTTACCTTCCTGCCGGAGCAGTACCTATTTATCTACTTGCACTTGACGTGCTTTTGAACTGCTAGGTGGGCAGAAGCTGGGACTGAGCAACGGGAGTTCACCCCATCGTGGGGGTTCAAACCGCCGTCCTTCTGTTTGGCAAGCCCTAGGTTCAGTGGTTTAGAGTAGACCACAGCGCCACCCGCATCTGTTAGCCAACCGTTATTGATGCAACGTTCGATGGAGCCATGGGGAAGTTTTATTTAATTACATTGCTGTATGTTTATAATTTATATATATGCCCAAAGCATAACTCCATGCACAGGAGCCAGTGTGGTGTAGTGGTTAAGAGCGGTAGACTCGTAATCTGGGGAACCGGGTTCGCGTCTCCGCTCCTCCACATGCAGCTGCTGGGTGACCTTGGGCTAGTCACACGTCTGAAGTCTCTCAGCCTCACACACCTCACAGAGTGCTTGTTGTGGGGGAGGAAGGGAAAGGAGATTGTTAGCCGCTTTGAGACTCCTTCGGGTAGTGATAAAGCGGGATATCAAATCCAAACTGTTCTTCTTCTCTCTTACCCCTGTAAACTAAATCTCTCATTTGTGCAGCGGGTCTGATCAGCACTTTCCGTGTATTTGGCTCGCTGAGAGTGGAGTGGCCTGGTAAGGATAGCAAGCACCCCCGCTACCCTCCCAAAGGTAATATGCCTAAAGGTAATACAGACATGGTAGGAACCTTTTTATCCATGCTACGTATAGAGAGCACTGAGGGCTGCTGGGCTGGCATGGCTGCATGGTGGAGACCGGACGGGTAGAGCACCGTAGGGTTACAGGCCTCACTCTGGTGCACAGGTTCTTTCCGTTAATATAATCTGCCAGCTCTTTCGGGGTGAGGGGCTGCACACAGCGGTGTTCACACGGTGGCAGTCACACAGGACACAGGGAAAAGAACAGAGCTTTGTGTTTATTTGTGCTGAGGAAGCCGCAGCTGCCGTTGACATTCTCCCCAGTCCGTTGTATTAAGGGTTGAATTACTGCTGAGCCAAGCAGGAAACCTTTCTTTGCCATTAAGGCATTTGGGGAAGTGACTTGTCTTCTGTTGTTCAAGATGCATCAGCCCTAATGTTCAGCCTTTAGAAACCTGGAGTACTTCCATGCTAGGTTTTTTTCCCCCCTTCCACCTCTCTCCAATTTTGGCACCGTTCCTCCCTCATTGGGCAGTTCAGGTGCATTCCCAGATGTTGCAGGCTGCAACTCTCATCGGTTTAGCCAGGATGACCCATAGGGATGCCCAGTAGTTAGGAATGACGTCTAGATCATCTAACAGGTCCCAAGAAGGGTGGTGGTGGCTGTACTTGGAAGGAAGTGGGTGCTGTTAGGGCAGAGGGAGCTGCCTTTAGACAGAGCTATGACTGCTACCGCTCAGCTTGTGCACATTAATTGGGCATGTGCACAGGCACACCGGTGTATCCCATACACCTCTGTTGATTTAAAGTACACAATTAAGTGCTGAGTCTGTCCAGTGCTAGTGTGTGCACACTCCTTTTTGCCAAGGGCGGGGAATCTCAATCTCCTGCTTGGAATAGCAAGGCCTCTTTTTTGAGAAAAGTACATTGATAAGTATATTCTCTTCTCTCTCCCCAACTACCTGCCATGGGAAGTTGGACATACCAGTGGTTTCCCCGGCTTAGCCATCCCACCCTGGCTATCCCACCCACAGGGACTGTTAGCTCAGAACAGGGTCTAGAAATAGCACTGTGTTAGCAAAACGAAAAAGCTCACTTCTTATGGTTTGCAAGCACCCTGGATCACTTGGCACCGCAGTCTTTGTGCACCATTTGAGTACTTAATGGGGAGAAAATTGTGTCTCTGGCAAATGCGACGGTCTGGAGTAGAGGATTTCAATCTCTGCTGTGCCTAAGAATTGCTCAGTTGACCCAACTCTTCCATCTTCCATTAATGGAAGCGGTGAAAAGGAATGAGATTCTGTACATTGCAAGCCTAATATCATTATTTCCCCCCATCTCTATGCAGTGGTGGAAATTACCTGCTATGTATTTGTGAAAGTGGTATATAGACAAAAGGTTATCTTTCTCTGATCCTGCACTCTCCAAAGCATTGAGAAGAGGGCTCATCAGCCACTGATATATGTAAATGGAGCCTCGATGTTCAGAGGCAGCCTGCCTGATTAACCAGCATGCAGGCGGGAGAGTGGCATTGCTCTTAAGCATCCCCAAAATATCAAACTGGTCGCTGTTGAACTAAGTCAGGTCATTGAGTACAACTGGGCAATTCTTAATACAGACTGCACTGCAAAAATACTCCCTAGGGAAGAAGGGAACATGCTTGTACCCTACTTTGTAAGTAAATTTCTTGTCTTCCACCCAAGGCTATGCATATCTAGTGTTTGAATCGGAGAAATCTGTGCGTGCTCTGCTTCAGAACTGCTCCCGCGATGTGCTGAGTCCCAGTGGCCTGAGCGAGTACTATTTCAAGATGTCCAGCCGCAGGATGCGCTGCAAAGAGGTGAGAGGATGTGCCGCTGTGCAGTCCAAACAAAGCGCCCAGGTGGGTGGCTATAACCTCGCATTGCTTTATTTAGGAGCCATGTATTGCCTTTGAAGCACTGGCAGCGGCCCCTCATTCTCCAGGGTGACTTCTGCATAGGCAGCTACCCTCAGTGATGGGTGGATTTGCTCCCAGTTTGCACAAAGGCTGATTGTGCCATATGTTGCCTGGTTGTTGACTCCAAACACATGCAGCTTTTAGCTAGAAAGGAAGAGGGATAGGGATAGAGAGTGGTGCATTTGGAAAAGTGCTAGTTCTGAAGGTCTCTAAGCACATGGTTTGTGTTGCCAGTGGGTCAGGGGGATGGGTAATGCGTTGTGGAGTGTGATAGATGCTGGAAGAGGTTGCTTGTGACTCTGTGTTGACAGAATTGGCAGCAAGGCTCCTCATTGATCTTCTCCAGTAAGAGGTCTTTGTTGTTGAAGGATAGCTGCGCAAGCAGTAACACCATGAAAAATGCATCCCATTGCTGGTTGGCTTCTGCTTTCCTGCCCTGTGACATTGCCAGTGGTGGGGGTGTTCTGAATGTATTGGATAGTATCATCTTGAAAATAGCTTCTTTAAATATTGTTTCTAGTGCCTATGGTTGCAGAGAGATGGCTGGATATGTGCAGACAACCAACCACAAAAGATAAATATTTTTATTTATTTAGAAGACATCTCCAGGCAGCCCTATATAGGGAAGTTTTTTAATGTTTGATGTCTCACTGTGTTTTATATTTTGTTGGAAGCCACCCAGAGTGGCTGGGGTAACCCAGTCAGATGAGCAGGTTGCAAATAATAAAATTATTATCTACTGCAAACACACCAGCAGGGTGCTCAGTCACCCTTCTGTGTTTTATTTGCATGTCCCAAATTAAGGGCAAGGTTGTGTTCTGCTAAACAAACCATCCCTAAGATACTAGCACCACACATCTATAACAAGTTACCTATGTCCCTAGTTGAATTCACGTGTTCAAGTGGGATGCACAATTTAGATGACGTGACCCTTGTGAGACAAGTTTGGACAGTGCACGTAGGATTTTGGCTACGACTACATTTTGCGTTGCTGCTTCAGTCACATATCTTGGCTCTACTATAATCTGGGCAAGTGTTGCATAAATGTACTGCTTGCAAAGTATTGTTTCCATGGTGCAAGCATATGTTATCACTGGGTCATGCCAACCCTGCTGTTCACAGGGAATGCGTAATTAATGCAGTCCGTAAGGCAGAATACGCTTTTACATAGAGGAACTGAACGGAAAGGAGACTGCAGCCTCCTTGTTAACAGGACACAATATTCAGTTAAAATAGAGTAGCGAACCAAAGTATACCAGAATTGGGAAGTGGAATAAAAGAACTATTCTTTAGCCATCTCCTGGCTTCCATAGAAACACTGAATAATAGAGTTTGAAGGGATCCCAATGGTCATCTAGTCCAACCTCCTGCAATGCAGGAATCTCGGCTAAAGTATCCATGACCGATGGCCATCCAACCTCTGCTTAAATACCTCCAATGAAGGAGAGTCCACAACCTCCCAAGGGAGACCATTCCCATGTTGAACAGCTCCTACTGCCATCCTCGGCTCATGTTCCAGCTTGTCGACATCCTTCTTAAATTGTGGTGCCCAGAACTAGGCATTATGCCTTCCGCAACATGGGTTTTGACTACAATTCCCATGAGCTTAGTTGGTGTCTCTAATAGCTCAGATCCCAACAGGACACCTTTGACCCAAAGGCCAGTTGTACAAAAGTCAGATAGTCTGAATGTAAGAGCAGCCATCTGTGTGTTGACTCAGCGGTTTGGAAGGTTACAATGGTTGAAGTAGACTTGGCATAAGGACATGGGAAGACCATTTAAGGTGCACTTAAAAATAAGTTGGTAGGTTTGTTTTTCAAAGGGGGAGGATATGTGGCTTGTGGACTCAACTTGAACACAGTTTTCTCTCGGGTGACTTCAGGTACAAGTGATCCCATGGGTCCTGGCAGACAGCAACTTTGTGCGCAGCCCCACCCAGAGGCTTGACCCGGGCAAAACGGTCTTCGTGGGAGCTCTTCATGGGATGCTGAATGCCGAAGCTTTAGCAGGGATCCTCAATGACCTGTTTGCTGGCGTCGTGTATGCAGGTATCGACACTGACAAGCACAAGTACCCTATTGGTAAGTGAGGCTAATCGACGACCATTCATATTCTCTTGGTTTCTGGGCCTTTTGGTGGTACCTTACCATGATTTCTCTTGTCCAAAAATAGGTACAGATGGTACCTTGTAAATGAAAGTGGTGTTGAATGGCTAAGTTGAAGACCCTGGATACAGAGACAGTTTTAGGGCAATGCGAGTGGTGTGGTCACACCAGATGCGCAGCTGAAAAGGGTGCCTTCTCAACGCCCAGTAAGTGCTTGTCCAGCTTTGGGAAAGAGGAATGAGGGCTCCGGCAGGGTCCTAGATCCTCGAGTCCTCTTACCTCCTTCCCAAAGCTGGGCAAGTGCTTACCAGGCTTTTGGACCCTGCCAGAGTCTCACGCCTCCTTCCCAAAGCCTGGCTTAAGCCGGTGCCACAAGGGTTGTGGGGAGGGTATCAAATGGCCTTGCACTGGGTGGCATATTACTGCTGGATAGCATGATTGGGGGAAAGGTTCGTGGTCACTTTGAGTTGTATCCCACGTAGTGCTAAGTTAAAGACACTTGGTGGTTCCCTTGTTCCACTGGCAGTATTTTGTGGCTTCCGGATGGTGTTCTGCAAGACAGTGCATGAGAAGGTTGTTAAGTTTGTTTCACAGCAGATTGCACATTCTGCAAGGCAATGAGTTTATGCTAGCGCAGCCGCTGCATTTGATTCCTCCATTGCGCAGCATTAAAACTCGGCTACCCGCTAGTGCGAGTGGACAGAGAACGCTGGATAACAGCCCTTTAAACTGAACTGTTTCCCTCTGGGTAGGCTGTTCCGGCCAAAGACTTGCCGGCTTTGTAGCTTTTGATCTCTGCCTCAGCTTATCAGGATGGTGAAGGTATAAATCAGGGGTGGCTAACTTTTGCCATTCCAGATTATGTTTGACTTGACGGCTCTCATCATCCCTGACAATTGGCCACGCTGGCTGGATCTGGTGGGAGTTGAAATCTTAACAATAACTGGAGGGTCACAGATTAGCTTCCCTTGCTATAAATCTATACAGCGTTATTTTGGCTTCAAGTTAAAAAGGCTTTGAACCGTCCATTCAGCACTAGAAGTCTCTTGAGTATAGTTTGTCAAGATGAATAGGCAGCAGGCTGCTACTGGAAATAGACAAATCTGACTATTTCGGGCCGGTGTCACTTTCTTGTGTGTTTTCCCATATTTTCCTTCTTTTTCCACATTAATCTGCACTGTTGAAGAAGTCTGTATATCACTTTAAAAAGAGTGATGGAGCGCTTAAGAGCTAGGACTTGGAAGACTCTGGTTCAAATCTCCGCTTGGTTGTGAGAATAAAGTGGAAAAACGGGTCGCCTTGCTGCTGTCGTGTGAAATCTGTTGGGTGGCTAGGTTCCAATCTACACATTAGTCTGTGGGTTGCAGATCAGGACGTTCCGTATAGGAATTTGCGAAGATTGAATTCCTCAAGCATCCCTCCCCTCCATTAACCTCTGAACCCCCTCTCCCTTCCTGCTGTGGTAGACCTTGGCAAGCAAGTCACGTTCGTGCTGACTCATAAGTCTTGCATTACTATGCTGGTAGATAGATATGTACCAGGATCTTTCCTTGGAGCTGTGCACTGCACTAATGGGCTGGGTTTTGTTTCAGGATCTGGCCGTGTCACCTTCAACAACCAGCGCAGCTATCTGAAAGCAGTGAGTGCTGCGTTTGTGGAGATAAAAACAACCAAGTTTACAAAAAAGGTGAGATGCGCAAAAGGAAAAGACAAGCTCCTGTGGTGTGCTTATCGGCAGGGATCCCGAAAGTGGGTGCTGCTATATAGTCCCTAGAACTAGAACAGAGATTCTAGGTGGGATAAAATATATATCCTGGGGGACATCAGCAGAGGGCAAGGGCTCACTAGAGCTGGGGTGTGAATAGGAATTAAGCTAGTAGGACTTCTTCCCCTATAAATACTGATTTCAGTAAGCAAGCAGGGAGCTGGAAAGAAATAGCAGATATAAGGCATGAAGAGTTGGGCCACTGGTTCACCTATCTCAGTACTGCCTCTTCCTGGCATAGATCTTCTTCCAGCATTGCAAAGGAGGTTGGATATTCCAGGAATCTTAGCATCATCAAGCTTATTATATGCTGGTTTTCCAAAGTGTGCTCTTAAGCAGCTCGTGAGAACAGTAAACAGATCAATATATAGGTGCATCAGAAACAGTCATAAATACATCAAACATGTTTCATAATATATTTATATCCACGCTAGCAAGCTTGTAAAGGCATTTATTTCAAGAAATTCCTTATATATAAAGCATCCCTTTCATAATTTAAGATCACAGAGAATAGCCGTGTAAAGGAAGCTAAGCTTCAAAACGTTGCCCTTTGACCCTGATTAAAATCTTACCAAAGCAGCCGCACTGTAATAAGGCCTCAAAAAAGGGTGCATTAGCCTCAAGTAAGCACAGCCGGTTTTTCACATAACAGGCACCAAAAAGAGTGTTTTTTCTCCTTCAGGAGCAGCCTTTGTAGCTTGAGTCTGCAGAAAACCCTGTTTGAGCAAAGAAATGGTGGGAGTAGAAGAGGCAAGGGCTGTGGCGCAGTGGTAGAACATCTGCCTTGCGTGCAGAAGGTTTGAGGTTCAATCACCTGGGAGGGACCCTGGAGAGCTGCTGCCAGTCATTGTAGGCAATTGCGATCTTGATGGACCACCATGTATCTGACTCCGGCAGCTTTCTGTGTTCCAAATATGCTGGGAAAGGGCGGTCTTTTTCTCCTTACGCAGTTACTGAAGCAAGTCTGCCAGTCAGTCTCCAAACTGGTTTTAGTGCCTCAGAAACAAGCCATTCACTCATGGTAGGGGGGGGGGATACATATTCTGCGAGGCTGCACCTAGTTGATTTTCATGTTCCGTGCAGAGACCACTACCCCTGTGGTCCTCTTCTGGGGAAAGGTGCAGACTTCTCCAGTGGAGGAAATGAAAGCAAAGCTTTAGCCAGATGAATCGTGACAGTAGCACTGGTCTTCCTCAACATCAAGCCCTGGGAGCTGCTTTCGCAGGAGACTCAGAACTCTTTCAGCCTTTGCTCCTGCTTGTTTCCCCCGAAGTGCATGCCCCCATTTCTTCTTTCCTCCTCTCACCATTAAGATTGCACTGTGAACTCCAGCTGTGCTGCCTCGTCCCCTGACCTCCCTCCCTCTCTCTGGGCCAGTGTGTTATCTGGCTTTAATTTCCTTTCCTTACCTCTGGGGCAGGTTCAGATTGATCCATACCTGGAAGATGCCATGTGTCAAGTCTGCAGGTCTCAACCAGGTCCCTTCTTCTGCAGAGACCAGGTAAGGCTCTTGGGTTTTTTTCCCCACCCACCTTAGACCTGGTTGAAGGAGCAGCATTTCCTACCCCACCCACTCTCCTGTAGTGCACAGAACAAACTTCTCAAGGGCTCCATTCCCTTTGCCCCTTTTTAAAATGTTTGCCCATTTTCACCGTCTTTGGAGTGAGTGGAAGCTGCTCTGTTGCGCAGGTGAAACAGCTGTCATTGGTGTCCTGTGTTCTCTTTGATTAGGGTGGGAAAGGGCTGTGGCTTAGTGGTAGCGTATCTGCATTGCATGCATGCATGCCCAAAGGTCTCTAGTTCAATCCCTGGCATCTCCAGGTAGGACTGGGGAAGAGTCCCTCTCACAGAAAGACGAATCATCCAACACTGTATAAGGCAGCTTCAGATATTCCGAAGGACGACTAACGTAGATGAGAACAGTCTCCACTTGCCCAAGGGCAACCTCTTTTCAACTTCTTGGCAGGTTTTTCATGGATGAAGAGCTGGATGTCTAGCTAACTCCCAGCCCAAACTTTTTGTTTTGTGATGGTAGGAGGCAAGCTTTTGGCGTCCGTGTCTAGCAGGTGTGGGGAACTTCTGGCCCTCCAGGTGTTGTTGAAGCGCAGCTCCCATCATCCCTGACCATTGGCCCATGCTTGATGGGGCTATTGGGAGTTGTTTGCATCCGTCTCAAGAGACAATGGAGTGCACCTCCAGGGGTGAAGTCAGACCGCTGCATAAGCAGCACCAAAGTGATCTCCCCCGGGGCGCAAGCCTGGGCGGTGTGTCTGGAGGTCATATGGGCAGCCCAGGGCAAGGCCCCCTGATACGGTCCAAAGAAAAGCAGAGCAATGCATTTGGCACCAGCATTGCTGCAGCAGTTACCAGAAGGAAGCGTTCAAGGTGCAATCCAACCACCTTAGAGGTTCCACTCTGGATATGTGTAGGGCAGCCATCCCCAAACTGCGGCTCTCCAGATGTTTTGGCCTACAACTCCCATGATCCCTAGCTAACAGGACCCAATGGTCAGGGATGATGGGGATTGTAGTCCAAAACATCTGGAGGGCCGAAGTCTGGGGATGCCTGGTGTAGGGTTTACTCCTTTGCCTTTTCTTCTCCCGCAAGGCAGCACAGGTTTAGGATCAGAGTTATCCTTCTCCTAGATAGGTTTGGAAAGGTAGCCTATCTATAATCCAGGATATTCAGGTGTTTCAACCATTCTGTTGTGGTGCTATAGAGATCCTGGCAGTGGGTAGCACCATGTCAGAACTTCCTTTTGGCAAAATGCCTTCATAGCATCTGTCCATCATTCTGCCCGGACACTGAGGTCCAGTGCCGAGGGCCTTCTGGCAGTTCCCTCGCTGCGAGAAGCCAAGTTACAAGGACCAGGCAGAGGGCCTTCTCAGTAGTGGCACCCGCCCTGTGGAACGCTCTCCCACCAGATGTCAAAGAGAAAAACAACTACCAGGCTTTTAGAGGACATCTGAAGGCAGCCCTGTTTAGGGAAGCTTTTAATGTTTAATAAATTATTGGATTTTAATACTTCTGTTGGAAGCCACACAGAGTGGCTGGGGAAACCTAGCCAGATGGGCGGGGTATAAATAAATTATTATTATTATTATTATTATTATTATTATTATTATTATTTAGTAGGGATAACTGAAGAGATTTTTGAATATGCTCTAATTATCTAATTATCTGATATCTCTTGATAAATTGCATTCCAGAATAATAAGGTAACCTTGTAGGCATACCAACCAGAGATTGGTGTGTGTGTAAGCAAAATTCTATAATCTTACATGTTCCTGCTGCATGTCAGAGCATCTCATGGAGCCAGGCTGATGCTTCTTGATCCCTCTCTCTCCTCCCACCCACCCCTTTGCATAGGTCTGCTTCAAGTACTTCTGTCGCTCCTGCTGGCATTGGAAACATTCCGTTGAGATGTTGCATCACCACCGCCCACTGATGCGCAACCAGAAGAACAGAGACTCCAGCTAGAGCAGAGCTGGGAGATACCAGGAGCCACTGCAGTCGCTGCAGGAGGAAGTTCTCCTGTTCACCCGCCACCGGAAGAGAGCCCGGAGATGTTTGCCGGTGCCACACCCAGGCTTGGGGTGCCCGTCGGAAGGACTAACGGGGAATCTTGCCTTCACGTTTGCACTTGCTGGTCTTTATTTGTTTCTGCACTAATGCACAGTGAATTTTTTTTTGTCGGGGGTTTGTTTGGGGATTATTTCAGAGGGGAGGGCCCCTCAAATGATTCTGCAGTTCCCAGACTTTGGTTCCTTGTTGCTGCTGAGAAGCGCCAAGGACCATGTGTTGAGAAGGTGTTTAATGCAGATGCCTTCGCCTCGGTTTCTTATTTATCAAGGGCCCTTTTTTATCTTCCTTGCAATACTGATGGTAATAATGCAGGTCTCATTGGCTCCGTTTTTTTGCAGTTGCCATACAGTGCCTTTCCATTCATTTAACCCCCCCATCTGAACGGAATACACAAATTGTTCAGCTGGAGTTTTTTACTATAACAACAAGGAGACTTTGTTCTTCACTTAAACCAAATCATATTTCATATTTTACGCTCCAGGATTTTTACCAGTTCCTTTTTACACTCTTGAAATGGTTTTTAAGTCGTTTGAGACGAGATTTTTTTCTTTCCTGGCAGCTTTTAACATCATTGCAACTTGTGTCTGGGAGCTGTTAAGTTAAAAAAAAAATGAAGTTTACCAGTTGTGAATAGCAGTATTTGCAACCCAGAAGGATAGGATTTTTGGATTTTGAAACTGGACCGGATAAACGGAACTTCGAGCTGCTGTATATAGTTCGTTGCACTTTAAGTTGCACTAAGGGGGCTTGATAAAGGTTTTTAATCACAAAGTTCCAAGACTTCAATTTTCTTTTTATAACTAAGCTGGTTTAAAGGGCTGTGCTTTAGTAGGAGCCCTTTTCTGTCCTGAGGAAACAAGAGGTACCCTTAAGGAATGTAGTCAAGCCAGCAGCACAGCCCATAGATTGTGCTGGGAGTTGAAGTTTTGATTTTGTTTTATTATTTCCCCTCTTTTGGAAGCTGTGTGCCAAAGAACCAGTGTCCTAAGTTCTCCCTTCTTCCTGCTGAGCTGATGTTGCATATTCCAGCTGCTCTTTGTGGGGTTTTGTGAAGCAGTATGTGAAGTCTCTACCTCATTGTTGTACATGCAGGCAAGACTGCACTCTCCTACAGATGCGTGGAGTAAAGCTGTGATGTCGTTCTTGGCACATAATAAACACGTTGCAGCAAATCCTCAGGTGCCCTTTTTTCCTTTGAAGGTGTGCATGTGAGAGAATGCGTGTGTCTTGGAAGCTTCCAAACAGGCTTTTTAACAGAGCAAAACAAGCCACTTTTTTTCTTTTTTGCATTTTTGATACAGAGAAACATGACGTTAATAGGGGAGGGGGACACTTGTTCTCCAGTCCTGCTTGAGAGTTTCCCACAGACTTCTGGCTGGTCACTGTGAGAACATAAAAGCCTGCTATATCAGGCCAGTGACCTACCTTGTCCAGCATCTTGTTCTCACAGCATCACAGCACACAGATGGCAAGCAGTGTTTGAGCCTCCCTAAAGTGCCTTGCTACATCCTCCTCACTGGAAATACACTACAGTGGTACCTCGACTTACGAAGACGATCCGTTCCACAGCCGTCTTCGTAAGTCGAGGTTTCCGGATGTCGAAGCGTGCGGTCGGCGCATGCGCCAAGCGCAATTTCGCGCTTCTGCGCATGCGCCAACACTTCCGGGGTGTGTCGACTTCAGAAGTCGAAACCTTCGGAAGTCAAAGCATTCAGATGTAGAGGTATGACCGTACTTGGGATGTCTCATTTCATCATAACCTCCCAGCTGGTCCCTATAGTAGTTGGAGTAATCAAACCAGGTTGTTGGGGAGACCTTTAGCACTGTAATACTGTAATGAGCTGGGCTTTCTCCACTGCACCTTAATATGATGCACTTCACCATGGCAAAGATCCTTTCTGATGCTTATGAGCAATCAAGTCCCATTCAGCAAAAGGTCCTGTCCAATGTTAATTGAATGCTTCCTGTTTGTCAGTACTGTGGTACCTCTACTTACGAATGTTTCTACTTACGAACGGAGCTCCGTCTGCCATCTTGGATGCGGTTTAGATAGGATTTTTTCTAATTACGAATTTTTAGATAGGGTTGCTTCGACTTACGGATTTTTTCTCCCAATGCATTCCTATGGGATTCGACTTACAATTTTTTTCGACTTACGAATGTGCATTCGGAACGCATTAAATTTGTAAGTAGAGGTACCACTGTACTGCTTATTTTATTGCTTCCTGTTGAGCATCATGGTGGGATTCCTGATGCAAATTATTGTAATTCAAGTGGTCCCTTGAATACCCTTTCATTACACTGGCAGTTTATATAGGAGGGTTATTTTTTTAATTAAAAAAACACATCTCCCCCCCCCCCCCACACCTTTATGGGAAAATAGCATTCTCTTCTTTCACTTCATTTGAAGGGATTCTTTCCCGTCTCCTCCCCCTGCCACAGAAACTATCCTACTGTAAATTAAGGGACAGTGTTCAGGGAGCCATTCAGAAACACTGCTGCTGCAGTAACCCCACTACCATACTCAGCAAGAAGCAATGCATTGAACAAACCATGCCAACAGGAAATTTAAAATGCACAAGAGCTGCCATGCCTCTGTAGTGCTTTACCCCCAAACGATTTGGCAACAGTCATCATCTGAGTTCTCAAATGGAAAATTGAAAGTGAACAAAGGCTGGCAATTCTAGAGGAAAGGGCCTAGTACAAAAGCAACCAGAATCTATTTACATGGCGGGTGGGTGCACTGAAGCAGCCTCTGCCTTTTCTTGCCTATGTTCCCTTTCAAAGGCTTGCATTGTTCCCTGCGGATTATTAGACCAGCCAAGGCATCAAGTTTCCACCCGAGTTGCATGTGAATAATGAATGAAGCCCAGGAATGCTCCATGGTGATGACACCTGGCTTTGCAGTATCACCCTGGGAGAGGCTGACGGTGGAGCCTGTGGAGGAGGCCAGCTGTCACGTCCTCTGTAGAGGAAGCCTGCTCTGTGTGGTGATTGGCTCCTTCCCTGGCATCCTTGCTCTTGTGAAAACAGACCTTTGTTCTGTGAAACCATTCTCTCTGAAGCAGCATTGCACCACTTTGAACAGGCATGGCTTCCTGCAAAGGATCCTGGGAACCGCATGTGGTTGAGCTGAGCATTGTTAGCAGACCCCCCATTTCTCTCCGAAAGCTACAGTTCCCAGAATTCCCCGGGAAGAGGTTTTGATTGTTAAACCAGTCTGCGATTCTATGTCTGTGAGGAAAACAGGGCACCCTCACTCTTGGTACTGTTAAACTCAGGATTCTTTGGGTGAAGCCATGACTGTTTAATGCTTCAAAATTATAGTACAGGTGGAACTTTCATCTGAATGTTGCCATTACAGAACACAGTAGGGAGGAAGAAGCTTGGGGCAAAAATTGGAAAGTATGTTTTGGGGAGGCATGTGATCTTGCAAACCATGTGGTTTCCTGAGCCAGAGTTGACCAGATTGCCACTGTCAGGTAGACAAGGCAACATAATTTCCATAGCAGCAAAGCCTCAAATTATGTATTGGTTCAAATCCTAGTTTCATATGTAGCTTCTTTCTCTCAGCACATCAAAGAAACGGATGAGACATTAAGATAAGTGAATTTACATTTGGCAAATAAACAACTGTCATCCCAGACAAAAGTTAATTTTAATCCGTGTTCTCTGGGGCCAGTCATACACAAAAAGAGCAATTAAAAAGAGTGGCTTTGCTCAGAACAAGCCGGACAATTTTTAATACAATTTCAGTAGGGCTTTGTAATATAAAGAAAACAAAGCCATCCCAATGCTACTGTTTCATGACATCCTAATTGTTGGCTGCCATGTCAGGATGTGATGGAAGTGTGATCCCATTTCTGCTTCTGGAGACTACAGTACTTAAGAATAGGAGCAGTTTTCTAGGTGAATGTAGTGCTTCAAAAGCTGTCAACAATGTACAAACAACCATATCCAGCTGGCATTCAGCACGTCTTATGTGCAGCAACTGTGAAAAAGGTGAATTCCATGCTGGGAATTGGGGGGGGGGGGTTGAAAATCAAAATAAAATCACAATGTTGCCGTGCAAATCTAGTGTTGACCCCATTTTGAAAACACTGTACAATTCTAGTCACCTCACTTCAAAAGATATTGTAGAGTTGAAGTGTGTTCAGAAAGGGGTAGCCAAAATCAGGAGGATGGAGTAAACCCCCCCCCCTATGAAGAAAGGTGGTAGCATTTGGGACCTTTTGTTACTACTACGACGACGACGACCATTATTCATTAAATTTGTATATTGCCCTTCCTCTAGATGTCAGGGCAGTTCACAGCATAAAAATACAATATATAAATGCAATATACATAATAAAAACAAAACAATTGCCTCCTCTCCCAAGCCCGTCCCACAAACACATTTAAAAAGATATACTGTATGATGTTAGCCAAAAGCCTGGTCAAAGAGGAACGTTTTTGCCTGGTGCCTAAAGGTGTATATAATGAAGGTTCCAGGGGAACCTCCCTGGGGAGAGGGCATTCCACAAACGGAGCCACTGCAGAGAAGGCCCCGTTCTCATGTTGCCACCCTCCAGACCTCTCATGGAGGAGGCACACAAGATAAGGGCCTGACATGGTGATTGGGGGTCTGGGTCAGTTTAGAGGGGCAGTCCTTGGAAGTATTGCAGTCCTGGGCCATTTAAGGCTTTAAGAGGTCAAAACCACCACATGTAATTGGGCCCAGAAGCAAATTGGCAGCCAGTACAGTCAGACCGCGATCGGTATAATATGCTCAAGATATCTTGCCCCAGTGAGCAGCTTGGCCACCAAATTCCGCACTAGCTGAAGTTTCCGAACCATCTTCAGAGGCAGCCCCACATATAACATTTTGAGAAAAAGCAAAAAAAAAAAGTTGACATGATAGAAGTTTATAAAATTCTGCATGGCATAGACATAAAGTGGATAGAGAAAAGTTTATCTCATAACACGTACCTGTGGACAGCTAATGTACCTGAATGTTGGAAGTCAGTCCCACAGAAATCAGTGATGGACACCAACTTGGACAGCCTTAAAATAGGATCAGACAAATTCCTGTAGCATAAGGCTAGCTATGAAGACTATGCTGTGCCTCCATGGTTGGAGCCAGTAAAGCTTCTCAATACAAGTTGCTGGAAACCCCAGGAGGAGAGAGCCCTTGTCCTCCGGTCCTGTTTGTGGGTTCCCGATAGGCATCTAGCTGGCCAAACCTCTCTGCACTTTAGAACCAGTTCGCTTCATTCAAGGAATTCAAATGCTAAGGCAATGAAACACAATATAAGAAATAAACAATTTGAATACAATTTAAAATCAACATTCTTGTTTAAAAGGGACATGCCCTGGACCACCCTGAACAAAGCTTGTGGACCAAGCCACCAGCTTGTCATAAGGCCTATGAAAAAGAAGGCATGCTCTGTTTTCAGTTGTGCAGGGTTCCTGCCATTTGAAGCATCAACTATCCCAGAGAACAGGTGGAGGTTAGGACCCAGTGGAGCTGCCTGCCTCCTTCCCAGCTGGGTCACTCCAGCCATTTGTCTTCAGTGCTGTCAGCGGGTTACTGTATACAAGGCTTTGTGTCAGGCATGTACCGAGCCTACCAGCCTCTCCTACCAGCAACCAACAGGTACCTGCAGGAGAAATGGGATAAAGCCAGTTATCAGGAGCACTGCAGGAAGGTACACTATAGACTACAAAAGGGATATTGTTGGGGTGTCTTATGACAGCTGGCATATTCCTCACTTGTACCCCCAAAGCAAGCTGTAGGGAGTGGGGTGGGGTGGTGGGCAGGTACACAGGTAAAGACTTTTAAGGAAGAGAACCTGTGGGCGCTTGAGATGCTGTTAAGACTACAGCTCCCATCATCCCTGAACATTGGCCATACTCACTGGGGGGTTGGTGGGAGGTGGAGTCCAGCGACATATGGAGAGCCATCTGTTTTAGAGGCTACTTTGCAGCAGGTGTAAATGCAGAAGAAACATTTCTCCTCTCCCCTTGCAGGAAGGGATGCCTCTTGGAAGGTAGAGCTCTCTGTCAGCTGTATTTACAATAACTTGTACTTTGTTAAAATAAAAAAAATAAAGTGGTTGAAATCTGCTGCTCAGTTAACTGGGGATATGTTTTACTTGATAATGAAATTATTAAATGTTGCAGCCTTGTCATTATGCTTTCTTCTGTTCCACTTCTCCTTTAGAAATGTCAGAGTGGCTTAAATCACCAGACTCTCACCCTGGGTCTCAGGAAGCTGGACTTGGATGAAATGCCAAAAAAAAATCTTCCAAGATGAGCTTTCCAAACTCCTGCAGCTCTCCCAAGGGATGACTCAAAGGGTGACCCCATGGCAGGGTGCAATTAAATAGCCCCAGAATGAGTCATTCACGGGTTTTGTTGCTGTTTGTACCTAAACGCTTGCAGGAGAATCCCCAGCAGTTCCAAACAGGACTGGGAGAAGATTCCTGTTTGAAGCCACAGTTTGGGTAATACCAATGGTCTAGTTACTTGGCATAACACAGCTTCCTGTCATCCTATCTTTGAGCCTGATTTGCTGACATGATAGATCTGGGTATCTTCTTGTTAAAATATTTAATTGTAGCCATGTCTAGCTCTTGTGAGCTGTAACAATGCTATCATCATATCTAAACTGACCGGTCAAAGAAATTCAAGAAACAGCATGAATCCAGATCATTAGCTTCAGTTATTCCTGACACTCTCCCAACCTTGCAGGTGGAACTAGCAGTTCCTGTGATCAACACAAAAGCCCCACCTACACCTTTGCATCTTCAGGTGAATTTGAAGAAACTCCAGGTATTGTGGAATGAACTGAACTGGATGCTCAATGAGGGCTTGTTTATGCAGTCACAATTCAGAAGTTTATATCCAAGAGGGTTGGGGATATCTTGGGATAACTGGCCCTTGCATATGCAAACAAATAATTTCAAGATCTACTAGACATATACTGTAAACTTGATGGTACAGGTAAAGGGACCCCTGACCATTAGGTCCAGTCGTGACCAACTCTGGGGTTGCACGCTCATCTCGCATTATTGGCCGAGGGAGCCGCGTATAGCTTCCAGGTCATGTGGCCAGCATGACAAAGCCGCTTCTGGCAAACCAGAGCAGCACATGGAAACGCCATTTACCTTCCCGCTGTAGCGGTTCCTATTTATCTACCTGCATTTTGACGTGCTATTTATCTACCTGCATTTTGACGTGCTTTCGAACTGCTAGGTTGGCAGGAGCTGGGACCGAGCAACGGGAGCTCACCCCGTCGCGGGGATTCGAACCGCCAACCTTCTGATCAGCAAGCCCTAGGCTCAGTGCATAGCTGCCAAGTTTTCCCTTTTCTCGCGAGGAAGCCTATTCAGCATAATGGAATTTCCCTTAAAAAAAGGGATAACTTGGCAGCTATGGCTCAGTGGTTTAACCACAGCGCCACCTGGGTCCCTGTTGTAAACTTGATGGGGCAATCACAAATCATAGTATTAGTCTAATAAATGAAAGGTGGTCTTCTGCACTCCAGAACTGAATGCAATAGTTGGGCTGACATATATTTGGCTCAGCCAAATAAATCTCCAGATGGAAAATTAAATTGTCATCAGCCTCTCATGTGGTGTGTTTTCAGCTGGAAAGAGAGCGCCAAGCTGTCCGGGACCAGGAAAACCTCTTACATTCTGCCAAACTTAGGCGCATCAAGCAGTCGCAGGGACGGGTGGACAACTGGAACTTCTATTGCATTCACAGGTCTGTAAGTAGTGGGTTTAAATTAGGTATGGGCAACTAGTGGCCCTCAGACAAGTATTGTGGGTGAGTGGGGGGACAAGGAAGAGGGAAAGGGGTGGGGGAGAGGAGGACGAGGATGAGGACAAGTCTTGCACACCTATAGCCCTCTCCCTGCCCACCATCAGCATGTGGTCCCCGGCAGGTCACCCATGAGAAAATGGGAGTCCTTAACAAAAGAAGTTTCCCAAACCCTGGTTTAAAAGTGACTAAGGTAGGTTCAGCAGAGATGCCAGAGGGATCCAAGTTCTAGTCTGATAGTGGAAGGGGAAATAACACCACCTGACATCAGTAAGCTATTTCCAGCAAGGGGGTGGAGGCAAATGCCATCTGAATTCAGATCATTTGGGGCTGGCTGTGGCTCAAAGAGGGCCAGACACAATGCAATAAACCTAGATCTAGAATAAAGGGTTTCAAGATGGAATGAGGAAGCTGTGGATCTCTGTACGCTTTTGGACTCCATCTCCCATCATCCCATCATCGCTGGCCACTGGCTATGTTGGCAGGGGTTGATGAGAGTTGGAGCTCTGGAGGTCCACAGCTCCTCCTTTCCTTCTTTAAAAGAAGACCACCCCCTCCCCTGTGATCTGCTCTTCCTCATACAGCTTAAATTGGGGAAAGCGGCAGCGTGATCTTGCACGCATCTACTGGGAGAACCAAGAGCTGGCGAAACGTCTGGAAGGAAGGAGGTCAGAACTTGCTCAGGAACACTGGCAGCAAGACTGGCACAAGCAGCAGCTAATCAGAAGCAGCATTGCCCGCTACCCCCGTGGCATGGTGAGCTGCCAGGTAATAAGAGTTGGATTTGCACCGGTTGTGGAAAGTGGAGGGAGGAAAATCCATCTACAGTCCCCTCCTATTAATAGACACTAGCCTAGGGGCCAACAAATACTTGTTTATTTATTTCTATTTATTTGAAGAGTTCTAACCCGCACTTTCATAAAATATATCAAGGTGGCTTACAACATAAAATGCAGGAAGATCAAGCAATAAATTTCTGTAAAACATAATTGAAACAGCAATGAAACAGCAATAGGTTAAAAAGAAAAAAATATGTATTGTGAAGGCCTGCCTAAAAAAAAAATACAGCTTTAAAAGAAGGCAGGGGCATTTCCTGCCTAACCTCTACAGGTAGGGAGTTTCACAGGGCAGGGGCTGCCATGCTAAAGGCTTGGTTCCTAGTGAAGGCCAACTGAAACTCAGGGTTGTGGGGAACCACCTGCATTGCCCCATCAGAGGATCCTAGTGATCAAGGTAGTGTATTAGCAGATCTTGATTTTCTCCCCCACTCTTATGGCCAGCATGCTTTTTATTCCTATAAATAACACATATCAGATTGGGGTGGTTGCCCCACACCAGAATGTAAGATTAGAAGAAGGCTGATCTAATGTTTCAATTTCATTTTTAGTTCTATTTATGCTGGTCTGCGGCCACCTTAAAATTTTTCCTTGATTTGGTTTCTGCACCCCTGTATTACCCCATTACAAAGAATAACTAGGAGTTCACCATCACAGTGACATGAATTTATAGTAAAATAAATAAATAAATAGTTTTAAAATTGTCCAGTAGCACCTTAGAGACCAACTAAGTTTGTTCTGGGTATAAGCTTTCGTGTGCATGCACACTTCTTCAGATACGATACCTGGATCTATTAATTTAAAGGTGAGTTAAAAGTATATTAAGGGTGGGGTAACTTAATATACATTATTAGGCAATGTGTAAACATCTACAGCAAGAGAACACGCCACTTATGTCTTTGCCTTAGTGCCAATGTGGCAATGCTCTCATTATGGGATGCTGCTCCAGTTGCATTACATGCGTATGTACTTTGAGTAGTCTCAGAACAGAAGTTGGCAGTTGAACTCATGATCAATCTTTACTAAATAGCAAAACCAAATAGTAAATTCACAATGTCACAGCAGCAATTAAATGGCAGGAGTGGGGAGGTATAATTAACAGGATCACTGCACCTTGTTCTTTATCATACTGACATACCATTCATTTTCAATCAGTTATTTATTATTGTTAAGTTAGATACTGCTTTGCTGCAAAAAGGGCTCTGTTCCCTGCATGGCTGTGGTGGGAGTGCCCCAAAAGTGGATGGGACCAAAGTGTGCTTAGAGCCGCCAATTAATTGGCGAAGCAGAGCTAAAGAATGCAACTCTTAAATTACAGTAAAACTTTGACAGCAACACACTGCTCTTCCTTGCCACCAAGGTATTTGGTTTTCTTTGGTGACAGTGAAAACTTCAGTCCATTTATAAAACTAGCCCACCATTTCTGTCTCATCTGCACGCCTAAGAAGTGCCTAACAATCAGCATTGTGTTTCCTAGGCAAAGAATGGGATAAGGAGACAGGCAACCCAGAACAACCATATTCCCGTTTCAGCCTCTGGCAGGAGAAGCCCCAGCATAAACCCCAGCAGAACCTGTGAACCTTTCAGCAGCAAGAATCACAGCATAATGGGCAAGAGCTTATGGGGAAGTGGGAGTCAGTCCACCCAAGAAGAGGAGATAACAGCCACCACATGCTCACCTTTCTCTTTGGGAAAAAGAGATGTGCTATCCCAGTCTGAGGCTTGGGCTGGGAAACTCAGCAAAGAGACTTCTCTGCTGGCCAATATTGCATCTGGAGGCTTCTGCCCCAGGCATGCTGATGGTTCGTTGGTCAGGACGCATTTGGCAGGGGGAGGTTCTCTTGAAAAGCCCAGAGGTGAAGCAATGATGATCAGCAGCAAACCTCGCACCTCTTTACGCTTAAGGGGGAGCCTCGGACCTTTGGAGACCAGCCTGATGCCTGCTTCAGGGGACTTGGAGAAGAAGACAGCATTTTCATCCACTAAAAACATTTAACTATGCTGTAGGACTGAGAGGGCTCCCCCGTTTGAAGGGAAAGCCACCCTCTGGGAGTGTCTATAAGACACCACTCGGGAAATATCCTGAGTGGTACATCAGGTGAGTTACTGAGCAGATTCTCCATCTCCTCTGCAAAGCTTTGATGAAATTCTTTGGCCAAGGTGCATGAAAGCAGCTCTGGCCTGTTGCTCAGTGACAGCGCACGTGCTTTGCATCCAGAAGGTTCCTGGTTAAGTCCATGATATCTTCCATTGAAAGGTGATGGGGAAACCCCGTCTCTTATGATGACCCTGGAAAGCCTCTACCGGTCAAACTAAGCGATACTGCACAAGATCAGAAAGTAGTGTGGCCAAGTATAAAGCAGCTTCCATGTGCCTTCGTCAACCTCTGGCCTCCAGATATCAAATACAGCTGGACATATGAATGTGCCCAGCCCCTAATATCCGCTTCAGAAGCTCTTCTGTCTGTCAGTAATATAAATTAGGTTGGCTGATAGCAGGTCAGGGCCTTCTGGGTGGTGGTGCCTCCAGAATTGTGTGGCATCCTTCCCAAGGAATTCAGTCAAGTCAACCTGTCTTGTAGTCTTTAGATATAGAGTAAATACTTTATTTCTCATCTTACATTGACTGTGTTTTACATTTTAATCATGCATGTTTGTGGTGGATTTGTTTGTTTGTTTGGTGACTTTATTGGTATTGTGAGCCACCTTGGAAGAATTTTATTCTTATATAGATGGAATGGTTGATTGAATGAATAAAAAGTCTAATGGTTTAACATTGCTGGTACAGCCTATGGCTAAAAGAATCAAGTGGGGGGAAATAATTTACAAAAAATGTTTTGGACATCTACTGCCCAGCAGTAGGGTAAAGAACAACGGAACTCTTTTTGCCCTGGAAAAAAAAAGAAGCCTTTCTTTATTTTATTTTAAATAAAATTTTATTTATTATTTCTCTGCTCCACAGAGCTCAAGGTTCTCCCTCCTCCAGACCCTCTAAGTGCCCCTATTTTCCAGGGAGGTCCCTCATTTAGAGAAGCTGTCCCAGGTTATGATTTGATCCTGGAATGCCCCACTTTTCTTCAGAATGTCCCTATTTTCACCAGAGAAATGTTGGAGGGTATGCTCCTCATTTTATCTAGGTATGCTAGGTAGTGACTGGATGAAGATCACCATTTTAACCCTTTCCTTCCAGGGGCTAACCAAACACCCTAAACCCTTTGCCACATTAACATGTTTTAATGCTGCTTTATAGAATTGTGTGTGTGTGTGTGTGTGTGTGTGCGTATTATATATAGTGAACTGAAGTTTGGCCTCATTGAGGGGCAGTATTTCAATATGAGTAGGAAAATTAGTAGAAACACACACACACACACACACACACGTTTGAAATTGTTTTTGAAATATATATTTTCATGTACTGCCCAGAGAACAAGAGTAACTGGGCTGATACTGATAAACCGAGTGACTAATTAACTGAATAAACTAATCATCTTGTCAAGGCTGTAAAGGATGGCAGATTTTAGATTTTATTGCAAGGCTTTGAAATAAGCGTGTACAGTACTCCTAAAACTGAAATTATGTTAGATGGGGGTGATTTGCCACCCCCTCTCCCGCCCCCATTGGGCTCCTGTTCATTTAAATGTCTAGTGACAACCAAATTGTCAGGAGGTGGAGATGCATCCAACAGCTAAAGAGAGGCAGTAAATCTATTAAGGGGCAGTTAAAACAGCACTGGGACGTGGGTGGCGCTGTGGGTTAAACCACAGAGCCTAGGGCTTGCCGATCAGGTCAGCAGTTTGAATCCCCGCGACGGGGTGAGCTCCTGTTGTTCGGTCCCAGCTCCTGCCCTCCTAGCAGTTCGAAAGCGTGTCAAAGTGCAAGTAGATAAATAGGTACTGCTCCGGTGGGAAGGTAAATGGTGTTTCCGTGTGCTGCTCTGGTTCACCAGAAGTGGCTAGTCATGCTGGGCACATGACCCAGAAGCTGTACGCCGGCTCCCTCGGCCAATAACGCGAGATGAGCGTTGCAACCCCAGAGTCGGTCACAACTGGACCTAATGGTCAGGGGTCCCTTTACCTTTACTACAGCACTGGGAGACGTGCAGCTCGCCAGATGGTGTTAAGACTGCAACTCCCACCAGCCCTAACAATTGACTGTGCTAGCCAGGGCTGATGGGAGTTGTAGTTCATCTGCAGTCTGGGCAGACCCAGCCATGAGGCAAGGCGAGGCAACTGCCTCAGGTGACAGGATCCACAGGGGCAGCATGATCCCGATGTGTATCTTTATTCCCCACCCCTTGCTCCTGATGTAGATCTTCAAGCACCCCTTCTTCCCTGGCAGGCGAGGGGAGCTATTTTGGGGCTCGCTTCAGGTGCCAAAATGCCTTGGGCAGGCTCTGCTTGAAGTAAACTAATCCATTTGCAAATGCTCACAGTGGTACAGTGTGTCTGGTTGGTGGTTCGAGCCCACCCAGGGACGGCTGTGGGCAGGATTCCTGCATTGCATGGGTTTGGACTAGATGACCCCGGGGTGTCCCTTCCAACTCTACAGTGTTATATGATTCGATGATTAAGCGGGAAACGGACCTTTCTTAAGTAATAAATATCTTAAGTAATAAACGAAATCAGATAACAGATAATCAGATAACAGCGAGCGATTTCAATTACCGCAACGCAAAGCGGGCATTTTAATCTGAATGGATTCCTTACGACTTCAGTCAACTTCGTCCAACATGAGCCGGAAGTGAAGGTTTGCTGCAGAACGCCCCGACCCTCTCTCCCTCTATATCTCGCCGGCCTGTAAAAAGCTCCCTCCGTGCCGCTAGGCGGCGCTGAGGAGACGCGCGGCGTCGTTTCCCTTGGTTGGTCCTTCTAGCCCCCAGCGCTTTATAGCTCTCTTCCCGGCATGCTTTGCTTTCTTTTGGACCGGCCGCCGTCGACATGGTGAGCAGGAGGGCGGCGGAATCCGAAGCCATCCGCCGCCGGGGGGTCATTGGGAAGGGAATGCGGGGTGGAACTAGCACCAGCGGAGGGGGCTGCAGGTCGCCCGGTCGGTAGTCCAGAGGCTAAGCCCCCGCTTCTTGTCCCTGCGGGCTGAACCCGACTTGGCGGGGTGGGGGTGCCCTGTTTCTTCCGGTATAGAGATGGCTGCATTCCTTGAGTGAAGGCTCCAAGGCCGTAGTTAGGCCGGCCAGGCCTTGCATGCATTTAGGAGCAGAGCGGGGGGTGCGGGGCGGCAGCTGTGAGTTCCAGAGGGAGATCGGGTTCTGTCATGGCGGCGAAGGCGTTCCGTGCACCCTGTTCGTAGGCCTTTGTTCACTCGCGATGGGAGAGAAAAGGGAAGAAAGGGTTGGGAAGGAGCCGAGTATAGGGCGGCCGCCTTCTCTTTCTGGACCTTGGGGCGTCCTGCTTCCCTAGCACCTGTCAGACGGTGAGAAATCCGGCAGAATCAAGTTTCTCTTCGGCGTGATGGGGCAGCATGTGTATATGCGTCTCAGGAAAAGGTTCCAGAGGATTTTCTCCAGAGGAGAAAAGTGTCCGGAGTGTGTCTTTTAAATACGGTATTCTCACCTCAAGTCTTCCTCGGCCTTAGCTGCCCGACCATTAAAAATGCTATTGAAAAGTAGCCCACCCTGGCTCTTCCCCTCCCCTTGCCAAAGCACCTAAGGTTTGTTCACCCTTTCATTTGGATGTGGCCCATCTGGATTTGTGGACAATTTAAGGCTGGGCAGGGACTTTCCTGCAGCTAGCTTGAGACCTTTTCCCTGCTGTGCCTGGGGGTAGTGGTGCTTTTTTATGTTTTCTGGCCATGCATGGGTAGTGCTGACCCTTTGCTGTATGAGTTACTGAAGCTGCTCCCCAAGTTTAGAAGCTTCTGTCTCATCTTTGCCAAACCATGGCCTAAGCAGTGACACAAGGCATAATGTTTGTATGTAGCACAGTGCAACGTATGCCACATAAACAAGATAGTCATTAACTATTAAATGCAGTTGCATGAACTCCTGACAGAAGTTGTTTTAAAACATCAGTCAAAAAGTTGTGAATGTGAAGCCGTAGCATGTTCTTCTTAAGTCCCATCCTCTCCAGGTGTTTTGGATTGCACCATGATCTCTGGTGTTTGGCCATGCTGATTGGAGCTGATGGATGTTGTAGCCAAAAACATCTGAGAGCCCCAGGTTGGGAAAGACTGCCTCAAAGGGACTGTTTCTACCGATGTCACCTTTTCTGAACCCTTTTGAGATAAGGCTGCACACATCTGCCATATTGTCCCTGCTCCCTATTTGTTTCCAGTGCACTATGTTCGGGACGTGAGTCTGTGTCAATAGGACCATTGAGAGGGAAGCTGCCTGGGGATTCTTCCACTCTTTGCCGGAAAGGACACGCTGAAGATTTTAAACCCCTTGCAAAATTTATTGTGCTGTAGTCATTCTGTTGCATCTTGCTGATTTTGCTTTTTTTGTCCTTTGACCCTCCCAGGGACGAGTGCGCACAAAGACGGTGAAAAAGGCTGCCCGGGTCATAATTGAAAAATACTATACCCGTCTTGGGAATGACTTCCACACAAACAAGCGAGTATGTGAGGAGATCGCCATCATCCCTAGCAAAAAGCTGCGCAATAAAGTTGCTGGGTACGTTGTTTGGTTCTGACCTCCTAGCACATGCTAGGTGACACAATGGAAATCTTACAGCCAACTGCTCTGGGGAGGTTCCAGTGAGCTATAAACACCTTAACAACCTGCATCGAAAGTGATTTTGGTCTTGTTTGTGGCCTGGTCATTGATAGTGCAGGAAGAGAATTCTTGATAGCATTTCCCGTGTTTGGAGGGTTAATTCTCATCCCTATCAAACCCTGAGCTTCTCATACACTCCTATGGGCTTCTCCTTAATTAGCCAGAAGGTTAGAACAGGGGTGGAAGATTATTTCTTGTGTGTGTCTTTTGTTTTTCCTTAATGGGACTTGAGAGAGTCACAGTCAAACTTAACCAGACACCCCTCTCTTTGCAGGTATGTTACCCATTTGATGAAACGCATTCAAAGAGGACCAGTTAGGGGCATCTCCATCAAACTGCAGGAAGAGGAAAGAGAAAGAAGAGACAACTATGTCCCTGAGGTAGGTTTTAGAAGCTCAGATGAGTTACTTGCAGTGCATAGATTCTCCACTCTCTTCAGATAGCAAGGAATCTATTGTGTCTCCTATTTTTGCATGCTTTGAGAAGTTGCATGTATTATTTTGACATTCTTGGTCCAGTACACTTGGCATACTGTACGTGCTCTCTAAGAAATGCAGCATTCACCTGGGTGGCCTTATTGCTGGCTCAACTACGATCTCCCAGTGTTGTAACAAACCAGGTCACAGGTGACATTGTTAGACATACTTTGCGCTGCAACTTTGAAATATACATGAATGTAATGCTGAAAGCCAGCTAGGAATGCCTCAAAAGGGTGATGGGCACTAGGATGGCATACTTGGATCTGAAACTAGCATTACATATTGTTGTCTGAGTTGGTCCTTGAGAATTGGGCACATTTAGGTAAGAGTATATAGAACCTAGTCTAATAAAGGCTGTCTATAATCTTATATAACACTTACAAAGTTCCTACCATTTTCTAAATGCTGTACTTACATTATTAACTGAGACAGTCCCTGTCTACGTAGTTAATATAAATATTACAAAAGGAATGGAGAGGAAAGAGGAAAGCAAGCCTCAGAACAGTTGCTTCTTCACTGGCAAATGGATGGGAGTAGGTTGATCTCCCTTTGCTATGATCTTTCTGGAAGCCGGGGGGGGGTGCAGCTGTCTGGTTGGCCCTAGCCTAGATCACCTGGCTGCTGGCAGAGGCGAGAATGTGCTTCCCCTCAGCTCTGTAGCATCAGGTAACTTAGCAGGTGGAGTAGCATGGAAGCTTTAGCTATGGCACTCAGCAGCTTGTGTCCAGTCGCTAGGATATGCTGTGGTTGTTCACTGACATTGAGAAGGACTGACAAACCTGCATCGAAAGTGATTGTGGCCTGTTGCTTGTGGCCTGATCATTGATACTGCAGGCAGAGAATTCCTGAAAGCATTTCCCGTGTTTGTGGGGCTTGTTTACATCCCTTCCAAACCCTGAGCTTTTCAGACAATTTTTGTGTGCTTAATGCAGTAGTGTGGTGTTCACTGCTTGAGACTTCTCAAATGCTGTTTTTTTGTTTTAATGCCTCTTAGTTATAGGGGCAATTTTGCTGGACTTTATCTACCTGTGTCATGACAAAAACCTTACTCCTGATTTTCAAAACTAGTGGCTGGTAATCTCTTTGCAGAGAAGCATCAGAGCAAAACAGCTTATGTACACAACCTCTCAGTAAAACACTCCATTTCTTTTCTAATAACTTTCAATGTCAGTGTCTCTTCTGACTGCTTTTAACCTAATTCTAGGCCAGAACCCTAGTTGACTAGGACTGAATACAGGCTGCCATTTCACTTTCGTTTAGGCACTACCCATCTGATTAATGTGGCTTTTCACTTAAGCTGCATAGGAGAAATGGGCTAGTTTCTCCCTTGCTCTGGCATTGGCATTGGTTGACATTCTTATGAATGTTTGTAGGAACAAGACCAATGGCTTTTTGTTCATTCACAACTTGCCTTTTCAGTTTAAAGCAGCATATTTATTGATCCTATTGAGAATAGCCAATACAAGCTTAGCCTTGTTAAAAATGTAGCATGAAGAAGTTTTATGAGATGTTTACCATTGTTCTGGCTAAAAAAGCAAGATCCAAGAGGCCTGTAATCGACAGACCTTTGGTATCGTACTTTTGGAAAGACTCAAGACTGGTGTCACTTTCTGGGGACTTAGTGTTGTTTCTGGTGGATTATCCACCTATTTAGGATGCAGTTGGGAAAGTGAAATGTGAGGAGTGTCTGGTGTGTGTTTCCTGCCCAGTAATTTGCTTCCATGTACTGAAGAATGCTGTTCTCACACTGGCTCCTCTGTTTATGTAAAATCATGTTATTTCAAATGTGTCATTGTCTGATGTTTCTAATTAGTATTTTGGTAAATATAAGCCTAGGTTATTAAAACTTGAGCAGTTTTCATGGGTGATTCTTGTGTATGCTTGGTATTGGAGCAATAGAAATAGCCCTTCGGGTTACTTTGATGAACTATGAAATACTTTCCCAGTCGCCATGTTTGTGTGTGATGGCCAAGTGCTGTCTCCTATCACTTCCCTTTCCTGATCTATCCTTAGAGCTCTGTAGCTGCTGGTGATAGGCTTTTGTCAAGAAGATTCTGCTCCTTTTAGGAATTTTTATTTTCTTCTGAAAGTTGCAGAAGATGGTGCAAGGCAGCCCAAATCTTGGAAGTTTTGACTGTAGCTCCATCTAATTTGGTACTACTGGCATGTTATGCATGAATTTATCTGCTTACAACCTTTGTTGGTGTCACAATGCACTTAATGAATGGTGACTGTACATAGATGGAGGGAAATTGTCATACAGTATATATGTTACAATCCTAAAATGTGTTCCCTTAGTAAATTAAGGGATTAGTGTGACTGATGGCACCAGAATGAAAACTTTGACTGTAAAGTTGGGATATGATTGTACAGAGCCCATTCCCATACCAGAGAAATCCACTCCAGTGTCATAATATTTGTGGACTGGTGTATATTTTGATATTGCTATTGGCACACTGTTTTGGGCTGCTCCTCCTCCATTTTTTCTTTTAAGCCGGTCATTAGTAGTGGCCTCAAGCAGACTACGGAACCATTGTCTGGTATAATGTTTGTATCACATACATGTGCTGTGTTGTCCTGGTGTGAATTGTGTTTATAGTCTGTTGACCACTATTTAAACCAAATCTAACCTCTTGCCCCATCAGGTCTCTGCCCTGGATCAGGAGATCATTGAAGTGGACCCTGATACCAAGGAGATGTTGAAGCTTCTGGTGAGTGGGGCAAGGGGATTGGCACAGCTCCCAATAGGAACTGCTCTTCTAACAGTCAGCTAGCTACTTCTTGAGAATCACTGTCAATGCAATGTTCTCTGTGCGTGTGTTTTTTTAGTACCAAGACTACTAAAAAAGTACTCTTGGTACTGCCAGGCAGCAGTATTCAAAGTACTATTGGGGGCATTTTTCTTGAATGCTGCAGTGCTAAATGGGTCATTGGATCTTGTTGGCTAAGCCAGACTGCTTGGGAGATCATTATTGTGTTCTCCACAAATACAAAGAGCTGTAGTTTATTGTGTCAGTTTTGTGCACCTTTTAGGTTAGCTTCAAAAGTTAAATGACATTATTTCTGCAGCTAGTCAGGATGAGAGCATGCACTCTTCATTTATCAACACTGAAATCTGCTTGGTGTGTCTTTGCTAAGTGTTCCCTGTTCTGTGTTTCTTCCAGGACTTCGGCAGCCTATCCAACCTGCAGGTCACACAGCCTACTGTAGGGATGAACTTCAAAACCCCAAGAGGCGCCATCTGAAGCCATTGCCGAATTTTCACTTTTAAAATAAATATATAGAAACAAAGCCCTGACTTGTGTTCTTGTGCGTGGCATTTGCATCGTTTAAGTTTGATACAATACTGTGCGGAGTGGCTCTGCCGTAGACATTCTTAACCCAGGCTTACGGGACCCATGAAAAGAGGGTTTTTCATGCACAAACTACTAACCACACAGTTGTGCTGTATGTAGCTGGATTGACTATGAGGGGCATTTAGGAAGGTGAATGTGTAGCGAATGCTTCCCCCTTAAATTAGTGGAGGATCAGATCAGAGATTACTACATACCCAGAACAGTGGCATGGTATGTGGTGTGCTCCATTCTGTGAGAAACAGTTTTGTGTCACAGAAAAAAGCCAAAAAGTGTTCTGCAGTGTCAAAACGGACGAGGCCCACTGGACTTACAGCTGAATCTTGGAGGCTTTATGTAACACAAGAACTAATTTAATAGAGGAAGGGTAGAAGGTTCACAAGCTGGTCAGTCAAGATGTGTCTCAGCTGCTTTTGTCTTGGACCAGTGGTAAACCTTGTGGGAGGCAGTTTCCTGTGTTCATTGTAGCTTTGCCATATGGATGTGTTCATTGTGCCAGTGCTTGGGGGCTTTTGGTTCTCCAGATGTTGGATTCAAATTCCCATCAGCCCCAGCATGCATGATTCAAGGGATGATGGGACAGAATTCTACAAGGCCAGTGGTAGGCTGCTTCATGAATGCTCACATTAAAAGGCAAAATATATGTAACTCGATAAATTTTTGGAGAACTGCAGCTTTTGGTTGGGGGGTGTAGAAATTTTATGTTTAGCATGGACAATACCTACTGGTAGTCAGGATCTTCTCCCAAGTGATTTCTTGAAAAAACTAAGGAGAAGACACATGAAGTATCTGAGATGTACTAAAGAATACAAGCAGATAACACTTGAAGATGAGATTATTGACTAGAGCGGTAAAGATACAGTTAGAATATGAATAATTTCCAAACTACATTTTGTACGTTTTCAGCTCTACACAGATCAATTTTTAAATGTTGATGATTGCACAAGGTAAACACATATACCATGTCTTGGCTCTCCTAAAGACTCAGTATTTCCTCTGCCTCCTTAATCCCCCTTGCCTGAGAACACGTAGGCAGGTAGCAAAAAGGAAGTTCCTGAAGGGACCCCTCTCTTCTATCTATGAGCCTCCATTGTATCTGTTCGCCCAGATGCTCTGCGTTGAGGGATGTCTGACAGCATCCTGATACGCTTTGTGTAAACTGTCTGGAACTATGTAAAACTTGCTAAACCCTCAAGAATATCACTCCTTGACCTGCCTGAGTCACAGTAACCCCACCTTAAAGGTAAAGGGACCCCTGACCATTAGGTCCAGTCGTGACCGACTGGGGTTGTGGGCTCATCTCGCATTATTGGCCGAGGGAGCCGGCGTATAGCTTCCAGGTCATGTGGCCAGCATGACAAAGCCGCTTCTGGCAAACCAGAGCAGCACATGGAAACGCCGTTTACCTTCCCGCTGTAGCAGTTCCTATTTATCTACTTGCATTTTGATGTGCTTTCGAACTGCTAGGTTGGCAGGAGCTGGGACCGAGCAACGGGAGCTCACCCTGTCACGGATTCGAACCGCTGACCTTCTGATCAACAAGCCTTAGGCTCAGTGGTTTAACCAACAGCGCCACCTGGGTCCCATCACAAGAGCTAGACATGGCTACAATTAAATATTTTAACAAGATAAAACCCCACCTTAGGTGTGATTAATTTCTGGAACCCCACCTTAGGTGTGATTAATTTCTGGAACCCCACCTTCTGGAACCCCACCCTGGAACCCCACCTTAGGTGTGATTAATTTCTGACTGTTTGTGGAGGGGATGTGCTTCTCCACGCCAAAATGCAAACCCTTAAAAGAGATGTTTCTTGGTTTAGGGTCTCTTGCCTCCTGGCAAGGAGGGGAGGGAACTCTGTTGCAACAGAAAAATATAGATCTGCCTTGCTTTCACTGCACCCTGCCTCCATTCATCTCTGACCGATCATGGACTGGGGGGGGGGAGGCTCAGTCCCTTGGGGAGTTGGGCAGCAAAAGCCAACCACCTCTATTTTTTCTGTATCACTTTGAAGTCACTTTTGCGCGAGATGGAGGAGGGGGAATCGCCCCACCCAGTCCTGTATTTTGCACTGCCAGCTTCCTCCTTGCAAACCAAGAGAGGCAGAGGAGCAACCATTTTGCGCCGCGCACGCTGCAGAGTGGCCGGGGGTGGTGGAGGTGGAAAGGCAGCGCGCGCGCTCGCTTCCTGTCCGTCCACCACTAAATGCGCGCAGAGGAAGGATCGTGCCGCACAGCCTTCTAAGGGTTAGCTCGACGGAGCTCGATTCCTAGAGTGGAGAGTTGATTTATTTATTTTTTTGGAGGGGGGCGGAGAGGGAGAGGGAAGAGGAGGGGCGTCCTCCATATCCAATGCCCGTCCCCACGAAGCCCGTTCCCCTCCCGGATCCACCATTGGGGGAGAGAGAGCGGCCTTTGTCTTTCCCGAGAGCTGCATCGGGCGATTTGGTGAGAGGCGTTGGGTGTATCTGGGCGAAGGGGAACCCCGTGAGGCTTGCAAAGGAGAGAGAGGGAGGGAAAGTGATGAGTGGGGCGGGAAGACCCCAGGGGGAGATACTTGGCCCAGAGCCCAGCCAGTGAGAGGAGAAAAAAGGCGCAAGAAATGTGGGTCGCTTACAAACTGGGAGGGGTCCTTTGCAGAGCTGGGAAGGGCGAGGCGAGCCTAGCTCTCTGTTTCGCACCAGAGAAAGGGCGCCTGGACAACAGATTCCCCCCTCCTCGCAGTATTGGGGAATCCGCTTTCAATCGTCCTCTGCAAAAACAAGCAGGCCTCTTGAATTCGGCGATTTTTAAAAACTGGAGCAAAACGAACGGTCCTGGTTCTTCGATTATATATGCCTGTGCTTCGATTAGAATGAGCGACCCCCTTTGACGACCGAACAATCCTCGCCTCCGGTGCATTTTTTGCAGAGCGGTGCTGCCGGGGGGGGGGTTGCAGTGCTGCAGGGGGCATTTTTTTAAAAAAAGAGGACGCTATTTCCTTTAAAGGGAGAGGCTGAAAACAAGAGGGAAGAGATAGCCCAGTCGGTAGAGCGTGCGATACTTACTTTCAGGGTCGTGGGTTTGAAAGATTCCAGAACTGCAGGGGGTTGGGCTAGATGACCCTCGGGGTCCCTTCCAACTCTACAATTCTATGGTCGGTCTCGGTTGCTGCGGGGTGCAGAGCTTGAGGATTCCACTGCTGGGAATTGGTTACTTTCCTGTGCAAACCTTTGCTCCTGCTCTCACGAGGCAGTTCTCAGCGACGCAAGAATGAGAACCTGCATGTACCCTGCCAGTGTACCAGAGAAATGTTACTTTGTTTTACATTGTTCTCCAAATATAAAAATAGAGAAAATAAAATGAGTTTTCCTTAGAAATGGGCAGTTTTCTGTAAGCTCCATTGGACAAATAGGCAGATACTGTAATTAATAAAGTGCAGTAACACCCATCCAGTGCTTTTTTTCTGGAGAAAGGGTGAGGGAACTCACCACGAAGTTTGTTTGTTGTGGCCCCAGTCACAGTGCCACCCCACTCTCACCCCCAGGCAGGAGCTAAATGTGTTTAATAAACTCAAGCAGACAATGATCTGGATTAGAAATGGCCACAACTTTATTGATTACAGATCTAGGTGGATTTTTGGTTCAGGCATTGTGTGTATATCTGTTCCAGCATCCCCAGACAAAATAATAATAATAATAATAATAATAATAATAATAATAATAATAATAATTTAATTTTGAAAAGGTAAGGCAACTTAAGTTTCCCCAAGTTTCTGATAAAACAGCAACAACCCTTCGACCATCAAGCAGCAGCCTTAATTTAAACTATTTTCACAGTAGTTTAAGAGTAGTTTAAGCTTAAGGAGAACAAGGCAGTGAGGAAAAGGGGTTACCAGAGGGAGGAAAGTGGGTGAAGGAGGTTCAGGGTTCCAGCAAAAGGCATCCACTGCTTTTCCTTCTGGGATGAGTCCATGTTGGTAAGCAGGAATCATCCATATTTGTTGGGGGGAAATCTTCCTTCCTTGCCTGGGGCATTAATGGACTTAACAGAAGGATGTCTTGGCTTTGCAGGCCTTGGCAACACCACTAGTTAGGGACATCTCTGCCTTGAGACAAAAAGCTGGCAGGCAAAAGAAGCAAGCCTTCGCTAATGCTGGAGGCTTCCAAGATGGAAGAGCAAGACTCTGCTGCCTCTGAATCAGGAAGGAGCCCTGAAAACATAAAGATTGGGAGCAGCGGGGAATCCTGGGAGAAAACCATGCAGAAGACTCTGAGCGAGAACTTGCTCAGAGCGGATGTGCAGCACCAGCGCTTCAAGCAGTTCCGCTACCAAGATGCCGAGGGCCCCCGGGAAGTTTGCAACCGCCTTCATGACCTTTGCCACCAGTGGCTGAAGCCAGAACAGCATACGAAGATTCAGATCCTGGACTTGGTGATCCTGGAGCAGTTCCTGACCATCCTTCCACCGGAGATGGAGCGCTGGGTCAGAGAATGTGGAGCAGAGACCAGTTCCCAGGCAGTGGCCCTGGCAGAGATTTTCCTCCTGACTCAGGCAGAAGAGAAGAAGCAGGAAGAGCAGCAGGTGAGGGCACTTCATCCCAGTAGTTCGGGGGGGCCCAGGAATGTGAGGGAGGATATCTTAAAACTCCCCACTAATTGCCCAGCTCTTTGGGGAAATCATCCAAGGAGGGATGTCCGCAATCCCAAGGCCTTTGCTTCTGATCACTCCTTTTCTCTCTAGTCAATACCTTCTCCCTAGTCTTCTTCCAAGTCAGTGTTTTGGATCTTGTTGATTTTTTCAGGGGCAGGGGCTGTTTGGTGCTGATTTCTCCGAGGCAGAGAAGACTTCACCAGACACTAAACACAGCCCGCTACGAAAGGGGATCATGCCAGAGGGTGACGGTGGGACCAGCTGGCAAGGTATGGATTTGAACTTGGTCTTCCCTACTGAGGATGTTAAGAAATCTGTGGGCTGTTTGTTCTTCCAATTTTCTAAAGAAATTAGTTTTGCATCCATTTGGTGCGTACACATTTATTATGATCACATTTCCCCCTGGCACATGTAGCTTCACCCCCACAATCCTCCCTTCATCATCCTGGAACAACTTTTCTGCTTTTATATTTCTCTTAACATATGTAATTACCCCTCTCTTCCTTCTTTTATCCAATGAAACATAGCCTTCTCCTAGCTTTTTATTTCCAAGAATTCTTTCATGCTTCCTTGAGACATGCGTCTCCTGGAGACATATCACGTCCCATGACCCTTTTCTCAATATATATTTTTTTTATGTTTTTCTAATTTCTTCTTGCTTTCATATCTTTATGTCTGCTATTACTTAAATTATTATTTTTCTTTTTCTTTTTTCCATTTCAATTATTCTTTTGTGTTAGAATTATTGTATATATATAATTTGTATATATAAGTTGTAATTTTGCTTTCATTTTTCAAGTTTATTTTGTGTTATTTTGCGCTTTTGTTGTGTATGATGATTTCTTATGTAATGCTTTTAAGAGAGAGAAATAAAGGCTTTTTTAAACTAAAAAAAAAATTAAAAAAGAAAAAAGAAAGAAATCTGTGGGCTGTTTTTGTACCTCCCTGGGTCTTCCAAATCTCCAGTCTTTTGCCATAATTTTTAAAAAAATGTGCTCGTGCTCCGTACTTGGAAGACTTTGCCAGCACTTTGATTTGTGCCCAAGATGGAAATGGGGAAGAGCGTTTTCACCCAAATTAAATATAAAATGGGAAATGTATTCTGACAAGACATTTTGTAACACTAATGTGTGCTTCGACATGCAACACTTAAATCTCTGAAGCAATGATATGTTACTGCAGTGATGTGGGTGGCCTTCCAGATGTTGCCTGACTACAGCTCCCAAGCCAGCAGGGCCAATAGCCAGGGATGATGGGTTTTGGAGCCCAATAACACCTGGAGGACCACAGGTTCTCCCATCATGTGCAACTGGCTTCCCACCACCTTGTCTCTTACAGGCTATGGAATGCTTCCAGGAATACGTGCTCAGCCATCTCTTCTGTGCGGTGGACGAGAAACGGCTTCTGGGCAACCTGATAAGGTAGGGGGGGGGGAAAGGATTGTTGAGGAAGTTGATTTAAGACGGACTGTGTGCCTCTGTCCTGTCACAAATCTCTCATGGGCGTAAGAAGAGCCCGGCTGGATTCATCTAATCTAGCACCTGCTCTCACATTCGCCCAAAAGCAGGACGTGAGCACAGCAGCGCTCTCCCCGCTTGTGATGCCCAACAACTGGTACCCAGAGCAATACTGCCTTCAGAGAGGAGGCTGAACGTGCCATTGATAGGCTTTGTCCTCCACGGACTCATCTAACCCTTTTAAAACCTATCCAGTTGGCTGCATCTTCTGCTGTGAGAATAAGTGCTCTCTTTTGTCCTGAATTTACATTCAGCTACATTGGATGGCCGCAAGTTGTAGTGTTATGGGACAGGGAGAAAAAAACTTCGCTCCCTCCACTGTCTCCACTCTGTGCATCATTTTAAACCGCTGTCATGTCCCCCTTTACATCTGTGGATGCCACTCAGTGACGGTTTGAATTTTGCACAAAATGCCCAGTTACTTCCCCTGAACTTGCCTTTTAGCTTTTGCTGAAAGATAATATCTCTTGTTATATTCCTAAGAAGGAAAGGTTCTTATCTTTCTCCCCCCAGGATCTGGCGACCTTGAAGGGGGCTCCTATGTACCTTTCTAAGGAGGAGCGGACTTTGCTGGATCCAGAACAGAGAGCTGTGCACAGGCAGCTCATGATGAAGAGCTGTGGGATCATGGCCCCTCTAGGTAATGTTTCTTCTTCCCCGGTTGATAATGAGACCTGTTTACAAACGCAAAATAACATTTGCGCCTAACCTGATGGCCCAACCTTTAACCCAGCCTTTACCCACCTGGCTCCATCCAGATGTTTTGGACTACAGTTGCCATCAGTCCAGGCAGCACAGCTGATGGGTTGCAGTTCCAAACATCTGGAGGGCACCAGGTTGGCAAAGGCTGCCTTAACCAGTGTTTGATCCAAGGTCATCTGGTTAGCTGGCAGCTGAACCCTGGTCTCCATGATCTTAGTCCAGCTATATCATGGCAGCTGTCACTAAATGCAAGGAGCTATCGCCCACCTAATATTTTAGTCCTTTATCACAATGGCTAATTGTAGCTCAATTATTTTTGGGGCCCATTTCTTAAACTTGCTTATCCCTTTCCTGCCTTTATTCCAGGAGGTGAAAGATGGGAAGTGGAGAGTAAAGGAGAACCGCGAGGGATGTCGCCGGAGAGAGGGCGGTGCAAAAAGAGCGAAGAGCAGAAAAGGAAAACGGAAATAAACCATAAAAGGAGAACTAAATCCCCCGTTTCTGAAGACGGCGACTATCATGAAATCACAGTCCAAGGGAAAATTGGGAAAATAAGGAAAAGAAGCGAAAAGCGTAAGTGCCGTATGTGTGTGTGGAGTTAAAATTCTAAAATCCTGAAGTTTGTCGCAAAATCTGCACAGGAGAGAAATGATTTAAAATACAGGAGTGTGGAAAGAACATAACTGTGAGTATGTAGCTCACTACCCAGGCAAATAATCTTCACAGGGGAGGAAACGTATACATGCTCCAGAGTAGTGGGGTGTGGGTGGTACCCACAAGGTTCTCTGCTCCGTCTTGGCCAACCTCCGTCTACCCTGCCTGCTTTCTGTACTCTCACTCAGTCCAGGCAGCTGCTCTGCCTATCAGCTTCTTCCTCCTTAGGCTCAGTCTTCTCCTTGTAGAACACAGCAGAGAGGAGGATGGGGACAAAACTAGAACTAATTGGTTCTGCCTGTCATTGGCTCTGGCTCCACCTACTCTTGGCCCTTCTGCCTTCCCCCCTACCAATCTCAGTGGGCACCAACCACCACTGGTGCGTGTGAGAGCCACAGCCAAAGTGGACCCCATGGCAGCATTAGAATTTGGACTCTGATTTCCTGGGTGTGTTGTTTTTGTAGAGTTATTTGCTTTTTCATAGAGTCGTTTATTTCTTTGGCTTTGGTGACTGACGGTTTTCTAGAGACTTGATTTGCTCTTATATCAGTTACTCTGACACTAATTTACTCTTGCTTTTTTTAAAAAAAAAATTGGCCAGACGTGTGAGTAGTAGCTGAACTGAAGTTCTCTTCTTTTCCTCCCCCTGCTATACTAGCTGTTATTAAAATAAGTGAGCCGCCGACCGTTAAAAGACAAAGGACTTACTTTTTCAACAAGGAGTGGGAAGAGAGGTATTGCTTTGTGGATCTGAATGGCAAGTGTGTCTGCTTAGTCTGCTCCTCGACCGTTGCAGTCTCAAAGAAGCACAATGTCCAGAGACACTACGAAAGGAACCACAGCAGTTTTGCAAAAGAGTATCCCCTGGATTCTGAACTTCGGAAAAAAAAGGTCCATGAAATGAAATCTAAATTGGAGATTCCATCGACACCAGCCACCAGGCCTGTGGTGCAATCCAAGAATAATACAATGGCGTCTTTTAAAATTGCAAGCTTGCTTGCAAAGAGGAAAAAGCCGTTTGTGGACGGGGACTTGTTGAAAGAGATATTTTTGACTGCCGGTGACTCCATGTTCGAAGGTTTCCCTAATAAAAAAGAAATACTTGCAGCGATTCAAAAATTGCAGCTGTCTGGAAACACCATCACAAGAAGAATTGAGTCCATATCCAGAGACTTGGATTATCAATTGCAAAGTGACCTTCAGAATTGCCTTTGGTTCGCACTTCAGTTTAACGAATCGACAGATATAACAGACCCGTCTCAGATGGCAGTTGTTGCGAGAATGGTTTTGAGTGATCTTTCTGTAATAGAAGAGCTACTCAGAATACTACCTCTGAAAGGGAAAACAAGAGGTGAGAATATATTTCAGACTTTCAAAGATTTTGCCATGGAAATAAATTTGCCTCTTCACAAATTGTCATCTATCACCACCGACGAGGGAGCAGCAACAGGCTGCATTGGTGGGTTTATTGCCCAGTGCCAGCAGGACGAATCTTTTCCCAAGTTTGTTTCATATCACTGCATCGTTCACCAGGAAGCATTATGTGCTAAAGTACTCCGGTTTAAACACATAATGGATGTGGTTAAAAAGATAATAAACTCTATCCGGGCCGTCTCCTCAAAACACAGGCTTTATAAAGCGCTTCTGGAGGATGTGGATGCTGAGCACAATGATCTCCTTTTGCACACTGAAGGCAGGTGGCTGAGTAAAGGGAAAGTTCTGGCCAGATTCTTAAACCTGATTGAAGAAATTAAGGAGTTTTTTAGGTCTAAAGATCAGTATGTTGAGCAACTTGACGACAGGTTTTGGTTAATGGACTTGGCTTTCCTTGCTGATTTGATGCAGAAACTGAACATTTTGAACTTTGAGCTTCAGGGTAAAGACAAGCATATTTCTGGGATGGTCACTGCAGTCAATGCCTTCAAAGATAAACTGAGGTTGTGGAAGTCACACTTGGAGAGGAAATCGCTCCTTTACTTCCCGTCAATGAAGCAAGCCATTGGAGAGGACGACTTCAACGGTGCGCCATTTGTGGGCTACCTGGAGATCCTGGAGGAGCAGTTCCTTACTCAGTTTGAGCAGCTCATTGACATCGAGCCTGTCGTGTCCTTTTTTGCAAACCCATTCGACACCATCGATGTCACAGTGACCGCCATGGCCATTGCAGAACTCTGCCAAGCTGGGCTGGAGGAAATAGAGCTGGAGATCGTGGACTTGCAGAATGACTTGGTTTTGAAATCTCATTCAGGCCACGACAACTTTTGGAATCAGGTTGGTTCTCAGAAGTTCCCTTTGTTGAAAAAGACTGCTGCAAAGGTAAACTCTTACTTTGGGTCAGCTTATCCGTGTGACTCCCTTTTCTCTGCTAGAAAATTTATCAAGTCAAAAAACAGAACACGGCTGACGCCTAAGCATCTGGATGACTGTTTGCGAGCAGCCATCTCGTCGTACACCCCCAATTATAGCAAGCTTGCAGATGACATGCAGTGCCAGGCATCCCATTAGTCTTGGAGCAGTGGCACAATTTATGTGAGGTGTGGTTGCTTTGCGTTCATCATTAGCTTTGATTGGGTTATTTTCAGTGGCTTCTGTTCTTTTCTATGCTGTGTTCCTTTTAACTGATATATCACTCTTAAATACATCATTTTACTTGTGACCGTGGGTGTATATTGTTGCAGTAACTCAGCCCAGGTATAACCAAAATGTCCTTAAAAATGGCGAGCGAGCTTTTGAGTTCTCCGGAATGCTTCACCACACTTGAGTGTTAAGCGAAGCGGGTGGGGAGCTAGCTTAGTGTCCCAAAGACTGCATTGGTCTCAGCCCCCATCTACACTATACAGTCGCACCTTGGAAGTGAAATGGAATCCGTTCTGGAAGTCCATTCGACTTCCAAAACGTTTGAAAACCAAAGTGTGACTTCTGTTTGGCTGCAGGAGCTTCCTGCACGCAATCGGAAGCCGCGGAAGCAATGTCGGATGTTCGGCTTCCAAAAGAACGTACAAAACCAGAACAATCACTTTCGGGTTTTGATCGTTCGGGAGCCAAGGCATTCGAGATTCAAGGTACAACTGTACATTTAAAGCGATACTATGCCACTTTACAGAGTCACAGCTTGCCAAAGAATCCTTGGAGTTGTAGCTAATAAACTCGGAAGTGTTTTGAGAGTTGCCCAGAGACTCCTAATCCCCTCACATAACTACAATTCCCAAAGTTCCTTGGGAAGAGGAACCAGCTGTTGGACCACTCTGAAAACAGTAGCTCTTTGAGAGGAATAGGGGTCTCCTACGAATTCCCAGCAGCCTTAACCAGCTCCACTTCCCAGGATTCTTTGAGGGAAGCCATGGTTGTTTAAAGTGCCATGATACTGCTTTCAATGTTTAGAGCTGGTGAGGTCTAAGTGGGGCATGGGAGGAGGTTGTAGTCTTATTCGAATAAGCTTCCTCAGCTGCTATGTATGTTTTAGGTGACACCAAGAGATGCTAGGGTAAAGAAACACACGTGACTGGTTCCCCATTTTTGAAAATACAAAATCCAGCAGTTAGAGAACTTTTGGGAATGTTTCTTATGGGATAACACAGCTATCTTTTTGCTTTTTGTATCATTATTACGCTGCTTGCCTTCTCTTCACATTGGGCTAAGGATATGGAAGCCCAAATAACTTCAGTAGGGCTAGAGAAATATTTGCCATAAACATCAATGAATCCTTTCGGTTTATGCTATTTTTGCTACACTTCATTTACTGCTGAGCAGTGTTTGAAATTAGCCAGGTGCCATGCGCATTTTGCACCTGACTATTGGCCACTTATAACCAAGTGAAGATGCCTGGGCATCAGGATGGGGCCTGACGTCTCCACCACCTGGAGGTGCATGCCTGGGAATCCTTGGATCTGTTTTCACTTCCCCACCCATCACATTTGTGAAGAATATCCCTATGTTATGAATGGTCCGTGTCGCCATTAAGAAAAAGAAGTAGGAATAGGCCAATATATATGTGGACTGTCCCTGGATCAAGTGGCTTTTCTTCTTTAATGATTCAAAATTCTTAACCTAGCTCAAGGTTGTCATCTGAACTAGCCAGATGTTTAACTGAGAATCAATCACAGTCAGTTAATCGCTTGAAAAATAGGAATTTGGAGCTGTCTTGCCCCAAAATTGCAACTAGACATTCTGTTTTGGCCTTTGTAACCTTGGCTTAAGGATCCATTTGATACCTAGTTTATATATCGTGAGTTTCTAACGCTCCTGCTGAGGAATTCCCTGTGCAGTCTGATTCTACTTGTTTTGTTTATTCAAAAATGCTGTAAACACAAGAAACCAAGCTCAAATCAAGTGGATGTGTAGCTGTACAGAGGTACCTCGGGTTACAAATGCTTCAGGTTACAAACGCTTCAGGTTACAGACTCCGCTAACCCAGAAATAGTACCTCAGGTTAAGAACTCTGCTTCTGGATGAGAACAGAAATCATGCTTTGGTAGCGCAGCGGCAGTGAGAGGCCCCATTCGCTAAAGTGGTACCTCAGGTTAAGAACAGTTTCAGGTTAAGAACGGACCTCCAGAATGAATTACGTAAGTTCTTAACCCGAGGTACCACTGTAATTCAGTGCCCACCACCACTTTTTAAAAATCTTTTTCCTATTTTAAAAATGTTATTGTTAAACCATTTGTAAAAGTCTTCTCCCAAAATCATCTGTCACCACAGGCTACAGGCACTTTGGAATAAAACTGGTAAACTTGCAAAGATAAACACCTTCAAAAATGTGAAAGAGATCTATCTGCTCATTTATAAGCCTATGAAAAGGGAAACTTAACTGGGGGTGGGGCGCGGTTCTCTGATTTTATACGAAAAGGTTACACAATATTCAGCATAGGGTTAGAGGATTCTTAACTACTCTTGTCAGAACCCTAAAGGTAAGGTAAAGGGACCCCTGACCATTAGGTCCAGTCGTGACTGACTCGGGTTGCGCGCTCATCTCGTATTATTGGCCGAGGGAGCCGGCGTATAGCTTCCAGGTCATGTGGCCAGCATGACAAAGCCACTTCTGGCGAACCAGAGCAGCACACGGAAACACCGTTTACCTTCCCGCTGTAGCGGTTCCTATTTATCTACTTGCATTTTTGACGTGCTTTCAAACTGCTAGGTTGGCAGGAGCTGGGACCGAGCAACGGGAGCTCACCCTGTCACAGGGATTCGAACCGCTGACCTTCTGATCAGCAAGCCCTAGGCTCAGTGGTTTAACCCACAGCGCCACCTGGGTCCCTTGTCAGAACCCTAGGTTACTGCAAAAAGGGAAACTATTTTGAGAGCAAAAAACCGTAATGCCATTTCAGAGTACCTTCTCCCAGCAGGAGGCAGTTGCATGGACTTATAAAATTGCTCTCTGGGCTTTTCATGGAACATAGCAGGGCACAGAAGTTGTCTCCCTTTCAAATATAATAAATGATTGATTGATTGATTGCTGAGAATATATTTCAGCAGGCATTGGCCACCCACTTTCAAACACGTTGTCTAAGTCATAAACGCGAGAAACTTGCTGCTTTTTAAAGAAGGACTTTGAGAATCTCCAGAAGGTCTGTTTTACACCCCGATTCTGTACCTTTACTGGACTCTGGTAGCATTGTAGTATATATTTGGCCCCGACCTTTTATATTGAACCTGGAAACTAACAGGTAAACTGCACCGCTGGGAAAACTGAAGTGTAATCTGCTTACTGTAGCTAGTTTAGTCTGGCTGGAAACCGGAGGACTGATTTTACACATAACACTATAAAGAGCATCCTTACATAGTGCAATATGGAGGCTATTTGGGGAAGAAGGGTGCAGGATAGATCTCAAGTTATCAAGAAAAAGCTTCAAAAAAAGGTGCTTGTTAAAAAAAAAGGAATCCAGATGTGGCCACCCCCTCATTTCCCAGGAACAAGAACAGAGAGAACTTAGTAAATATTAGGTGCCTTGTAAAATATATAGTATGTGGATTCTGCCATTCATACCTGAACTTTGTACTCCAGTTCAAAGCACTGACCAGTGCTTTTTTTCTGGGGGGTAAGCAAGGGTGCACAGTACTGGCACCTTCCCCCCCCCAAACGTTACACTAAGTGGCAGTGTATGTAACAACTTCATGGTGAGTACAGGCACCTTCCCCCCCCCCATATATTTTTAAGCGCTGGAGACTTAACTTGCAGGTAGACACATACACCAAGTTATTGACTGACCGGTCAGCAGGAAAATAATCTTGCCACTATTGAATGAACTTTATCGGAGAGAATTTCATGGTGGTCATTCATAGAAGTCAAACACACAAAACTCGGGAATTAGACACTGTGTTGGTGCAATTGTGGGACTTTAGGGACTTTCTGGCACCTCTGGTGACCCTGCCTGTCCAGTTTGCACCTTTTGGTCTGTGGTAACGGTAGAAATTGGCACCATCATTGGTACTTGTAGCACAAGTGGACCTGGCTTAGTGCCTCCTTCCTATATTTAGAGACAACACTTCTTCGATTGGATTGAAACTGTTGGCCCTTTACCTGCCGGTGGCCGTCAGATTTGTGGTTGCCCAGGGATAGAAAGATGGTTCAAGCATTGCACATGAAAATTGGCTTTAAAAAGCAACGCATATTGCGCTTACGGAAAAACTCACCAACTCAACAGTTTTGCATTGGGCTGTACTATGAAACCAGAAGATTATGCAGCTGTTTGGTGGACTTTCATGACCTAAGTCAATAATTGCCCACATTTTAATATGGTCCCTGCTAAGTATGAGTTTATCTGGAAATAATTTTTAACCAGGCTACTTACCTTTTCACTATGTATCTTAGCAAATGCTTTCATACCCTGCTAGCTTTGTTATGAACATGTTTTACGCTGCAGTCCCTTTATTGTAATCCCTGTACATACTGCTCGTTCGCTTTTATGTATACTTACCATTTTAGTTGCTTCGTCTTGTTTTTCCTCCCTTCTCCTTTTTTCTCTTACTCAGTGCTGTATACCTGTTGAAATAAAAGAAACCATTTAAACTAAATAAATGAAAATACTGAAAGAACTTTACTGGCTTCCATTGTGTTTTCAAACCCTTTTCACGCTGCTAGTGGTTAACTTTAAAAATGGCCCTCTTGAAGGAGCGTCTCTACCCCCATTGTTCAGCTCGGACACTGGGGTCCAGCTCTGAGGGCCTTCTGGCCGTTACCTCCCTGTGAGAAGTGGGGTTACAGGAAATAAACAACTATCTGACCTTTAGAAGACATCTAAAGGCAGCCCTGTTCAGGGAAGTTTTTAATGTGTGACATTTTAATGTATTTTAAAAAATTTGTTGGAAGCCACCCAGAGTGGCTGGGGAAACCCAGCCAGATGGACAGGGTACAAATAATAAATTGTTATTGTTATTGTTGTTATTGTTATTATTATATCTGACAGAAACCCTGTTTAGGGAAGTTTTTCATGTTTGATGTTTTGTTGTGTTTTTAATATTCTGTTGGGAGCCAACCAAAGTGGCTGGGGAAACCCAGCCAGATGAGCAGGGTATAAATAAAAAATTATTATTATTATGGGGAGAGACACAAGCAGGCACCTGGAATTGTCTTTAGCTACCACTTCCCCCCTCCTGTTTCACAAGGGGCAGCTGTGCTGGAATTCTGAAGCTCCAACAAAGAGTTGTGCAGGTCTTTAAAGGGCCACAGATTTATGATGGCAAAAAGGCTTATGGACGACTAGAGTCCTGTTCATTAGAACGCAAGAAAAGCAATGCTGGATTAGGCCCCAGGCCCATCTAGTCCACCATCCTGTTCTTACAGGGGCCAACCAGATGCCTGTGGGAAGCCTGCAAGCAGGCGCTGAGGAGAAGGAGGAGCTCTTGCATCTTGTGATTCCAAGCAACCGACATTCTGAGACATGCCTCTGACTGTGGACGCAGAACATAGCCATTGTGGGTAGTAGCCACTGAAAGCCTTATCCCTCATCAGATGCACGGGGTGTTTTCCTCAAGTAACAGGAACACATACATCCATACATGATGGGAAGAGCGAGATGATATGAATACGCAACAAGGTGCACATTGTGACAATTACATCGAAGATGTGCACATTTGTTTTGGTAAAAATTCACAAAGCAGTGTTGATAGCACAAACATACCAACATTGATCTGCTCATTAACATGAAAAGTTGGATTCTGTCCATCTCAAGATACAATGGAGCGCACATCCACAGGGCGAAGTCAAACCATTGGCGCATCTCTGTGTCTGCAGAGACCGGTAACTCGTAACTGCTGCCTCCTGCACTTGGTTTTGCTGTGTGAGTCTGGGCAGTGTGCGTTATGTCCTGGACTGCCCAGAAAACAAGACCCTGCTCTTGGCCTTGCTGACGTGGTCCAAAAGAAAGCGGGTGCTGGAGTTGCTGAACTGAGGCATACAAGTCACAATCCAACCATTTTAGGGATTCCACTCTGATTTTGTGTCGGGTTTACTCCTTCGCATTTTTCATCTTTGTCTCAATGCAGGTGATGTAGACACTTAAAACTCAGTGAGGCCAAACTGCTATTATAAATCCACTTTCCTACATGGCTCCAATTAGACCGGATGAATGTGCATTTTAAAACTGTGTTTCTGTCATCCACCTGTGCGTGCCAGGAGAAAGGAAGAGGCTCAAGATGTTCAAGATGTACACAGATTTGAAAGGCATTTCCCATCTTCATCTCTGGCTACCCTGATCCCACCCTTAGCTGCTTTTGTGGATTCTTCCTCCCAGTCAAAATTTAGGCCGTAAACCCCCCAGGTCATAGACCTGTGCGTTATGATTTTGTTTCTCCATATTATTCATTGGTGGCAAGAATATGCACAGAATAGTAAGTGGTTATATTGGTAACTGGAATCCTTTAAGTCGAATTAAATTCACTGTGCCGCCTTGTATCCTCACCTAAATTAGCAGCAGATTAGCCTGGAGACTTTCCAAAGGCCCCAGGAAGGAAAGTGAGAAGCCTCTTTCCAAATACAGTGATGCCTTGCAAGGCGAATGCCTCGCGCAACGAAAAACTTGCAAGACGAAAATGTTTTGCGATTTTTCTTTTTGGGTGACTCGCAAGACGAATTTTTCTATGGCCGTGCTTCACAAGACAATTTTTTTTGCTTTTGTTTGTTTGTTTGTTTTGGATCGCACAACCGTTAATACCCAGGATGCATTGTGCCTGGAGGTTTAAAAAGCCTCCCCAATGCAGCCTGGGCTCACTTCTCCACGTGCAGTTCCAGGGTTGACTTCGAAGAGCAACTGTGGCCTGTGCTGTGGGCGAACCCTGTCTTTGGTCAACTGTTCAGAGCAGTTCACCAAAGCCTTTTTGGAAGCTTTTTGGAAGGTTTTCAGAACTTTTTTGCCACCATTTGGTGAGCTGTTCTGAGCATCTTCCCCACATTATCCAAAATTTTGAGGGTTTGGGATTTTTTCTGGGGGGGTAGGGGGTTTTCTTTTTTGGTAAGTTGCAGAGGTTTGGTGAAATTACTACCAGCAGGTAAGGTAAGTTTCTTTGAACTTTTCATAACTTTTGGGAAGTGGTGGCCAGCGTTTGAGGTACATTTTGTGGGGCCAGCTGGTGAGGTACATTTTGGGGGGGCAGTTTTGGCCTGCTGTTTTGGGGGGGTTAGGGGAGTTTTTCCAGCAGTTTGGGGAATCTGTGGAACTCATTTGCAACTGTCTTTCCAGACCAGGATTTAAGGAGCTTCTTCACAGGGACATCTCAAGCAGTGGAAAGGTAGGGAGCTTAGCTTCACCATGTGCATTTGTTCTCCTGTGTGTGTTTTTTTTTGGAGGGGGGGGCTGTTATGCCACTTGTTTGTCCCGGGCAGGTTTGGCCAGGGGTGGGAAGGTGTGTGTGAAGCGGATGTGAAGCACTGCCTTTTGTTTTTGCGAACCTAGCAACTGTGCTGACATGAGTCCCAAGAAGGCGGCTCCTGCAGAGGCCGGGAAGAGGACAAAGGAGAAGATTACGCTAGAAATTAAGAAGGAGATCATCCAGAAGCACGACGGAGGCATGCGAGTAAGAGACCTCGCCAGGGAGTACGGGAGGAATCCATCCACCATCGCGACCATCCTGAAGATGAGGGAGAAGATCCTTGCGACAGATGTAGCCAAGGGAGTCACCAGGATCGTGAAGAACCGGCCAGCTGTTCTGGAGGAGGTGGAGAAGTTGCTGCTCATCTGGATGGAAGAGAAGCAGCGTGCAGGGGACACAGTGACTGAGGCTGCCATTTGTGAGAAGGCCAAGGCCTTGTACGCAGACCTCGTACAGCAGGAGCCGGGCACCTCAGCCGAGCCAGAAGTCTTCAAGGCAAGCAGAGGCTGGTGTGAAAGATTCAAAACCAGATCTGGAATCCACAGAGTGGTCAGGCATGGAGAGGCTGCCAGTTCCGATGTTCCTGCGGCTGAGGACTTTGCCACGGAGTTCGTGGAGGTTGTGGAAGAGGAAGAAGCGACAAGTGAGGAACAGCTGTCCTCCACGGGAACTGAAGGACATCTGCCAGCAGTGGAAAAACGTGCAGACTTAAGCACAGCGGCACCATCCAGACAAGGCTCTGGCACGTGACCTTGCGATCACGTTTGATACAAGGATCATGTCCTCTTTCAGAGGGGTGCTGAAAAGGCGGCTGAAGCAGCAGACCATGGAGAGGTTCATCATGACCCTCCGCAGCTCTGGGAACATAAAAGACTGCTGCTGTGATGTGGAGACAGTTCTGTCTGCCTCCAGTTTCCTGACTTAAAAGACTGGTCCTGTAGGTTGAGACACTTCAGCCTCACTTGGTCACCTTAAAATGTTTGTGTAAAAGTGTCCCCTAGAGCCTTAGAGAGTCCTTTGGTGATTTTAAAAAGTTTCTGTATGATGTCCCTGTTTACATGCCTTAAAGATGTACTTTCTGAAGAGTTTTGCACAGTCCAAGGACTGTTTCTGTTCAGTTTCAGTGTTGAGCCTCAATTAAAGAAAGCAAAAATAAATAAATTTTCTTTTCCTCTAAAAACTAGGTGCATCCTATGGTCAGGTGCATGCTATGGAGCGAAAAATATGGTAGCTATCAGAGTTTTTTGGTGTGTAAAAAGAAGGAGGAATTATTTAATCTCCCCTGGTGTTTTATGGAAAGTTGGACTAAAAATTGCAGACACAAAAGGTGCTCCTGGGTCAAAACAAACAAACAAACAAACAAAACATTCAAATTGCAGTTGAATAGTTTCAGGGACTTTTGTGCTAGGTCCTGCCTCATGTTTGTTATTTTTAAATGTTTTTCTGTCATGTTTAAAAAGTTGAAGTTTTGTGCTTGAAATTTTTGAAATCCTCTGTACAGTATGTAAGCCTTTAAAGAGCACTTAATAAACACTTTGCAAACCAAATTTGAATTTGTTTGGACTTTTTTTGCCCACAGGAACGCATTAATTAAATTTCAATGCATTCCTATGGGAAACCGTGCTTTGCAAGACGAAATTTTCGCAATACGAAATGACTCGCGGAACAAATTGATTTCGTCTTGCGAGGCATCACTGTATTCTGTTGGAAGCTGCCCAGAGTGGCTGGGGAAACCCAGCCAGATGGGCGGGGTATAAATAATAAATTATTATTATTATTGGGAGAGACACAAGCAGGCACCTGGAATTGTCTTTAGCTAACACTTCCCCCCTCCTGTATCACAAGGGGCAGCTGTGCTGGAATTCTGAAGCTCCAACAAAGAGTTGTGCAGGTCTTTAAAGGGCCACAGATTTATGATGGCAAAAAGGCTTATGGACGACTAGAGTCCTGTTCATTAGAACGCAAGAAAAGCAATGCTGGATTAGGCCCCAGGCCCATCTAGTCCACCATCCTGTTCTTACAGGGGCCAACCAGATGTACATTTGTTTTGGTAAAAATTCACAAAGCAGTGTTGATAGCACAAACATCCCAACATTGATCTGCTTATTAACATGAAATGTTGGATTCTGTCCGTCTCAAGATACAATGGAGTGCACATCCACAGGGCGAAGTCAAACCATTGGCGCATCTCTGTGTCTGCAGAGACCAGTAATTCGTGACTGCTGCCTCCTGCACTTGGTTTTGCTGTGTGAGTCTGGGCAGTGTGCGTTATGTCCTGGACTGCCCAGAAAACAAGACCCTGCTCTTGGCCTTGCTGATGTGGTCCAAAATAAAGCGGCTGCTGGAGTTGCTGAACTGAGGCATACAAGTCACAATCCAACCATTTTAGGGATTCCACTCTGATTTTGTGTAGGGTTTACTCCTTCGCATTTTTCATCTTTGTCTCAATGCAGGTGACGTAGACACTTAAAACTCAGTGAGGCCAAACTGCTATTATAAATCCACTTACCTACATGGCTTCAGTTAGACCAGATGAATGTGCATTTTAAAACTGTGTTTCTGTCATCCACCTGTGCGTGCCAGGAGAAAGGAAGAGGCTCAAGATGTTCAAGATGTACACAGATTTGAAAGGCATTTCCCATCTTCATCTCTGGCTAACATGATCCACCACCACCCCAGCTGCTTTTGTGGATTCCTTCTCCCAGTCATAATTTAGGCCGTAAACTCCTCAGGTCAGAGACCTGTGCATTATGATTTTGTTTCTCCATATTATTCATTGGTGGCAAGAATATAAACAGAATAGTAAGTGGTTATATTGGTAACTGGAATTCTTTAAGTCAAATTAAATTCACTGTGCTGTCTTGTATCCTCACCTAAATTAGCAGCAGAGACTTTCCAAAGGCCCCAGGAAGGAAAGTGAGAAGCCTCTTTCCAAATACTGTGCAGGTATTCCTGCTCACCCTCATACAGAGACTAGTCTCTCATATTCCAATTAACTCTGTGAACTAGCTCTCTGAGGAGAATATGGGGGTTCTCCTGCCAACTCTCAGCACTAATTACAGTCCCCAGGATTATTTGCGGGGAAGCCGTGGCTGTTTAAAGTGCCATGATGCTGCTTGAAATGTTTTTTTAAAAAAATACTTTTAATTCATTTTCCAATTAATACAAAAACAAAACAACAAACACATACAACAATTAAACCAAATATTTGTATCATAACTTTTTCATCTCATCTCTTTTTTCTCTATCGAGCTGAGACCTCCCTCCCTTCCTTCACACGGCTTTGTTGTTTTACTCCTGTCTTGCAGTTCCTTTTACAAGTTCAATCTCAATTTGTAGGATTTATTTCAGTCCTGCAAGTGTCTTTATACCTGTACAATTTTTCTCCATATAGTCAATGAATTTACTCCACTCTCTCTCCCTGATTTCGGATCGCACAGGTCAACTTGGCCAATTCAGCATAATCCATCATTTTTGTCTGCCACTCCTCAATAGTTGGAACCTCTATGATGCTGCTTGTAAGGTTCAGCGCAAATTGGGCGTTAAGACAACTTTATCCCTCTGTCTCCTCTCACACTCCACTATGGGAAACTTTGGCAGGGCCAGGCTTGCCTGAGGACTGAACAACGGAGTCTCAGTTGCCTTGGACTGCACTAAGTAGCGAGAAAAGGGTCCCACCTACACCAGTACATTTTGGCACCCTGAAATGAACCACAAAATGGCGGGGTAATTGAAGATCTACATCAGCAACACGGGAAGGGTGCAAAATCTCTGCATATTCCTGCATTGCAGGGGGCAGGACTAGATGATCCTCAGGGTCCCAATTCTATGATGTGCATCGGAATCTGCTGCCTCTCTGGATCCTGCTGCCAGAAGAGCTTGCCTCATTTTGCCTCACGGGTGGGCCAGCCCTGCTTCCACCCACCATCTCAGCCTGCTGCATGCATCTCCTCCCTCCATCGCCTTGCACAAGCCAAACGCCCCATTCCCCCACGTGGGTTGCGGGATAGCAAGGGCGTTCAGGAAGGGCAACCGGCACGGGAAATAACGATAAAAGAAACGCGGCGGCGCCTCTCCAGGTTCCTATCGGACTCCCCGCCTGGCGCGCATCAAGAAGCACCACCTGCCCAGCGCGCATTGCTTGCTTGCGTTTTGGATGCTCCACGGAGAGGATTTGTTGCGGGGCACTCAAAGGGTTAAATCCGGGTTTCCCAAACTTGGGTCACCAGCTGATTTTTGGACTACAACTCCCATCATCCCTAGCTAGCAGGACCAGTGGTCGGGGATGACGGGAACAGTCCAAAAACAGTTCGAGACCCAAATTTGGGAAACACTGGGTTAAATGAATCGAGTCGGATTCCTAGAGAGAATTTATTTTATGGGGGGGGAAGGGAGGAAGTGAACCCTGGAGCAAAGCCAGCCCCACCCATGGACGCCTCTTCCTGCCCTGTTTCTTCCAGGAGCGGAAAGTGGCCCCTTGGCTTCCGTAGGCGCTGCAGCGGCGCCTCCTTCCTTCTGCGATCTGGTGAGCCTCCGCCCTTGTGCGTTTGGGGAAAGGGGAGCCTAGGGGCTACAGGGAACGGTGGGTGAGTGAGTAGGGGGGTCCTGATTCTGGAAAAGGTGCCCAGGCTCAAACCCTGCAGAGAGAAGGCTTCCTTTGCTTGATTGCTGTTATATTCCACCTTTCCACCAAGGAGCGCAAGGTGGAGTACATGGACCGCCCTCTCTGCAGCGATGGCTGTGGGCTGGATTCCTGTATTGCAGTGGGTTGCACTAGACGACCCTCCGTGTCTCTTCCAACTCTCAATGAATCTGTGGCTGCTGCAACGCATCATACGTAGGGCTGGCTCTGAAAGCGGCTCAGAAATTTCAGCTGCGCAGAATTCGGCAGCTGGGTTGCTCACTGGGGCTGCTGCTATTGTTGTTGTTGTTGTTGTTGTTGCTATTGTTGCTATTGTTGTTGTTGTTGTTGTTGTTGTTGTTGCTATTGTTGCTATTGTTGTTGTTGTTGTTGTTGTTGCTGCTATTGTTGCTGTTGTTGTTGTTGTTGTTGTTGTTGTTGTTAATATTAATATTATTAGCTGCCCATCTGACTGGGTTGCCCCAGCCACTCTGGGCAGCTCCCAACAAAATATTAAAAACACAATAAAACATCAACCATTAAAAACTTCCCTGGACAGGGCAGCCTTCAGATGTCTTTTGAACAGCCGGTTGGAGCATATTACACTGATCCTGGCTCAACTGCACTAGCTGCCACCGTTCCTGGGCCCAATTCAAAGTCCTGGTTCTGACCTATAAAAACTTAAAACAGCTCAGGACTGCAATACGGTACTTCAAGGACTGCCTCTCCCCAAAGGAACTTCCCCAGATCCTGTGATCATAATCTGAAGTCCAGAGAGATCTGGAGGGCAGCAACATGGGAAAGGGCTTTTTCTACACTGGTTTCCCTCTTTTAGGATGCTCTCCCCAGGGAAGCTAATCTGATGTCTTCGGTTACATATCTTAAGGTACTGGGAAAACACATTCCTCTTCTCTCAGGCCTTTGGCTAATTAAATAATCTGTGGCTTTTGAATGTGCTTGTGGGAGAGGCTTATTGGTTTGGTTCTGTTCTTGTTTTATTATGCATTTTGTGTGGTTGTTGTTTTTCGTACTTTTATTTTGTGAACTACCGCGTGATCTTCAGGTGAAGGGTGTTATATAAATAAAATAAACCCTGTGGGGTAGGTTAGCTTGAGAGACAAGGACTGGCCCCAAGGCCACCCAGTGAGATTTATATGGCTGCGTTTGGACCCTGGGCTCTCAGGTGCTAGTCCAGTGCTCTTACCAGTACACCACATTGAGTTGTGTTTGGAGGTTCGGGACATAGAAGGCCTGAGAAGAGCAAGCAAGACCCTTGCCCCATTTCACAGCAGGGCAGCTGGCCCATCCAGGACCCCCCTCCCCATTCTAACTTGAATCAATTAATGATAGCTGTACTTCTGTTAGAATTAGTGCCTCCCTTGACCAGGTGCCAACTCTCCTTCCTTTGTCCCAGTCTTGTGTTCATTTATGCGTTGCTTCACGTGGCGACATTGTGCTGGGGAAGGGGGTGGGGATGGGCCGCAGAAGCGTGCGGTGAAATAATTAAAAGAAATGGGGAGAAAGACATTGAGAGGAAAACAGGAGAGGGAGAGAAAACTCCCCATTCCTGATGGACACAAAAGTTTGGGAGCGGTGTCTGGCTACTGTTGTGAACAGGATACTTCAATGCGTCAGAAGTGGGGAGCCAAATGTGGCCTCTCTATGGCCCTCAGGACTCACCCCAGACCACACCCCTTCCTCAGCCACACCCCTTAGCAGCCCTAGTCAAATGGAGAGACTATTGCCACCACAGAAAGGTCCAAGGTGGGAGGAAGCGGGGAACGCTCCATCTTCTGGCCCTCAATGCTTTAATCTAAGTGCAAGAACCTCCTCTCAAGATGTTCATTTAAAAATCTCAGCCTCCCCTTTCCACCTCCCTTTCTTCCTACCAGTAGAAGTATTACCGGTTGGCAGCTGGACTAGTGCAACAGGTTCTGCACCTTTTGAACCTCAGTCAGAATGAGGGCTTTAATCTATAGCCCTCAAGTGAAGGAATTCTTCCTCATCCCAGCCTGTGTCTCACAATATGCATTCACTGCCTTTCGTTTTGGTACAAGACATGGTTGCTCCTGAGCTTATGGGAAATCTCCCTGCCTTGGCAAAGTAATAATGCACTTACAGAATGATGTCTTGGCTTTGCAGGCCTTGGTAACGGCACCAATTAGGGCCATCTTTACCTCAAGGCAAAAACTGGGAGGAGGGAAAAGCAATCCTCTTGCAGGAAGAGGAGCACCAATCCAAGATGGGCAAGAAGGATTTAGCCGGCCCCAAAGAAGGAAGAGGCCGCCTCAATGCCATCAGGAATAGGAGCAGTGGGGGATCCTGGGGAAGAACGGTGGTGCAGAAGACCCCGGGAGAGGACACAAGTAGCTCAGTTGTATGGTGCCAACGCTTCCGGCGGTATCGCTACCAGGATGACAAGGGGCCCAGAGAGGTTTGCAGCCAGCTCCACCATCTTTGCCGCCTATGGCTGAAGCCGGAGCAGCGCACAAAGAGTCAGATTCTGGACTTGGTGATCCTGGAGCAGTTCCTGACCATCCTTCCAGCGGAGATGGAGCGCTGGGTCAGAGAATGTGGAGCCGAGACCAGTTCCCAGGCAGTGGCCCTGGCAGAAGGTTTTCTCCTCAGTCAAGCAGATAAGCAGCAGAAAGAGCAGCAGGTGAGGGCATTTCATCCTGGCAGTTCAGGAATGTGAGAGAGGAGACTCTAAAACTCCCCACTAATTGTCTTATCTCTTTTGGGAAATCATCCAAGGAGGGATGACCCCAAACCTTTGCTTCTGATCATACTTTTTCTAAGCCTTCTCCTGTTCTGTGTCTTTGCTTCTCATTGCTGTTTCAGGAGCTGGAACTGCTTGCAGAAGTGGGCTCTGGGTTCCCCGAGACAGAGGAGGCTCCATCAGATATCAGACACAGTCCACCAGGAAGAGGGGTCATGCAGGAGACCAACAGAGGTACCACCTTACAGTGTAAGGATTAATGGGGCATAATTCAATTGGGTCTGCCCCTATTTATTATGCAAGAAATCCCTAGCGTGCCTCAAGTTTTTGACGATATTTTGATTGCAGCCAAGAGCTCCACCCCACCCCCAACAACTGAAATGGGTGCCGACATCCAAAATCCATTCAGTGGAAAATATATGGGCCTTGCTTACATGTTTCGCTAATCCAAGCCATGGCTTAGTGCAGCTCTGGAGAACCTTAGGACTTCTGGATGGTGCATGGCTAATAGCCAAGGATGATGGGATTTGTAGTGCAGCAACAATTGGAAGAACAAAGGTTCCCCACACCTGACACAGTATGAGGCTGGTAGTTGGGGAGATCATGATTGCTTTGCTTCTCTCTGGTCGTTTTGCTGCTGTGGTCCACTGAGGTGAGCTCAGCCGTGGCTTGGCTTAGCATGGCGTCCAAACTTTGGTTCCTAGTTTAGCTCTCTGCAGAGGAACTATGTTATAATCAGTGCCTCCTGCCCATTTGCATCACACCATGGTTTGGCCTATCACGATGTGGGAAGCAGGCCTTTGTAATGCCCATGTGTACTTGGACATGCATTGCTTATTCTACTAGCTTCCCACTATCTTTCTTTGTGTGTGTGTTTTTATAGATAATGGAATGGTGCCAGAAAAACATGCTCAGCCATCTCGACTTTGTGGTAGATGGGAAATGGCTTCTGTGCGACCTAAACAGGTAGGGGCAAGACTCCCTGCAGAGACAAAAGGAGAAGCTTGGTTTTCTCTGTTCCCCCTGGTCACATTTCTGGACCTTGATGAATCTTTCTCTTTCTGTTTGTGTCTCTCAAAGCTGTCCACTAGGAAATCTATGAATGCAACTCGTGAAAGATGTAAATCCTGCAAGATAATAGACATCTTCCCCACTGCACCTCTGCCATAACTGGCCTTTTGGATATTTCTGTCTTATCTATGAGGAGGAAATGTTTTCTTTTTCTTTCAGGGCCTGGTGACCTTTGAGGAGGTAGCTTTGAATTTCTCTAAAGAAGAGTGGGCTCTGCTGAATCCTGACCAGAGAGCTCTGCACAAGCAAGTCATGGAGGAGAGCTGTGCACTCGTTGCCTCTCTTGGTAAGGCTGCCTAGTTCAAGGCTGGGGAATTTGTGGCTCTGCAGACGTTTTTGGACTCATAACTCCCATCAGCCCAAGTCAATATGGGCAAGGCTGATGAGAGTTAAGAGCCCCTAGATGATGAAAACACCTCTTTCCATTTCTTAACATGTTTTGGCACAGTTCTTGCCATTCAGCATCTCAGCTCCCCTTCACCCGGTCTAGTGGGACATACCAGTATTTTTATTTACTAAAGCATTGATATCCTGCATTTCCATTTAACTGAAATCACAAAGGGGATCACTGGGGAACAAAAATTTTGTTGCATTGACACCTGCAATTGATTAGACATGAATACGCAATGTTAAAACCACAGCATAGTGGAAACAACTTTTTGGTCAACATCAGGTCATTGGACAGTGGGGCCGTAATAAATGAAATATAGACCAGAGCCATTCTAGAATTGCATTAGCCTAACAGAACCACATTGTCATTGTTTACTGCCTAAAAGTCAACAGTAAAAAAGAGAGAGGAGGGAGTCATATGTCCCTAGGGAACAGGTTGCACAGCTTTGGTGTCGCTGCTGAGGAAGCTCTGCTGCACAAAATAATTGAGGGTATAATGTAAGGGGGTGGGGAACTTCAGGTCAGGGGGCAAATGCAGCCCTCTAGACCTCTCTGTCTGGCTCCAGAGCTCTCCTCAGACCATGCACCTCACTGGACCCTCTTTGTGCCACAGGTGTTTTTGCCTGGCCGGAATGTGTCCTTGAACTCTGATAATACCTCTTGCCTGGATGGAGGGCGGAGAAGGATGTGTGAGTCTCTGTGTAGAAACCAGGTCAAATTTACATTGTTTGCTCCACCCACTTTTGCCTCTGGCTCCGCCCACCACCGGCATGCTGCCCAGAAGAGAATGCGACACTCGATCTGGAAAAGGTTTTCCCACCTCAGGAACAGTTTCTTCTCTAGAGCGATTTTGGCCTTAAATGGAAAACCTGGACTTTGAAGTCATCTTATTTTACTTGTTATTTGTATTATATTTACTGTTTTTAATTAGGTTTTGTAATTTTGGATTATGCGGAATGCTTTATCTGAGTGGATGTAGCAACCGAGTAATTTGTCCCGCAAGGGGACAATGACAATAAAGATATCTTATCTTGTAACAGGAGTGGGGAAGTGTCTTTCGTTGCCACCATCCACATTACAGATTAGCTAGTAAAAAATCAAGCTGTACATTCGCCACAAAATAGATATGAGTCTGCCTCGGCCACATTTGGACCATCTCAAAATCCAATGTGGCTTGAATATGAAACAGTCCAACACACTGGCCTCTGGTGCTTCAAAAGACTTGTGGATATTTTTCTGATGAGTTTATACAGTCTCGTAGTCTCCCTCAAGGTTCCCATCTGCACTATTCATTTAAAGCCCATGAGAAGGGCAGGCAAGAATCAGGCCCAATGGCCAGTATACTGTTCCCCACCCCTTGTTCTACACCACACCAGCAGTCAGTCAATACTAGATAGAAGAGGTTGGAAAAGAACTGCCTCCCACCTAAGTATTTTCAGCTCTTCTTTTATCAGAAGAGTTATCTGACATGTTTGGGTGATATGAGACTCCTGGCCTAACTCAGATTCTTATCAGTTCCCTGTTTTTGTTCTAGAAGGTGACATCCAAGATATGGAGAATGAGGGAGCACTGCGTGAGAGTCAGTCCTTCGCTTCAAAAGCCAGTGGCTGCTATGAAATTGCAACCCAAGAGGAAAGAAACAAAACCAGCAACTGTCCTGTGTCTCCAAACAGATCTGATTCGAACCCAAACCGTGAAGCTCGTGGCAAAATCCACGCAGAGGAGCAACCATTTAAATGCCAGGAGTGCGGGAAGAACTTTGGTTGGAGGTCACAACTCAATAGGCACCAAAAAATGCACACAGGGGAGAAGCCATACAAATGCTTGCAGTGTGGAAAGAGTTTCAGGCAGAACTTTCACCTCACTTCCCATCTAAAAATCCACAGAGGGGAGAAACCGCATGAATGCTTGGATTGTGGGAAGAGCTTCAGTCAGAGGAATGACCTCGCTTCTCATCAGAGAATCCACACAGGGGAGAAACCATATAAATGCTTGGAGTGTGGGAAGGGCTTCCGTTCGAGCACCAGCCTGACTTGTCATTTAAGGACTCACACAAGGGAGAAACCGTATAAATGCCTGGAGTGCGGTCGCAGCTTTGGCCAGAGCTCATACCTAAGTAAACACAAAAGAATTCATACGGGGGAGAAACCATATAAATGTCTGGAGTGTGACATGAGCTTTAGTCATAATTCATCCCTCACATACCATCAAAGAAATCACACTGGCGAGAAACCGTATCGGTGCTTGGAGTGTGGAATGAGATTCAGTCAGAGTTCGGCCCTCATGTACCATCAAAGAATTCACACAGGGGAGAAACCATATCAGTGCTTGGAGTGCGGAAAGAGCTTCCGGGTCAGACCAAGCCTCACTTCTCATCAAAGAATACACACAGGGGAGAAACCTTACAAATGTTTGGAGTGTGGAAAGAGCTTCCGTTTGAGCACAAGTCTCACTACTCACCAAAGAACTCACACAGGGGAGAAACCTTACAAATGTTTGGAGTGTGGAAAGAGCTTCAGTGTGAGGAAAAGCCTCACCTCTCACCAAAGAACTCACACGAGGGAGAAGCCACGCAGATGCATCAAGCAGGGGTGGGGAGCCTGCGGCAATTCAGATGTTGTACCCCCAACTTCCGCCAGCGCCAGCCATCATGGCCAACAGTCACCGATGATGGGGGTTGTAGACCAACAACATTTGGAAGGCCCCAGATCCCCTGTCCCTAGCTCTCAGGGTAAGAAAGAGTTTCATTAAGTATCACAGGGCTCACTCAAGGGAGAAACCAATAGACATTCTTTGAGTATGGAACAAGATTAATATCAATAAAGCCAATATTTTAAACTTGAGAAGCGTTGTATAAGTGAATGTCACAGGAGCCCTATTTTTGTACCCTATATATATGAGAGAGAGAGAGAGATTAGGAAGTAATTATGTATACAGATGTGTCCACAAGGAATTGAAACTGAAAATAGCTTTTTATGTTCCTTTTTTTCAGATACAAGTCAGTTCTGAAAACAAGAACTGTAGGATTATGCATTATCCCTTATAAGCACATAAAACAGTATTAGTATATTTGTCTAACAAGTCTCCCTATCACCATGTTCAAATAACATTTATGGACTCTGTGCCACAAAATTTCCCATGTGTCCTGTGGGATTCCCCCCCCCCCCAATACTTTGAGCCCATTTTACCATTTAATCTGTTAACTTTTTCTGGCCCACTATCCTATTTTAAGAGCAACTTGTAGATTTTTGATGATCTGTTAGTACCAGTCTTCATAATTAATTCTTCAAATGTTGTAAAATGTCTTAGGTTGTGATCCTAACCCCTGGCCTACACTTCTGGTGAAGGTTAGGATCCAGTAGATGTTCCTGTGGGCTGACAGGGTCCCACCACTATGGAGGTCCCTGCTGTAGGCACAGAGAGCAGAGCAGAGGCAATGCCACCATCATCTCAAGGAAATGGCTATTATGCCTGGTCCAGCTCCCAGAAAGGGGCCTGATGTGGACATCTCTTCTGTGACAGAAAAAGGAGAAGGTATACCCATCATCACCCTGGCTAGTATAAACTGCAAGGCTTCAAATAAGGTGGTGGCATAAGCTGCTTCTCCCTGGGCAGAGATTGGATTGATCTCTGCAGTGTCAATTTGCTCAGTGATCCAATTAATGCAATTTGCAATACATAATATAACGCAATACAGATGACAGCTTTTTTTTCTTTTTATCCCGCACATTTCTCCACTTTATTTCTTGGCTTTTTCTTGTTCTAAACAATTTTTGATAAGACACTTATCATTTGTTAATTTGCTGAGTCAGTATCTCAGTTGATAAATGTTGAAATGAAGTGAAAAATCTTCAGGCAATTTGGCCTGAAACAGATACAGCTTCTCACATTGTTTTTTAAGATTTCCAGTTGCCATTTGTTTGTTTGTGTGTGTGTGTGTGTTTGTGTGTGTGTGTGTGTGTGTGTGTGTGTGTGTGTGTGTGTTGCTCTTATTTGTTAATCTTATGGGATCAGATCACCACCACAGATACCCTATAATCTTTTTTTTCCTGGAATCTGCTGCCATTTATATCCATATTTTCTGCTTTTACTTTATTCAATGCATATTACACTAAACATCCAGATTCAGTTGCAAGTTTCACTAATTCTGTTAAAGATCGTATAGGTTCTGTAAATGTTAAAACTATATATTAAACATAAGAATATGAGTCCCTCCCAATTTCTGTTCATCTTTGCACCTCTTTTTATTTTATTCTCTTACTGTAATTGCTAATGTTTCCAGAGCTAGAATGTATAAAGAAGTAGAGAAGGGACAACAACCTTGTCTTTTTCCTTTTATATACATAATGACCTATAGGCCACAGGTATTCCCAGGCAGCAAAATGAATTGGAGGTTGCAGTTCTTATTTTATTACTAGCATAGAACCCTAGAGTTGGAAGAGACCACGAGGACCATCCAGTCCAACCCCCTGCCAAGCAGGAAACACCATCAAAGCATTCCTGACAGATGGCTGTCAAGTCTCTGCTTAAAGACCTCCAAAGAAGGAGACTCCACACTCCTTGGCAGCAAATTCCATTGTCGAACAGCTCTTACTTGAGCAAAATCCAGGGGATTTGTTTTTCTCCTTTGAAAAAAGGCTGCATTCCCATGCAGTTTAATGACGTTTCTCAACTTGAGGCCCAATCGAGGCCTTCATAATGGGGCTTACACGGACATTTGGAAATTGCTGCATAAACGTTGCAGAACTGAATTTTAAGATCAGAAGAGTGAGAAAGAGACAGTTGTGTTCATTACTATTTGATAATATGCTTGTACATGTGTAAAGGTAAAAAATGTAAAGGACACCTGGACGGTTAAGTCCAGTCAAAGGCAACTATGGGGTTGCAACACTCATCTCGCTTTTCAGGCCGAGAGAGCCACCGTTTGTCCACAGACAGCTTTCCAGGTAATGTGGCTAGCAGGACTAAACTGCTTCTGGCACAATGGAACACTGTGACGGAAACCAGAGTGCACAGATACGCCATTTACCTTCCCGCTGGAGCACTACCTATTTATCCACTTGCACTGGCATGCTTTCGAACTGCTAGGTTGGCAGGAGCTGGGACAGAGCAATGCGAGTTAACTGTGTCATGGGAATTCGAACTGCCTACCTTCCAATCGGCAAGCCTTCTATACGCATGTGTGTATGTTTGTGTATACACACACACACACCACCTCTCATGCCCCCACTACCCACTACTCAGGCCTTCATTTAACAACATACGGTACTTCTTAGTTCTTGGATTGCTGAACTGAGACTTTCCCCTAGATGGTGCCATAGCCATGTTCAGAATTCTCGTAAAACCAGGAAAACCAAAATGCCTTCATCAGGGCGGCCAACTTTTCATACCAAGTGGGCTGCATGGGCATAGCCTGAGGGGAGCAGTGCATCCCAAATCCTAAAAAATGATTGAAAAGCATTTAAAAGACTCAATTAACTGAGGTTTTGCGCCCCCCCCCGCAAAAGTTTGTCTCCCCCTAACAAAAGCCAGCCCTCTGTAATGTCCGCTTTGGGGGGGTGTATTTTTACACATGATCTTTTTGCCCCACCCAACAAGAATCCTGGCTACAGCTATGATGGGCCAGAGTAGTTATTCGACATGGAGCCCCCGGGCAGCACACTGTCTTGTCACACCAGTGGTGGGTGGGAGCGAGACCATATTTGAAATCTAACCCAGCCCTCCTGCCACCTTCCCAAAGCGGGCTAAGCAAGGAGCTGGGCTTTGGGAAGGAGGCATAACGCCTCTGACAGGGTCCTAGAGTCCTTCTTCCTCCTCTGGAAAGATCATTGCTCTGCCAACTCATGCCTCTGGCTCACCACTAGAATGTGGCTCCCAGAAAGCTCCCCATGGGGCGATATGGCCCTTGACCCCAAAATTTTCCCCAACCCTGGTTTAAGGGAATAACAACTTACAGCTGACCATGTTGTGTCTGTTTTTAGAAGGGGGAGATTCTGTCTTCAAAAACAGACACCCATTGTGCTATATGGAGTTTGCCTCCCAACAAGCTGGTTATGAACACACCAGATTAAGACAGAATCTGCTCTGCCTGTCAACATAGCTGCGTGTGTGCATATACACACACAGACAGAAAGACAGACAGACACACACACACACAGGTTTATTGCAGTGAGCTTCTGCTGCTGCTATGACCTACTTTGATTATTATGAAGGATGTGTGCGCACATGCGCAAGACCCCTTTGCAAGCACGGGGCGTGTGAATTATTCATGCTCAGCCCATGTTAATGCAGGATTTAAACAATCTCGTCTATAATTCAGAGGGCAGGGTGCTCCCACGGTTGGCTCTAGTGGTCCCCAGGGGTCATTCACGCTTAGGTGAGCAAAGCTGAGTACTGTGGCTGGTTTTGACAGACAGGAGCGGAGGGGGAAACGATTCAGCAGGAATCAATGCAGAGACTGAGCAGGTGCTTGTGGGGAGAGAAGCCACTGGAGTAAAAAGAAAGGAAGTGGGAGGCAACATTTTCAGGGATAGGGAACCTGTGGCCCTCCAGGTATCGTGCGTCTACAACAGGCACCCCCAAACTTTGGCCCTCCAGATGTTTTGGCCTACAACTCCCATGATCCGTAGCTAACAGGACTAGTGGTCAGGGATGATGGGAATTGTAGTCCAAAACATCTGGAGGGCCGAAGTTTGGGGGTGCCTGGTCTACAACACCTATCATCCTTGACCTCCAGCTGTGCTAGCTGATTCAGTGATGGCAACTGGAGTTCAACAACAGCCACAGGTACCCCACCTGTGTGAAGGGACAGAGGGTGTAACCATTGCTCAGCAGAAGAACATATGCTCTAGGCACCTTCAGTTAAAAGCACAAGGGAGCAGGTATAGGAGATTTCTGCCCAAGACCCTGAAGAGCTGTTGTTGCTTAAGAGTCTGCAGACAATGCCTAGATGGGCAAAGAAGCTGGTAAGGGTAAAAGGTAAAGGACCCCTGGATGGTTAAGTCCAGTCAAAGACTATGATGGGGTTGTGGTGCTCATCTTGCTTTCAGGCCGAGGGAGCTGGCGTTTGTCCACAGACAGCTTTCCGGGTCATGTGGCCAGCAGGACTAAAACTGCTTCCGACGCGATGGAAACCAGAGTGCACGGAAACACTGTTTACCTTCCTGCCACATCGGTATCTATTTATCTACTTGCACTGGCATGCTTTCGAACTGCTAGGTTGGCAGGAGCTGGGACAGAGCAATGGGAACTCACCCTGTTGCGGGGATTCAGACCGCTGACCTGATCGGCAAGCCCAAGAGGCTCAGTGGTTTAGAGCAGTGCTCCCCAACCTTTTTATCGCCGCGGACCAGTCAACGTTTGATAATTTTACTGCGGCCCGCTGAGGGGGGGCGTTGATTGTTTCGTGGCCCGCTGAGGGGGGGGGCATTGATTATTTATATTTTATTTAGATTGTTTTGATTTAATAATTTTAATTTAATTGTATTTAATGTTCCTTGGGCGGACCGGTACCAATTGATCCACGGACCGGTACCGGTCCGTGGCCCGGGGGTTGAGGACCACTGGTTTAGAGCACAGCGCCACCAGCTGGCATAAGTTGTCTTGCATATATGGGATGGGCTTGGCTCTAGTACATAACATGTTCCAACTGCAAATGTCCCCCATTTGACTACTGCTAGCATCAACAGGTAAGGCTGGGGAAAATACCTGTCATACTCCAGAGTGCTGCCACCACTCAATGCAGGCAATGCTGAGACTAATAACACATGCCAGGTACAGGACAGCTTCCTAGAAACCAAAGGGCAGCCAAGTCGATTTCTTGAAGGAGCTTTGTCAGGAAAGGTGACCCACAGACTATAGTTCACTCCTTCCAATATAGCCCTTATTTCATAACACAGGCAGAATAAATGGAGACCTCCATGTTCCATGGTTTGTACTTTCATTTTTTTAAAAAAATGTTCTCATGCCCAAATAATCTGGAGCAGGTGTGGGGAACCCTTGGCCTTCCAGATGTTGCTTGAGCTCTTTGGAGGAAAAGTGAGATATAAATGCAATAAATCATCACCATCATCATCCCTAGTCATCATTGGATGTCCCTCACTGACACACAAGATCAAGTGAAACCAAAAGCTAGACACGTTGCTCTAGCTCCAAGAAGAAGACCATCACCACTCAGAAAAAAATATTTTTTGCCTTTCTGGCAAAAGCCTAGCACTGTAAGATGGCAGGTGGCAAGTCAATTATGGCTCAGGATTGCAATACCTCAAGGACTGCTTCTCCATATGAACCTATTCAGACCCTGCAACATGAAAACGGGTCTGTTCTGCAGTGGCTGCCCCTTTGTGAAATGCTCTCCCCAGGGAGGTTTGGCTAGTACCTTCATTATGCACCTTTAGTCACTAGGCGAAAAACATTCCTCTTCAATCAGGCTTTTGGCTGAGTAGCACCATATACTTCTTTTGAATATGTTTGTGGAAGGGGTTATTGGGCTGTGTGTTGTTTTTTGGTTCCTATTTTTATTATGCATTTTGTGCTTTTATATTGCATTTTATGTTGTCAACTGCCTTGAGATATATTAATAATTTCCCTTCTGTTTGCTTACACACAGATCATGGAAGGTCTTTGCCAGAAAAGGGCCTGTTCTTAGATACGACTTGGGATTTTTGCTCCAATTGCTGCCTTGCCTTCCTCTCATAAGCAATGATGTCCCTCTGGCTTCAGATTTAGCAAAAGGGTAGGGAATGTGGAGAAGATAACCAAAAGTTAGAGAGAGGTTTAACTAGGGGCCCTTGGCAAGGAATCATAGAATTGGAAGAAACCACAAGGGCCATCCAGTCCAACCCCCTGCCAAGCAGGAAACCTGTCAAGCAGGAGTTGTATGGGCAGTGCCCCCTGAAAAGAAAAAGCCACTTTACCACAGTAGAAATTAGAAATTATTACTACATTTTACACAATCCAGGTAATTGAAACGTCCAGAGGGAGGGCAAGGAGAGGATGAAAGGCAAAAAAATAAAATAAAAAATTGTGTGGCTTTGTGCCATGGTGCGAGGAGGACAGGAAGCTTTTTCCATGCCTGATTTCGCTGCAATAGCAGTGCTATGTCGCCATCTTCCCATAGTCAGAAAGGTGATTTTTTACACCCTGTGCCTATGGCAGGGACTCTGCCAACAGCAGCAAGGGTAAGGGGGCAGATGGAGAGGCCACCTCCCAGCAGCCAAGAAGGAATACAGCCAAAGTCAAGATCAGCCAGCCTACACCAGACAGCAGGGTTGCAAGCCCAGGTCTCATCAAACACAGCCAGAAGAATCCAGTGACCGATGCTTCCGATAACATGGAGAATACATAGATGTCTGGGTTTGAATGTTGAAATAGTTTGTATCTGGAAGAGACAATGTCTGCTTTGTGCTTTCTTCTCCGTGTATGGATTTGGGAAAGGGGCCGTGTAGTTTTACCTGCATTTGCGGAAACACCTCCACCCTGCCTGCAACCTCCCCTCCCTAGTCCTGCCCACTAGGGAGACACCTGCACTGCAGGAAGGGGGAAGGGGAAGAGTTATTTGGTGCTGGGGAGAATGTCGCTTGGCTGAGCAGTCGTTTCAACATGAACGGTTTACTTATCATTTATTCATGAAAACAGTCCCTGCCTTTTGGTGACGGCGGAGCATCTTGCCCCTCTAATGGAACAGGTGCATCCACACAGCAGGCAAAAAGGGAAGACCATTCACCCCTCCAGAGGTGCCAAATTGGTGGGCAGCGTAAGAGAGGAGGCCCTTGGTCATGGCAGCTTGGGCTTCGATGCAAGCACACCACAAAGCAAAGAGGACAGGGACAGCAGATGACTGGGGACGTGTCAGGCGGCTATAAAACACAAAAGTGGGATTCATTCAAGGAAAGGGCAGGTATGAGAATTTATCATATGGCTAGGCTCTGCGGTGGTTAAGTGTCCATTCAGACTGCCAGGGCAGAAGACAAGGAGCCCGAACGGCACGTGGAACCAGAGCCAACAACAGGCAGAGGCAACTAATTCCAGTTTAGTCCCCATCATTTTCCCTGCTGAGTACTACAAAGGCAACACAGAGATGAAGGAAGAAGCCGAGAGCCAGAGCCACTCACTGGATGGCTGTTAGGTAGATGTTTTGGCAGGCAGGTGGAGGCTGGCTACGTTCCAACCATGCAGAAGTGAGGCCCAGTTCTCAACAAAGCGCCTAAGCCTGGATCTAGGTGTTACCCCATGTAAAATTCTCTCCATATCAAAAACTAGGGACTTTCCCCCTATAACACAGCAGTTTTCTACATGACAGGACTCTGATACAAGGGGCATTGAGTCACACAAGCAGAGTCTGAAATGGTGTAGCACAGACCACCAAATCAGCAAGACCAAATGTCTATTTAGTCCAGCATCCTTTTGTGCCAAAAGGAAGCTCACAAGCAGGGCATTTCCAGCAACTGGTAGTTCAGAGGTACACAGCTTCAGTTCCTAGAGATAGGGACAGAAAGATTTATGTGCTGAACATACTGCCGTTTTGTGCGTTTCCTCTAATAACATTTGCGCTTGACCAGGAGAAATGCTCAAGCAGTGATACCGATGCAGAATAGAATGTCCCTATTTTCATCTGAGAAATGTTGGAGGGTGTGATATCGACACATGTTCCTGCCCAAATTGCCTCTGCTGTATGCTTCCCTCCGTGGCCTAGCAAGTCTGTCCTACTCAGAGGTGTACCACCACAGTGAGGATGAGGAATGAGGGGTGAGGGAGACAGATGCACAACATCCAGCATACATATATACATTTAATAGTCATGCCTTCCAAGATTCCTTGGAAATGTAGTTTGTTAAGGGTGCTGAGAGTTGTCAGGAGACGCTGTTCCCTTCAGAGCTACAATTCATAGAGCTCCCTGGGAAGAGGGTCTGATTGTCACTTTGCATAGGAGTCTTCTGGCAACTCTCAGCACCCTTAAACTACACTTCCCAGCATTCTTTGCGAGAAGTTATGGGTGCTAAAGTGGTAGGATAGAACTTTGAAGGTGTGGCACAAATGTAACCCCATGCCACATTTCCAAAACAGGACAGGCTTGTGAGCACTATAAGTCAATAACCACATTCCACCCCTGCCCCCACCGCACTAAAGAGTCAACACACCACTGAGTACAATTCATATATTATCCAGTTTCACATTCTCATAGGATATAGCAACTTATTTCTCAAGAATCTTAATACAAGCGAGACAGCCATGGTCCAATAATACTTAAAGCACTTCCAAATACCAAGCAATAAAATGTTAACGAAAATTGCACAACTTCTTGTTACTATGCCTGACTGAATCAGTTACAGAAAAAGTCTTTTTCTCTTCAAGCTTTTAACTAAACATTTAACTTATCATACAGATTACAGTTTCTCTTTAATAATAATTAATTGCACAAAAACCACAAAATCTTTTATGATGCATAAATACTTCCTTATTACACATGGTACAAAAATACTCGTACATCTTTGTTCGGTATTCCCATAAGGATGGCTGATTATTTGGCAAGACTGGATTCTCTCCAATCAGAGGGATGTGGAAAAAAAGGTTAAATATTTTACAGCTGTTCTATATATAGAAGTCTGACTGAAAACAAACACAAAAACAACCCTGACTTTTAACTGGAGAAGGGCAAATGGACAAGAAACCCAGTGCATTGTACTTTTGAGAAGAAACTTTTTTTTTCTTTTTCAAATTCTAGTCAAAGCAGAAATTGGAAAGGGAAAACTGGAGGAAAAAGAAAGCCAAGGGGATTTTTTTTGGGGGGGGGAGGGCAAAAACTAGGATAGTGTTTTCCAGAAGCAAAGTCTTCACAGAAGCAAGATGAAAAACTTCAGTGATCAATAGCTAGGCCAAGACCCGTTGCTATGGTTACACAAATGCTAGAACAAAAACAAGCTTTGCACACTCACACACGCACACACCCAAGTTAAAGTGTTTTAAATTCATGCCAGAAAACATGCAAAACTGATTGTCTTTCACTTCCTCCAGCGGAACTGCATAAACAATGTTTAGGATAAGAAGGCCCTGGATATTGCACTGTACACACAGCTAGACCACGTTTTTGTGCCAGGAACCCAGCTGGAAACCAGAAAAAAAACGAGAAGAGAAAAGAGAAAAAGGGTCTGTCACCAAAACTGAGTCTCTCCAACTGGGCCTCAGCGTAGCAGGAGGAGAAACTCAGAAATGGAAGTTTGGTATGAGTTAGTGGAGGGCAAGACAGGCAGGCAGGCAGGAAGGAAGGCAAGAGAGAACACAGACCATGCAGAGTCCACTGAGTTGGGTGAGGGGGTGGGCAGTTTATGTTCACAGTCCTGGACAGGAAAGCCCACATCTTTGTTCACAAGAAGGACAAGTTACTGCAGTTGAGCACCTTGCTGGTGCCCACAGGAAGGGCTTGGAAGGAAGGTTTCCAGCGATCCAGATAACTTCATCCCTGGCACATCACTCCATGGAGAGACAAAGGGGGGAAACGTGGACCAAGAGGCAGCTCTTGAAAAAGCAAGGGAGAGAGCATTGCTGAGAACACCCTTCATCTAAGCCCCACTATGATGCAAGGAGGGTAGCTTCCACCCCCATCCTCCCTTATCATTGCTTGTTTGCCCAGAGAGGAGACCAGACTTCAAAAAAAATATGAGATCTGTAGTGTAGTGACCGAATTATAAATAGAGGCATCTCCTTACAGGGAACACCAGTCAAAACTGTGTTAAAATACGATAATTGGTGGACGTAACCTAAGCTCATGGGCCTTACATGAGTTTTAGAATAAACAGCAGTCACTAAGCAGTTGGCTCCTACCTCTCTCGCCCTGACCTAGCCACTGTGATCACCTCCATTATTGTAACTCATTCTATGTGGGGATGCCCTTGAGACCGACCCAGGAACTCCAGCAGGTGCAGAATGCCGTGGCAAGACTCCTTACGGGGTCCTCGCTGCGGGATCACATTCACCCAGTGCTATACCAGCTGCCACTGGCTCCCAGTGGAGTACAGGATCAGGTTTAAGGTGGTGGTTTTAACCTTTAATGCCCTATACAGCCTAGGACCCTCATACCTATGGGACCACCTCTCCTGGTATGTCCCATGGAGGACCTTACGGTCTTCAAATAAAAACATCTTGGAGATCCCGAGCCACAGGGAGGTTAGGCTGGCCTCGACCAGAGCCAGGGCTTTTTTGGCCGTGGCCCCGATCTGGTGGAATGCTCTATCACAAGAGACTAGAGCCCTGCGGGACTTGGCATCTTTCTGCAGGGCCTGCAAGACAGAGCTCTTCTGCCAGGCCTTTGGACAAAGCACAGTCTGACCCCCTCTCTCCTTCTGTAATCCTCATAGAACTGTAACCCAATGGCTGCCATTAATTTGATTCTGAATTGATTTTAGAATGTATTTTAATTAATTGTGTGATTTTATGTACACTGTGCTATTTTTACTTGTTAGCCGCTCTGAGCCCGGCTTTCACCAGGGAGGGTGGGATACAAATAATTTTATTTATTTATTTATTTATTTATTTATTTATTTATTTATTTATTATTAGGGCAGACAAAAGGCTCCTACCTCATCCATTTTACCTACTGAAGACCAGCAGTTGAACCTTACTTCAAACACTGTAACCAGGACAGAATCCTCTACCCCAGACCCCAAGGGTCTACCCCAGGCATCCCCAAACTGCGGCCCTCCAGATGTTTTGGCCTACAACTCCTATGATCCCTAGCTTACAGGACCAGTGGTCAGGGATGATGGGAATTGTAGTCCAAAACATCTGGAGGGCCGAAGTTTGGGGGTGCCTGGTCTAACCTAAAGAGTAACATTACTATTGTCGCTATTTAGTAAATTTATATACCGCCCTTCATCCAAGGATCACACGGTGGTTTGCAACATAAACAAAATAGATAACACAGTAAGAAAAAGACAATACCCCCCTAACCAGGGAGTGTGCCACCTCTCCCACTTCATGCCATAACATCTAGAAGCACCTGCAACATCAGCCAGCATTAATCACATTGTTCACATGACAGGTGCTTCTGAACATTATGACTGAAGGGGGGCAGTGGGACCTGCCATGCGGGAGTCTTGCTTTCACTGGTATTCCCATGTGTGGGCAATAATATGTAACCCTCCAATTCCAGAGTTACATTAAGGCTGTAGTGTAGCTCTGGAAGTGTAGCTCTGACGAGCTGTCTCTGCTTGCTTGCATTGTTGGGGGCTTTTCCCAATTGTCTGACAATGGGAGGAGGCTGGCCAGGCTGCATTACTGTCACCAGCTCAAGAGAATGTATTTGACTTGTTGGTTGATTCCATGTCTCCCTGTCTCCTGCACCATATATTTCCATGCATCTACCACCTGAGGCAGCAGCCTCACTCACTCGGCCTAATAGTAGGGCCGGCTCTGCTGCCAATTTAAAACTGTTATGCCCAGTGTCTGGTTTATCTAACAAAGTTCATTATACGGGGTGTCCAACTATCCGATCCCCACTTTCTAATATGAGATTTTGAGCCAAGTCATCCAAGCCAGATACTCACTAAAACTAACAGAACTGACGAGACTTCCATCCTTGCTGGGTAGCTTCAGAGGGAGGATACCAGCGCATCTAGAAGAGAATGACAGAGTATGATAGAGGAGGGGAAAATGTCAGTGCATCCAAGGCAGGTAAAGTAGTGCTCCCAAAAACTCTACGTAAGCTACTTCTCTTAGGTTGCTCATTATTCCTCAAGATCCTCTGGAAAACAGGACTGCCACTCTTTTCTGGCAGCATGTATTGCTCCCTTCAACCTTCTGAATAATTGACACAGGGAGACATACTCAAGCTTGCTAAGCCTGTAACATTAGTAAGGTCCCATAATGTCTTCTCTGCTCCTACCCCTCCAAGGCAACTGATACATCTTTTCTCAACTCCTAGTTCTAGGGAAGTTTATGCCTTGGAGGCCACGTTTGATGAATGACCGGCAGGGCTGTAGATTTTGCCACAAAAATGACATAGTGGCAACAATGGCTGTCTTAAGAGTCACCCTACAACTCACGTGCCACTTTCCTGCCCCATATTACAACTCTGCAATGATGCTTTAAAGGTAAAGGGACCCCTGACCATTAGGTCCAGTCGTGACCGACTCTGGGGTTGCGCGCTCATCTCGCATTATTGGCCGAGGGAGCCAGCGTATAGCTTCCAGGTCATGTGGCCAGCATGACAAAGCCGCTTCTGGCAAACCAGAGCGGCACACGGAAATGCTGTTTACCTTCCCGCTGTAGCGGTTCCTATTTATCTACTTGCATTTTGACGTGCTTTCGAACTGCTAGGTTGGCAGGAGCTGGGACCAAGCAACGGGAGCTCACCCCGTCACAGGGATTCGAACCGCCGACCTTCTGATCAGCAAGCCCTAGGCTCAGTGGTTTAACCACAGCTCCACCTGGGTCCCAGATGATGTTTTACTCCTTGGCTGTTCCTTGCCATCACAACCATCACATGCTCCAACTGTCCACATTTATCAGAGCTGGTTCTTCTCGTCTGGAACCAAGTCTCTGGTAAATAAATGTTCCTATTTGAGATTTTAAAAATAGATCCCTTCCAACCTCTCCTGCTTCCCAAACAACTTAACCACCTAGTCAACATGACCAGCCACATTTCAAGTTGCAGCTATTTTACAAGTACAACCACTGGTAGAGTAAGATGTGGTGGTTTTTAAAGTTCTGTTAAAAAACAAAATAAAAAAAAACTTACAACGTTTATTACAATGACTAAACTGTTGCAGATAGCCTTCTCTTGCACACGAGACACACCTACTCCAGAATTCGGTGCAGAGGAGGCTGCTTCAGAGTAAAAAAATAAAGCAAGCAGAAAAAGGAGCCTGAAAATGTGCGGTAGTGTGCGAGGCTTGTGCGCAGGGACCCTTTGTGTGAGAATAGTGAGGTATCAAATGTACATGAGCCCCTATTTTGACACCTGCAAAATGCTGAGAAGTTTTGGGACTAGGGCAACTTAACAGGGGAGAAGAGGTAACATCTGGACTGCTGCAGCAGCGTTTGGTCCAGAAGTAACCCAACAACCATGACCTGAAAAAGCAACGATGGGGGACCTGTGGGCATCCAGTCATTGCCGGATTACAATTCCCATCATCCCTGACAATTGGGCCATGATAGCTGGGGCAGCCTAGGACATCTGAGCGGCCGCATGTTGCCCATCCCCAAGCTAAAGCAAATGGAATTTATCACTGCACAGGAACCAAGAGGAACAGACCTTTGAGGATTCATGAAGGCAGTTGCAATTGGACCTTTGCCCTCCTCCTAAGGCATAATAGTAAGACCAATGTGAATATAATTAGTAATATATGTGCTCCACCCAATAATGCAGTTGCAGGGGAGTCCTTGAAGGTCCAACTCCCATTTTAACGCTAGGAATCCAGAGCTAGAGCATTCAGCAGCCTCTGCTTAAAGACCTTTCGCAACTTAGGCTATATCCACAACATACATTTTAAGTACTCTTAAATTATACCCACTGTAACAATAATGGCTTCCCCCAAAGAATCCTGGGAACTGAAGTCTGTTATGGGTGTCAAGACTTGGGTGACCCCCCCCCCACAGAACTACAATTCCCACTACCCTCAACAACTACAGTTCCTAGGTTTCTTCAGGGGAAGCCATAACAGTTAAGAGTGATGTAAGAGTGCTTCAAATATACATTGTGGATGTGATGTAATATAAAAGTTGTTCAGGAGGATTAACACACCTTTGTACTGGTACTACCAGATACACTATAATTTATATGAAAAATCTGCTGCCAATATTAACATCTGGGGGACTGGACTTCTTACTCCCTCCAACATCTGCACAGTCTGTCAGTATGGCTTGCTCTGCAGCAAGCCTGCCAACCTCAATTTTTTCTTACCATTATCCTTCCCTGTAAGTTAAAAGTTGCATTTAGTTCTCCCACCTGATAGCCAGCAGGATTGTCATGTTTTGTATTTCTGCCCTTCCACAAACTCCCACCACTCCCAAGCTGTAGCTAAAGCATTTCCCAGATTCCTACATCCATCTCCCCCGCACATCTGGAATTAGTTTTGTTCCTTCTGCTCAACAACTGAGTGGAAACAGGAAGTTTCCCTGGCCGGGCTGTGCAGTGCTCTTTAACCCTGGAAAGAAAACCCCCAGTCACTAGATCTGCAGGATCCTGCCAGGAGAGATGCAGCTGCCCAAGGTCCACATACAACCCAATGGAAGGGCAAGAGGCTGGCTCTATGTCTGTGCTAAGATGACAATTGTGTATCTGGTGGCTGCTTTGAGATCTCTGTTGACCAGACTGAGAGCATTGGCGGAATGGGCGGTTCTCTCCAGAGTCTCTTTAGTAAGCCAGCTGCTTCTATATATGGGCTGTGTACATATTACCAGCTTCAAAAAGGCAGCTAAGATGTTTTTTTTCTCAATTTGGACCATAGCTGGCTTGGTGGGGGGACACACATCAAAACACAATTATTCAATATGCAATGACAGGGAAGATACAGGATACATATGGACTGTGGCTAACAGTCCATATCATGAGGGATACATGACTCTACTCAATTGATCACACTTGCACATGAGTAAGCAACTGTGAAGCAGCACACTTTTTAAAAAAGATGCCTGCATCACCTTTAGAGGTATCGCATGATAAAGGGAGATGTCGTATAAGACTGTTGCTCTCATCCTCTAATGTGAGTTCTTATGAAATCTGTGAAGTTTCAAAAATCTGCATGTCAGATCACCATAACCCTTTGGTTTAGTAAACACTGCAGCCCTTATTTCCACCTAGGGAAGGGAGAGAATTCAGTTCAGCTAGCATTTGAAGCCTAACTTTCGTAACTCATGCTCCCTTGAAACAATATGGGAACTGAAATTCAGCAATGCTTCAAAACTTCCACTTCTCCGAAGTCTGCAATTCAGCTCCTCAGCTAAGCAACATGTACAAAATGGGGTAAAATGTGCACAAGAGTACATGTATCTGTGAAAACATATGAACAAAAATGCATTATTATTATTATTAATAAGGGAAATGGTTTTCAAGATGTGCAGTATGCAAATTGGATTAAAAATGTATATATTAGGATAAATTCCCTTTTTATATATATATAAAAATTGCACTGATGCGGAAATGTGAACTCAGATTTAAGACTGGAAAAACAGGAGAAACCACAATTAACCAATTTGTCCAACCCTACTTCCACCCTCTCCAACATCTTCCCTTTCCTATGAAGTTCTATGACATGACATAGGCAGCAACCGTATCAGACTGGAGTGAAGGAGTAAAAGAACAAAATTATATTAAAGGAAATCAGAATTTTTTTTACATTTGGAAAGTGTGAAGAAGGATATTCTGGACTCCTGTCAAGGATGGGTCCTCCCTTCCTTGACAGAGTCCATAGCGTGACTGATGTGTGTGTGTGCACCAGTTGGCTGTGCGGGGGAAATTAAATCCGTGTGTGCTGCTGCTACAACTACAATCTCAACCCCCCTCCCACCACGTGACTGTGGTGAGTGCAAAAAGGTGGCAGGGAGCCCCACCCCGCTCAACAGCACCGTGTGGCAGGCCTGCCACCCGCTGAGGCTCCTCCCCTCCCACAGGCAGGACCAATCCATCCCTGCTCAGTGGGGCCACTTTCAACACAAGGGGTGCCATGCTGTGGTGCCATGTCATGTGTGCCAAGTTGGCAATAGGTGGGTTAGAGAAATACCTGGCATTTCATCCTGCCTGGGCTTTTGGTGGGTGGATAGCGTGGAGGCCCATGCACTGGCTTGCCAAGGAAGAGATGGGGGCAGAAAAATAATAAAAAAAAGAAGCTTGCGGAAAACCCCGTTGTGCCCAAAATGGCAGAGAGATGATGTTTACCTTACCAGCCTTTTTCCAGAGACGGGACCCACCATCCTTAAAGGCTTCTAGGAATGAAGCTGTTGTACAGCCACTCCACTCTAGCAGGGGCAAGCCAGAACTATGGTGTCCCACACCTCCAGGGCCAGCCTTGAGCTTCAGGGCTGGCCTGCGTAGGCATCCTGGCAGCAGGTCACTGAAGACATCAAAGGAGGGATCATTTCAACCACCAGTTGGCCGCTGTGGGAGCCCCTTGGGGGGGGAAGGGGGCAAGAGGCATTTTGTTGGCAGCTGCCACTAATCATGACAACCTGCAGCATTGTAGAAATGTCCTGCCAGGAGATTTGGTGGGATGGGGAAGGGGGTGGGTGGAATCAGCATTCGGGGGCCAACACAGAATCCGTAGTCATCTCTGTTCAAACCACTAGAACAACCCGTCTAGAGGCTCTTTTCTTCTTGGGCTGCAAGAAGGGCTACAGAGGAACATTTCTTGCATTGTCATTTGTTAGTTCATTCGGCTAAGGAGGGAGTGGAGAACCTGTGGTCTGCCAGAAGTTAATGAACTCAAACTCCCATCAGCCCCAGCCAGCAAGGCAAATGTTCAGGGGTGACTTGACTTGCAGCACAACCACCTGTGGGGATGTGGCCACAGGTTTCCCACCCCAGAAATGAAGTGGTGTGTTTTAGTAGAGGGAAACATTGGTACTGGAGACACTCCAGCAAGTCTGTAGTCATTGGCAGTTTCCCACTTTTCATGTACCTTTCTACAAAGCAGCTTCTCTGCATAACTCTTTCCCACAGCCCAGGAGCAATTCTGACTAGGGTTGAGCTGAAAGCAAAGGAATGGGAGGACTTACAAGTGCCTCCATGGCGATTGCACTGGAAGGGTGCATGTGTTCAGTGCAAGGACAAATTCTTTCCGAATTGGCTGTGTTTGTCCTTAGCGGCAGCAGAAAGTGGATCAATCTGGTGTCTAGATGGGGCTTAACTGCATTTTACTTTCCTCCACTTGTTCCAGGCATGGTCAGTGTGTTAAAGCTCCATGTCTGAGTGACCCACTTTTTTACTCTGGAGCTTCCCCTGCAAAAAACTGCTCTTTAAAGCTCAACTGGAACAAACAGCACTCTGTGGAAAACCCAAATTGAAATTTGCTCCAATTGAGTGCTAAAAAGTGGGGTTTTGTGAGGAAAGCTCCAGGGTGAAAAAAATAGAGAGCTCGGACACAGGTAAGTCTTGAAACAACATCTCATCATTCACTATAAGATTCCTGGCTGCCTGGGATTTGACTTGTGACTAAGACAGACGATGATACAGTTGTTAGAAAAATGCCCCATAAGCTGCCAGAGATGGGAGCAAGCATTTAAGAGAGAGGGTCTTTATTGTCCCCAACAAAGATGCATCACTTTGGGGAGACTACAGTATTCACCCTTGTTGTGTTACGTGGAACTGCAACAAAACACCTCATCTGGCTGCTTTAACTACATAGGCAGAAGGGCTTAGCAAGTATCTCCTGGTTAGGCTTCCTTCCAACAGCTGTCAGCAAACTTCTCCCATCCTTAGCATTCACACACTAGTCTTCCAGTCTCATGTATTCGGTGGAATGCTGTGCTGACAGTTGTTTAGTAAGGAGGGGCGAAGTAATGTTTAACTCTATAAAAGCTTTATGAGTAACACATTCATTCATTTCAAAGGACGAGTTGCTGGGTTCATTCCAGGGAAATGATCTACCCAAGTGGATAGAAGGGGTGAGGGGAAAACACCACTGTTCTGAGCTCCCCCTTTTGCAGGAGTAGCGAAGCATCACATCCAACACTGTCCCTGGCTGATATCCTGCATCAGGCACAGGATTCTCCCAGTCAGGAGGCACTCAACTTTTGAACACACTGCCTGCACAAGCCATACAATGTAGTCAAATGCATTTATTATATTAGAGATCATAAATTTTGACACACTTGGTGTAGAAACATCACACACACAGAAAGAGTTGCACACTAGGGAGGCGCAAGCACATTAAAGAGTCACATGGAGGGGATTTGGCCTGTGTAAAGCAATGCATTCTAGAATTCCCCTAGATTTTGGGATCCCTTATGGAGGGAGAAAAGAGACAGGGTGCTATGCTATTCTATGGGAGGCAATGCAAGAGCATCGGGAGACTGTAGAGCAAAAAGGCTGACATCTATTTCCCCTTTATCAAAGAGGCTATACTAATTCAATCGAATGCAAGCCATTAGCTTGGACAAAGATAGAGGGCTTTGGCTCTCTGCACTATGTAGTCCTTATTGGGACAGCCTCCAGCAGTACAGCAACACAGCAAAACACTTCCCAGTCCTTTCAGTGTTTCTATCTGCATCTCATCTTCCTCACTTCAATGCTTTCAAATTCTAGGCCAGGTCCTTTTCATGAACTCTACATAGCAGACCAACACAAGTCTTCTTCCCCTTCCCTACCACTGCACTGAGAGGGACTAGAGCAGGCATCCCCAAACTTCGGCCCTCCAGATGTTTTGGACTACAATTCCCATCTTCCCTGACCACTGGTCCTGTTAGCTTGGGATCATGGGAGTTGTAGGCGAGGACATCTGGAGGGCCGCAGTTTGGGGATGCCTGGACTAGACCACCTATTTTAATGCAGATCTGCCACTCTTGTAGACTACTAGCAGTTGAAGGGCTTAGGGTACAGGATTCTCTAAGGGATAGCTTTTCCTTTGAGACAGCTCCTCTGTCACCAAATTGGGCTCTCCTGGTACTTGGTCCTTCTCCGCTGATTCCCAAAGCAAGCCAGTACGTATTGTCTGGGTGAGCAGCGGAGGGCAATTTAGTAACCTTATCAAACCCCAAACAGGCTCCAGGTCCTGCATATCCCTGCAGTTGCAACGACAGGATCAAGGTGCAGGCTATTCTGTTGGAGCTGGAGGGGGAAGGAGACAGATTCCTGCTCATCAAAAAAAAGGGGGGGTGGCGGCATTATGGACTCACCTGAGCATGAAGTGCAGCAGCAGCGGCAGCAGCTGGGTATGTGAAAGCAGCATGTGGGATGGCAGGGGTTAACTCCGTGGTGTAGAGTGGGTAGGGAGCCCATGCCTCTGGAGATGCTGGGATCAGGGTTGCTCCAGTCAGGTCATCTAGACATGAGGGAGCAACAGCACGTCACTCAAGACATGGATGGAGAGAGGAAAATAAACCAAGCAGGCTGGGTTGTGTAGGGGCAGCAGCACCTCTGGCGGAAAGAGCAGCAAGGTTAAGATGCAAATACACACACCTGCTCCACATCTCATAAGTCCAGCTCAGGACCAAAGGGCTTCCACCCAGTGGTACCCATCCATCCAAACAGCCCTGTTCAAGCATCTCACAGAGGTGTGTGCACACAGGTGCCTCCTACCCCACACTCAAAGACGAGGGATGAATCTAGGGCAGCCGTCCCCCCTGGCCTGTTTGCTTCCAGGTGCTTCTGCACTCCAGCTTCCATCACTGGTCACACTGGGTGGGGCTAATGGGAGCTGGGCCCAGCTGCACTGGGAGGTTGGGCTCCAATTCTTTCAGATACTGTCCCCTCCATGTGCAGCAGATGTAGGTGTTTTGCTAAGGGTTGCTTCACATGGGTTTAAACACACAACAAAAACAAGAGAGTTGTGCATAGGCATAGCTGCCACATTCATACCAAGGCATACATAGATTTTAACCTCCTTGCGTTTTAAGCCCCTTCGACACCTTTTTTTTTGTATACAGATGCTATTATCAATTAATACAAAAGTTTTGCTTCCCAAAGGAGCTACAGCTGACCCCATCAGCGTTCACTTGGGGAAGACATTTGCTACCATTTGTGAGGCAACCCTCAGTAAAAGCAGGAAATGGCAGCCTGCACCATCATCTAAAGCAGCCTTTCCCAACCACTCAGATAATGTTGGACTACGATTCCCATCATCCCAGACAACTGGGGCCATGCTGGCTGGGGCCGACAGGAGTTGTAGTTCCACAACATGTGGCGACCCATGGTTAGGAAAGGCTGATCTAGGATACCAAACCCCCCAGCGCAGGCCTGTACCCCTCCCCCTGCTCCACAATATTCCTCACAAGGGTCCCGTGCAATGAAGTGTGCTCCCAGGGCAGGGTGGAGGTTCGTGGGATTCGGTGTGGCCATCAGCTTGCTTTTTGCCATCTTGGTGTTGGCCTTAGCAAACTCTAACCGCAACGTCTGGGGATTCTCCGGGTCAAAGCGGATGCCCTGCAGTGGCAGAAGAGAGAAAGAACAGAATGGAATAAAAGCCATGCAGTCAATCTTCTTGGAAACCACGCTGGAACACAATTTGGCTGATGAGTGGTACATAAAATGTGCAAGACCAATACAGAAAATGTGCTTTCTTGACAGTGCAAAAGCTTGGGAAGGAGAAGTTGTCTGTGTGCCTTTCCCAGGGATCAGGCTGGGTCCACGTATGTAGCAGTATTGGTAGCAGGAACAGAGCCTAATGTTTCAGACTGCCGTCAAGAGTTTTTGAAGGCTCCCAGCAAGCAGCACACACAACAGAGCATCAATTGGCCTTTGCGGTCCATATGAGTGGTTGTGTATGTTTGGTCCTTGCAAGCTGTGCTCCCAGCTCATTTCATCATCAGCTGCTTGCCTGCTGGGGGTGGGGAGAGAGCCACAGCAGCCTGGGACAAAGTGGCAGTGAAGTTGGGACTATGAGGATGGAAGCCTGTCCCTTCTCCCTCCTGGCAAGCAGAAGCAACTCTGCTCTTGGGAGGGTATTGCTGCGACTCCACCCCACTGCGCAAGCTAGTCCTGCATTAAATAGCTTCCAAGTGAGAGACAGGAAAAGAAGACCTTTCCGTGCATCTCAGCAGATGCCACAGATTCCTAGGTTTTCCCTTGAAGCAGTGCCGGCCCACCCATGAGGCAAGGTGGGGCAACTGCCTCAGGTGGTAGGATCCACATACACAGCAGATCCCGATGTCAATCCTCCCCCCCCCCGTTCCCAACGTAGATATTCTCTCACCCCTTCTTCCCTCATGGAGGGGAGGAGGCACCATTTGGGGGTCTGCCTCAGGTGCCAAAATGCCTTGGGCCGGTCCTGCCTTGAAGGGCAGAAAACACATGGCAGCCATGTTATCTGGGATTAACTGGTGCAACGCACAGTTAACCCACACAGCTCACTAATGCCCTGAAGTGCTCCAACTCCAGATTAGCTTGCTTTGAGCATCATTCTGCCACATGGTAAGGAGAACTTGCAAAGTTTGCAAGTATGTGTTATAATAGTTATTGGTATGAGTCCCAAGTAGCTGAAGGTCTACCAGCACTTTCTTTCAATGAAGTTACCGGACATGAGATGGGATGGAATTGCGTGCTGAGCCCACGTCATTCTGGCTGTTGGGCTGTGCAAGTACCTGAACTGCATGGTCCTCAATACTCACATTCAATGCATTCTTTGCAGCTTCCGCACCAGACCGGCTGTCGAAGGTAACAAAGCCAACCGGCTAGGGAAAAGAACACATGGTTTAAAGAACATGTGCATGATGTGTGCTTGGAACTAACTGATCTAGCCACACTGCTGAATACAGCTGCTGCTGGTGGAAGTTTCCTTTCCAGGTGCCCTTCACAGAGGTGGTAGCCTGGCAAGGGACCTGGTGCCCCAGCAAGTTCTTCTATGCCAGGCATCCTCAAACTTCGGCCCTCCAGATGTTTTGGACTACAATTCCCATCATCCCTGACCACTGGTCCTCTTAGCTAGGGATCATGGGAGTTGTAGGCCAAAACATCTGGAGGGCCGCAGTTTGGGGATGCCTGTTCTATGCCTTCCAGCCTACCAAGCTTCCATTCCAAGGGATGGGAGATGTGAAGAACCTGCTGTTTCTGAGGCCAGAGCCCAGCTTGTTCACTGCACTGGAGGCAGCTTTGGGTGCATCCGACAGGGTATTCAGCAGCACAAAGGACACCTTAAGGTAAGGTTTGCTGCTTTGCCCTGTTGCCACATGTGGGTGCTTTTGTTAGCTAGTGCAGCAGAGATGGGGAGCCTGTGGCACACTCCAGATCATTGGGCTGGACTCCATCATCCCTGGGGCTGATGGGAGCCTGGAATCCAGCCATACCCAGACTCCAGCCATAGTCTCCTTATCTCTACAATAAAGCAATGTCTGCACTTTTGTAGGGAAAGGAAAACTATGTACAGGGGCACACACAAAACATGCAATATGCAGACCATCAGAAAGTGTCAGCCAGTGCAAGCAGCACAGTTAGAACTGAACAGCCTTCAGACAGGGGCTCTAGGTGGGATAAAAGCAGCCCTAGCTATATTTGAGTGTGTGCTATTGCTCATCGCTTTACTGTAATCCTAGGGTTGCAACCCCCCTCCCTCTTCCTAATTAGGGCATCTGATCCACAGTTTAAGCAGTTAAGGGCAGTACTGGGAAGCTGCCAGAATGAGGACAGAGGGAGGCATTACCTGTTTTGATGTTAGCTTGATCAGCGATCCTTCATAACCCTGAGAAGAGAGAAGCCAGCAAGTTAGTTATTGGATTCCTTAAAAGGGAAAGAAAAGGATGCAAGGCCAGGCCAGGGCCCTTAAACAAAGTGCCAGGAATACTTTTGCAGCCCTGAAAATCGAGTTAACATTAAGACGTACTTACTATGTTAGAAACATTTCCGCCCCGTCACCACCATCCCCACCACAGATGGGCTATGCCCTTCCACCCTATGAAACTGCTTTATATGGAGTCAAGTCATTGCTACATCTAGCCTGATATTGTCTGACTGGCAACAGTTCCTTCAGGGGTTCAAGCAGAGCCCTTTCCTAATCCTGCCACTAAAAGCCAGCTAACTAAGAAATGCTGGGCAGAGGACATTCTACCTCAGGCATCCCCAAACTTCGGCCCTCCAGATGTTTTGGACTACAATTCCCATCTTCCCTGACCACTGGTCCTGTTATCTAGGAATCATGGGAGTTGTAGGCCAAAACATCTGGAGGGCCGCAGTTTGGGGATGCCTGTTCTACCTGAACCCGGCATGTTGCCATCCCCAAATATTAATTCCATTAGCTACTAATAGCAGCTACACACTTAAGAACAAAGGGAGATTCCTACACTGGATCAGACCATTGGCCCATTCATCCAGGAAGGTGGTTTGTTAGCTGGTCAGGGATGCTCAAGAAGTATTTTCTGCATCAGAGTTGGATTGGCTCTGAGGCTCCTTCCAATTCTATGACTTTGGGGGGCTGGGAGTTGGAGGGGTGGTGGTGAATCTGGGGTTGAAGCCATGCTCCCTGGTGACCTTGAACCAACTTTATGATTCTTCTCTATAGCCAACAAGGCACAAGGCTGCCATATCAATAGACTAAGGACATAATTGCTTGTCGGGATGCGTGTGCTCCTACTTACCTTGAATGGCCGGAAAAGCAGGTAAAGCTCCCTGGGCTTGATGTCCACAGGAAGGCCACTGACAAAAAGTGTCCGCACCTAGAAGAGGTGGAACAATGCCAAGCAGGTTTAGAGATCACTGTACCACATCACTGGGTATCTTATTAGTCACAGTCCAAGGTTCAAGTGCTAAGTCATATGACTGACAAATCCAGGAATACAATCATTCTGTGAAGAATATTCAAGAGAGTTAATAGCCACTGTTGACTGGGAGACTGTCCAATTGGAAGGATCTGTCAGTTTTGGTTCTCTCATTTTTTTAAAAAAAATCTTCAATTCAGTTCTCCACATTACTGCAGCAATTTGATTTTTTAATTTTTTTTTTAGCTCTCATGAAAATTCAGCATTTTCAGGTCAATTTCTTCCAACACACATTTTTTTGTACACAATTTTCGCTCAAGAAAGCCATATTTTCAAATCACAAAGTACACCTTATTCTCAAACAAAATTTGGAAAAGTGCAAATTTGGAAGGACGGCAGTGTTTTGGTTCTCATATTGTTTCACAAAATCTTAATTTGATAAATTTGCCTTAAATGTTATTGAATTTCTGTCCCATTTCTAGCTGGAGAGCAGGTAGGATTATTTGATTAGATGTTTGTTTTTCGTTTTTTTGTACAGTATAGACTAGATACCTGCATATGTATATAGAGCAATAGATCCCTGAAACTGGGCAGAGGATGGAGAGATGTAAAACATTTTCTGCAGCAGTTTGCCAGTTGGCTTTTTTGAAATGTGGTTTAATCAAAGTCAACTAGAAATGTAACTTCAAGCCTTAGATGCGATTTTTCACTTTTGTACTTAGCAATGAACCCGGTTTTTTAAAAAGTACTAGTGTCTGAATTCTTTCCCTTACTAAATATTTTGTTAAAGTCATTCATGGGTATTAAGATTTTTTAAAAGAATAATATAATTATTATTTGGCCCTTAAATGCATCCCATATCAGACATCCATCAGGCAGGGACCTTTTCTATTGCCTTTTGGTTCCTGAAAAATACGTTCCTCTTTCAACAAACCTTCTAAATCAGGGGTCAACAACCTTTATCCCAGCTGATATTTCTCTGAATTTGAACTGATTTTATGTATTTACTGCTGTTGTTTTAAACTGGTTTTATGCATATAATTACCTTATAAAACTGTTTTTATATGTTCATTTGTTTTAACAGTTTTTATATATGACTGTTCTCTATGTTTTCATTATGTTGTAAATTGATTTGGGGTGGCCTCACTGGAAGTGCTTCATAAATAAAAGCCCACTTTAAATAAAACTAGAGCCACAAGTTTGATAACTTAGTTATTTTAATTTCTGTCCTGATATAGCAGTGAAATTTGCTTCAAATTACACCAATATCTTGTCAAAACAACTTGTTCCTCCTTCAGGGGGGACCACCAGTTCCTATTGCAGCAATATTTCCAGATCCAGAAACAAAGCTGGCCTTAGATGACCAAGCAGTTTTCGTTTTTGTGGCAACTCAGGCATCCAGAATGACACATACTGTCCATGTTACTTCTGACCCCCTGATTGCTCGGAAGGATCATGCTGAATTAAAAGCACCTGGCCTCTAAAGTGACCTAGTACAAACTAGGCTCAACATGTACAAATCTTGCTTTGCTCTCTGGGAGATGGCAATGTTGAAGAAATGAGCATCCTTTGTCTGAAACAGCTGCACCAGGCCTCTTTAGAGGTAACCTGTGATAGATGTCCTGCAGACTAAATCTCAGTCTGGTATGCTCTATTCCAGGGGTCAGCAAACTTTTTCAGCAGGGGCCGGCCCACTGTCCCTCAGACCTTGTGGGGGGCCAGACTATATTTTGGGGGGGGAATTGAACGAATTCCTATGTCCCACAAATAACCCAGAGATGCATTTTAAATAAAAGGACACATTCCACTCATGTAAAAACATGCTGATTCCCAGACCGTTCACGGGCCGGATTTAGAAGGCATTGGGCCAGATCCGGCCCCCAAGGCCTTAGTTTGCCTACCCATGCTCTATTCCCACAGTGCCCAAACTTGCTAGAACAAGAGCAGTGACCAATCAAGACAGAATCATATTTGAATACATCTGCTTGACAGTGCAACCCAAACCCTCATACTTTCTAGGGAAAGACGGAGGTGGCAGATCAGGGAGATGCTCCTTTAAAACTAACATAAGACAGCCTAGTTCAGCAGCAACTTTCTTCCTATACAGTAGTGAGGAGGAAGGATGCAAGAGCCCAACTCCGTTTCTAGACAACTGTAAGTAGAATTGCAGTTGACTTGCTCTTGGGTGCATTGTGGGGTTTTTCTGTGTACTGTACTATAATCCTTGTGGGTGCCATTTTATGACTCCCCACCTTTTGTTTTTAATTTAATTATCATTAACACACAACCATTCTATCCAGGCCACTGGTGGCATTGATCATATTGCCCGAAGTTTTATGATTATTCCAAATTCCTGCTGCACATCTTGCCAAATGAATTTTATAGTTCTTTTCGTGTTGTACCTTTTTAATTCTGTTTTATTAATTTACTTTGTTTAATGTTTTGTAAACCACCCTGGCATTTCCAGATGACAGGTAATTTCAAAGTTTAAAACAGTATGCCATACAAATTCACAAAATCCCAACAGAATATTTAAAATATTCTTTCCATATAAGGTGCACAGACCAGCATGTCATTCAGTGGAAGATGAGATTAAACACAACATCCAGGGCTATTCCTTCTCAGAGTAAACCTACTGAAACGAACAGCTGTAAGGTAGTCTTCATAGATTTTGGTGGGTCTACTCCAAGTAAAACAGCTAGCTACAACCCAATGTATATCTCTTAATAAGACCCCAAGGTCTGTTTAAAATTAGTGAGAGTTGGGGCTTCTCCAACCTCACTTGGAACTGGATTACATTGTTGCAGCACACTGCTGAAGAAACCCTGTTATCTCTATTTCATTGTCCTAACTTTTATTACAGGCTGGCATCTCAACAGAACCTCCGAAGTAGATCTTAAGGTACTGGTAGGTCAATATCAGTGCTGGATTTAGGGTGGTGTAGATGGTTCCCCCCATAGGAAGTGAGCCAAGGGGTCGTAATAACAACAACAACAACAAATATCCATATTTATATAGGTGCCGAGCGTTTCCATGCACTCTAGCACTTGTCACGGTGTTCCGTTGCACCAGAAGTGGTTTAGTCATGCTGGCCACATGACTAACAATTCCTACTTGTGCATGGACAATGCCACTTTAGTTACATAAGAATTCACACTTGGAGAAGGAGTTTGCCATTAATGTGCAGAATAATGCGCTCTCTCTCTCTCTCTCTCTCTCTCTTATACACACACATGTTCTAGAGCACCCATAACAGACTACAGTTCCCTGGATTCTTTGGAGGATGCCATGATGGCTAAAGGAGTATCACAGAGCTTCAAATGTACAGTACGGATTTGGCCAAGGACTCAACTCAACAGCCCCCCATCAAAACAATGCAGGGATGGGTAAAGTAATAAACATTTCCCTTCTTTAGATGGGGGTCTTCAAGACCACCCATGTCAGACTCTAAAGTTACCCAACCTGTATTGCGGAGCAGACACAGTGCAATTCAAGCAGCAAACTTTAAGCATAAAGAGATGTCCTTCAATATCTGCCAAGGTACTGCAAAGAGTTTGTAGAGCAAAAGGTGCACTGTTTTCCAAGACAAAACCTTGGCTTAGTTCTCAGCAAGGTGGTAAGTATGTTTGGCCAGTGACCTCGAGGCAAAGGAGTCCTACAAATAAAAATATTCCTTGCATATAAAAATGTAACGTTTCAGGGAAAAGGCTAGGTTAGGACACGCTCCATTCCCCCACATGGAGGCTCTTTGCACTGCAAGGACCCTTCTTAATGCATTTGCAGCACTGTACACTGGAACCCAGCTGATGCAGTAGTCAATGCCACAACTGTCTCTTTCGTACAAGCTACAAACTAGCCTTCAATGTCATTACTTAAATCTACCAGTCGGGTCTACTCTGCTGTTTTCCACCGATTTCCTTGCAACTCCCAGGTTAGGCTGTGTCGCTAGCGGGGTGAGGCTGCGATGGTCAGAAACAAGTGGGGGGTTCGCGAGGTTACTGTAAGTAGGCCAAGACCTCTGGGAACAAACACCTACTACTGTGTTCTGCGCAGCACACAGTTAGCTGCAGCAGCAAAGGAAATTCTTTAATTCTGGTGCAGAGGATTTAAAATTTGGCAGTGGTGCCATCAGGGCAGAAGTCCAGAAGGTCTAGCCTGCCACATTTTGAAGTAACAATACACACTGGCATCTAAAGAGAAGGGCCTGCAAAAAGTCCACAGTCTAAAATTACTTTTAAGTACACTCTGGAAACTAATTGAAGAGTGATCTATTATATACAACTGAACCTTCTACACCGTTGAATCTATTTTTGGGAGGCAGGAGGCGGCACATATTCTGTCTCATCAAAGGCACACATGGTGTTCTTGGCTTAACGGGCCGCTGTAGAGCTGGTAGCCTGTCCCACAGAGCAGATTCCAGGTCCAGAATAAAAATAAGCCTTTAAAATCAAAGAATATAGTAGCTTAAATCGGCCCAACTGCTCACACATCTACTGCATCTTCCCTCAGTGTTAGGAAACAATCTGTAGAATAATACAAGAACAGGATCACAATGCAGTAGAAGCAAGAGCAGCTCAGTGGTAGAACATCTGCTTTTCGTGTAGATTCAAGGTCCCAAGTTCAACCCCTAGCATCTCCAGGTATGGATGGAAGTAGAAATGGAAAGATCTGTCAATTTCAATTCTCCCAGTTTCTCATTTTTCCAATCTTATATTCAGCTCTCTACATTTCTGCAACAAAGCCCTCATGAAAATCTACCAGCATTTTAATTTCTCCTAAGAAACAAAAACAAAAGGGTGCATAAAAAGGAATACATTAGCGAAAATAACAAGACTGCACAGGAAATCACTTGAAAAACATTCTCAAATGTTATTTTCACTAATGTATCCCTTTTGATGCATCTTTTTCTCCTAATATGCATTTTTATAAACACTGTTAGGTTTGAGAACTGCATTGCAAAATTCAGATCAGTGCAAAATTTCCAAAGGTGGCTGTGTTTTGGTTCTCATGTTGTTTTGGAAGGTGCAGATTTGCCCTCCAGAGCAGGTGAAAACAAGCTTGCTCCAACTTCTATGTGACAGCCCTTCCAGGGCCGGCTCTAGGTAGAGTCCTGGTGGTGCGGGGCTGGTAGGCAGAGCGCTGCGCAGCAAAGCCGCGCGAAAGCCATGCTGCGCCCTGCGAGGGCGGGGGCGCCGGAGCGATCTCCGCCCCTCAGCGCCAGAGCATGCGACCTGCTCAAAACTGCCCTGAGCCCTTCGAAGTCTCATTGTTTCCAAGCTAAACATACCCAACTCTTCAACCATTCCTCCTAAGGCTTGGTTTCCAGACCCTTTATCATCTTTGTTGCCTCCTCCTCTGCACCCATTCCAGCTTATCAATACAGTCATACCTCAGTTTGCGACCGCAATCCATTCCGCGGAGCCGGTTGCTCCCCGAATCGGTTGCTCCCCGGTGCACGCTTCTGCGCGTGCATGAAGCACCGATAGAGCACTTCTGCGCATCCGAGCACCGTGGAACCCGGATGTAAACACGTCCGGGTCCGCGGTGGTCGGAAACCAAAGCAGTCACAAACAGAGGGGGTCGCAAACCGAGGTATGACTGTATCCTCCTTAAATTGTGGTGTCCAGCACTCGACACAGTATCTCCAGGTGTGGCCTAAGGCTGAATAGCGCTGTACTATTACTTCCTTTAATGAGGACACTAAACTTCTGTTGATGCAGCCTAGAATAGCCTTAGCCATGGGGAGGCAAACTAAGGCCCGGGGGCTGGATCCAGCCCAATCACCTTCTAAATCTGGCCCGCAGATGGTCCAGGAATCTGTGTTTTTACATGAGTAGAATGTGCGCTTAAAAAAAATGTATCTCTGTGTTATTTGTGGGGCATGGGAATTTGTTCATTTCCCCCCAAAAAATATAGTCCACCCCCTCCCCCACAAGGTCGGAGGGACAATGGAACAGCCCCCTGCTGAAAGTTTACTGACCCCTGGGCCTCAGCTTTTTTTGCTGCTGCATCACACTGTTGACTCACGTTAAGCTTATGGTCAACTAAGAAGCCACAGACCAAATCTGGGAGATTCTGCCAATAAAAAGCAGCCACTCTCCAACTACCATCATCCCTGACCAGTGGCCATGCTGCATGGGGCTGATGGGAGCTGGGAGCATTAGCAACATCTGGATGGCCACTGGTCCCCAGTCCCGTCCCATCCCGTCCCCTGCTGTAGAGCACAGAGGTTTTTACTGGTTGCCTATGTCCTAGGGGGCAGAAAATGGCAGCCTGTACTGCCAAGGGATCTCATGGCTCACCCAGACTGAATGGTATACCAGACATTTTGCTGAAGAACTGTTGGGAGTTGACAGCATCAGTTAAACACAATGTAGACGTTGTACCTTCTTAAGACTTGGAACCAGGCAAAAGCAGCACACTCTCCAATCCTGTTTTATCTGGGGCAGAGCTTGGGCACAGCCAGCAATAAGCCATTCCTGGTCACAACGAATCAAGGCTCCGGAGAGCAATCTTTTGCTCTCCAGAGCCTTCTGTCAGGTCGATCCCGAGAGACGCAGGATAAGATGCAGCTGGAGCCCCTTGACGCTAGCCAGATGGAATGCTGTGCTGCAGCAGTCAGATTTAAACACCAGGACTTATAAGGCACTGAGCAATATCAAAACACACACAAAGAGCACTTGCGGAGGGGAGGGGGAGTTGTAGGAAGGAGAACATTTGGAACCTTCAAGAAGATTAGCTGCTAATAGCATATTCCTAAACTACCAGTCCTGGAGAGAATAGCAGATGCATTTAAGTCCTGCTTAATCAGAGTGGAACATGCTTGTTTAGCTGTTAATCAAACAAGTTGGGTCTTTTAATGAAATGGCAGGCTGGACCATCTTCATTTCTCTGGCCTACCTGATGCCTTCTAAAGGTTCAAGAAAATGGGACCCTTCACCTGACACTGACTGGTAAGCTTATGGTGGTGAGGGGAGCAAAGCAACTAGGGCAGTTCAGCATGCAGAGGGCAAGAGGCCCCTCAAATCTGGCAGTGCTCCTAGCAAGCACTCCCCTGGTGAATGTTAAGAATTGCCTCTAGGTGGCCCAAGGGCCTTTCCACTGCTGCCAAACAGAGCATAGATGCAGCTTCTACAAAACTGCTCCATTTCCCTAGCTGCAGAGAAATAGTGGCTGCTGTGTCTACAACAGGGGTAGGCAACCTAAGGTCCATGGGCCATAAGTGGCCCACGGGAGTCGGTGTGGTGTAGTGGTTAAGAGCGGTAGACTCATAATATGGGAAACCAGGTTTGGGTTCGCGTCTCTGCTCCTCCACATGCAGCTGCTGGGTGACCTAGTCACACTTCTCTGAAGTCTCTCAGCCCCACCCACCTCACAGGGTGTCTGTTGTGGGGGAAGAAGGGAAAGGAGATTGTTAGCGCTTTGAGACTCCTTCGGGTAGTGATAAAGTGGGATGTCAAATCCAAAATCCCCCTTCTTCTTCTTCTTCTTCTTCTTCTTCTTCTTCTTCTTCTTCACTGGCCCACGAGCTGCCCCCGAAATGAGCTGCCCACTCAGCGAGTCCCCGCCCACTGCGCTAAACTGGCGCGGCGTGAGGACTTGCTTCCGCAGTGCCGGAAATCGCATCTGCACATGCTCAGACGCCGGAAATCGCGGCCCCCGCGCACTCACGGTCCGGCCCATGGAAGGATCTCCGCTGGAGCGAACTGGCCCAGGCGAGGTAAACCTTGCTGACCCCTGGTCTACGGAGTATGTATATCCAGACCAAGAATTATAATGCTCATCTTTCAAGAGCTATAACACATGCTTTATACTTGAAGTAACAGGTTCAACCCCTGGCATCTCTCAAGACCAGAGTCTTGCCCAGAACCACCTAAATCCCAGGAGATCCCATCTGTGTAGACATTACCAAGCTGGAACAATGATCCAACTCTGAATAAAGCAGCTTCCTATGTTTTCTATCCCCCGCCGTGCAGCAGAGTTGTGTCCTATATGAACACAAAGGATCTTCCTCTGCAGAGCAAGTTCATATGCAGCAGCAGATAACCAATGATGGTTTTTCAAGCCCAGCTCTAAAGCAGAGATTCTAATGGAGCCCATGAAATATCACTGAACTGCAAGACTGATGAGAAGTGTCAAGCCTGGTTCAGAACTGGCTCCTTGGAGGGACTGCAGGATAGGAGCAGGGAAATTCCAGCTCACAGGTTTGGTTGCCAGTGCCACTGGGAAACCATCAACTATGCCCCCAGATCTTAATGCTGAAGGATCTGAAAGATAAATCAGGTTTTATACAGACAGATCTTACCAACCCAGGACAGGTGATCCTTATACACAATGCCCTGGTTCAGCGGCAGTATTGATGGTCCTATTTAGTAGTACTGAGCATCAATCTTAAAGGTACTTACAGGAAGGGAAAAAGCAGACACTGATTATACATCTGCTTTTCCCCACCTCTGCTATGGGCCAGCTTCCCATATTTCCTACTGGTGCACAGGGAGCCAAGTATGCTGCACTCTACACATTCTGCCTTTATGACTTGCAACAGTCTTGGCTTTTTGTGCAACCAGCCATGAATCACATTTTAACACTTTCTGGCTGAGAGTGGCAGACCGAGACAGAGGTAACCACCCGTCCCCTGCACTCGACACCCTAGAACAGGCATGTCCAAAGTGTGGCCCGCCGTTTGGTTAAATCCGGCCCCTGTGGCAGTTTATTTCCTGGGGTAAAATCGTATTAAATCCTTAAAAAAAGCTCAACAACTTTGGGGGGGGGACCCCAAAAGAAGCTCAACAGCTTCAATCCTAAAAAAAAGCTCAAGAACTTTGGTCGGCCCTCACGCATGTTCACTTCATCAAATATGGCCCTCTTTGAAAAAAGTTTGGACACACTTGCCCTAGAACAGGCATCCCCAAACTGCGGCCCTCCGGATGTTTTGGCCTACAACTCCCATGATTCCTAGCTAAGAGGACCAGTGGTCAGGGATGATGGGAATTGTAGTCCAAAACATCTGGAGGGCCGAAGTCTGGGGATGTCTGCCCTAGAACATCCTCTCTCAACCATGGGTTCCCAGATGTTGGACTACTACCACTCCCATCATCCCTGCAGGCTATATGGATCATGAGAGTGGTAGTCCAACATCTGGGAAGCCACGTTTGAGAAAGGCCACCCTATGAGAACATGCCAATTTTGGGCTCCCTGAGTGAGTGCAGGACCCCACTGGTGGAGCAGAGGCTGTTTCATAAAGAGGTATGCCCAGCTATGAGGCATCCAGCAGTGAAAGCGGGGAGGAGACGGCAGCATGCTCCCTTGGCTCCTTGGAAGGTGGGGGTGGAAATGGTTTGATGCAGCTTGTCTTTCAAACACTTCCTCCCGCTACAAGGAAGAAAGACTATTCTAGCACCCATGCTTAACCACTATGACTGCAACAGGAAGTGTGTGCTCCAAGCCACTAGGAAAGTTAAGGCCAACACTGGCTCTGACATGGAGGAGCAGGAAGCACATTGGCCAAGATATCCTATGACCAGGGCCGCTTGCATCTAGTGCCAGGAATTTATACTTTGCACCAGGAAGCGCAACTATAGTGCTCACAGTAAAACCATATAGACAATGTGTTCCTTTGCTTTCTTAAAACTCATACTCACTCAGCTACGTACTTCCCCTGCAGGATTGTATAACAGAATAAAGAGACTGGATTATTGCAGCAGAGGGTATTAAGAGATAAATAGTCAAAGTGGGGGGGTTATAGATATATATTAGGGTGGGGGCTGTGACTGCATGGCTCATCCACACTTTCGCTTGTCTCGTGCCTAGGAAGCACAGGTCCCAAGTGGTTTTCCTCTTGTCCCATTTTCTCTAGGCATGGGTCCAAGCGGTTTTGCCTTTGGCCTGCCACTTTTCCCCAGAAAACCTGCTCTTTAGTACAAAAATCCTGATTGATATTTGCTCCGATTCAGCAGCAAAGAGCAGGGTTTCCTGGGGGGGAAGCAGCGGGTCAAGCGGAAGTGTGGGCGAGTCTTTAGTTGCTTGGAAGGGAGGTTGGTTGCTCCAACTCTCCCCAAGCCATCTGCTTCTTTGTCACTAGAGATGAGGGAGAAAATTGGTTCCAGTCTCGTTTAAAGCAAAACCCATTCAACTCACACTTTCTAAAACAATATGTGAACCAAAACACTGCTATCCTTTGAAATTCGCACTTAGCCAAATTTTATTGTGAAGTGTGTTTATTAAAAAAAACACACGTTAGGATGAAGTGTGCATAAAAACGAGCACGCTGATTAAAATAACATGCAAAAATACATTACGGGAAACTGCTTACCGAAATGTGTAAAAAAAAACCCAACAACGTAAAAATGTATTTGTTAGGAGAAAGCTGCAGTCAACTGCTGATTAATTTTCATGAAGAATTCTGCAAACTTCTGCAAAATGTGAAGAACTGACTGAACTGAAGACTGGAAAAATGAGAGAGAAACTGAACAAACCAAAAGGGACAGATCTTTCCATCCCTATTTGTCACCATATTATTTTTTTACAATATTTTTGCAACCAGACAATATGAGTGCTTTCTGGGTATGGGGGAAGAAGAGAACATCATCATTATCCTCATGAATTGGCTTATGCCCATCCCAAAACAGTAGCAATAGCAGCACAGGTGTGAGTTGCTCAAGGCAAAAGAATTGGTTAATCCAAAAAGAATAAAAAGTTAGTTAATACCGGGACATTAGCAACATTTAGCCCTAATATTACCCTTCATCTTGTTGTCTGTCAGAGCTCAACACAACTTGGTCCAAATATGCTCAAAAGATTAACCAGGAACAGGCTACGTAAATTAGTTAAGTGTGTCAGATGTTCTGCAGGGCTTTTGTGTCCACGGCAAGAACAATTATTTGCGCATTTGAGAGATCTAGGCTGCTTAAGAAGATCTGTTAGCTTTTTAGAGGAAGCTCCAAGCTTCTCTGCTCTTGAGTTCTATAACCTTTATACGCAAGGGATGGGGAATTTGTGAGTTTTGTCACATCTGGAGGGCATAACTCCCACCAGCTACAGCCAGCATTGCCATTGTCCAGAGGTGATGGGAACATAGGAAGTGGCCTTATACTGAATGAGACCACAGGGCTCATCTAGCTCAGGACTGTCAACACTGACTTGAAGTGGCTTCTCCAGGGTCTCAAGCAGAATTCCCTCTGGAGATTGATCCCGGGACCTTCTGCATGCAAAGCAGATGCTCTACTACCGAGTCACAGCTGTTCCCTTAGGAGTTATAGCTCAATGAGATCTGGGGTTCCACAGGTTCCCCCAGCCATGCTGCACAAGTCTTGACTTTGCGGTAAGGAGATCCTGCTGCTCCTTGAAAGCTACCTATGCTACTTTATTCTCAACCAAATCCCAGCCCAACCTCTGCAAACATTTTGCATGCCGCATATGAAGACCAGCAGCTTCTTTCAGGATTTAACAAGATTTCTGTCAAGCTTAGAGCTTTATCCTGATCATATTAGGTGGCCCACCTCATCTAAGTCACAGCAAGCACCAAACAAGCAAAATGCTTCTTCCCAGTCCTATGTAACAACAGTGGGGGACCTGATGCTCTCTAGATACTGTTAAACTCCAGTCAACCCCAGTCATCATGGCCAATTGATGAAACTAAGTCTACTGCCCAAGTGGTGACTGATAGGCAAATTCAAGGTCTCTGCTCTCCCTTTCTCATTTTCAGAACAGAACTTTGAGTTGCTTTAAGAAAAACTGACAAGTACAATGATTAACAAATAATGAATTTGACAGAGCAACCCTTTAAAGAGGACAGTTTCAAGTTTTGAAGCTGAAGATAAAGTCATCTCCTACTGAAAAAGGAACATGCATCTCAATGGTATAGAAAACAAAGAACAACCCAGACAATAATCATACAACGCAAGATGGAAAGTAACATGAAAATAACTATCAGATTTTGTATGTTGAAGTAGCACACTGTACTCAACAGCCCTTCTTGTGTTCCTAAGGTAGTAAATATGTTACCTGGCTCAGGCTTCACATCTTCAGGATACAGATGCGAGCTCACATGGCAACTTGCCTCCAACCCCGTCAAAGGAAATGTTCTAGCCCAGCTTCCTATCCAAGCTAGTTTTCTATTAACTCTTTTTAGATCAAAAAGCATGCCATCAAACATCCCTCTGCCTGTAGTGCTGATGTGCTATAACCTAGAGTTGCCACACCTCTGGAATATCCTGGGCATAGCTGGAATATGGCCATTGGAAGCAGTGTCCAGGTGGGAAAATCCAGATATATAGCAACCGAAATCCGAAGTCTAGATGTTGCTCAAAAAAGCTCAACAACTGTTGTGTCTGGATTTTCACTTTTTGTAATATGGCAACCCTATCTTGTAAAAACTGGGGAAGATTTCTTACAATATATAGCCTGTTTTCCCACCAATGACACTCAAGGCAGCAAACAATTTATTTAGGCTGTGCACATGCTATGCATTTAAAGCACATTCAAAACACACATTCTTTCCTTCAAATAATTCTGGGTACTGCAGTTTGCCTGTCACCTAATTAAAATGCCCAGCAACCTTTAATAAACTACCATGTCCAGAATTCCAGGAGGGAAAGGATGTGCTTTAAAGGTATGGTACACACCCATAGGGTGGGATCCAGGTGGCGCTGTGGGTTAAAGCACTGAGCCTAGGGCTTGCTGATCAGAAGGTCGGCGGTTCGAATCCCTGTGACAGGGTGCGCTCCCGTTGCTTGGTCCCAGCTCCTGCCAACCTAGCAGTTCGAAAGCACGTCAAAATGCAAGTAGATAAATAGAAACCGCTACAGCGGGAAGGTAAACGGCATTTCCATGTGCTGCTCTGGTTTGCCAGAAGCGGCTTTGTCATGCTGGCCACATGAACTGGAAGCTATACGCCGGCTCCCTCGGCCAATAATGCGAGATGAGTGCGCAACCCCAGAGTCGGTCACGACTGGACCTAATGGTCAGGGGTCCCTTTACCTTTACCTTTTACACACCCATAGGAAAATAAAAGAGGAATACAGGAAAAAAACCAATCTGAAAAAGGTCACCACATAAAAAAACAACCCAGGCGATAATGAATATATATCAGCTGTACTGATAAGTCAAAAGCTTCTCTAAACTCAGAAGTCTTCATTTGGTGGACAGACCCACAGGGTGGGGGGGAGACCACCCTCTCATTTTCCTGATAAATGACACACACTATGAAAAGAGACACTGCCATTATCCATCTTTGGGATGGGATGGAGCAAGCTACAAAATTAAGTCATGAACACTTGAGGTATCTCAGCTAACCCCTTCCTGTTTGTGAGCTTTACCAGAAACCCAGGACTCTTGCAAGCTTTAACTAGCAGAGACCATCTGGCATTTATATTCTGCCCTAAAATAAGCTGATCAGGGGAAGTTCCAGGAAAGGTTATCCAGCAGAAGTCTAGAGCCAAGCTCTTGCCAGGAAGCAGCCAAACTCAACCTAGTACACCCTGATGTCTTTGGGTGCCTCAAGACTGAATCCCACTCCAAAATAGTGACAATCCCACTGGGAAATTTAGGTTGTGCAATTGAAGCAGATTTGAAATTCTTGTGCAACAAACCATTACCCCCCGCCCTCCACAAACAAAACTTTTTGTAATAAGGGAAATGCACTGGAAAGTGCGTGAATTTGCTTGACTCATCATCATCTAATCTTCCCACAAATTTTGTGCAACAAATCAAGATGAACGCTGAACGAAACAGGTTGTCTGGAAGCGATCAGAGACTACCACTCCCGTCAGCTCCAACCATTAGTTAACCTGGCTGGGGCTGACTGGAGTTGGGTGTCCCAACATCTGGTGGTCTGCAGGTTGGGGAAAATAAACCTTTATATGTTGAAACTGCCATTTAGATGACCCTACAAGAACAGAATTCAGCCTAGATTTTTAAAGAAAAGGAAAGCAGCATGATTGTCGGTCATTAGTACTACAGTGGTACCTCTACTTACAAATTTAATGCGTTCCGAACGCACATTCGTAAGTCAAAAAAAAAATTGTAAGTTGAATCCCATAGGAATGCATTGGGAGAAAAAATTCATAAGTCGAAGCAACCCTATCTAAAAATTCTTAAGTAGAAAAAATCCTATCTAAACCACATCCAAGATGGCGGACGGAGCTCCGTTCGTAAGTAGAAACATTCGTAAGTAGAGTTATTCGTAAGTGGAGGTACCACTGTATTGCACTTTGAGCATGAAAAGGATTTAGGTCAGGAGACACTTTTTAAATTCACAGCTACACATGCTGCAGCTTGTTTATATGATCACCCCCATACAGCAAACTGCTTTGACCAAATGTATTTACATGATTAAAGGGATTAATCTGGAGCCGAAGTAAGATCACCCCGGGAGCACTGAGGTCTCTTGCCTTTTGAGGGCTGCCTGCACATAAAGGGATAAGAGCACTCAAGTGTCCACCATAAAAGAAGGGGTTAAGATACATGCCTTGCAGGTCCCATGTCTGATCCCGGGCATCTTCAGGTAGGCCTGGGAGAGACCCTTGGTCTGAAACCCTGGCCTACCTGAGTACAGTACCAGTCTCAGGCAGGGTGCACAGTATTGAGCTACTTCGAACAATGGTCTGAATCGTCGTAAGGCAGCTTCTGGTTTTCGTAGTGGTCACTTCAGGGAAGCAAATTCCAGAGGGAGCACCATTTTCCTGCCTCCATCAGAGTGTATCCTTAAAAGGTCAGCAACCTTTTTCAGCCATGGGCAGACCATGTGGTGGGCCGACTATATTGGGCGGGGGGATGAACGAATTCCTATGCCCCACAAATAACTCAGAGATGCATCTATATATATAAAAATGTAAAAATCGTGAAATTCCGTTCGACACTTTTCTCCGTAACCGCTTGACCGATCGTCCTGAAATTTTGACACAACGATCCAGGCCACTCCTAGAGCGTTGTTGGGGGCAAAAATCCCTCAAATCGCACACCTGCCCAGGTGCAGACCTGCTTTTCTACCAAGTCAAACAGCGCCCTCAAGTGGCGTAGTACCCTCCTCCACCCCCTCCCTTCCAGAGAAATCTAAGCCACACCCACAAACCAAATGACAACATCTTCAACCAAGCAACTGAAATACACCAAGGCAGCCATTTTATCTAGGCCTTTGTTTTAGGCCCCTGACAGGCTGACAGGCCTCCACTAGGCCTGGGGAGGGGGATAACCCACAGCAACACACTTGGGGGCACGGCAAGGGGTTTTTACTTTACAATTTAGCACCACTACCGCAAAAAAATCCACAAGACAAAAATAAATATGACTTATTTTATGGGTATGTCTTATTTTAGGAGAAACAACTGATTGTAAGCCTCTGTGTCTTTTTTTTTTTATTTTTAAAAAACAACCATTCACTTTCTCTCCCCAGTTTAAGTCCTCAGATATTTGCAGTGCACCCCCCCCCCATTTACAATTTCCTACCTTCCCCATGCCACTTCCTGGGTTTTTTTATGGAACTGAACTCGGGTACTTTAGAACACACCTTCTGTTGCCAGGCCCTTGCAGGGCCAGACAGAGGCCTGGGCCAGGTAGATAAGATAATGTGTCCCTGTTTTTAACCCTTTTGTTACTTTTTTCATTTTACTGATTGTGAATATGCTGACCGAGGCCCGCTTTGGATTCGGAGGCCCGTGCCAAGTGGCCCATATGATCCCCCTCCTTCTGTCTGGGCCTGTCTGTTGCTACAGGGCTGTGGGGCTTCGCTATTTGCCCCCCCTCCCCGGGTTGGGATTCTTTAAGTAGTTCTCTGGGTCTCAGGGCACATCATCACCCCCGATCCTTAATCTAAACATATAGAAATGTTCACGATGCGTGTGCAGGGGCCAATGTATGGAGATACAGGGGGGAGGGGACAACAGAGGGCTCAGACAAAAGTAAATACTGGGAAATGGAACCCAGAAACTGACAGTTCCTTTTTGAGGGTGGGGGCCAAGGTATGGAGATGCAGGGGGAGGGGCCAACACTCCCCAGGGACAACAGAGGGAAGGGTATCCTACGGAAACACAGGGATGAGCTGGGGTGGAGGGAGGAGGGGCAGGATACGTCATGGATCGTGATGGGGGGATCACAGGAAAGAACCACAGCAACGCGTGGCCGGGTCAGCTAGTTTTAAATAAAAGGACACATTCTACTCATGTAAAAACACACTGATTCCTGGACCGTCCGTGGGCCGGATTGCAAAGGCAATTGGGCCGCATCTGGCCCACGGGCCTTAGGTTGCCTACCCCTGCCTTAAACTGATCAAGTGAGGGATGTCCTTCTGGGATTCTCTCCCCCCTCCAATAAAAGAGTCCAGAGATCGGCACAAGCCTTGCCATCAGGTTAGTGTCACCTACCCCACAGGGACTGCTTTAAGAAGATGCCCCCATTGGCTGGGTCTCCCAGGGTGCTGTGCTTTTACACTGAACATCGGAACAACAGAAGGAACTTCTGATCATACGGCTTTATCAGTTTTAAACAGAGCCCTTGGCAGGGAGTTACATGCCCTTTCTGGCTCATGCCTTCTCCATACATGGTCATCATTTGCAGACAAGTGGAGAGGGAAGGAAAATAAGAGCAAATGGAAGCTTGCTTGCATATTGCGCCTGCATCCAAGCTGCATTCTAGAATGGGGCAAGAGGCTAGTGGCAAAAGCAAGATACTCATCTGAACTATGTAGAACCTTTGGATGAGACTCCTATCAGCTGGTAAGGCGGCTTTGGGTAAATTAAACCCCAGTCTCCAGCTGCTGTTAGACCACTCACTGCTCTGGATTACAGATTTGAGCCTCACTCCTAGTCAAGCCAAACCACATGTCCAAAGCCAAGAGCTTTGTATTTCGGGTCAGCGGTGCCTTGTTTGGATTTGCTGTGCCCTGTTGCAGCCTTTCCCAACCTTGAGTCCTCCAAAGGTGTTGGACTGTAACTCCCAATAGCCCCCTCCAGCATGGCCAATGGGGGGGGGGGTAATGGGAACTGTAGCCCAGTATCTAGGGAAGGTCATGAATTTACAACTATTATTAAATTTAAAGACTGCCCTTCTCCCCATAGGAGTCCATTTATATATAAAAACCAGTTAACAAAATTCTGTATGTGTACCAATTATTAATATAAAAAAGATTTAAAGCATTCCACGTTCAGGGCAAGTCATGGTTTTCCCCAAAGAATCCCTGGGAACTGTATTTTGTTAAGGATGCTGAGAGCTCTTAGGAGGCCCCTCACAGAACTTTATGTTTCCCGGCACCCTTAAACTATATTTCCCAGGACATGGCGGGAGGGAGCCATGTGTTAAAGTGGTATAAAAATGCTTTAAATGTATGCTGTGGATTTGACCCAAGATACATTAGCTTCAGAGTCAGTCATACACATCACCAGACTAATGGTGATTCCTTCCTGTAAGGTGTGACTTTTCAAAGTTGAAACTAGTAAGCAAGGCCAAGGGTGGCTCTGCTTTGTTTACTTCACCAAGTTGAGGAAGAAACAGTTAATTTGGTTAATGTTTTACACTCAAGCCTTGCCCACCTGTTGCTGTTACCAAGGCCACATTCACACAATACACTTAAATCATTATGGTACCACTTTAAACCGTCAAGGCTCCACAAATAACTCTAGCTCTGTGGAGGGAAATAGGGGTCCCTGTACAAATTTCAGTACCCTTAACAAATCACAGCTCCCAGAAATCTTTAGGAGAAGCCATGACTGTTTAAAGCTGTACCCAGCGCCAGATTTAGGGTGGTGCAAGCGGTTCCCTTGTACAGGGCACAGAGTCAAGAGGGGCACAAAATAATAAATAAAAACCAATTGTTGTGAAAGTAGTAAATATTTTTTGCCAATTTTTGTCCAAGCTCAGAAGCAAATTCTGCCCCTGCTGTATCATAGTGCTTGAAATGTACGGTATTAATGTGGCCTTAAAAATGTAGAGGTAAAGGGACCCCTGACCGTTAGGTCCAGTCGTGACCGACTCTGGGGTTGTTGCACTCATCTCGTGTTATTGGCTGAGGGAGCCGGTGTATAGCTTCCGGGTCATGTGGCCAGCATGACTAAGCGACTTCTGGTGAACCAGAGCAGCGCACGGAAACGCCGTTTACCTTCCTGCTGTAGCGGTACCTATTTATCTACTTGCACTTTGACATACTTTCGAACTGCTAGGTTGGCAGGAGCTGGGACTGAGCAATGGGAGCTCACCCTGTCACGCGGATTCGAACCGCTGACCTTCTGATTGGCAATCCCTAGGGCTCAGTGGTTTAACCCACAGCGCCACCCTTAGGCAACAGCAGCAAAACCGAGTTCTGCAGAGGTGGTGGGCAAGTTGGACAACCATCCTTGTTTTTCCAAATCACAGCAGGTCTAGCTATTGCAATTAAAACCAGAATGTGGATGGGGGAAATCACTGACCTGACAAGGGGAGATTTTGAACATGAAGAATGGCTCTTCCAAGAATGAACAGAAGATGCTGAAGTAAGCTGCATTCAAATCCAAACCTCAATAGCTCTCGGGCTGTGCCTACACTATAACTTCAAAGCACAATCTTTCTCTCAGAGAATTCTAGACACTGTAGTTTACTCACCCAGAGGTACAATTCCCAGCAACCCTTAACGAACTACAATGTATGTGATTGTGACTCTTCTTGTATTCAAAGCCATATGGAAGACCTGGGACACACACACCCCAACAAATAATTTATTTGTTTTCCAATATTTTCCCAATAATAACCCGATTAAAATACCAATTAATTCGGCTTAAACTGATGGGGTTTGGAAAGGGGTTTTTGGGAGCCGAGATAAAGGAATGTGGTGTTACAGACAAAAAACCACTGAAAAAGAAATGGGTGCTTCTCTGTAGTGAATATAACACAGCTTTTGAGTTAGTCAAAATGAACAAGCAACTCTCAGCAAATCTGAAAGGTGTGCACCTATTGTCTGGCATAAAGGGAGAGAGGTTTCACCCATACCTATTCTCCTTCCCAACCTTGCTAGTAAACCACAGGGAAACGTGGATTCAAGCTCTGTTTTCAAGCAGACAGCAATTATTTCAGCTAGGCTCTTGCCTAGAATTGTGATCCAGTTGCAAAGTTTGGAGCCAAAGAATTGTGATCCAGTTGCAAAGTTAGTTGTGAGATCTCTGCGATGAAAACAATTTCTCTCAACTCCTAAGTTCTAGCATTCTTACAAAAGGAAACACCCGACTAGTCATAAGAGGCACACCTTTTGATTTAATGGATTTGTTTGGTTAAACAATAAGCTGTTGAAACATGGTTTGCCTATGGATTCGAGGTCTGAACAATTAGAACTGTTCTCATGAAGAGTTGATGGTTTGTTTGTTTTTTAAAAAAGCACTAGGAACACCTGCACATTTGGCACACATTGAAGGTCCCCACAAACACGCTTGTCCTCCAGATGCAATACAACAGGCAACAATCCCATAACAGGAAGGCATTTGCCACCAATATATCCCAAGAATGCAATGCCTGGAGAGCCAGCTCAACAGCTATAAGTGTAAAGATAAGCACTGTAGACCAACAGGAGCAAGCATCCATCAGAGGTCAACAAGGACTAGCCATGGAGCCTGTGTACTTCACGTTCCACTGTTTGGCCTAGAAGAATGGCACATGGTCGATACATGGCTATCAAGATGCAAGAGCCAATCTAGGTATTGGGTCCACATATATCTTTTCCTCACAGCACAGGGTAATGGGAAGAGCATAGGAAGGAAGCTGCCTTATACAGAGCCGGACCATCGCTTCATCTCTCTCAGTGCTGTCTATACTGACTGGCTGTGACTCACCAGGGGTTCTTTCCAAGCCCAAACTGGAGATGCTGTGGATTGAGCTCAATACCTTCTGCATGCAAAGCAGATGCTCTAACCCAGGCATCCCCAAACTTCGGCCCTCCAGATGTTTTGGACTACAATTCCCATCATCCCTGACCACTGGTCCTCTTAGCTAAGGATCATGGGAGTTGTAGGCCAAAACATCTGGAGGGCCGCTGTTTGGGGATGCCTGCTCTAACCTCTGAGCTACAATCATGCCACCCAGTGTTAGAAACTCATATATATAAGCTAGGCACCCAACGGCACCTTAAACCTGGATTATGGTCGTCAAAATGGATTGTGTATTCACCAGGGGGTTGGGTTAGATGACCTTGGGGGTCTCTCCCAACGCTATGATTCTATGATCTCAACTACATTGCTTGACGGTAGCTTGCTCTTACAACAATTCACTTGTTCCAGTAGGCAAGAAGGAGAAACACACATAGGGGAAGTGGAAACAGTATTAACTATGGACTAAGACAGATGTTTTAAAACTGTGGCTGCCATCCTGGCATCGAGAAATCTCCACGTAGTTACAACTGGACCCATGTCAGTAGTAAAACACGCCTGGTGCCTGGCTACCTTTGAACACTGATGTCATCAGATGCATCTTTGGACTAGCCTTCACCCCTAGGTAATCCACTCCTCCTTTCATTGCAATATATTGTAAGTATCTCCCCCACCCCCACTCTCTCTCTCTCACACACAATATGATGTATAAACTTCAAACCACAACTTGTCCATATAGGGATGCATGAATGATGGAGCTATGGCTGTTCTGCACTGAGCAGAGCATGAGCTTAGTATGTAAAAGGTTCCAGATTCAATTCACAGCATCTGCAGTTAAGAAATCAGATAGATGTTTATAGACACAGACAATACTGAGCTTTGCAGAGCAAATGGCAGCAAGTCCATAGAAGACACTTTCATTTGGAAGCCAAAGAGCATTGTGAGTGGGGAATATTGTCTCTCTTGCAAGTCAACCTGTTGTCTTTGTCCATACTATGAGTTCCCTGAAGTGGGCAGTGGATTCCTTTCATTGTGTTTTAACTTATGGTAGTGGTAAAATCCAACAGTTCTGAAGCAAAGAGGAATCTGGTAAAATTAATTTGGGCAGCGGGGCTTAACATGCAACACCCTGCACTATGTCAAGGCTTCTAACTTTTCCCAAGGCAAAGCTGTGCGCAATGCATACGCAGATTACATAATATTCTGCGCCAAGAGAAAGCCAAATTCCATGACCTGCATAAAACAAGCAGAGCAAGCATGCAAGGCAATGATGTCCCTTTTGAGATGCTACAGCTGCCATCACCCAGAAACATTCCAAGCCTCTCTTCTCAACCATAACTGCTAGACATTGCGCTTCAGGAGTAAAAGCAGAGATTTTGAGATGCTGCTGCCCTTCACACCAAATTTCAGAATGTGCTCAGGCCCTGCTAAAAGGTGAATCTTCTGCTGGACCGTGCCTGGTCAAGCACTTTGAAGCAGACGTCTCAGTCCCCACTCAACCCAAATGCAGCAGTGTTTTGAAGCAAGTTTTATACATCCTAACCTAGAGTGCTCCCCATCCCCACTGCTTGACCATAAAGCCCCAAGTCTAAAATTAAGTAACTTTGCCACTGGTCGCTAGAACCTCACCCACAGGGCAGGTGCTGCCATTAAGCCAACTGGGCAGCCACCAAGGGCACAGATCTCAGAAGGGCACAGTACTCTGACCTTTGAGGGGCACAGTTTTATGCAGATTTATTTTTTCTTATAGCTGTTCATTTCTGATATATATTTTTCTACAAGACAACTGTTTTTGAAAATTGAAGCTAGCAATTTCTCTTGGTGGGTGCAGTTAGCCTTGCCTAGGGCGCAAAATAGCTTCACACCGTCACTACTCACAGTGCTCACAAGCTCAAAGCTTGTTCCTTTTCTAAAGAGCATGGGTTCAGCTCTTCTGCCCTTATGAGCAGAGTGGGGAACTGGAACTGGTCATCAAGCCAGAGAGTTATCTCCTCTGCCCCTTGTGGGCCACGTTTGACAGGAGGCATGGCTATCTAGCTGTCAGTCACCTGACATCACCATGACATCACAAGACTGTTCTGTCCCACATTTGAAGAGTCTCTTTCAAAGCGCTCCACGTGACGGTGCTTTGCGGGGTGGGGGACTTAGCAGCACCTGACTATCAGCTGGTTAACAGATATTGCAGACCATTTGGCAGGTACTGCCAATCAGCTGATTTGGACCAAATAGGGAGAGGCCCGGCAAGCATAATTAGGCCTTACCCCTGACATGGGTTTAACAAGGAACTCAACAGCAAAACCAAGCTCAAAACCTGGCAACTTAAAATGGTGAATACACCCCATGAGGGATGATTCACACACCTCTGCTTACAATGACCCAAAGGTGAAGCAGCAGCATAGCATAGGTTGCCGACGTCTGGGGTGAGGCAAGTGTTGCGCTCCCTATCCCCCAGCTGGGGTGGAGGTGCACGCCAGGGTGCGCATAGGGGCTCGGTTGGTGAATGGACAGCCACGTCCACACATGGAAGCAAAGCCAGCACCCTTGTGGCCAGGAGCACCGCCAGAAGCCTCAGGGTGACAGCTTTGAGGGGGCATAGGAGTGGGTTAAAATAGAAGCTCTACATATATGTTTCACAAATGTAGAGCCCACCGGCCTCCAATACAATACATTTAAGTATGAACTCACGAGATTCCCAGCAGCCTGAGATCTGTGTGTTCCAGTGAATCGCAGGTGTTAGCAATTGTGTGCTACCATTCCGTACACCGTTTTTTGATCTATGTATGCAGAAGGATGACTCGCGTACCCACAAAACTGGAACAAGGAACATGCCAATCGGCCCTGGGAGTGTTACCCGTTATGAAACAAACTGATGTTATCCAATTATGATGTTGGTAGTCTCTAGATTGCATTTACTGCAGCAAAGAGAAAGCAGCAGCCAGAGAGTGGGAGCCCCGGCTTCTTTCTGCCACTTGAACCAGGTCCGGGCAGGCTCACTCACCAGCAAAAAGCAGCTGCCATTGCAAATTGGCGCGGGGCTGCCAGGGCAGCGCGAGGAGCAAAATGCATCCCTCAAAAACACTGCCCCTATGTCCCCCCCTCCCCATGCGACACCACTGAGGTGAAGCCATGATGTCACTGACTCTATGCATAGCGGAAGCATGCAGAACTTTGCATCACACCCAGTTCTCAGCACATGTCCACCTTTCACACAACCATAAGATACGCATCTGAAGGAGTTGGGAGTCACAGCATAATGGGATGCCACTTATACTCTAAGGCAGGCATCCCCAAACTTCGGCCCTCCAGATGTTTCAGACTACAATCCCCATCATCCCTGACCACTGGTCCTGTTAGCTAGGGATCATGGGAGTTGTAGGCCAAAACATCTGGAGGGCCACAGTTTGGGGATGCCTGCTCCAAGGTCACCTGCCTCCTTTCAAATCTCTCCTGGAAATGTGGCTTTTCCACAAACCTAAACTCTCATCCCAGCTGAAACAAAGCCTAGAAGGACACAACATGCATTTGCTCTCCTTTCTTCCTTCATTTCTTCCATGGCCTATATTTCTCCCCTCATTGCATGGTGGTCTCCTACCACTGCAGTTTAACGCTGAAAGCTCTTTGCAGACGGGATCCAGGTCTTAATTATTAAATGCCATTAAAAGCATCATGTATGCTGTTGCTGCTGCAGCAGCAGCCTGCAGCCAGCCACATGCTTCATTTTACACGGAATCCAACCCATCTGGCTGGATCCACATCATGTCAGCATGAACAGGACACTTCAGTGAGCTCTTTGAAGGGAAATGGCAAGAGTCAGAGGCTTGTCAGAGCCTGGCTGTATACCGAGAACAGGGATCATGCATTAGCTGATATTCAATGAGATCAAGCCATGCCAAGGGCTGGAAGCCACACTGAGGTCAGAACCTAGGACAAGTATGGTCTATACCAAGAAACAATGGCATTGTGTTAGCAGGGGCAGGAGAGAGGAATCTCAGATCCGGGGGCAAAATGTGGCCCCCCCAAACCCCTCTATTTCGCCCTCAGAACCTTCCCAGGCCACCCTCCCCCTGAGCAGATATAGTGCCATTAAACAAATCTATTGTTTTACATTTGTCACATTTGGAATACTCTATATTGTACAGTTCTGGTTTCTACCCCTCTAAAAGGATAATGTAGAGTTGGAAAAGGTTCAGAAAAAGGGCAACCCACTTACTATGCAGATGGAACAGCACCCTATAAGGAAAGGTTGCAGCTCCTGGGACTTTCTAGTTTAGGGAAAGTTTGAGTAAGGGGCAACAAGATAGAAATTTTTAAAATTATGTGTGGCAGGGGGGAAGCGGATAGAGAAAAGTATTTCTCCCTCTCGTGTAACACTGGAACTTGGGTGGTTTTTGAAGAGGATTAGACCTCAGCATCAGGGCCGTCTTAAGCATGTCGGGTGCCCGGGCGCCGTGGTGCGATGATCGCTCCGGCGCCCCCGCCCCGTTTCTCACCGCGGCAGGCGGGCACAGTGCCGCTGCAGCAGGCACGGCACCCCCCTGGCGGCACCCCCCTTGCCCTGCTCAACATTACTTCTTGCTTGTCTGGATGGGTAACAGAAAAGGGTGGACAAGTTTGTCTAGAATCTAGTGCACTGTGCAAAAATAAAACTCACATTTGTTGCTCAGTTCACTTTGGCTCTGGCCCCACCCACAGCAGACATGTGGTCCCTAAAAGGTTGCCCAGAAAGGAATGCGGCCCTCTGGATGAAAAAGGTTTCCTATCCCTGTTGCCCTGCCCTACTGAATTCAATGGGACTTAATTCCAGGATAGCATGGTTAGGATTTCAGCCTAAACTGCTATATAGGAAGGTTACCCTTGCCAAGACTAACCTCCATTACGTTGGCTACGATGAACTGTGATAGCTCCATGTATGCTTCCGTGAGTTTGTTAAACAGAGGTTGGGCTACAAACCTGAGGTGGCATCACTTGTGTTTCTGAATGTCTGCTAGCTACACAAGAACTGGAAACAATAGACTTGCCTCTAAGTTAGCCCCAACATTGCATTTGAAAGATGTTCAGGGTCCAGCAACTCTTCTGCTGCAGCCTATGCACCAGAAAATGTCACCATGACACGATGCCTAGAGGTGCTTTCGGACAGAGGGTTCCATTTCTGCCTGTTCCCTGCAGTGGGAGACTGTCGCTGTCCCAACTTCAGAAGGTATAACCTTTTCTGGTGTGTAAGCATCTTCCTGGAATGGGAAGGACACAGCCCAGTGGACAGAGCTGTCTTCTCCCTTTCCCCAGTCCCTCATAGTCACGAGTCCCTTCTCTCAATTCTCCTATTCCCTTTCTCCTCCTCCTGTAGAAAGCAAAAAGTGAGCAGCTTTTCCACAGGAGGAAGCATACTATGGGCTCCTTTTAGAGACTTGGCATTCTGTACCACAATAAATTCATGGACAATAGATACTGCTGCACGGGGTGCAATAGGATGTTGACTTGCAAATAAAAATGATGCGTTAATTGATTCATTTATATACCACCCATCATCCTCCAGTTAGGATTTCAGGGTGGTACAGTACAGTGACTCGTATTATACTACAAGTTACAATAACAGACAAAGCTGCTTAAAACTTTCAAGTTCACATGTGTGGGTGCAGATGATTTTCTGGTCAAGGCCAAAAGGTTTGCAACACAACCTCCAGGGAAACCTATTTAGGGAGGGTATAAATAGTAAAGATAATAATAATAATATTCCAAAACCAGGGCTAACAATGCTGACAAAGCCCTTTCCACTTGTTAAGTTACAAACTTCTACTACAGGTACCCACCTTACTTCTGTGATTTCAAACTGCTTTGGAGTTTAATATTGTATTTCAATTGTTGTAACCCACCCTGGGACCTTAAAACAAAGGGTGGGAAATTAATAATGAAATAAATAAAGAGGCATCTGTAGAAGGTACTAAAGTCCACTCCATCAGATACTCTGGTCTACAAAAGCCATAATTGTGAACCACCCCGTGACCTATGGGTATAAGGCTATAAACAAATTTAAAAATGAATAATACACCACAATATTTCCACTACACCATACATATAAAGCACATCCAATACACACTTAAAGCGCACGACCCCCCCCCCTGAATCCTGGGAACTTTAGTTTAAAGGTACTGGGAATTGCAGGAGGTGGTGGGAGCTATGGTTCCAGGATTGTTGCAGGGGGAGTCAGTGCTTTAAATGTATGGTGTGGATCTGACCCGAAGTCCTTCAGGTTCCCCGAGAACCTTTGTATAGCAAGAACAAGCAACCTAGGTACCTCCACCCCAAAGTTCTTTCCATGGAAGGAGTTTTTCTACAGGCAAAGGATTTAGCTCCCTCGCCAACTGTTTGTTTCACTTGTAGATTGTTGTTTCCTGGGAGAATGGAAAATAGATATATATTTACCTGGCCAAGTCCCTTTAAGAGCTGCAAATACAGCAAACGGTAAGTATAGGGCAATTAAGAATGTATTATTTGGACAATCAGAACATCATTTGGTATTACTGTTTATTATACAGTGGTACCTCGGTTTATGAACACAATTGGTTCCGGAAGTCTGTTCATAAACTGAAGCGTTCATAAACTGAAGCAAACTTTCCCATTGAAAGTAATGGAAAATGAATTAATCCGTTCCAGACGGTCCGCGGAGTAAGCGTTCATAAACTGAAGCGAACTTTCCCATTGAAAGTAATGGAAAGTGGATTAATCCGTTCCAGACGGGTCCGCAGAGTACTTAAACTGAAGCGTTCATAAACTGAAGCATGGGTGTAATTGGTTCCGGAAGTCTGTTCATAAACTGAAGCGTTCATAAACTGAAGCAAACTTTCCCATTGAAAGTAATGGAAAATGAATTAATCCGTTCCAGATGGGTCCGCAGAGTTCATAAACTGAAAATTCATAAACCGAGGTGTTCATAAACCGAGGTTCCACTGTACGTATATCTTTTTCCAGGGGGAGGAGCTCCACCAAACCAGATTATAGGCCTCAAATTGGTTTCACTAGGCTTCGCATTATAGCAGATAAACCTCTGTGTGCCCACTTGGCTCTGCAGGGTGTAAAAAAGTCTAGTGTAACAAGGTCATTTCCACTATGAGGTGGAAGAAAGCCACCCTTATGAGCGGTGCACCCCTGCCCCCAATACATACAGGGAGAAAGACCTTCCTATTACATAGAAAACTGTGTTCCCACTACAGCAGGAGATGCCAACTATTTGGGGGCCAGTGGGGACATCTGGAACCTTGAGAAAGGGCAGTGAGCAGCAGACCCCAAAATGGCTGCAGTGGGGGAAAAGGTGTGGCATAATATAAAATGGCTGCCAAAACAAAAAATTGTGCCCCCGTACACATACACACGACCAGCTGTTCCATGAACAGGCAAAAGGCACTTTCAGAGAGAGCCTCTCTGAAACTCTCCTCTGTTCAGGACAGATGGATTGATGGCTTCCACTTAAGTCATCAAGATAAATGTTGGTGTGCTTAAAGAGACATTCGGTGTAAGAAGCTGAGCCAGTCCAAGCAAGAAGGAAAAGCAACAATCTCTTGAGCATTGGGAATTCTTGAAGTGGTATTTACAAAGACCTTCTGTGGGCATCATGCGTGTGTGTGTGTGTGGAGGGTAATGGCACGCCCACTGCTGCCCACTGGAGACCCTTGCCTTATAGGGAAGGGCCTCAACCTTATAACACCTTAGGGCATAATCCTAAAGACGTCAGTCCTGCTGAATTCAATGGTGCTTACTCCCAGGTATGTGGGGTTTGGATTGCAGCCTTATCTGAAACATTGAGCATTGTGGTTCATCCAACCCTTCCTGGAATTATTCATGCAATTCTATCTAAGGTGACCATGTTATCTGAAGTCTGAATTAGTCCTTCCCTATTCATGAAGGCTTCTTGGAGTTCCAGGCTTCCACCTATCACATTAAAAACAACAAACAAACAACAACAACAACAGCAACATATCCTTCCTCTGTACTCTAGGGGTGAGGAACTGTAGCACTCCCAGTCCTACTGGACCATACAACTCCTCTCACCTTTGACTACTAGCCATACTGGTTGGGAGGAATCGAGTCCAACAACATCTGGAGGCCACCAGGTTCCCACTTGCATCCAGAGAACATGAGTATTGCTGCATTAGACCAGAGGCCGATCCCGTCTAGCACCCTGCCTCCCACAGCAGCCAACCAGAAGGGCAGGGTGACGGCACAGCCAATCTTCCCATATTTCATCATGTAGTTAAGAGTCAGACCAGCACCATTTGGAGAATTTAACTGCATAGCCAGGGAGGGGCAGTTGCATGCCTTCAATGACAGTTGCAGAATCTCTGCAGCAAGGTGGGGGAGAAGGATTTAAAGATGCAGTACAACTGGCAGGGAGGGTCCCTGCATAACATTTGCGACCAGCAATGAGACCCACATACCAGTATATGTAAATACACTTGTAGTGCACTTCAGAAAACAAGCACACAAATATCTTCTTTGGTGAGCATGTCCACATAATTCCACTTGTTCATCAGTAACTGCGGAGAACTCCTTTAGCTAATCCGTTTTCCCTCAGTTTACAGATACAAACCCCCAGCGGTTACACACTACATCACTTGTCCACAATTTGCACTATTGGAGAACCAGAAAAGCTACTACCGATATACTTGACAGCATTTGGAACCCCCTGTGAAATAAAAATAAATAAAACATGGTGAACACACAGCACGTCATATTGAAATAGCACTGATCTCAATCATAGCATCAGTCATAAATTCATACTACTTTTCCTTCCAGAGAAATCAAGTTAAACCCTGATTGTATGTTGCGCCAAGTAAACTATCACTAAGTATGTTTAAACATACTTTGTACTTAAATGCAGGAAAACATTCTCAAATATATAAATGTTGACCTCTGAATTCCACACCTTTAGGAGCAGCTCAAACAGAACTACTGAATTTCTTAGCAATAGGAAGCATATAACAGAGCACATAACAGTAAACCATATTCTGATCTGTTAATGTGCCTGAGAATGCTCAACTACCTTCTCCGCCCAAAATTAACTATGTAAGAAACAAAGCAAGCTGCCATCAAGCTCAGTATTGTCTGCAGCAACTGGCAGTGCCTTTCCATGATTTCAAAATGGGTCTCTTCCCAGGCCAACCTAGTTAAACCCTGGGGATTGAACATGGCATCTTTGGTAGGCAATGCAAATACACAGACCTTCCCTTAGAGAATCACACATGCTAAGTTTACTGCAGGGATGGGTTAAGTATTTGGTCCACTTAAATTTTATTACAACCCCTGTGCCCTCTAATGTGTTAAATTTGAAAAGCAGGACTACATGCTCATGGCAATCTAGATTAAGTTAAATTTTAATGCATAGTCACGGCAATACACAAATGCCTTTCTGAATGAGTTTAAAGCCCACTTAATACTGTATACTGGAGACGGCAGGCAAAAACCACTTCAGATTTACGGAGAACTTTCCAAAGTCTCACTTGAATGACTGGACAAGTCCACAATGACATAATATAACCGCACATTTTATTCATCACTTCATTTAACCTATTTCATGCAAAAAAAGTTATAAATTTATATTTATAACTTTTGCTACTTGTTTAAGTTTGTACAGTTCATGTATTTCATAGCTGCCATCTTTTATATATTGAAGGCAAAATAAAATGACATCAACATCCACCTACTACACATTTTTTGCTTGAATCCCAGTATACCGGCAGACACTAAGCAATATGCTAGAAATTGGCCAGTTGCCGACTTTGGACAGGCAGCTACTATTTCCATCCAGCCCATTCCCTGCTTTAAAGTACCTAAGACTACAGAACTAGAAATGGTGTTAACACAAAATGCATACAATCAGAATTGTGCCTCCTACATGGTTGGCCTAGCAAAAAACCTCTGAACTGCCAGGCGTTTATTTGGCGATTTGCAAGTTCTAATCTAGGACATGCCACCAAGTCAGACCAGTTCAGTTACAATGGAAACTGAAGGCTTGAGCGCATCCTTCAATCCCAGATGCAATGGACTATTCTGGCTGATGTTGTTTTTAACAAGCTTCAGCCCAATCCATCATATTACTGTTCTGTGGCCCTACATAAACACCTTGAGGCTTAGCAATGACCTGCTGCCCTGTGGACAAAGGGGGGCATTTCTGCCTCCTGTACACACAAGTAAGGCAGCTAAGATACAGAAAGTGTTAGAAGCAGCCTGTCATGAACCTTTGAGGCTTTGCCGGCAAATTGATCCCAGAGCCCTCCGAACCATATATAAGCATGCAGCTATTTCAATAGAATTAAGACACTGTACAGTACTGTTTTAACAGGGTTACCTAGTCTATGAGAGAACATCAAAGGAGGACAAGCCAACCCAAATGAGGCATATCACATAATAGGTTCAATAAAGTGTTTTTTTGTGGGGGGGGGGGAGAGCCACCAAGCTTCTTAGATTGCAGGCACAAGCAAAGTATTAGCAATAGGTTATTCCCATTTCTTCTGTGCACATATTAAGAATGTAGAGTTTTTACAATGTTTGGAAGGGTTTAGGACCAGAATGGCCGCCATTCTGCGCCAAGAAACCTACACAGCTATTTTTCAGAGGGGTGGGGGTGGGGAGGAAGACAAGTAATCGACTGCAGCAGCCCAAGGGGAATTGAGGTTTCTTGGCATTTCAAGAGCCACGCACGCAAAATGGAGGCAACCGGGTCCTAATACATACATATTTGGCTTGATATGGCTCATACTACAGCTACTTACTTTGTACAAACAGGTATAGAAAACTACAAATGCTTGAGTGTGCCACAAAAAGGAATTTTCACAGGGAACCTGCACTACCTAATGAGGAGTCTGTGTGACCTGCTCAGATCTACGATAGCCAGTCAAGGACATACAGTCATCTTCACAAGGCGGTGGTGATGCAGACAAGAAATGGAGAAGACTAGATGGGAGCAAGCAGAAGGGAAGCCAACGACAGGTTCTCCATTGCAAGCCAAGTCCAGGAGCCACAAGGTACCAGACATCCCATTCCTTGGCCCTTTTGCTTGGGATTAAACTGTTAGGATGGTTGTTTCCAAAGCTTTCCCCAGTTCCAAACTAGGAATTTAAGACTTGGATATAGGCATGACTCAAATTTCTAAAGTTCGCAGAAGTGACCTGCTTTGTTAGTTTGGGCTGTTCTTTTTAATTTTGGTTATAATATTTTCATAAAATTTAAAAATATACGCTACTGCATCTGGATTGTGACTACACAAGAGGAACCAAGGAACACCTAGATGTGGAGGAGGAGGAGGAGAGCCAAGCATCCATCTGCTTCTTCCAAGCTACGCCAAGGTCCAAAGCCAAGCTCTAAACCAACAGAGACGCCCATGCAGCGTCTAGTCTTAATAGGCACTGCAGGGTTTTATGAGTAGGAAGTGCAGGTTTGGTGCTCCAAAGGCTGTTTGCTCAGTAGTTTGCTACTAGTTAAAGGGAGGCACCACAGGTTAAGTAAGGAGGCCACAGGTTAACTAAGGAGGTAGCAGACAGGAGGAGAAGGCTTTCGGAAACCCTCCATTTTTTCCCAGTAAAGCCACCCGTAGGCAGCAGTCGCCACCACCAGCTGCCTGCACAAAGGAGAGACTTCAAGAACCAACAGCACTCCTCCCTAGGAAGACTAGGAGAAAAGGGATGCATTCCTGTTTTACCACTCCCATAGCGGATGCATTTTAAAACAAACTTTCACCCAGCCCAGAAAACGGTCATAGGCCTTTTGCTCGCAAAGTCAAGAAACCACAAAAAGTGAGCAAGAGGCATTTTCGTTGGCCCAGGGAAAGAGCACGCACACAAGAGGAAAACTTCAGGGAAAACCGGCCGCCCTCCTCACCATGCAGCCCAGCCTTTTCCCCCCTCCGAGCCCGCAGACCTTGGCCAACCCAAAGGAAGGCGCATCCCCGACGGGGCTCTCCCCCCAAAAAGACCCTACCTCTTCCTCGAGGCTGTTGCTGCTGTGCTCATTCTCCTTGGGCAGATTGCTCATGGTGGGTGCAGGGCAAGTCCGAGGAAAGCAAGGCAGGGGGGCTCGCGTGCTGGTCCTGGGCGGCTGCCTCGCCTTTCTCCTTTCTTTTGCGCCTCCTCCTCCTCCTTCTTCCCCCTTTTATTCTCCCCTCAGAGGGGAGCGGAGAGGGCGAGGGTCTGCCTTAAGCGGGGATAAGGTGGGGCAGGTGCCTGGTGCGAGCCGGGGACAGGGGGGAGGCAGGTAGGTAGGTGCCCGAGGGGTGTCTGAGGACAAGGAAGGGGTCCCGACGTGCGCTGGTGCTGTGCAGGTGGGCGCGGGGGGAAGTGCGGCTTATTTGACGCGCCCCAGGCTCACATCCAGCTGGCTCGCGCCGCCGGCCAATGAGCGGCGAAGGGGGCCAACGAGCTGCAGCTGCTGCCGGGCCCCGCGCAGCCCGCGCTTCTCGCCTCAGCTCTTCAATTGCGCGCACCCACAGGGAGCGCCCGCCCGGCCGGGGCGGGGCGGGGCAGCCAGCCCAGCCCCTCGCCCTGCATCACCGTCGCCAGGGGAACTCGCGAGCCAATCCCGGCCGCCGCCGGCTGCAAACTTTCTTCGGCCCTCGACGGGTGTCCATTTTTCCCTCTCCTTCCCTCTCTCTCTCCCCCCCCTTTGCTCCTTCCTCCGCGAAACTTTTTAAACTTTGATGAACTCGCCTGATTGAACTTTCTTAAAGGGCTCGCGCGCGCTTCTTTCTTTCTGCCCCTCCCATCTCCCGAGAGGAGTTTCCTTTCCCCGAGGGGGCGAGCCAAGTGCCCACTCCCAGCGCTGGGGACCCCCTCAGGTGGGCAGGTAGCCTGGGTGCCAACTTGAATACAATATGCGGGGGCGGGGATGCAGGTAAGCACCGCCCCGCATAATCGATCACAAGACGCAGCACAGGCACACCGTTTGATTGGCACATCAACTTTGGGAGGGCAGCCCCGTCAAATATTTTATGGGGGGGGAGCGAGGTCCTTAGGAGTTGGGCAGGCAGGCAGGCAGTTCTCCTGTGCAAAGCGCTTTGCAGAAGGCCAGTCCGTACCAAGTGAGGGCCCGTCAGGGCTTTGGGGCAGACCGTCTAAGACGCCCCGCCCCCACAGTCGAACAAACAGAAGAAATTCACAAACACACGCGCCCTACCCAAAAGGCGACAGCGGTAAAACACGTTTTAAAGTAACGCAAAGCGAGTGCCGTCTAAAGAGCAGCCCCCTCCCCCTCTCTAAGAGTATTTAAATGTCTCAATTAAAATCACTGGGCTTCTGATAGTAGGAGCTGAGGGAGCAGGACGGGACAAGGGACTCTTCTGGTTTTCGGGGTGGAGGCAGAGAACTGCCCTTTCTCAGGGGTCCGGCGGGCATTTTTAGACAACCGCTCCACAACCCTATTTGAGAGTGGATTTACAGGCGCCCCGAGAACTCCCCCTGGAAGGAAGTTGGAGGGCGCCCTTCTCCCCCGCATTCCATTGGTGCATTCCGTCGAAGTATTTAATGTACATGTTAGAATTCGAACTTTTAAATGTAAAGCAACAAGGCTGCATAAAATTAACAACAACAACAACAACAACAACAACAACAACAACAACAACAACAACAACAACAACAACAACAACACGTGTGTACATGGGCGTAGCGGGGGGGGGGCACACCGTCTTTCTCCAATGTTTTGTTCGAGGGCCGCCAGAGCATGAGCAACCCAAGTGCCGCAGCGAAATGAGGGGCGAGGTGGGAGGCGCGGAGGCGACATGGACCAAACTTGTGTTTAGGGAGCTTGTAGAATCAGGGAATCCAAGGGACCCCGAGGGTCATCTAGTCCCTGCAACTCAGAAATCTCAACTAAATAATCCATGACAGGTAGCCATCCAACCTGGGGGAGCCTAGGGTTCAAATCACCACTCAGCCACGAAGCGCGCTGGGGTGTGTGTGTGTGTGTGTGTGTGTGTGACCTTGTTGTCTGTCACGCCCTTCCTTTCAGCCTAACCCCATCTCGTAGGGGGGAGAAACATGTACGCCGCCTCGAACTTTTTGGAGAAAAAGGAAGGATATAAATGCAACAGAAGTATAAAACTATTAAAAGGCAACTTTTGCAATTGTATTAAATTTGAATTAATTATATGTTTTTGAAAACACTAAAAAATCAATTGGAACAACAACAAGAAGAACGCCAAAACGTCGGAAGTGTACAGCGGGCGCTGAAGGTCAACCAGTCCACGCCCCCCGAGCGCCCCCCCAAATCCCAGATCTCCGGCGGGGCTCATCCTTCCGCCCTTCGCGTCGTTTGACCTGTTCCGTTTACTTAGATGCGTCTGCTCAGGTCCCTGCGATGCATCAAGCCTCGGCCGACCCCCCCCCCCAGCTGCCTCGACGACGTGTGATGAAGCCCAGCCACTGCAGAAGCTCGGGGTGGTGCGTTGGGGTCCTGGGAGGGAGTTAGGGGTGGGGGCTCGGGCTTTTCTGAAAGTGCAGTAGTAAACGAGGCGTTGCGTGGAATAAGTGGTCCATGTTAATCTTACTCGGCTACGAGTGATCGCCAAAGACGAAGAAGAAGAAGCGTGGAATAGGAGTGTGGGTGGGAAAGGGCTCCGCACGCCGCCGAATCCGATTCCTCCATGGGCTGAGGAAGGCGCACGGCGACCCGCTTCCCCAACTTTTGGGATGTGCAAATCATGCAATCAGCAGAATCAAGCAGCACAGCTCTATTCCTGGGTCGCAACTTTTTAGGCAACGGCGGAAATGGCCGCGGGGGGGGGGGTTGCAGACGTCTGCATGTTCCTCCACGAAAACAAAGCAAATAAATAACTTTACATAGAAAACATGGCAACAAGCACTCCCAGCTTTTCCCATGAAGTGCTATTTTAAAGCGAGGGACTCCTGCTTTCTTCGTGGGAAAAGCTTTCAGACGTACACATACACACGTATATAATAAATACGTACACGTGGGATGGCATGCTTCAGGCCTGGATAACTTTTATGCAGACTGCTTGTGAAAACCAGGGCTGGGGAACCAGCGGTGGCCCTGCAGTTGCTCCCACCAGCCCCACAGCCAGCATTACCAATGGTTAAAGGGGGGGGGGAAACCATCCGAGTGGCCGAACTATTTATTCCCTGAAGCAGATGCTCTGCCTTGTCATCGGCGCTTCGTTGTTGTCAGTGGCTGCCTGCAGCGGTTCCTCGGGCGGAAAGGGAAAGGCACTCTGTACATGCTCAGAACCACTGCCGTAGTTTCACATGCAGCACCGCTACGTGGATGCGAGGATTGTGACTCGCTGTGTCGGCTGCATGTCGGAAAAGACTTACTGCGGCCGTAATGAACGCGTTAGGATCGCGATATATTTATCTTCCTGGATACAATTTTATTTCTCCATCCACCTCCTCACCCGCTTAAAGGGATGTATTAGAATTTTCAAAGTTTCCCTCTCCGTTCTTTCGTCTATTTTTTGTGGAATGTGTGTGTCCCGTCCCAACCGACGTTTGCTTGACGGGGGGCCGGGCGGGTAAACAGGCGAGAAGGTCGCTGCCATGGTATGCAAAACTTACCGCAGCTTAAGCCACGATGAACACAGTGAAGTTTACGTCTGAGTAAACATGTGGAGGACCCAGGTTTTTTTCCCTTCCCAAGGTTTGTGTGCAATGCCAGATTTACGTATAAACTAAACAAGCTATACCTTAGGGGCCCACTCTCTTGGCGCCCCCCCCAAAAAAAAATAAAGGGAAAAAACCATGGATGTACATTTCCAAAATATAAGATAAAAAACAAATAAAACCTACATACAGCAGCAGTGTTTTGTGTTGTGTAGGCTCCTATGATGTAAGTAATGGGCCCCGCCTGCTAGCCTGCTCCCTAAAATATCACTGGTTTGCTCATTTCAATATATAGGGTGCCTACATTCTGCATGGAATGGTTGCATGTGTTTGCATTATTAAGTTTGTTATGAATAGAAAATCATTTTCAGTTAGAGCTTAATAATTATTTCACTATTAATATACTTCTTCTTAATTGTATTTCACTATTAATACACTTAATTGTATTTCAGTTCAACAATTACTTGATAGAATACATATTTTGTTATGTGCAAATGGCTTTAGATACCTATTAGGTCCATAAATTACCATATAGCAGGGGTCCCCAAACTAAGGCCCGGGGGCTGGATGCGGCTCAATCGCCTTCTAAATCTGGCCCGCGGACGGTCCGGGAATCAGCATGTTTTTACATGAGTAGAATGAGTCCTTTTATTTAAAATGCATCTCTGGGTTATTTGTGGGGCATAGGAATTCTTTCATCCCCCCCCCCAAATATAGTCCAGCCCCCCACAAGGTCTGAGGGACAGTGGACCGTCCCCCTGCTGAAAAAGTTTGCTGGCCCCTGCCATATAGCATATATTCAACACAAAAAACAGTGACAATTTGTTGTTGACAAAGGACAGCTGGACATATAAAGGGCCCCATTACCTTCAGTAGCTTAGGGCCTCATCAAACCAAACCCAGCCCTGTTTGTGTGTGTTGGCAGGAGGGAAACTAGACTACCTGTAGATTCAACTTTAGTACCTAATTTCCTGCTGCTGTCTGGAAACGTATTACCTGCGGGGGTGGGGGGCTGTAGGGACTCAGATCTAAGTCCTACTCAGACCAGACCCTTTGGAACGAATGAACCTAAGTTAGTTAGAACCTACCTTCAGCGGTTCTACTCTGAGTAGGACTAGCACTGAATAGCATTCACAGAGGGCTGCCCCCCCCTTGAGGCAAGGTGAGGCGATGGCCTCGGGTGGCAGGACCCACAAGGGAGGCTGATTCGGCCTCCAAGGGACGCATTGCCCCTTTGCCCACTCTCCTTGGAAACCCCCTATGCTGCCTTCACAGCTGCCTCTTGGTGAATAGGAGGCAGTACTGTACAGCTGGTCTCCCCACCCCTGGAGAGGAAATGGCGGGGCCTGCTGCGCTCTGGCACCCACCTGGTGTGATTCTTCTGAGTGGGCCCCTTTCCCCCTGTGACGGCCTTTGATTCCCTGTTCAGTTGCTGGGTAAAGTTGATTTGATCCCCGCTTGTTCCTTCACTCTCTGCTTCTTCCCTGGCAGGGTGTGTGTGTGCCGTTTTTGTGGTTTGCCTCAGGTGGCACAATGTCTTGGTCTGGCCCTGCATCCACAGATGGGGTAAAATGCATTTCTGCAGTGCTGGTGGGAGCTTTCCCCCATGCTTTAGATTTCAGGACAAAAGGACAAATATCAGGGGGGACAGGACACGACTACTTGTGTGGAGGTGCTTGTCTGCTCAGCATCCCTCTGGTCCACATCTCTCACCCATGTAAAGGAGTTTGTGAGAGGTGCTCCATTCCTCTTCCTGCTTGTTTGAGGAGGAGGGTTTTTTTCACTGGGGCGGGGGGAGGCCTCTTTGCTGCCACAAAACACAGGATACAAATTTCACCACTGCCCATTCCTATTACCCCCTTCTCAGAAAGCAACCAGCGTACAGGTATCTTCTCAGGGAATCCAGACCCGAATGAACCCACCATTAATTTTCCTCCCCTACCCTGGTCCTGCATTTCGCTCCCCAGCACAAAACCTAAATGAGACCAGAGAGGCGTTTGATTGTGTGGATGAAGATTTCTCATCTAGCTATGTGCTGTCATTACTAGATGTCCCTGTTAAGTCTGCATTGATTCTGGCACAAATCTGGGCTTGTTACCCCTTATACTATGTGGGAAAGCAGAGATCCAGTCCATCTTGCCTTGTGTCTCAGGGCGTAGGAATATATAACAACTCACAGGGTCATGCTTATATTCCTTGCTGTTTCAAGGCTCAAACAGGCAGGTGTGGGGTGCTGTGGGTTAAACCACAGAGCCTAGGGCTTGCCGATCAGAAGGTCGGGGGTTTGAATCCCCGCGACGGGGTGAGCTCCCGTTATTCGGTCCCAGCTCCTGCCCTCCTAGCAGTTCGAAAGCACGTCAGAGTTCAAGTAGATAAATAGGTACCGCTCCGGCGGGAAGGTAAACAGCGTTTCCATGTGCTGCTCTGGTTCGCCAGAAGTCATGCTGGCCACATGACACCGGCTCCCTCGGCCAATAAAGCGAGATGAGCGCCACAACCCCAGAGTTGGTCACGACTGGACCTAATGGTCAGGGGTCCCTTTACCTTTAAAGGCTACATTCCCTTAAAATGTTACACTGAACCAATGCACATTTATCTACACACGAGAATTCGTTGCAGCGGTGTGAGACCTCTGACCTCTGAATGCCGGCAGCATCTCCCATCAGCGAGTATAGCCATTGTCAGGGAGTTTAGATGTTGGTGTCCAGAAACATCTGGTGGGGAAATAGGTTCCCTACCTCGGACCACTGGAACCAGTGAATGTGAACCCTAATTAATAGTCTTTGTTGGTAGCTATAATAGAACTCCTTTGAACTGATAACTTTACTTCTCTTTTTAAATTTTAATTTGGTTTTCTGTATAACATTCTTTCACCTTTCAGTCCTGTTCCTCCCCTTTTCTTTTTTTCTTTTAATTGAAAATGCAGGAAAATAACTGCATACAAATTCAATAAAACAGAGAATACAGCTATTGTTACACTATGTATTGCTTTGTGCTGTGTGTACTTCTCTCTTTAAAACAAACAAACAAACCACCATTTATAATTATGGCAATCAGTCACTGCATCCTGTAACAGGGAGTTCCGCAGATCGTATATGCCCTGTATGTGAGGACTTCTTGTTCGTTTTGAATCTCATAACGCTGAGTCCAACAAGTTTCCTAAAATTTTAATATGAGTACAAGAAACTGCTTAGTGCTTTTATTTACAGTTATAAGTGGCATACACATTTTGTTAAATAAAATAAAATGAATGATTATGCAGTAACAGTCAGCAACAGAAGGATTCCTGAGCCAAATTTCATGCACAACGCTCTGAAGAATGCTGCCTGGCCTACCCAGTGCCCAATCTAGCAGAGAAAGCTGGTGGGATGCTGAAGCTGAGGAAGATCACTTTTGCTCATTGTCACAGTATATAACCATAGGCAGATAATACAGACACACTGACATTCGCACGTGATGGCTTAGAATTCTGGCATTACCACATATTTTTATGTGGTTGTCGTCATGCACTGAAAGTAATCCATCCAAGCCTTCACACGAAAGAACTCACAAGTGTGCACTCATACAAATAAATTAACCACAAAAATGACAAAAGGTGCACATATACACACACAATACCCAGTTGTTGTTGTTGTTGTTGTTAAAAAAAATGCTAAAGGTAAAGGGCCCCCTGACCATCAGGTCCAGTCGTGTCCGACTCTGGGGTTGCGGCGTTCATCTCGCTCAATAGGCCAAGGGAGCCGGCGTTTGTCCGCAGACAGCTTCTGGGGCATGTGGCCAGCATGACAAAGCTGCTTCTGGCGAACCAGAGCAGCACACGGAAACACCGTTTACCTTCCCGCTGTAGCGGTCCCTATTTATCTACTTGCACTTTGATGTGCTTTCGAACTGCTAGGTGGGCAGGAGCTGGGACCGAGCAACGGGAGCTCACCCCGTCGCAGGGATTCGAACCGCCGACCTTCTGATCAGCAAGCCCTAGACACTGTGGTTTAACCCACAGCGCCACCTGGGTCCCTTAAAAATTCTGCTTAATATTAATTCCTGGTTTCTCATTCTTTTTCCTGTACTGCCTTTTGTCACACTGTCTTTTGTTTTCTGCCGTGTGCCAAATTGGCAGCTCTGGGGATTATTTTATTTAGAGAGAAAAGAAATACTGGGGACTGATCCACACTGTAAAACCACATCTGTAAAAACCCCCCAAAGTGTGTGCCAAAGATGAGCATCGGTGCTGGAAGTTGATGAAGCTCAGGCTTGGCTTGAATTAAGTGTTAGGGCATAATAATCGAGCAGAAAATTATCCAGCATGCAAGTCTTAGAAATGAAGAGGAGCTGTGCAAGAACACAACTGTCCCAAGAGCACAACTGCGCAAGAACACAACTCATGTTGATTTCACAGAAGAACTTTCCAGTACATCAGATGTGGGGAAACTTGGCCCTCCAGATGTTGCATTCCCCAACAGCCCCAGCAAGCAGGATGGTGGCCAAGGATGATGGGAGTTGTAGTCCAGCAACATCTGGAGGGCCAGAGGTCCCCTGTACCTGCAGAATTTGATGACCCCCTATCACCACTTTTCCAGGGCTAGTAGCTAGGGACAGCTGTCACATTTCACTCGCTTATTTTGTGGAATGATTGAACTGTGCATAACACACACACACACACAACGAATTGTTACCTGAACTCTTTATTCCTGCTTTGGGAGATGACGGCACATCCTAACATGTTGTGTATATTGCACCTGCCAGATGGGTCCCGGTGACAGGAGCAGGATATCCTCCTTTGGGAAATACAGCACAGACTGGCCACAGCCCAGCCCCAAAGCTGAATGTTCCATTCCAGACGGGCCTTTGCACAGCCTTAACCCCCCACCCCCACCCCATTTCTTCTTGGGAAAAGAGCACAGCACAGTGCTGTCACAGTGTTTCTCTGGGCATGCCTGCATGACACACTTACATGGAGTCCCTTACTATGCATACGGAGGCTAGTGCAGTCTAGTCCTTGGGGGTGTTTGGGACCAGAATTCAAATGCATACTGTCAATTTGTGACATTTAAATGAATTTTACGACAACAAATCCACTTTACAAAAATATCAGATGTTTGCAGTTTGGAAAGTGGCAGGGAAATGCACGAAAAAGTATGGGATGAACGAACGAACGTGAAGACGTATGAATATCCCACAAGCAAATCAGGATCAACACAGCAAACAAGTCAAAATGAATGCTCAATGAAGACTAATTTAATCTAAGCTCCGCATAAGCTTTGTGCAAGCAAATCACAATGGAGACTCAATAAATAGGTCGCCTGGACTCCTCTGATCGGGGCCTTGGGTGAACTGAATCCAGACAGAATCAGGAGCTGGGGTTTGCTTCTAGAAGGAAGACAGTGTTTGCAGTCTTGCACAGCAGATCCACACAAGCCTAGTGCAGTACTGTACAGACAACTCAGAGTGAGGGTCAGAGAGGATGTTTTTTGTATGTCTGGGAAGGTGGAAGGGCAAGCAGTCAGGCAGGCAAACAGCTCAACAAACAAATTGCAGCAGAGAGAGGAAGGAGCAAGGGGTTAGGCCAGAAGAGCTACTGGGGGCTGCCTGTGTAGGAGGGAAGCCATGCTCAAATCTATTTAGGCAGAAAAATGTTGCACACTTACCCTGTTTTTTGTTTGTTTCGGTTTTTGTTTGTTTTTTGTGTGTGGAGCTACTCAACCCTAGAGATGCCAGCATTCAGGCCTGATGTTCTGCAATACAAATCCGACCAAAGTTAACACTCAGTTTGCAAACATCTATTTTTTTTGCTGTCACCCCTTGGAAAATGCTGATGATGATTTCGAGAGTTCAGGGTGAAAACAAGAGAAGGCTCCGAGTAATCAAAGTGAAACTCCCAGCTTTAAACCACTGCAGAGCCGCTGCCAGTCAGAGCAAACAGCATTGAGCTAGATGGCCCAATGGTCATCCTATGTCCGAGTTAACCCTTCAATGGCTATATGGTTACTGGTTCTTCCCATTCTTCCACTCTTACTTGTCAACCACTGTCAGCTTCATTTCCCTCCCACAGAGCTACAATTTCCAGAGTTCCTTAGGGAGAGGGACTGATTGTTAGACCATTCAGGAAACTGTGGCTATGTGAGGGGAATGGGGGTCTCTCAGCACCCTTAGCAAACAGCAGTTCCCAGGATTCTCCGGGGAAAGCCATGACTGTTTAAAGCGGCATGATATCGCTTTAAATGCATAGGGCAGATGGAATTTAGGCTAATTTCCAAACTCATTCATTTGTGGCACTCTGTGTGTGTGTGTGTTTAAAATCGCCGCTCCATTTTTGCTACAATATGACCTCAGATATTTTATTTGTGTTTTCAGGTTAGTTCTATAAAATGTGTTTTTCAAGTGTATGTATATTAAGCATAGTGGTTTGTGTTCAATAAGTGTTTACTCAGAGCAGACCTAAGTTAGGTGTGCTTATTAATTTCAGTGAGTCTACTCTGAGTATGACTAATTTGGACATAACCCAGACATTCCAATCACCTCCAGCATTTAAAACCACTGGATTCTCTCTGGCTCAACTTACCTCATTAAGCAACGCCGCTAGTTTAATGAAACCCGATAATTTTTTAAAAAATCAAATGCTTCAGCTGCAGTTCTGGTTCCAGCTGTCAGTCTAGTTAAATCAAACTGGATCAGCTCATGACCATTTGAGCCAAGAATATTCCCAATAATAACCATTTTCTCTTTCCTGGTGGCTTGTTTTGCCTTTAGACCAGCAGTCTTAAGGAGAAAAGTTTGTGGGGATGATAAGTTAAATTCTTCAGGGGAGCAAACCATTATCTGACAGAATGCCTGGTCTTAATAATTATTTTAACTGTGTAATGTATTTTGTTTTATGCAGTGCTTTTTTCGGGGGGGGGACGCAGGAGTACGCACACCCCTAAACATTTTGTGAATCTTTGCACTTTTGTCCATTTGCTGTATTTATTTCCCCCGATTTGAACTATAACATGATGGTTTGCTTGACTCAAAAGGAGAGTACCCCTAAACATTTTAAAGAAAAAAGCACTGGTTGTGTGTGTGTGTGTGTGTGTGTGTGTGTGTGTATGTATTGTAATGGCTTCAGCTACACAAATAAATAATATTCCTAATTTGAAGACAAACTTAAAATCATGGGCAGCAGGGGAGGGGGGCTGCTGGGGGCCAGTGTTATCTAGAGCTGACCCTCTGTGTGGATGGAGGCCAAGTGCAATGACATGGTGAGGGGGTGCACTCTGCACATGGTCAGGGAGTACTTTTCCCCCTTGCAAGCTCAGCAAAAAGCAGGGGGGAAGCCTAAATGCCCATCTGAGTCCATGCTTCAGTTACATATTTCTTTACCTCTGGGATTTTACTGACTGTTTTGCTAAAAATTTCAGCCCCCACAAACCCTTCCATTCACCTTCCTTGGAGGCCAATTTTAAGCCAGGAAGAAGTGGCTTATCTCAGATACTTTAAGGCATCACACAAATCTGCTTTTATGGGTATTTCAAGCTCTTCCTGATAGCAGCAGCATTTGTTTAGAATAGATATGCTGCTCTCATGGCTTATGGTAGCTTAAGAGGGAATTTCTGCACCCAGTGGCTCTCAGGTTGCGGCCAGTGTTGGGAATGGAGGTGAAATTCAATTCAGTTTGCAGTTAAGTCCGGACCTGTCAAATTTGCACTTTTCAAAACGATATGCCAAGCGAAACACAGCCGTCCCTGAAATTCACACTTGCCCCAATTTTGCAATGCAGCTCTCCAACCAAACAGTATTTACCAAAATGCATTTATTTGGGGAATGTGCATAAAAATGAAGATATTAGTGAAAATAGTACCCAGGAATGCAATATACTAGGGGAAACTGCTTGAAAAAACTGTGTACATTGGTCAAAACTGCATACAAGGAGGTGTTTGTTAGGGAATATTCACACTGAAACACGGAAGAATCTTTGTGAAGATGTTCTTTTTCAATTTAAAATGCTGCAGAATTTAAGGACTGGGAAATGAAGAGAACCAAAATGGACAGATCCGTTCATCCCTCCTCTGAAGTAAGTCCTACTGGTTTCAGTGGGACTTACCGTACTTCCAAGTAGGTGACCTTTGGATGAGAACCGTAAGCATTTTTCTCTCTCTCTCTCTTTAAAGTAGGTGGAACCAGCAAGAGCAGAACCAGCAACAGCTCCCTTCCACACCAACTGCCCCTCTCCCCATACACACACATCTCAGACATGTTTTGAGTGTTTGCAGACACGGCTGTCTTCCCTCAGACCTCCTCCTGATGACATTTTGCAGCTTGCTCACCTAGGGTAGAACCTGAAGAAGCTCCCTTAATCTCTCTCCAGCAGCACTTTGGCTGAGAAAGCAAGGAGGAGGAAAGGACGGCATTTCTAATGCTGGTCTGGAGTGGGAGTGGGAAGACTCTTGTTACGGAAAGGTCGAGGAAAGGGGGAGTGGAATCCCCTTTAGATGTTTCCCATCATAAAATGCTTTTCTCACAGGAAACCTTGTAGAAAACCAGGGGATATTATTCCTTCTCCCTCTCCAGAGAGAGCAGCAAGATGCGGGAAAAGAGCAATTAAGATGTGGGAAATCTGACTTCCATCTGATTTTTCCACTAGAAAATTCTCACTTCCGACTACTATCCTTGATATTCAGTAGAAAAAAAGACTAACAGTTTTGCTAAGGTGCTCCTTTATTCTGTCTTGAGACCAGGACAGCATTCAGCATCCCAGGTGCTTTCCCACAGCCGGCCAATGCAAACTCTGCATTGGAAAATGAATTCATGTTAGTGATACTGATGGCTGAAAGGAGGCTTGGGATTTATTACGGATGTTTCCAAACCACCACTGTTTTCAGGTGTTGGGGTTCAATCACACACCAGAAATTCAGGTTGCACAATTATTGTTTGTCGGGAGTTTTTGCACAACAAACCTACTTTCTCAAAATACTGTACAGCACTCTACTGTGATAAGGAAAGTGGTGAGAAATGCAGTGGGAATGGTGGGATAACACTTGCTTTGGTGTGATATCATCTAACCTCCCTGCAAACAAATCACAAATAATTAAACAGCCAACGTCATTGAATCTCTCTGCAAACAAATGAATGCTCAATAAGCAGGTCTTCTGGAAGTGCCCTAGGCCATGTCTTAGGGTGTTTTCACAACTGTGATGCTTAAGATGTTCTTTCTTTCTTTCTTTCTTTCTTTCTTTCTTTCTTTCTTTCTTTCTTTCTTTCTTTCTTTCTTTCTTTCTTTCTTTCTTTCTTTCTTTCTTTCTTAGATTTCCTGCATCTGTTACAATGAATGTAAGAGCAACATTGGTAGCTGGAATGTGTGATCTAATGTAGGCATGAGAAGAATTGAGGTTTGCAGGATCTACTTTCCTTTTTATGAGAACTTCAAAATATCAGCTAGAGCCATGTGGAAAATGGTGGTTAAAGGGGGAAGCGCCAATTGTTTAATGTACCTGCTGAGCCACATATACTAGGGTGAATTGTATAAAGGTAAAGGTAAAGGGACCCCTGACCATTAGGTCCAGTCATGACCGACTCTGGGCTTGCGCGCTCATCTCGCATTATTGGCCGAGGGAGCCGGCGTATAGCTTCCAGGTCATGTGGCCAGCGAACCAGAGAAGCACACTGAAACGCTGTTTACCTTCCCGCTGTAGCCGTTCCTATTTATCTACTTGCATTTTGACGTGCTTCCGAACTGCTAGGTTGGCAGGAGCTGGGACCAAGCAATGGGAGCTCACCCCGTCGCAGGGATTCGAACCGCCGACCTTCTGATCAGCTAGCCCTAGGCTCAGTGGTTTAACCACAGCGCCACCTGGGTCCCTTGTATAAAGGTAAAGGGACCCCTGACCATTAGGTCCAGTCGTGACCGACTCTGGGGCTGCGCGCTCATCTCGCATTATTGGCCGAGGGAGCCGGCGTATAGCTTCCAGGTCATGTGGCCAGCATGACAAAGCCGCTTCTGGCAAACCAGAGCAGCACATTGAAACGCCGTTTACCTTCCCGCTGTAGCGGTTCCTATTTATCTATTTGCATTTTGACGTGCTTTCGAACTGCTAGGTTGGCAGGAGCTGGGACCAAGCAATGGGAGCTCACCCCGTCACAGGGATAGACAAGCACAAATTGCATGACATGGCCCAGGGGCCCATAGTTCCCTTATAATAAACACACATGGACACAAATATTTTAGGTTCATGGGCTAAAATAGGCCACAACTTTATTGGTTACAGATGTGAGCGGTTTGGCTTAGGCATTGGGTGAAACCAGGCTATATCCCGACTCCTGCCCATCTGCAGGGAGTCACACTAAGGGTAAACCACCAGTAGGGGGACATACATCAAATTGGGGCACTTTCAGGGTCCCCGATGGGTCGCGGCATGGTCCTAGCCCACAACCAGGCTTCGGACAGGTTCCACACCCCTGGATCCCTTGAACAGGATACCCTTATCAAGGAGGGGCAGGTGGAGCCTACAACCTCCCCTCCTATAAACAAAGGCTTATATCCAATGCCTAACCTTAAACAGCCTGTGGGCATGCCCCAAGCCGTGCCAATTGGACGGCCGGAGATGGCACCACTCCACCCTCCAGTTGAGTCACCGGGGGCGGGGGGGGGGGTTCCTGGATGCCAATCCGCAACATCGCCCCCCCCCCAGGGAAGGGGAGTGGACTATACTATACAGACCAGGGAGTCAAAGTTAGAGGGAGCAGGGAATGCGGGGGACCAAAAGTCAGAACTCCACTGTTCTGCATAGTCATATCTGCACCATTCATGTAAAACACATTTATGCCACTTTGACAGTCATGGCTTCCCCCTGCCCAAGAATCTTGGGAACTGTAGTTTACCCCTTACTGAGCTACAGTTCCTAGCACCCTTAACAAACCGAGATAATATCACACAGGGGCCCAAAGCTCATTTCATAAGAGAGGAAACCCTAGCCGAAAGGCTTATATAGGAAACTGGTTGCCTCTATAAATGGCAGGGGGAGCTTCTTGGTCCTGGTACCACTTGGCGGCATTCCTTCCTGCCCTGACAGCCATGCTATTAGCGGTTACTCTCTGATAACATGAGCCTCCACTTCATCACATAGCACTTCTGTGGTGACAATGTGGAGCTGATGATCTCCAGATCTGTCCTTCTCCGCCTCCCACAGACTCCGTCCTGGCTAGCATTGTAGCATATTCATCAAGGTTGAGTCTCCACCTCCGTTCCCTCTGGGTTTCATGCCATGGAAAGATTAATGAATGCTGCTCTTTGGCAGCCTCACACTTTGTGCCAGCTTCCTAGCCCAGAGGTGCTATCAGGTAGGGGTGGGGTGGGAAAGGAAGCGGGTTCAGTTTAAAATCTGACTATCCTACCTAAATCACATGGACATTTGCACTTCTCCAGATTTTGCAATCCAGTTCTTTAACTAAATTGCAAGTACAGAAAAAAATGCACACACCAAGTGTGCATAAAAATGCATATATTCGTGACAATAAGATACAAAATGCATTATAATAGGGAAAACGTTTTTAGAAATGTGTGCATTAGGCAAAAATACATGCAAATATGTGCAAGTTCAGAGAAAATTTCAGTAAAACGCTGGTAAAATCTCACGAGGACCTTAAAAATAAATAAACCGCAAGCTGATGCTTGAGAAATGAGGAGAACTGGATTTAAGATCGGAAAAAATGAGAAACCGAGACTGACAGATTTGCCCATCTCTACTGTTGGGGTAGGACTTTCCAGGGGGCTCCAGGCTCTCACTAGGCAGGAGGGCCCCCAAATGTTGTAGAGCTAGCTGCCTTTTGAAGCAAACGAATACCCATTACTATCTAAAGGAGAGGCCTGTAAAACCATTAAGCCCAGAGTCTAAAATGACATAGTGCAGCACTGCTAAAGACAACCAAAGAGTGGGATCACAAACTCTGCCCGTGGTCACATTGACACATGGGTCTGTAGACATCCCTACTTCTCTTCACAGTTTGCTCCAGTGAATATCAGGAAACCATGAGACCTCAGCCTGCAGAGAGGGAATTCCACTCAAACACTGAGAATACAGAATACCATTACATGTTACATTATATAAATCTATCGCAAACTATTTCAGTCACATTAATCAGGGCGCTTAGAGTTACTGTCAGAGGGTTATGGAAATTCTGGAGAAATGTAAATATAAGAACCTCACTTTCTGCATTTTCCAGAAACAACAGAAGACACATGTTTTCCCAGCTGGGTGGGAAGGTCTCTGTCAAAGGGATATCAGTTTTGTATTTTTCTTAAATGTATCTGCTGTTATTTTTCTGTATGACATTTAACTATCGTTAAAGCTATTTGTTTACATATTTTGCAATTTGTACATCACCTTGAGATGTGTGTGGCAGATGATTAATAAAAAAATTAGTAGCAAATAAACAATGTAGGACGTCAATAATAGGAAAATAGCAAGTTTAGGGAAGTTTTTAATGTTTGGTGTTTTACTGTGGCTTTGTAATTTGTCGGAAGCCTCCCAGAGTGGGTGGAGCAACCCAGTCAGATGGGCAGCATATGAATTATTATTAGTACAATAATGATTCTTCACTGCAGACAAATTTCGGTAGAACCAAGCAAGCATATCAAACACACACCAAAATGCTGGAACTCAGGCCAACCTGAGCTGAGTGTAAATTCGCATTGGTATTTGGTTGGCCATTCTAAGAAGAGGATGAATGACTAGAAGGGCCATTGGCCTGATCCACCAGATGTTCTTACATTGTTCTTACGAATTCTCAACCATGGGGGGCTTCCGAAGTCAGGATGTTGCATAGAGTTCCCTCTGCATGCTTATAGCTTATAGCTCTCACACTCATGGGATACTCTGTTTAGCATGTGTGTCCGGTATTGGTCCAGAAAGGTCCATAGCCATAAAAAGACACATGAAACAAAAAAAAGGCAAGAGCTTTGTTTATATAATCAGCTGATAGGAGAGGACACATCCAGCATGGTCTAATCTTGTGCCATGAGTACCAATATATTTTTTATTAATATTTATGAACATGAAGTCTTTAACAGGACAAAATCTATATCAGTCAACAAATATTATGTCTGTTACTAAATCACATTTCTTTTTCCCTTAAATTTGAAACTCTTAAGCTGACAGAGTGTGTCACACATTTTGGTCTTGTGAGCAAAAAAAAAAAAAAAGCAAGTTGGGAAACTTATCAAATGCCAAAAAATTAACAAGCGTCAAAATTTGTGGTCCCCTTCCAGCTTCAGGCCAAATGGCTCCCCTACACCCTGAACCCCACGTAATGGGCCCCAACTCCATCCATCAGGCCACTCTCTGTGTGTCAGTCTAGAATAGGGGTGTCTGAAGTTGGTTGCCAGGCTCCCTCCTCCTGTGCTCGCCTTGGAGAAGTTCACGATTCTCTTGAAGAGATGCAATCCGATCCGTAATGGACACCATACAGTATCCTTTTGAACTTTGAAGGCCTCACCTCAGTCATGTGGCTAACAAGGGGATTAACAAATTGGGGGAGATGAGAGCGAAACGAGGCATCGTTCTGGAAGAGGTTGTCCTAGAAATCCCACTAAGAGGAACCGGGGTGGGTGGGGGTAGGGATAAGCAGAGAGATTAAGCCAGGTGGGGAGGAGGAGATGGGGCTTTGATGAGAATATGTTGGACCCCAAAAACTGCTGCAGAGGGCAGGTGCTCTCTCTGGACCAAGAGGCAGCCACAGGGCAGTATCAGTTTAGACCAGGCTTTGCAAACGTGGCTCCCTCCAGATGTTTCGGACAGTTGTGCTGGCTGGGGGCATCTGATAGGAGTTGTAGTCTAAACATCTGGAGGGCAGCAGTTTGACAAAGGCTGGCATAGACTATGGGATGGCTAGTGACTGGTGCCTGCCTTCCCCAGTGCTCAGAGGGTCCTGACTGCAACTCCCTCTGTGCTGAAGCTAGGCTTGAAGTAGAGGCTGTTCGCATGCCTGATTGCTGTTTAGGGGCAATTTAAGAGGGAAGGATTTACACTCTTACTTACTCACCCTTCCCCAGTTGTGCCCTCCACCACAAACTATAGCTGTCAATTTTTCCCTTTTCTCGCAAGGAAGCCTATTCAGCATAAGGGAATTTCCCTTTAAGAAAGGGAGAGCTTGACAGCTATGCCACAAACACACACACACACACACACACACACACACACACACACACACACAAAAGCACACACACACACTGCAATTAGGCTCCAATGAAGCTTCTGCTGGTTATGATAGAAGGCTTTTCCCAAGCCTAATTCTTGTGCTGTGTGTGTGTTTGTGTAATCATCCTGGAGATTGTAGCTGGGGAGCAACAGTTAACTCTTGTGTTCCCAACTGCAGTCACCAGGAAGATCAGCCCCTCCGTTAGGCTTGAAGGGAAGCTAAAATGGATTTTTATCGACCCTAATTGTTGGCCCGGGATACATGTCACACGTGTGTGTGATGTTCCTATCCCCAAACCCAATGACAGTGGGTCACACTTGAAAGTCAGCCAGAGATCTTTACTAAGGCTAATAGCGGTACAGGCTCAGCAGCAAGCACAAGGTCCAGAAGTCTTGATTCCAAGGTACACGAGTAAGGCTAGAGGTTCAGAATTGAATGGAAGCTGCGAAGATGTCTCAACAGTTGACATGCTCTTCCTGCCAAGCTCCAACTGGGTGTGTGTGTCTGATCCCACTCACAAAGGCAGCACCTGGTCCTTAGTGACAAGACTGTGTCCTGCCCCTCCGCCTCCAGCTCTGCTGCTGCCACCTCCAGCTCCTCACCTGTCTGGAGAAAGGCCTCCCGCAGGAGAGATGGATGGCAGATCTGCTTCCCCCTCTCCAACATTTAGAATCACAAGGGGGGGACCGCCATCTCTGAGTGCCAGCCTTCCAGCCTCTGCTCCCCCTGTTCCTCTGCTGCCAAGTCCTGATGGAACTATCAGACCCATTACAGTGCAGTTGTGGCACAATGCATAGATGGCAATTAATTAAGTCTGGTAAGATATGTCCAGCCAGGCTAACCCATCTCTGATGGGATCCTGACACTGATCAGCAAGGCCAGTCTCATTCCACTCTAAATCCTGTGCACATAGACAGAAGGCCCTGGCGCAGTGTAATACCAGCCCTGTTGGTTGGCGAGCTCACTAGATGCAGTGGTTGGCTTCTATTTTCTGGGGGTCCCAAAACACCTGCTTTAGCTCCTCAAGGAAGGCCAGTAACCAAGAAGAAGATTAGGTGTGATCCACTTTACTGCAGCATCTTTGAGGAGGAGAATTAAATAACCATACCTGGGCTCCACTGAATACAAAGTCTCCAGGTCACAGGTTCATGTAAATCCACCATTGAGCCAGAAAACTCGAGAACATTTCAGGGAGACTGAATGAGCATCTTTTGCCAGGGTGGGGGCAGTGCAAGAACAGCTGCTACAGTTTAGGCAGCCTGCAACTGACTCTGAAGATCCAGATTTCCAGTCAAAGGTTGGGCTACTTGAGCTTGTGAAGGCTGGTTTTCAACCAAGAAGAAGGCTTGGTTGTTGGCTACAAATGCTTCCATCCATCACATATCCTATTTTGCTGGGGCGTTCAAGGAACACCAGTTATGAACACCAGGACCCAGTTAGCTGAATTTGTTGTCTCTGTACAGGTTTAGGCTGCATTCAGACAAACACTTTATTCCATTTCCCAAACATTCCTTCACCTGATGGTTGTTCACATTTTATGTGATCTTTCACATGATATGAAAGTCACTTCTGGAAATCTATCGGAAGTTAAGTGCTAATTTCCATGTTATTTGCTTGCAGGAAAAAAAAACTATTTTCAAATTTAAAATTTAGCTTGACATGGGAGTATATTGCTCAAAAAGCCACAGTTCCATAGTGCAACATGTAATGCAGTGCAAAAGGAACATTAGAATCTGGGACAGAAGCACCAGCATCATAATCAGAAAAACTAATGCAATAATCTGCACATCTGAATGCATACTTGAGTCCTCTTGTGGATCAAGAACTGGCTAAGAAACAGTTTTCCAAAGATTGTGGCTGGAAACTAGTGTGTTGATATACAGATGATATACATATATATATAAAGGGGTGGCTAAGTTACTGCACTGCTTCCTGTTTTACCTATTTCTTTCACATAGATGTTAAACATGGTGAGGGGGGCGTGGCACAGCCCTGCCATGGCAGCAGGCCTCTCCCAATAGGAGGTGACTTGAGAAAGCACTCTCTGTGTGTACACATGTTTGCGGCAGATGCTTGAGAAGTGCATTCTTAGCATGAAACAGATTATAACTGTCCCAGCAGAAGGCACTTTAGATTGGCAAATAGGGTTGGATAGGGATGAGGTTTGGTATACAGTCAGCACCCCGAAAAGGTGCCTGCACCCAGCATCCAATGCACATTATCTCCCAATATGTACTCACCCCTGGTCTGGGCAGTGAAGCATTTCCCGCTTCCTGGCTTGTTTTCTGGCTTTGATTCCCGCACAGCAGCTACCTGTGGCTGAGTCATGGTGCAAACAGGGGACTTGTTCAGGCCTTGCACCATCTTCCCTCTGAGCTGCTTTCTGTGCCCCTGTCATGCCTGTCCAATCCATACATTAATAAATAAACAGATGCTTATAAAACCAGCATCCGTTTCCCAGTGATCTCATTCCTCCAAAGGAAACAGACCTGCCAAGGCTGCTTGGAACCTCCCATTGTTTGGGGCAGGGAGAGCACGACACAATGTCGTGGGTGATGGTTCTAGAGGCTCAGGTCTTTTCCAATAAAATCTTCTCCTCTATGAGAATGCTCTCAGATTGGTTCCCGAGAGAGTGAAAGAAAACATGTGGGAAGCATGATGTCAGAACTGAAAACCCACATGGGCTTCGCGTCCTGCTGAATGAACTTTCCTCCATGTGGCTTATCAATTCTGACACCAGGGACTCAGCTATACAGCTTCAAATAAAATTTTTGTGTGTGTTGTAAAGTGCCTTATACAAATGTGACACTAGATGGCGATGGTGAGCTATGGCAAATTCAATATATTTTTTTCAAAACGTTTTTTAAAAAGCATTTTCACAGTGGTTTTTTTTAATGGGTGTCTAGATTCCACCCAGGTTTTCTATCTCTGTTCCACCAGGGAGTTCATTCCAAGGGCACTCTTGTAGAGGCAAATGTTGTTTATACTGGCTGCAAAGGTTTATGTGGCTGTATCCTAGGCATGTGTCACAGGAGCGTGCAGGTCAGTAATCACACAGTTCAGAATTGAAGTTAACTCTTAGCAAAAACACAATTGCCACAGATTTGGTTGTGTGTCAGGCCGCCTATTGAGCAGAGCAGCTCACTCCCAGTGGTCTTACTCCATGAAAATTAGTTGCCAAGACTGAAAGACCTCACCTCCTCACAGCCATCTAAGTCCCCCCTCCCCCCTTTTCCAAGCAAGCAGAGATTGTGCCTGTGTTTAACCTAACTTTCCTCCACCTTTTTCATGTCTCTTCTGGTTCTGGAAGACCAGGGGTGAGGCGAGCTTGTCGCAGCAGGAAGGAGAGACACCTGTGATTTTTTTACCAGCCTAATTCATCACTGCCTTTTGACCTCTCTCACCCCATGCTCCTGCTTCAGCTTCTGCCTCTGATTCTGGACTTCTCTCTGCCACAGACTCTCCCTGCTCACTAAGCTCTGTTACCCCTTCAGCTTCTGACATCTCCTCTTCCCAGTCTTCTCCCTCTGACCACTCATCATCATCCCACCACCACTCCCCGAGCTCTGAGTCTTCTTCCCTTGGTGGTTCCTCAGCTGGTTCTTCCCATCATTCTTCTGTCCAACCAGTCCATGACAGTGTGCAACTGCCACCACTTGCCTCTGAGGGTTTAACTCAGGAGTGCAGAACCTGTGGACCTCCAGACAGTGCTGGCCTGCAGCTCCCATCATCCCTTGCCATTGGGTGTGCTGGTTTAATCTGAACAATGTATATATAAAAAATCCTTCCAGTAGCACCTTAGAGACCAACTAAGTTTGTCATAGGTATGAACTTTCGTGACAAACTTAGTTGGTCTCTAAGGTGCTACTGGAAGGATTTTTTTAAATTTTGGTTTGACTACGTCAGACCAACACGGCTACCTACCTGTAGCTGGTTTAATCTGGTAGGAGTTGGAAGTCCAGCAACATCTGGAGAACCACCTAGGTTACTCAACCCTGGTCTAACATGATGAATCAATGTGGTGCAATGGTTAGAAAATCAGAGTAGAGCTGGCAGACCCAGGTTCAGCTCCCTGCTCAGCCATGAAGCTTGAATCGGTCTCCATTTTTCAGCCTGACATACCTCACAGGAACAGACTGGAAAGAGAAGTTTCTGAATTGGAACTCATTACCAAGCTTAAAACCATGGAGCCACCTGGGATGAACAAAGACATTGGATTCTTATCTCATTATGCATGATCAAGCTTTCTTTAGCGCCTCAGCCCTTGCTTTTCCCCCGCAGGACCAATTGCAGTCATCAGCAGTCGTTAACAGCCATCTACAGGTTTACCACTCCCATCAGCCCATCACCCATTCCCACCCACCCCCACCCTCTGTATATACATAAGGGACTGACTTCTGTTTCAAGTGTATCTGAAGAACTGTGCATGCACACGAAAGCTCATACCAAAATAAAAACTTAGTTGGTCTTTAAGGTGCTACTGAAGGAATTTTTTTATTTTGCTTCGACTCAGACCAACACGGCTACCTACCTGTAACTATACCTCACAGGGTTATTATGAGCACAACATGGGAGCTTCTTGTAATCAAGATAGTAAGTAAAGATACAATAAGCGCTTGTGTAACTTAGGACTTGGGCCAAGCCAAGATGGTATAAAGTTGGGAAATGAGTTACCGGTATTGAAGGTGAAAAAAACACAGGGCAGAAAGTGGGTGCTGATCCTTTCCTCCTCCCCACCCCTGTTCCCACAACCAGCTCTTCTAACCATTTCCTACCACCATGTGGGGCTTATTCTTGGGGCACAACCAGGGGAAAGGGGATTTTTCAGGGGTTTCTCATGGAAATGCATATAATCATGCATTTCCACCAAGCTAATGACCCTGCTTCCCTTCTCTTCCCCGCTCTGTCACAGACATAATGTAATGGCTGCTGTCAGGTGATATGTAAACCTGCTCGTCACAATGGAGAAACCCAAGAAACCCAATCTGTGTTCTGAGTTGAGCTCTCACCCTACGCCAGGGGTCACCAACGTGGAAAGTCCACGAGGCCTTTCCCTAGTGCCCAAGGAGCCTAGGAGTAGCCTGCACTTGCCCCTTTTGTCACGAAGCAGTGAGAGTGGCTGCCTTTTCCTTTTCTGGAAAATGCCTAGAGGTGAAGGAGGAAGCTGGGGAAGGGATGCTCTTTCCCCACTTCCTCTTCCAGCTCTGTGGGCTTTTAAAGGTTCATAATAATTCCGCTAGATCCAGATCTTACCCAGATCCTTTGGGTAAGTGGCGGGTGTGATCTTCAGGTGGGTGTAATTCAGGACAGTGACAACCAGAGGGGAGGGGCATCCATGGTGCTCACTCCAAAACTCAAATGTGCCCATGGCCCAGAAAAAAAATGGATGAGGTCAGTCCTAGGTGAATCCCAACCCAATTTAGAACTGGCCTGCCCCTGCCCCCCACTGCCCTGCAGCTAGGCCAGCTGGGCATTTAAGTGCCATGGAACAGGCAGAAATTCAACAGGCAAAACCTCACCCAACATAGAAGTATAGCAATTGAACTGGCTTTACCTGTCCAGTTAAGACAATCCTAATTAGGACTGGTGGAAGCATGGGTAGCCTTTCTCGTTTTGGAGACCATTGCTCCCCACTTTTTCCTTGTGCTTTGGCTGAGTGCAGCCTGGGAATACCTGATTTATAGACTTGTGCTCTGAGCTGTTTATTCCCAGCAAGTTATTTTTAAAAAGAAGGATGGAGATGGGTTGAGAGCCTGGAGAGATTTGCCTTAAATAGTAAAGCCCAAGAGACAGAAGGGAGAGCGCAGCAGCAGCCCAGGTCTCTAGGGAGGGAGCCTGCGTTGGGGGAACTCACAGAGCAAGCCAGAGCCTTACTAGGCTAGGAAAAGTTTTCTCTTGGCCTTAACCTGTTAGGACTTTCCTGCCCTGCAAAACAGACTGCCAGCTCCTGCCTAGGGTGGCAGCCTTGCCAACTTCTTACAAGAAGGAAAAGACACAGCTGTTTGCTCAATGGCAGGTATGATTTTGTGCTTAACTTGTTCCTAAACCTTGAGGCTAAACCAGGGTTTCCCAAACCAGGGGCTCCAGCTGTTTTTGGACTACAACTCCCATCATCCCTAGCTAGCAGGACCAGTGGTCAGGGATGATGGGAATTGTAGTCCAAAAACAGCTAGAGACCCTGGTTTGGGAAACCTTGGGCTAAACTAACCAAAGGACCCACTAGAAGCAAAAACCAGATCCCAAAGTAGATCCTCCTATAGTTATGTCTGTCACATAACATGACACATTAAAAAAACCACCTTATCCAATGAGTTTTAATTTATTTGTTGGTGACTGCAGCCCAGTGGACAGAAACTCAGTGACAGAGCAGCTGGTCTCGGGTTCAATCTCTAGCATCTTCAGGTAGGGCTCGGAAGGACTCCCACCTGAGATATAGGAAAGACTCTGCCAGTCAGTGCAGAGCTGTGCTTCTCAAACTTGTTGCTAGACTACAACTCCTATCATCCTTGACTATTGACTAAGCTGGCTGGGGAGGATGGGAATTGTAGTACAGCATCATCTGGGGACCCAAAGTTGAGGGACACTGATGTAGATGAGGGACTGACAACATTTATGGACGCATGTCAAGTTTTGAGAAAGTGCTGCAGGCCTCAATCACATTATTCCATTTTAAACATTTTTTTTCAACTCATTGTAAATCATTTCCCAGAATGCTTTAGTTATCTTGCACATCCACCACATATGGTAGAAGGTGCCTTCTTTCTCCTTACATTTCCAGCAAACATTAGAAGCAGTTCTATACATTTTTGCTACTTTTACAGGTGTCAAATACCACTGATACATCATTGAAAATATAGCAGCATTTTAAGGGAAATTTCTCCTAACATACAGGTGTTAGAAGGCAGTTTTGCCCAAGAACTTTTTTTTTTTGCAGAGCTGTATCCCCTAATCTAATGGTGGAAATGTGGAGAACTGAATTTAAGGTTTGTATAAATGAGAAACAGAGGGAATCAGAAATTGATACATCCATCCATCCCTAGACCCAGAGTCCCCACCCCTGCTCTAGAGGAAATAAAATACACAAACAGTGTAATCCTAACAATGTCTACTCAGAAATAAGTCCTATAGAATTCAGTAGGGCTTCCTCAACCTCGGCCCTCCAGGTGTTTTGAGACTACAATTTCCATCACCCCTGATGACTGGTCCTGCTAGCTAGGGATCATGGGAGTTATAGGCCAAAAACATCTGGAGGGCCGAGGTTGAGGAAGCCTGGCTTAATCTCACAGAAATGGGGTTAGGATCACAGCCTTAGGCTGCATACACACCATATATTTAAAGCACATCCAACTACACACCAAGAATCCTGGGAGCTGTAGTTCACCCCTCACAGAGCTACAATTCCCAGAACCCTTATCAAACCTCAGTTCTCAGGATTCTTGTGAGGAATGGTCTTTAAATGTATGGCTTGTATAAACCCAGAGATAGTGCTGCAGTCAATGTTAAGCACAGCCTGTTGGCCCTCCTCAGCCCTGGAAATAAACTTGGTTGTTCAGGGCATCTTGCAGATCCTACACATTTAATGTGGTGAATTGCTTTCAACAAGACATGGGTCCAGGAATGTTCCTTTCACAACGTGTTAACAAGAGCTGCTCGGCACTGGGCGAGGGGAGAGATGAGGGAGGAGGGGAGGGGGAGGAGGAGGAAATGAAAGGATGGAGTTTGAAAAGATGAAAGGACTATGGAGAGAAGGAGAATGGTGAAAGGGAAAGGTGCCTGGCCTTCTACAACACCTGGCAGGTGCTCCCTCCTCACCAAATTCTCCCATAATGCCCCTGTCTTCTCCCATAAGAATCTCAGCTTACCCATGCCCAACTGCACAAGAGAGGCTGAGGCCGTTCTGAGGCAGCCAATCTAGCTTATGCCTTTAGGACACACACATCGCACACTGCTTTTGCGTGTCAGCCCTCAAGTGATGAGATTGTATCCCCGGCCCCGACAATGAAATATTTAGAGTAATTTAGAGCCATTTCATGTCCCGAGTAGAGAGATATGATGAATATTTCACAAGCCACATATCTCTGCAAATCCAGCCAGATGATGCAAAGGCTTCTTCTCGCAAATGCAACCTGAACATTCACCAAGATTAAACTTCCCACCAGAGCCAACGCATCCTAGGATTCCTTCATTCTGCTGTGTGCCTAAAATGGCTGGAAGGTGATGTTGCTGCCTCCCTGTTTGGGGCTTCCACAATTGCGGGGCACCTCCCGATGTCCTTTCTCTTGTGCACTCATAATGGTTTGTGGTCATGACAGTACTGGGGGCAGTTATTCCACTATCACACTTTCAACACTGCTCCATACGTTTTGAGTTGGACATATGCATGCCCCATATACCATAAAAGGTTTTTGTTGGGGGGGGGCGCGGTGTGTTTCATGCTTCCGGACTTGATGTGGTTTTGCTTGTTCATAATTTGGGGAGGATTGCCTTAGCAGGAGAAGGGCTCATAGCTCACTAATGGACCACACGCTTTACACGCAGAAAGTCCCTGACATCTCCAGTTAAAAGGTTCAGACAGGCAGGTGGTGGAAAAGCGACTCTCACTGAGACCCTAGAAAGCTGCTACCAGTCAGAGAAAGCAATACAGTGGTACCTCTACTTAGGAATAACTCTATTTACTAATGTTTCTACTTACGAATGGAACTCCGTCCGCCATCTTGGATGCGGTTTAGATAGGATTTTTTTCTACTTACGAATTTTTAGATAGGGTTGCTTCTCCCAATGCATTTCTATTGGATTCAACTTACAATTTTTTTTTACTTACCAATGTGTGTTCAGAACGCATTAAATTCGTAAGTAGAGGTACCACTGTATAGGGGCTAGATGAGCAGTCTAACGTGGTGTGATGCAGGTTCTTTGGCAACAGGGGCATCTGAGAGCATCACTTAAGATAAACACTGCTAGATCAGAACAAATACCCTTTTGCTAGATGAGCATTCTATCTTCCATGCTCCCAGTGGACTGAGTGAATGAGACCAACAGTGGGTTCAAGAAGGCGGTTTCTGCATGTGGTGTGGAGGGAAGTGAGGGGCTGTGGGGCTCGTGAACCTGGGAAGAGAGCCAATCTAGGAGAAGGAAAACTCTGATCGCAAACCTCTGCTGCCTTGTGGGTTATCTTAGGGAGAAGAAAAAGCTAAGGTGTAAACCCTACACAAATCCAGAATGAAGTCCGTAAGATGGTTTGATGGCACCTTGTACACCTCTTTCTGGTAACTCCTGCAGCCAAGCGTATGCCAAAGGTATTGCTCTGTTTTCCTTTGGACCACATCTTTTTTAAAAAAAATATTTTTTATTAAAGATTTCTTGAATTACAAAGGTGTGTGCAGTGTCACTCATATTTTAACATATATCATTTTTGCAAATCCGTTTCATTTGTTAAGACACTAAGAAGAAAGAGGGAAAACAAGGTGGAAAGGGGATGTGAAGGTAGATGGGGGTGAGAGTAGGTGACGATGTTTCTATTTTGCTTAATATATGTAGGGCTTGATGTCAGCTTTGTTTGTATTGGTGCTCCTTTTATTCTTTGGACCACATCTATGAAGCCTTGTTGTCTGGGCAGCCCTGGACCTTCAAACACCCTGCCCAGGCTTGTGCCCCAGGGAGGTCACTTTGGTGCTGCTAATGCAGCAGTTTGACCTCACCCCCTGAGGTGCACTCCATTGTTTCCTGACACCCATCTACACCTCCTTTCCCTCTACAGCACATGCAGAAACTGCCTTCTTGACCACTGGACCCACTATTGGTCTTGTCTGCTCGATCTGCCAGAGCCTGTCTTTGCATTCAGGAGAAGTTCCTAACTCACCAAGGTTTGAGACTCATTGGCTACCCTAGCCTGGTTTAGCCGCCCAGTTGAAGCCGTTTCCTGAGCTGTGGTCACTGTTATATGCTGACAGCTTCTAGAAGCCACATTCCAGGAACAAATCGGAAACCAGGACAGCTTCTGTATATCCGGGACTGTCCCTGGAAAATAGGGACAGTTGGAGAGTCTGCTGTGTGTGTGTGTGTGTGTGTGTGTGTGTGTGTGTGTGTGTGTGTGTGTGTGTGTGAAGGCAAGCAGCTGCCCTCGCCCCTGAATTTCTTTTCTTATTTATTTCATAAAATGTATCTACACCACGCATGCAACTTCCTGCTGAAATTCTGTAACTTTTTACACCACAAATGTTCCAGTTCATTTTCCCCCTTGCTTTCATTGCGTTGTAGCCCTGCCGGACAGCAATAATGGGATTGCAATGGGGAAGCATCCCAGAACGAAGTAAAGCAGAATCAATCCTCCACTAATGCAGAATTATTTCTTCAAGAATGCGTTGCAGAATACACCCAACAATAGAGCCCCAGTCCGTGTGGGGCTCTAAGTCTTTCCTTCAGGTCTTCCCTGCTGCCCCATAGAAAACAATCCAATGAATGTTACCTGATAAAAGTTGTGTTTGTTTATTTATTTATTCAGAGTATTTACTTTGCCAACCTCCCGCTGCCCCAAAAATATTCCTGCAGGCCCCAGAGTTCAGCAGAGGCTGAGTCCCTCTCCCTGTTTGACTACACAGTTGCTGCAGGCAGCTGAGGAGAAAGGAAGTTCCAGGGGCCATCTCTATAGCCCTATCTGGCAGCAGCAGAAAGCGGAGTGGGCTGCATTCCCTGGGGGACAGGGACAGATAAAGGTTCCTGCCAGGGCCTTCCTTTCCATAAAAGGCCCGCTTCTCACTTTAGCCATGCCTGCATTGTCTCAGCTCTCCTGTCAATGGCTGATGGGCTCTCAGCATCCCCTCAACTGTGCTGGTACAGCAGTGGATCTGCTCCAATTCCTCTCCAGGGGCTTATCATGGGGGAACTAGGAATTGTGGGGGTCTCATTTCATCAGTGCATGAAGCCAGTTCCACACGGCTGAAGCTCACTGCTGCCTGGTAGCTATAGCTGGACAAATCTGTCAATTACAGATTTTCTCGGTTTCTCATTTTTCTAAATTCCGTTCTCTGCCTTGCCGCAGCCATTTGCAAATTATTGTTTTTTTGGAAGTCCTTGTGAAAGTTCACCAGCCTTTTAGTGTGAATTTTGTCTTAGAAAACACATTTATTTTTGCAAGCAGTTCTGACCAGTGTAACCTTCCCCACATTTTGGTATGCTGTTTTCAATAATAGATATGCTTATATGCATGCTTAACATGAGCATATGCATTTTTGCACTCATTTCTTGGCTGGAGAACTCAAAATTCAGAGAGGGGTGAATTCTGAAATACAGGTGTTATAAAATCATATTGGGGTATAGCTGTATTTTGATTCACATTCTTCTTCTTCTTCTTCTTGAAAAAGTAGACTAGATAAATTCACCCTTAAATACAACCTGGATCCAATTTCTCTTATTATTATTATTATTATTATTATTATTATTATTATTATTATTTATACCCTGACCATCTGGCTGGGTTTCCCCCACCACTCTGGGCGGCTTCCAACAAACATTAAAATACATCAAATATCACAGATTAAAAACTTCCCTAAACAGGGCTGCCTTTAGGTATTTTCTAAATGTCAGGTAGTTGTTTATCTCCTTGACCTCCGATGGGAGGGCGTTCCACAGGGCGGGCGCCACTACCAAGAAGGCCCTCTGCCTGGTTCCCTGTAGCTTTGCTTCTCGCACTGAGGGAACCACCAGAAGGCCCTCGGCACTGGATCTCAGTGTCCGGGCAGAACGATGGGGGTGGAGACACTCCTTCAGGTATATAGGACCGAGGCCGTTTAGGGCTTGAAAGGTCAGCACCAACACTTTGAATTGTGCTCGGAAACGTACTGGGAGCCAATGTAGGTCTCTTAGGACCGGTGTTATGTGGTCTCGGCGGCCGCTCCCAGCCACCAGTCTAGCTGCCGCATTCTGGATTAATTGCAATTTCCGGGTCACCTTCAAAGGTAGCCCCACGTAGAGCGCATTGCAGTAGTCCAAGCGGGAGATAACTAGAACATGCACCACTCTGGTGAGACAGTCTGCAGGCAGGTAGGGTCTCAGCCTGTGTACCAGATGGAGCTGGTAGACAGCCAAATTAACCTGGGCCTCCATGGACAGCTGTGAGTCCAAAATGACTCCCAGGCTGCGCACCTGGTCCTTCAAGGGCACAGTTATCCCATTCAGGACCAGGGAGTCTCCCCCACCCGCCCGCCCCCTGTCCCCCCAAAACAGTACTTCTGTCTTGTCAGGATTCAACCTCAATCTGTTAGCCACCATCCATCCTCCAACCGCCTCCAGGCACTCACACAGGACATTCACTGCCTTCACTGGTTCTTCCATCCCTATTGGCAGAACAGGAGGACTGAAATGATTGATTTAGTCCTTCTGCAGGAGGGGGTGGGGAGGGGTCCCTAGGCTCTCTGGGATGGCTGATTTCACAGACAGGGCTGGTTCAGAGTGCTGCTGCTGCAAGACAATCTCTAGCTCACCACATGGGAGCCACCTCTTTTTTGTCCTCTCCTTCAGCCTGGCTCTGACTACAAGACACAGCACAAAGCAAAGCACCTTGCAAATCCACTGGAGGTTGCAGCTCAGATATTGCCTTTGTGCACCCTTGGTTCCTCAGCTGGTGTATGCAGGATGCAGCACTTTCGGAGCAGCAGCCAATGAAAGGTGTTGTGTCTCTCCATGCTAAGGTAGAGAACCTGGGTTGCAGCTAATGTCAGGCCTACTCAGGCCCATTGAGATTAATGGAAGTGACAAACATAGCCTCATTAACGCCAGTAGGTCTGCTCTGTAAGCCTAACATTGGTTTCATAGAACTGTAGAGTTGGGAGGTGCCACAAAGGGCCATCTAGCCCAACCCCCTGCAATGCAGGAATCTTTTGCCCAATGTGGGACTCGAACCCACAACCCTGAGATCAACAGTCTCATGCTCTACTGACTGAGCTGTTGGGTCGCAGCCCTTTGTTTCTTCTGCTTGGGTGTTGGAAAAGTCAAAAGAAAGACTGCATACGCACCATACAGTTAAAACACTTGACCTCAGCTCCAAGAATCCTGGGAACTGTAGTTTGTTAAAGGCGCTGGCGATTGTAGCTTCTTCTGGCTGGGTAAATTACAGTTCCCACTTCCTCATAAGAGGCTTTATCTTGAGGAAAGGAGGAACCAGGTGTTCTCATTGACTGAGGGCACCAAGTCATGTGATTAAAATGTGTGTTGTGCGCACAACAATATCCCATAATATAATACAGGTTTGCCTGCTGTTTCCACTAATATATGACTTTTTATGCACACTTTACCCTAGCATGTGCATTTTTGTATGCATTACAAAACTGGGACACTGCACTGCAACATTTGGAGAAGGCCAAATTTCAAAGGATTTTTCAGTCTGCATGTTTTTGGAATGTGCAAATTTAGCAGGTTTGCATTTAAAAGCAAACCTTAATAGAATTTCTCCCCTCTCCCTTCCAGCCGATGAACAATGGCCTGCAAAGCCCTCATTTGGCTGCTGCCAGAGGGGAAGGAGCAGGCGCCCTTTGCAGGTGCCTGCCAGAGAATGCTGCCATTCCCTCTGCAGCATCTGCCATCTCCACTGCTTTTTGAGGCTCACCTCTCCCCACCCCCATCCCAGAGGCAGCAGCCGAGTGCAATCTCCACCTGCACGCCTGGCTGCAGCCATCACATCCCATCAGCATCCAGCAGCCACAAAGCACTTAGACCCTGCTCCCAGCTCCTTCGCCTCACTGAGCGAAAGCTGCATTCCCAGAGCCTGGAATTTTCTCCAGCTGGTACAGTTAAAGGAACAGGCCTCCTACCTTTCCAGGCTCACCCTCTGCACTTGCCTACCAGCCCCAGGACTTGCTCTCTGAGTGAAAGATCATTGCACAGCCTGCGTAAATTAATCCTTAAGCTTGTCGCCGAAGTACCTTCTGAGGCTTCTTATCGGTGCTTAGGCATTTTAAAAAGGGGATTAAAAGTATATATATATAAAAGAAAAAAGGGCCTTTTCAGACAAAGTGAAACACACAGAATTGTTTCTCATTTGTTGCAGGGAAAAAGACGAACTAGTCTACACTCAAGGAAGCCCTTCTGATTTGGGAATATCGCATTTTCCTGGTGCTCAAACTATTAAAAAAAAAATCTACACCTGTTGAGAATTGTGTGGAATGTGGTTGCATGAACATTGTGGGCAGGTGCTGGACAGTGCCTGTAACATCATGGATAACAAATAACACAATCCAATAAGTCCCGCAGATTATCTGTTTATTGAGCATCTGCTTATACATATCTTATTCTGGGGTCAGACTATGTCTTGTCTTTAATGAGCATTCAATCTGTTTTGTTTGCAGGATCATTCATTATTTGCTTGTGAAGTGTTTATACATCATCCCATTAATCATCAGTTCATTTCACTTTTCAGTGCATTTCCCTGGCACTTTCCTAACTGCAAAAAGTCTTGTTCTCTTTTTAAAAGTGGATTTAAAAGTGGGCAATGGAGGATTTCAATCCACTTTAATTGTGCAAACCTAAAGCTCCAGTTTCTTGGGTTCCGTGATCTTTCTTGGGTTCCATGATCACTGCAGATGGTGACAGCAGTCACGAAATTAAAAGGCGCCTGCTTCTTGGGGAAAAAGCAATGACAAACCTAGACAGCATCTTAAAAAGCAGAGACATCACCTTGCCAACAAAGGTCCGTATAGTTAAAGGTATGGTTTTCCCTGTAGTGATGTATGGAAGTGAGAGCTGGACCATAAAGAAGGCTGATCACCAAAGAATTGATGCTTTTGAATTATGGTGCTGGAGGAGACTCTTGAGAGTCCCATGGACTGCAAGAAGATCAAACCTATCCATTCTGAAGGAAATCAGCCCTGAATGCTCACTGGAAGGATAGATCCTGAAGTTGAGGCTCCAATACTTTGGCCACCTCATGAGAAGAGAAGACTCCCTGGAAAAGACCCTGATGTTGGGAAAGATGGAGGGCACAAGGAGAAGGGGACGACAGAGGATGAGATGGTTGGACAGTGTTCTTGAAGCCACCAACATGAGTGACCAAACTGCAGGAGGCAGTGGAAGACAGGAGTGCCTGGTGTGCTCTGGTCCATGGGGTCACAAAGAGTTGGACACAACTAAACGACTAAACAACAGCAACAACAAAGCTCCAGTTGCACTTGAATGTCTTATGGGTCAGAAGACAGTCAGAAATGTCTTCTGACCCATAACACCTGCACCCCTTGTGTACCATTTTGTGACATTTTAAAACATTTATTTTTTAAAAATCATCATCATCATCATCAATTTGTACTCTAATGCCTTTTGCAACTGTTTTCCTGCTGTACTACATTTGTCAAGAATGCATTGGCCAACTTATTTGTTTTTCCTCAAGCCTCTAGCAATCAAAATCTTTCTCCTTCTATAAACACAGGGGTTTGATGTGTACCTGCAACAATAAAAGTAGCCACTGATATCATCTTAAGGAAACATGCACATTAGTGGGATGCCATTGACCGGGCTGGGACATTGTCAGTGGTGTGAACTGTGGGACAAAGTCAGTAGTAATCAGGACCAAAGGATGAACCAGGAGGCAGGATGAAGGAGCAAGCCAGAATTCAAGATCCAAGAATGGCCAATAATATAGAACCACACCTGTTCTATTTTATGCAACAGCCTGAGCAGTGTGGAGGTGAGGCTTCAGTGACAACCTAGAGAGTTCTGTGCAGGGCTTGGGCTGCAAACTCCGTAAGAGTGGAGCTCAAATATCAGTCTGGAGAGGCCAGAGTTCAGGGAAGTCCTTCTTGCTGAAGGAGGGCTCAATTGGAACAGAAAGCCCTCTCCGGATCCAGCGGGCAGCCTCAGTAGGTGGAGCCAGCACTTCTTCATTGTGAAGGCTGACAGTTGCAAATCAGTGATTTTGCACACGGATCCAGCAACTTCTGAAAGTCATTCACTCGATCAAAAGGAATGGAAGATGTCCAAGGGTGATGTTGAATTACATATGCACAATAATCAGTGCTGCGGGTTCTTCAACTGCAACACTAGATGCTGGAGAAAAAAAGAGACTGCTAAAGAGGTCAAATCAATCTTAAGTCAATAGCCTAGCCAGGTCTGTTGCATATCTGCTTTGTAATGTAAGCTGGTGCAATGAGTTGGCACTGAAACGAATAGTTGGAGACTGGCTGGAGGTGATAAACTGCAAGAGGCCCGTGTCTGAAAGAAACCATAGGACAGTCATTTCAGGGGCTGAAGCTGGAAAAAGACCATAGGAGCCATGGGGACTTCGACCCCCACAATAAAATATTTGAGAGGGCCAGCCCATCACAAAGTTCATTTGCATTCCCATTCAAATGGGGTGTGTGCACTGCATCATGTGACTATGTGGGCCGAGGCTTACCTGGGCCCCCACAATATTTTATTCAAGTTGGCACCACTGAAAGAGACAAGAGAGTTTCAGTGCTGGATCCAGGAGTATGGCATTAAGACTCATTCCGAGAAACCTGGGGGAGTGGGGAGCACGATCTGTATGAGTGTTAATGAAGTGAACTGTCCCATCTTATTCTCAGTTGATAAATTTTTGTAAATAAAACTTAGATCACAGAAAAGGCTGATTTCCAGGGACAGTCCCGGATTTACAGAAGCCGTCCCAGTTTCTGAATTGATCCTGGAATAAGACACCCCTATTTTCATTGGAGAAATGTTGGAAGGTATGGAGTTCTCCAACCCCCAAGCCATCTGAAGGCAATCCTATACAGTATAGGGAAGTTTTTTTAAAAAAATCTTTAATGTCTTATTATGTTTTTATGTATGTTGGAAGCTGCCCAGAGTGGCCGGGGCAACCCAGTCAGATGGGTGGGGTATAAATAGAATAATAATACAGTGGTACCTTGGTTCTCAAACTTAATCTATTCTGGAAGTCTGTTCCAAAACCAAAACGTTCCAAAACCAAGGCACACTTTTTAATAGAAAGTAATGCAAAACGGATTAATCCATTCCAGACTTTTAAAAGCAACCCGTAAAACAGCAATTTAACATGGATTTTCCTACCTATTGAGACCATTGATCCATAAAATGAAAGCAATAATCAATGTACTGTATTATAAAATAAATAAGACAGTGTTGTAGATGATAAAAATTTAAAAATTTTCTTACCTGCACTGATGATAGTCATTGTTTGGAAGGGGGGGGGCTTTTATCCATTTCCGCAGTCACACAATCAATCAATCAATCAATCAATCAATCAGTAGCTGAACTGGGATCCACACAGTGACAAAAACAAATTTACCGAAAAAGCCTCAAAAACAAAAATGCAAAATAAATAGCAAAAACAAAAGTGCCAAACTTAATCCGTTCCTGAAGTCTGTTTGACTTCCGAAACATTTGAAAAGCAAGGTGCAGATTCTGATTGGTGCAGGCGCACCGGAAACAATAGCTGACAACCACATCGGACGTTCGGCTTCTGAAATCATTCAAAAACTGGAACACTTACTTCTGGGTTTTTGGCGTTAACCAAGGCATTTGAGAACCAAAGTACCACTGTGGTGGTAGTAGTAATAATAATAATAATAATAATAATAATAATAATAATAATAATAATGGAATAGGACACCCCTATTTTCATTGGAGAAATGTTGGAGGTTATAGGAACCCCAACCCCAAGTACGTACTGGAACACCTGAGATCTCTTACCACCTGGAGACTGGGGCATGTATAATACTATTTATTCTTCTATATTTGGACATAATGTAACTACTGTAGCAGTTATTTTAGATTGATGTCGGCAAACCGCATCAGATAAAAAGCTAGCTATCAAAACCCTCAGCTATCAAACACAACATACAGTGCTGGCAAACCTTCCTGTACGTCAGTATGCACAAACACGCATCTGCAAGTTGGGTCAGGGGGACATTAGAGGGCAGCAGGTCACTACTGGACTGGCCAGAGTTGGGAGGATCCTGATGGAACCAGTTAGAGCAGGTTAGAACAGGGGAGGCTAGTCCAAACCTGAAGGGTCAGACCCAGGTGAGGAGAAAGACAATGAGAGAATGGCAGAGTGGTGGAAAAACCCCAAGGATCACGAGTTAGAGAGGAGGGGGATGTTTGAGGAGTGGGCAGGTGACAGAGGCATGATCATGGTGAACGTGAGAAACAGGGACTTGCCTTATGGTGGGTTTTTGGGGTGTTGGCAGGATGTGACCTATGCAAGAACACCACCTCTTTGGGGCTTGACCAATTGTCATTGGATGAAGAATGTACCTCTAGTTAATCATTGACAGTTCTGAAACTTTACAATAAAAGGGGGCGCCTGCTTTCATTCTGGGCAACCTTCTGGATCCACATTCTGTCTCCCGCTGTGTTCTTTATTGCGATCTCCCCACAAACTACATAGTTGGACTTGGATCAAACCAAACGCCTGCCTTGTCTAGGATTCTTGCCAACCAAATGCTTCTGGGACGCCCTGCTTGTGATCCTCCAAAAGCGGTACCCAGAGTCTGTAAAGACCCCAGAGCTTAGAGACCAAAGTGGCACAGAAGTTGGCTACAGGTGAGCTAGAAGGCAGACAGGCAGTAAACATCCCAGGCAAAGCATTGCAAAGTGACCACTTGGTGATTTGACCTTAGGGAGCCTCCCAGGATGGTGTCCTCATCTTCTGGATGCAGGTCTTTTGTTACTGGCAGCAATTACAGCACCAGATTACAACAGGAACGGTGCTAACTTGCCCACAGGTATCTCTGTGCCAGGATTATGACCTCTGCATACGGAAGCAGACAGTACCTTTGGTTAGCCTGGTGGCATAGAGCCTGTCTTTCCAGGCATGTGATTGTAAGTTAATGAATGGCATAGGAAGCAGGAAACAAAAACACAAGCAAATCCAAATGTTATTCCCACACAAGAAAGTAATGTTTAACAAGGGTTGCTGCAGTGGGATTATGGGACAGGGCAGGACCTCATCCTCCTCAAGCCAGTAAGTTTACGCTACTTTAAAGGAAGTGATTGGCAGCTAGGGTTGATTCCCGTATGTTCATTGCAAAAAGAGAAGACACAGGTGTGGATAAAATTTGCATATGCTATTCTCCCCATCTCCATTTTATTTAGAACAAAAGAAATCTGCAAGAAAAATGGGACAGGAATGGAACCATAGGCAAAAACTCCAAACTTGCTAATGCTTGATCCACAACACTACCTTCCAGTGTTCTGGTAAGTGAGTGCAAAGGCAGTGGAATGACTTACAAACACCTATTTTTATTAAAAAGAAATATGATTAAATGTTATAGTTATAAGTAATATAGCTAAATAACTTCAACTCTGGAGATTTGATGCCCATCTTTGTAGACAATACTGAGCTAGATGGATCAATTATCTAAGGTAGCTTCCTATGTTCCTGAAGCATTGTCTGTCAAAGAAGGATCCCACCACCAAAATTAAATTTTTAAATGTGGTTATTATTCCAAGCACTTTCTACAGCAAGTAGATGCAATTTATGGAGATAAGCTGCCCTCTCCAAAAATTGCACCAAAGGGTTTTTATGACTCCTCTGATGTCTTTTTGGGTGTATGTAGCACAAATGTCAGATGATCAAGGGTCTGGAAACCAAGACTTATGAGGAGCTGGGTATGTTTAGCTTGGAAAAGAGCAGACAGGGAGGAGATATGATAGCCATCTTCAAATATCTCAAGGGCTGTCACATAGATGTTGGAGCAAGCTTGTTTTCTCTTGCTCTGGAGTGTAGGACTTGGACCAATGGCTTCAAGTTGCAAAAAGGAGATTCCGACTAAACACCAGGAAGAACTTTCTGACAGTAAGAGGTGTTTGACAGTGGAATGGTCTCCCTCAGGAGGTTGTGGACTCTCCTTCATTGGACGTTTTTAAGTAGAGGTTGGATGGCCGTCTGTCATGGATGCTTTAGTTGAGATTCTTGCATTGCAGGGGGTTGGAGTAGATGACACTTAGGGTACTTTTCCAACTCTATGATTCGATAAGTCTATTAAATACCACAGCTAAACTAGTATACACACATATGCCAGTCCTAAAAGAACTACACTGGCTCCCAGGACATTTTTGAGCACAATTCAAAGTGTTGATGATAACTGTTAAAGTCCTAAATGGACAAAGCCCTGTATACCTGAAGGAGCATCAACCACCACCCCCATTGTTCAGCCTGGACACTGAGGTCCAGTTCTGAGGGCCTTTTGGCAGTTCCCCCCAGTGTGAGAAGTGAAGTTACAGAGAACCAGGCAGAGGGCCTTCTTGGTAGTGGCGCCCCGCCTTGTGGAACGCCCTCCTGTCAGATGTCAAAGACATGTCTGATGTTTCGCTCTGTTTTGTTATAGTCTGCTATATATCATCATCAAGTCTTCTGTGTTTCATATTTTTAAAAGCAAATCATACTTGATTCAAACAGTGTATGGGATGCTCAAAAGCACTTTTTAGTGCCTGGCTTCCACATCCAAACAGAACTCAGCCTTCTTTACCCATCCATCAGTGATCTAAGTACAGTAGGGACAAATGCATTGCTCCCCTCTGCTGGTTGAGGCTGGAGCAGCTTCAGTCTGTTGCAATGACTCCAGTGGGTTACACCACATTGCCAAGGAAGAAGGCAAAAGGAGACACCAGCTTGCATAAAAAGTGTAGATGCAGAGATGCAATTTTAGAACTAATTGCTAGAATCTCAATAGTAATGCAATATATCTCACTGTAGTGGAGGAAAGAGGTGAACTGTGTGCCTGTTCATTCTCTGGACAACTTCAAGTTTCTGGTTCTCCTTTTTAGGATGCTTTATCTTTAAAGCTGAGTTGGACCAGGCAGGACTCATTCAAATACAGGACTATAATATAGGATACATAACATCCCAGATGCATATCAGGGTGGGTGTGTAATTTTTGTGGCAAAGTGAGCAGTAAGTGTACGTGGATCGTTCTGTTTGATTCATAATCCTCTGTGGTTAAAGAACTATGGTGCCACTGTCCTGTGGGTTGCTCATCACTATGTTGACCTCATCAAGATGATGGATGCCATCAAAATAACAAACCTCATTATCTTGGTATGGCTACGTAATCCACTATATTTGTCTTAATGACTGGTGATTAAATCCTTGGTTGGCTGCTTCAGAGGCAAAAAAACAACAACCCATCCTTGAAAATATGGACTGCAAACTCCACTTTCTTTAAGGAATTCTGAAAAACTGGTTGGTTAACTATGGCTGCTTTGCAAGTAACATATGGGACATTTGCTGTACCTGGATTGTTTTCCCAACAGGTCAACATTCTAGCTCTGTACACGCTATACATTTAAAGCACATGGCTTCCCTCATAAAAAAATCCTTGCAACTGCAGCCTACCCCTCGCAGAACTTGGTTGCAAAGCTGATCTTAGGAGGCTTGATCCAGCAGTGACTTCAACACTCCTTTCTGCTGTGATCAGCTGTGCAGTGCAGTCAAGTCTCTACCTGCCCTACACCTGACATTGTTGTAAACAAAATCGGCCCTTATTCCCTTATGGGGTACACAAGAGCCCTTATAGAGTCCTTTGTAGGTTCTCCATTGGTAGGAGAAAATAACAGAGGCCAGCCAGAGAATATTGAGAAGCAAAGCAGCTAGTAAGCCTGATCTTTATTAAAGCTGTTGCAACAGGGTGCTCCCCCCCCACCCACACAGGAGAGAGGAGGAGGACCCAGAACAAAGGTATGCAAGCCCTAATAGAGACATTTTAAATTGCCCGCCCTGGAGTCCAAGACCACCCCCAGATACATCATACTTACATCACAGAAAAGGTGGTCTACAACAGAAATCTGAGTGTTTATCTCCTGTCTGGCAGGTTACCTGTTAATGGTCACTTGACTGGATTACCTGGGGAGCCTGGCCAGTCTTTTTGTAATGATAAATACTTAGTTCCTGAGCCAGGTCACAGGCTCACCCTATTCATACACAGACATACCCTTAAGACAGGATTTGTGAACAAAAAGACAATGGGGAGGCTTTTCCACTTTTCTTCGACCTTGCAGAGAAATATTTGAGGTCAATTTGGGAGGGACAAAATGGTTTCAGGACTTTTTCTGTGGGGTTTCAGACATGTGGTTTATATATTTATGTACGTGTTTGCTTGGTACATTTATGAACATTTATTACATATCTAAGACCTTAAATTTCTTATAACAACATCATATATGACATTTGGGGGATGGGGGCAAGTGGGGGTGGTTTGGAGAAAATGGCATCCCAGGCCAAATTGGCCCACAAGCCAGAAGTTCCCCACACATGGGGTAGGCAGTACTCACCTAGATGCAGCCATGATCTGACTCAGTATACAGAAGCTATCTATGTTCCTAATTTTCCCCGAGCAGCCTAATTTTGGGGGTGGGGTGGGGGAAAGCTTTTAGTTGTCGGAGTCAGAGAACCTTACCTATCCGCAACAGATCACCCAGTGATCTACCAGTAGGTTCTGATCCAAGGGGAGGCAAACTAAGGCCGGGGGGCCGGATCTGGCCCAATCGCCTTCTAAATCTGGCCCATGGACGGTCCGGGAATCAGCGTGTTTTTACATGAGTAGAATGTGTCCTTTTATTTAAAATGCATCTCTAGGTTACAGTGGTACCTCGGTTTAAGTACACAATTGGTTCCGGAAGTCTGTACTTAACCCGAAGTGTACTTACCCTGAAGCGACCTTTCCCATTGAAAGTAATGGAAAGTGGATTAATCTGTTCCAGACAGGTCCACAGAGTACTTAAACTGAAAGTACTCAAGCCAAAGCGTACTTAAACCGAGGTATGACTGTATTTGTGGGGCATATGAATTTGTTCATCCCCCCCAAAAAAATATAGTCCCCCCCCCCAGGTCTGAGAGACAGTGGACAGGCTCCCTGCTGAAAAAGTTTGCTGACCCCTGTTCTGATCTAACTTCCAACCCAGCCCCGTTGTTGAAAAATGCTAGTACAGTATCTTAACAAGGGAGGCGTGGGGGGGGGAGCGGTCTACTCCTAATATTCATAGAGCTCCATCCTTGTTAAACTGTGGCTGTGTACACAACAAACCTTTGAAGCACATCCCAAGCAAGCAAATGCGTACACCCCCCCCCATTCCTGGGAACAATAGTTTGCCAAGGTTGCTGGGAAATGTAGTTCTTTGAGGGATCAACAACGTTCCTGGGATTCTCTGGGCGGATGGAGGAGGAATGTGCTTTAAAGGTACGTGGGCGCACAGCCTCCAACCACCCCCTCCCTGGTTCTCCTGCTGCCGAGAGGAGCAAGGGCATGGAAAGAAATGCAGAGTGGCAGGGAGAGGGAATGTGACTTACGAAGGCCGCCAGGAGACGCGTCATGAAATATTGAGCAGGCTCTCCGGTCTCTGCTCAAGTTGAGATGATGGGATGTGATGCTGGGTCCAAGGCAGAAGGGGGGGGGGGAGAGGCACATGCTGCCTTTTGCTCTTCTTCCAAACTAAGATCCACAAGCGCAACCATTTCTCTTTGGAGCTGAAACAAGACATTTGCTGCCTAAAGCAGGGACAGGGATTGGAACATTATTTTTTTCACCAGAGTGCCATGCTCCCTTCTAGGCAGTGTTCCCATGGTGTTTGGGGCCAGAGACAAAAGTGGGCAGAGGAGAATGCAAATTTTACCTTAGTAGGCTACAGTAGGGTAGTTTCAACAAACACAGAGAGACTCTTCAAGTGTCCCTATTTTCCAGGGACAGTCCCAGATTTACAGAAGAAGCCGCCCCGGTTTCTGATTTGATCCAGGAATGTTCCAGTTAGAACATTCTATTTTCATCAGAGAAATGTTAGAGGGTATGGAACTATCTGATTCCTGAGCCATCTGAAAGCAGCTCTGATTTATTATGTTTTTATATCTGTTGGAAGCCGCCCAGAGTGGCTGGGGCAACCCAATCAGATGGCTGGGGTAAAAATAATGAAATTAATATTATGGAATAGGTCGTCCCTATTTTCATTGGAGAAATGTTGGAGGGTATGCACACACACCCTCTCTCTCATATGCACACCCTGTATTCTCTATCCACACAAGGAAGCAGAATTATCAGAGTTCAAGGACACATTTCTGCCTGGCAAAAATCCTCAAGGATGATTGGAAGCAAGGTGCTGTTGAGGGGCGTGGCCTGGAAGAGTGGGTGTGGCTTGGGGAGCAAGACTTAGAGAGCCACAGTTGACCCTAAGGCAGGGGTCAGCAAGGTTTACCTCACCTGGGCCGGTTCACTCCAGCGGAGATCCCTCCATGGACCAGATTGCACGCTCTCCAGATTTCCTGCGTCTGTGCAGACGCGGTTTTCGGTGCCGCGGAAGCGAGTCCCCGCACTGCGCTGCGCCAGTCTAGTGCAGCGCGCGGGGACTTGCCGAGCGGGCGGCTCAGTTCGGGAGCGGCTCGGGGCCCAGTTAAACGACCCCCATGGGCCTCTTGTGGCCCATGGGCCTTAGGTTGCCTACCCCTGCCCTAAGGCATAAAGGTTCCACACCTCCAGTGGCAGACCTTGGGGTCTCAAATTCCAGCAGCAACCTTGATCTCTCACACTCTAAATAATAGTTGTGGCATCTCCTAGGGTGCCTCCAAGGCTTTGCATCCAGTGTGATCAAACCGGTTGCGCTACCCTAAATCTGCCTCTGATCTAAACCAAAGTAGATAATGGTATGTATGTGTGGGTGGGTGTCCCCATTCTAGGTACAGAAGCCACCTGGGCTGATAGGGACAGATAGAGATGGATTAGGGACAGGAAGATCTGTAAGTTTTATTGCTCTCTGTTTCTCATTTTTTTCCCATCTTAAATTCAGTTCTGCACATTTTGCAGCAATTTGTAATTAAAAAAAAGATCCTCATGAAAGATCATCAGCATTTTAGTGCAGATTTCTCCCAACAAACCCATTTTTTATACACAGTTTTTACTAAATGTACATATTTTTGAAAGCCATTCCCCCCGAATAAAATGGATTGTTGTATATTTTATGCACACTTTCCCCTAATAGATGCATTTTTGTAAACACTGGTTGGGGAACTGGATTTGCAAAAATTGGGTAAGTGCAGATTTCAAAAGATGGCTGTGTTTCAATTTGAGTATTTCTTCACTTTAGATTTTGGTTTAAAGGTACACTGAGTCTAATTCCTCCCCACAGCCTTGTGATGGAACAGCAGCCTTCACTGTGCCCTAGAGCAGCAGGCTAGCTTAGGGGATATATTCTCTCTCACTGACACTTCCCCCAAAGAATTCTGGGAGCTGTAGTTTGTTGAGGGTGCTGAGAGGTGTTAAAAAAGGTAAAGGGACCCCTGACCATTAGGTCCAGTCGTTAGGAGAGCCCTATTCCCCTCATAGTGTTACCATTCCCAGAGTTCCCTAGGAAGAAGGATTGATTGATAAATTGCTCTGGGAATGGTAGCTTTGTGAGGGGAAGAGGGGTCTTCTAACAACTCTTAGCACCCTTAACAAATTACAGGCCTCACCCATAATTCTTGGGGGGAAACCATGAATGTTTGAAGTGGCATGATATTGCTTTGAATGTATAAAAGGTTTTTTTTTAAAAAAAAATTTAAGGAAAGTGACCCCTAGATGATGGTTAAGTCTGACTATGGGGTTGCGGCGTTCATCTCTCTTTCAGGCCGAGGGAGCCGGCATTTGTCCACAGACAGCTTTCCGGGTCATGTGGCCAGCAGGACTAAAATGCTTCTGGCGCAATGGAACCCCGTGGTGGAAACCAAAGCGCACGGAAATGCTGTTTACTTTTCTGCCGCAGTGGTACCTATTTATCTACTTGCACTGGCGTGCTTTCAAACTGCTAGGCTCCCAGAAGCTGGGGCAGAGCAACAGGAGCTTACCCCGTCAAACGGATTCAAACCGCCAATCTTCGAATCAGCAAGCCCAAGAGGTTCAGTGGTTTAGACCACAACGGGGCTCCACCAATAGCCATGAGATGGTTCAGTTCCCTAGATAAGCTGGGTGAGAGAGGGAGGGCAGTGGAAAAGTATGGACAGATTGAGATACATGGGGGTCACAGCCCGAGTCTCTTAATGAAGCCACATTCATCTGGAAAAACACCTCCTACCCTAAGAACTGCTCCAGACTTTAAGATGAAGTAAAGAGGCCCTGATTCACTCTCCAAGTTACAGTATGTGTAATCCAGCTTGTCTTCCAAAAGAAATGGCCTTGTATCAAAGCAAGTGTTATCCCACACTTTCCAGTATTTCCACCATTGCATCGTCTATTCATTTTATGCCATGCCATCCATATAGGGGGTTACAAATATTTGTAATAAGCAAAATTAAAGAGTAAGTCTGGCTGGCCACTATGAACAAGAGGATGCTGGATCTAGACGAATCTTCACATTGATCCAGCAAGACTCATGTTATTGTTATGCCCTGTCTAGTTGGCATGAGGACAGACTTCCATGGAGATTTCCAGTCACAAGAATGATGGGTGTCAGATCTCCAAACTGAACATCTCCCCTTCACAAGCCCACAACTGTATCCAATGCAACAGCTGCAAATAACAATAGCCAAGAGCCTTTCTTGTGCCAAAGCCTGTGCTACCATCTACTGGCGAGCAGTAGGCATATGCTTTTCTTCTCTCATTGAGGGCATGCGGAAGAGACCCGAACTAGACAATAAAAGAGGCCTAGATCTTCCTCGAAATCTGGCACTTTGGCACAGCCTCTTTGTTGAGAAAGGTGACCTATGCAGGCTTCCAAAATAGAAACCCACAAAGTTAGTATCTAATCCTTAGGCTGCTTGGAGTTGTGAGCCAGCCAGGAATCAGGCACGGGGAAATCAGGGGTTAGGAACCTTACACTCAGGGGCTGTATTCAGCCTGTCATACCCCTCTGCCTGGCCTTAGGTCTCTAGGCCAGGCATAGGCAAACTCGCCCTCCAGATGTTTTGGGACTACAATTCCCATCATCCCTGACCACTGGTCCTGTTATCTAGGGATCATGGGAGTTGTAGTCCCAAAACATCTGGAGGGCTGTAGTTTGCCTATTCCTGCTCTAGGCTATAGCACTCACCAGTCCTGCTTATACTGTCCTTGAGTACTTTTGCCTGGCTGGACATTATCCCTTGATCTCTGATAATACCTTTTGCTTGCCTGGATGAAGGATAGAGAGATGTGTGTTATTATTGTGTGTTATTATTGTGTTGTTGTTTAGTCGTTTAGTCGTGTCCGACTCTTCGTGACCCCATGGACCATAGCACGCCAGGCACTCCTGTCTTGCACTGCCTCCTGCAGTTTGGTCAAACTCATGTTCGTAGCTTCGAGAACACTGTCCAACCATCTCATCCTCTGTCGTCCCCTTCTCCTAGTGCCCTCAATCTTTCCCAACATCAGGGTCTTTTCCAGGGAGTCTTCTCTTCTCATGAGGTGGCCAAAGTGTTGGAGCTTCACGATCTGTCCTTCCAGTGAGCACTCAGGGCTGATTTCCTGAAGAATGGATAGGTTTGATCTTCTTGCAGTCCATGGGACTCTCAAGAGTCTCCTCCAGCACCATAATTCAAAAGCATCAATTCTTTGGTGATCAGCCTTCTTTATGGTCCAGCTCTCACTTCCATACATCACTACTGGGAAAACCATAGCTTTAACCATACGGACCTTTGTCGGCAAGGTGATGACTCTGCTTTTTAAGATGCTGTCTAGGTTTGTCATTGCTTTTCTCCCAAGAAGCAGGCGTCTTTTAATTTCGTGACTGCTGTCACCATCTGCAGTGATCAAGGAGCCCAAGAAAGTAAAATCTCTCACTGCCTCCATTTCTTCCCCTTCTATTTGCCAGGAGGTGATGGGACCAGTGGCCATGATCTTGGTTTTTTTGATGTTGAGCTTCAGACCATATTTTGCGCTCTCCTCTTTCACCCTCATTAAAAGCTTCCTTAATTCCTCCTCACTTTCTGCCTTCAAAAGGTTGTGTCATCTGCATATCTGAGGTTGTTGATATTTCTTCCGGCAATCTTAATTCCGGCTTGGGATTCATCTAGTCCAGCCTTTCGCATGACGAATTCTGCATATAAGTTAAATAAGCAGGGAGACAATGGACAAAGACAACAGGCATATAAAAGTTATTATTGTATATAGACATAAATGTTGTAACTTTCAAAAATGAAATGGCAGTATACAGCTTTTGTTGTAAATAAACAGACAAAGGCCCAGCTTGACCAGTAAGCTTTATAGACCTTTCAAGCCAGTGGCGTGGGGACAATGGCTGTTTGAGCAGGCACACTGAATAAGTACTTAACCACCCATGGAACACTGTGACCTACAGTGGTGATGCTTCAGCAATGTTGTGTAGTGGTTAGAGTGTTTGCACTAGGTTCAAATTCCCACTTTCCCATTAAACCTCAAGGACTGCCCCTCTCCACATAAACCAACCTGGACTCTGTATTTATCATCCGAGACCCTTCTCTGTGTGCTTCCTCTGAGAGGTGCAGAGGGTGTTGACATGAGAACAGGCCTTTCAGAGTTGGCTCCCTGCATATGGTATGCTATCACATACACTCCCCCCCCCAAGTGTCCCTATTTTCCAGGGACAATCCTGGAATACAGAAGCCGTCCTGGTTTCTGATTTGATTCTGGAATGTTCCTGTTTTCCTATTTCCTCCCCTCCATGTCTTGGAGAACAATTAAAAGTGGGGTGGGTGTGTAAGTGCAAAAACGGAGTCCTGTTTATACTGAAAATAAAATTCCTGCACCAAATGAAGAAAACGGTGAAGCTGGCACATGAAGCCTGTTGTAAACAAAATCTGCCCTTATTCCCTTATGGGGTACACGAGAGCCCTTATAGAGTTCTTTGTAGTTTCTCCATCGGTAGGAGAAAATAACAGGCCAACCAGAGAATATTGAGAAGCAAAGCAGCTAGTAAGCCTGATCGTTATTGAACTGTTGCAACAGGGTGCTCCCCTCACAGGCAGGAGAAAGGAGGAGAACCCAGAACAAAGGTGTGCCTGCCCTTATACTGTATAGACATTTTGAAATTCCCTGCCCTGGACCTCAAGACCACCCCACCATACATCATACCGGTACATACAACACAGAAGGGGTGTAGCCCAATGAGGCTGCATTAAAAAAATTTTTAAATTGTATTTTAACCCGTATTTTAATTAATTGGTTTTTTTCTTTTATGTTTTATTGTAATTTTACTGGTGTTAGCCGCCCTGAGCCCGGTTTTGACTGGGGAGGGCGGGGTATAAATAAAAAATTTATTTATTACTCAAGTCTGGTTGAAAGATTTGAAAAGTCTAAGAATGGAGAGCAATAGGGGCCTGGAAGATGCCTATCACCAATTAACTGCACTTGGACAGCAGATTGAGAAAGCACACAGTTCGACAGGTCATTTGGTCTGCCCCACTACAGCATTTCTATTTCTAAATTTGCATCATAACATCCAAAATAGCATATGCAATTTTAATACAAATTAATCTCCTTTTGGGCTATGCATTTTCTCTTTTCTCTTGACGTGGAAGCAACCACTCAAATTTTGCATCAAGATGTAAGGTAAAAAGGTAAAGGACCCTTGGACGGTTAAGTCCATACAAAGGCGACTATGTGGTTACGGCGCTCATCTCGCTTTCAGGCTAATCTCGCTTTGTGCAACAGAACAGTTGCGCTCAGTGGTTTAGACCACAGTGCCAGCTGCGTCCCAATTTTTTACCTTTACCATCAAGGTGTATCAAGTGCACTGCTTCACAGAGTGCCCAGGAAAGGCCTATTTAGGTCCAGCACAGTTTCTAGGCAAAGGCAGCGTCAGCAAAACCAGCAGCTGGCCAGTTCTAAACTGGGCGGCTGATCGATTGGTTCACACAACCTTTTAAAACGGATAAATGACAGTTCATGATCAGCTCTAGGAAACAGCTGGTTCAAACCTGCCTGCAATTTTAAAGTTTGTGTATGAAAACATGCTTGACAACGCCCACGACTGGTGTGGGGTATTCAAGCTGGACAGTGTGGCACTAATAGCGTTTTTGCCACATACAGCCTGTGGAAAGGTGTGAAGTGAACCTCTGGGTGCAAAGCAGGGTGCATGGCACAGTGCGTACATCTATTTTGAGTCTGTTTGGACTGCCAGTGCTTGGCTCACATTTGGCATATTGTTTCCAGCTTCCGTGCTCAACAGGGCTTGGGAAAGTGGGGGGGTGGGGTAGGAGGGGAAGCAGCTGGCTCTGTCCGCTGCCGCGAGCTGTCTCACAGGATCTGTTCCCACGGCCTGTTGCCCTTCCTGTTGCAGCAGCTCTTTGGGGGGCATGCCAGAAGGCCATTGGAAGAGACTCTAAGAAATTATGACCAGAGTGGGGGCTAGGATAAGAAGAGAACTGCACTGTAACAACATCCCCAGGACAATTCTCTTGTATGTGGTGCTCCATCCCCTTCCTTCACCAGGCAGCTGGCCGCAGCGGCAGCCAAATGTTCAGCTCTCCCTTGCTGAGTTCACTTCCACTCTTCGGTGGGACTGGTCTCCAGACCCCTGGATGTGCTGCTGTGGATCCGCTCCAGTTTGTCAATGTCCTTCTCAAAATGTGGCACCCAGAGCGGAATTCCAGATACAGCGTGTACAATGCAGAGTAGACAAAATGATGACTTCTCATGATCTGGATACTAGGCTTCTGTGAACGTAGCCTAAAAGATGAATGGAGATTTGCACCCAAGTCTTCTCAGTCCTAATCCAGCATTTTAACCAATGCACTGCCCTGGAACAATTTCTAATATAATAATAATAATAATAATAATAATAATAATAATAATAATAATACCCCACCCATCTGGCTGAGTTTCCCAACCAATCTGGGCTGCTTCCAATTAAAGATTAAAAATACATTAAGACCTCAGTCATTAAAAACTTCCCTAACAGGGCTGCCTTCAGATGTCTTCTAAATGTGAGATACAGGTAGTTGTTTATTTCTTTGACATCTGATGGGAGGGCATTCCACAGGGTGGGTGCCACTACCAAGGCGGCCCTCTGCCTGGTTCCCTGTAACTTCACTTCTCGCAGTGAGGGAACCTCCAGAAAGCCCTCGGAGCTGGACCTCAGTGTCTGGGCTGAACAATGGGGATGGATATCCTTCAGGTATACTGGGCCAAGGTTACCAGATTTTTTTCAATGTATCCGGGGACACTTTTCAACTTCAGTAGGAATGATAGGATTTTGCCAGGGGACTGATTTGTAAATACAGGGACTGTCCCAGGGAAACGGGGACGTCTGGTAACCTTACTTTAAAGGTCAGCACCAACACTTTTAATTGTGCTTGGAAATGTACTGGGAGCCAATGTAGGTCTTTCAAGACGAGTGTTATGTGGTCTCGGCAGCTGCTCCCAGTCACCAGTCTAGGTGCCACATTCTGGATTAGTTGTAGTTTCCGAGTCACCTTCAAAGGAGTGTATACAACTTTGGTCCTACTCAGAGTAGACCCATTAATATTAATGGACACACCTAAGTTTATCATTAATTAGAGCTATTAAATTCAATAGGTCTGCTCCAAGTTTTTTTTTAAAAAAAAAAAAGGTAAAGGAACCCTGGTGACTATGGGGTTGTGGCGCTCATCGCGCTTTCAAGCTGAGGGAGCCGGCCTTCATCCACAGACAGCTTTCCAAGTCATGTGGCCAGCAGGACTAAACCACTTCTGGTGCAATGGAACACCATGACAGAAATCAGAGTGCACAGAAATGCCGTTTACCTTCCTTCCACAGCGGTACCTATTTATCTACTTGCCCTGGCATGCTTTCAAACTGCTAGGTTGGCAGAAGCTGGGACAGAGCAATGGGAGCTCACCCTGTCATGGGGATTTGAACCGCTGACCTTCCGATCAGCAAGCCCAAGAGGCTCATTACAAAGCTGCTATCCTAACCTCACATACCTGAAACAGAGACTAAGGTTCATTTATTTCAATATAACTTACTTCTAGGGTTGCACAATAAAGCATTAAAGCCAGGGTAACCAATATGATGCCCTCCAGGTGTCATAGAATCATAGAACTGTAGATTTGGAGGGAACCATGATTTGGAGGGAATCATCTAGTCCAACCCCCTGCAATCCAGGAATCTTTTGCCCAACATGGGGCTCGAACCCTTGACCCTGGGATTAACAGTCTCATGCTTTACCAGCTGAGCTATCCCAGCCGTGTCATTGGTCTACAATTCCCATCATTCCTGACCATTAGCTATGCTGACTGGGGCTCATGGGAATTATAGTCCCAACAAAACCTGCAACGCCTGTAGGGCAGCACTTTGGCTATCTCTGCATTAAAGTTTTTGGGTGTTTCTGATTTATGACATCCCTCCAAACCTTTTCTCCAAGGAGCTCATTGCAAAGTACCTGGTTCTTTCTTCCTCTCCCCCCAAAACCCATCCTCAACAACACTCATATCAATAACAAACTTAGTTGGTCTCTAAGGTGCTACTGGAAGAAAAAATTATTTTGTTAACACTCTTGTAAGGTACGAAGCAGACTGAAGTCTGGTATCAAATAAACATGTCACACTTGATACCATTTTCTTCTTTCCCTGTGGTTGGAAATGAAACGGTACAAGCTTTTTTCCCATGTGAATCCTAAAAATAATATGTAGCACATTCCAACTTCCTTTAGTAACAATCAGCAGCCTCTGTGGGAAAGGCTGGTTTTGTTTTTCCTGAGCAATATAAATAGAGCTCTTCCTCTAATAAGGACATTAAATTAGAAGGAGGGTGGGGAGAATGACAGTAATAGGCTTCTTTTGAACTTGGACTCCAATTGATTTTGACTTCCTGTAGAGTGAGCAAGCTGTTACATAGGGAGAAGCAGACTTGTGGCTTCAAAAGAAGTGATAAAGAAAGTCACCTGTGATCCAGTTGGCGTTGGGGTGGGTGTGAGCACAGAGGAGCCTCTGCTCAGGGGCAGAATTTGGGAATGGCATCTCAGACATCTTCCTCTGACAGTGGAAGCAGAAGACAGCTATCCTAGCTAATACAGGTGGAAGGATCTGTCAATGTTGCTTCTCTGGGTTTCCCAATTTTCCAATCTTAAATTCAGTTCTCCATATTTCTGCAGCAATTGGTGAATCTACTTATAAAGGAACAAAAAATCCAGTGAAAATTCTTAAGCATTTCCATGCAAATTTCCTCTAATAAACATATTTTTGTATGGTTTTGACAAATGGACACCTTTTGACCAGCATTTCCCCCCGATATAATGAACTTCTGTATGTGATTCTCTCCCTTTCTCCTCTCTCTCTCTCTCACACACATACATATATAAATTTCATTTCTATACTGTCCTTCATCCGAGGATCACATGGTGGTTTACAATACCTGTGGTCCTAAACAGCTGTTTTATTCTCTCCTTTAATGCTCTTTTCTTTCCTGCTTCTGCCTTCTATTTTAATTATTGGAATCTCTAATTCTAAAGACCTACTAGATTTCCCCTTTCCCCTTCCTTTCTTCTTATCAACAGGACACATCTTTCCTGTGGTGGTTTCATTTGAGATCAGATACCCCCTAGAATAGGGGACCCAGGTGGCGCTGTGGTTAAACCACTGAGCCTAGGGCTTGCTGATCAGAAGGTCGGCGGTTCGAATCCCTGTGACGGGGTGAGCTCCCGTTGCTTGGTCCCAGCTCCTGCCAACCTAGCAGTTCGAAAGCACGTCAAAATGCAAGTAGATAAATAGGAACCGCTACAGCGGGAAGGTAAACGGCGTTTCCATGTGCTGTTCTGGTTTGCCAGAAGCGGCTTTGTCATGCTGGCCACATGACCTGGAAGCTATACGCCGGCTCCCTCGGCCAATAATGCGAGATGAGCGCGCAACCCCAGAGTCGGACACGACTGGACCTAATGGTCAGGGGTCCCTTTACCTTTACCTTTACCCCCTAGAATATATATTTAGCAAATTCTATTATGTAATAAGTATGAGTGGCCATTAAATAATTCCTCCCTGTCCCATGGCAAATAGGATTAGGCATTAGGCTGTTGATCTCTTGTGATGGGAAAAGCCTTTGTCTTGCTTGTCACAGTTAAGCCTTCAGCTCTTATAAGAGTTAGTTTGTATGGTCAGCATTAAAGGAGAGGCATTTTTAACACTTGATGTCTGGCTGCAGCTCAGTGGAGGGTGTCTCCATGCAGCTCATGGAAGAGGGATTCCCATGACAAGTGCTTGCTTGCACAGCACATTTAACCCAGTAGCGGGGCAAAGGTCACATCCTGCAGTGATTTACCTTGTGCTGCTTAATCCTATGCAACTTTAGAAAGACCAACCATGCTCAAAGTGAAGCGTGCATAGCTTTGCGGCCAGGCAGCACAAGCTTATCTATGTTTCCTGGGAAGTTTAATTGTGTTCAGATGATCTTACTCCCAGTCCCAACCTAATCAAATGTGTGAAAACTTAGTCTAGTTACGGTAGCTTTTTGAGGTAGTTAGCAAGGAAACAGAGGGACCCAGGTGGCGCTGTGGGTTAAACCACTGGGCCTAGGGCTTGCTGATCAGAAGGTCGGTGGTTCGAATCCCTGTGACGGGTTGAGCTCCCGTTGCTCGGTCCCAGCTCCTGCCAACCTAGCAGTTCGAAAGCACATCAAAATGCAAGTAGATAAATAGGAACCGCTCCAGCGGGAAGGTAAACGGCGTTTCCGTGTGCTGCTCTGGTTTGCCAGAAGCGGCTTTGTCATGCTGGCCACATGACCTGGAAGCTATACGCCGGCTCCCTCGGCCAATAATGCGAGATGAGCGCTGCAACCCCAGAGTCAGTCATGACTGGACCTAATGGTCAGGGGTCCCTTTACCTTTACCTTTAGCAAGGAAACATCAAACTAAAACAAGAGAGGGTGATAATGGCAGTGCAAAACCGTATTAAATGGGGTGGCTAAAAGAGGAAAGGCATCAGGTGGGGGGGAAGGGTGACACAGATTTACATTAAAATTGCATGTTCAAATTGCATGTTCTAATTTATACCCATAGATCCACATTATGAAAAAACCAATTACTATAATTCAAATATATGCACGCCCCCTCCCACCTTAGCAGAGAATAATTTGACGAAGTGGCCTGTGTGTGCCTGCGCAGTGTGCTGTCCAGGTGCTGTTTGCTGGTGGGCAACTCCAAGACCCCTCCTGCTCTCCCTTCATTTTTTAAAAAGGACTTTGATCTTTTTGTTGTTGTTGTTTAGTCGTTCAGTCGTGTCAGACTCTGCGTGACCCCATGGACCAAAACACGCCAGGCACTCCTGTCTTCCACTGCCTCCCGCAGTTTGTTCAGACAGCCCTTAAAACAGGGGACGCCCTCAAATAGGGGATTGCCCTCTAAATAACGCCTGGCCACCCAGCCACCCATGTCCGAGTACAGTACTTGGGAATAAGTGCCATTGAACTCAATGGGCCATGGGCTCTGCGTGCGCAGCAACACGTACCTGAACCCTGCGCTTATTCGCTCAAAGGCGGAGCTCTCGAGGTAAAGAAGCGCAGCCCAACCTGGGAACGCGACTTATTGCCGCATTAGCAGCAAAAAGAATAGGTGGCATTGCAGAGCAACAGGTAAGGCGCGCGCATCGTTCGAGCCGAAGCTGTGTAGATCCGTAAACAGGCGCGCGCAGACGACAACCCACCTGTACCAACCCCTCGCTGGAAAAAGCCCACGTAGCAGTCCACGTGCCGCCTGTCAACTTCTTTCGCGCCTGCGCACCACGCGCGGCCACCCCTCCGCAGCCCTCCTCCCCACCTCCGCCACGCGCGCGCGCCTTTGTTTCGAGCGGCCTGTTTCCCAGGCAGCCTGGCGGAGGGGCGGGGGGCGTGGCTATGCAGATGAGTAACGGGGTGGGAAGAGGCATCATAGGCGGCGGCGGCTCGCGCTCCTGGCTTGCCAGTCCGTCAGTCGGAGCTGGGCGCTCGCGAAGGGAGGAGCTGCTGTGAGGCCCGAAAGCGAGCGCCTCCTCCCGACCTCCCCCCCGCCTCCGCCCTGCCGAGCCCCGAGGATGATAAACACCCAGGACAGGTACTGAGGGGGCGGAGGAGGGGAGGCTTCGGCCTACGTCGCCTCAGGGACCCCGAAGGAAGCGGCGGACGGGGGGGGGGCGTACCTCACCCCGCATCTCCTCTCTTGACCGTTCTGCTGCCGCCGCCGCCCTTCAGGATCGTGGCCTGCCTTTGGAAGCGGCCTACCCTCAGTAACCCCAGAATAGACCCGGATGATACAAAATGGAGGGGGTAGGGGGTGGAGTTGCCAGAGAGCGAAATGCGTCTGGGGAGGGGGCGGCGGGGCTTTATTTATTTATTTATATTTTGTGGGCGCGCGCCCGCGCTGGTGGGGAGGGCTGGTTGCAGCGCGGGGCGCTTTGCACGCGTTCGTGCAAAAGGGGCGGGTGGGGGGCGGCAGTGGACCGAGGGAGGGTGGGGGGCGCCTGCTGCGGTTTTGCACGTCTACCCCAGAAGTGCCGGGCGAAGCAGTGGCGGGTGTTTTGTTGTCACCGCAATCGCAGGACTTTGTTTTCGAAGAGAGCTTTTTCTTCCTCTTCGCTTCCCCCCTTTCAGCCTCTGGTAAATGGGTAGAGGCAGCTTTGTCCCAATACTATCCCGTCTCCACCCCTGTCTCTGCAATCCACTGTTAAATCCTAGGAGGATGTAACCACTCTTCGCCCCTCCCCCCGTGTCCCCTTGAAGCTAAGATCCTGACTATCCCCAATTCATGGGGTGACTCTGCATTTTAAAATGGCATAACACAGTTACCTATGTGGGGGACTCCCTTACAGCCTCCCCATCCCGGAATTGATGCTTAGTTTCACTGAAGCATCAGGTGTTCCCAGACTGTTCACTGGGTGCACTCATAGTACCGGTATGTTAACAAAGAAGCAAATCCGGGGTTAACTAGTTAGAGCAAGGTGCAATTCTGTGCAGACTAGGAGCAATAAGTCCTAAATCAATAGGAGGGAAATTGATAAGGAAATGGTACAGGAAACAGGTATAGTGATTATAGAAGTTTTGCACCAGGAACTCAGATAATGGTTTGGTGCACCATTGGTCAGAACACTTTCGGAAGGTTTGTGACAGCATATCACATTGCATTCAAAATGGCTGTAAGAACACCAAATAGCTTCAGGGTGCTTAGTTGTGTTATTCATGGATGCTCTGTGTTTCAGAAAGGTGGATGCACAAATGAGTTAGGTGGACACACACACTCCAGGGATTGTGGTTTGGTCTGGTTCTGTAATTGAATAGTTAGGTATCTGGGGCTGATGAATAACCAGCTTCCCTAGGGTATGCCTAAATAATGTTTACTACTGTGGAAACACAGAATTACCCCCAAAACTGGATAGCTATACTAAGACTGTTAATAACTGCGGTACTTGAGGTTTTTTTGTTTTTTTTAAGTGTGCTCAGTCTTCAGCACTAGGAGGGTGAAGACAGACTCTTAACCAGTTAGAGCAGGCATCCCCAAACTTCAGCCCTTCAGATGTTTTGGACTACAATTCCCATCATCCCTGACCTGGTCCTGTTAGCTAGGGATCATGGGAGATGTAGGCCAAAACATCTGGAGGGCCACAGTTTGGGGATTCATGGAGTAGGCAGTTCTTCTCCGGGTCTTGATAGTTTTCACCCTGCACTCCACATTTTGTTTGTGGTGATTGGTCAATAATCAAATTGCAATTAGATGTAGGCACAAACCTTCCAAAAGTGAGTTGAGTGAAGGTGCCTGAAGGAAGTCTCCTAAGGAGAAAAATACAGGAGAATTGTCACCTGGGCTGGAAAAATAAAGTCTGTTGTTCAGCTCTCTACCTCTGCAGCATATTAAGGAGCATTGTCAAATGACCAATTTCTACTGAAATACTGGGGTTTGGAGATGGCAGCTGTTACTGAAAAGCCAAATGTAGGAGGAAGGTTTCCTTTGGAGATGAGGTATTCTGTACCGATTAAGCAGAATATTTACAAAACACTTTTACACTTACTTGTGTGACTGTCTTTTGTGGAAGTTTAGGCTGAGACATAGACTTGCTCATGGCACTCGGTGAGCTTCACTGTTGGCCTCTGCCATGCCCACATCATACTGGCCTCCATCCAGCTATTAGCTGTGCTCCAAACTGCAGTACAGCCACTCATACTCTGTATTTTGATAAATAACTCTTTATACAAGACAAACCTGCAGATATTTGCCAGATAAGCTACATATATTTGCTAGCTCTTATATACCATGTATATTCCCTAAGAGTGGCTATTTGAAAAAGCTCTGGGTTCATCTGTGTATGTATGTGCACTTGCACACACGTAGACTAGAAAGTAATTGAAATTCAAAAACGTCTTCAGGTGACTCGAGGAAAATCTTTCTTTGGGAAGGCCAATGTATGAATACCCCACCTGGCAGCAGAGCCCAGATTTTAAAACAGAAAGGAGGCTCCTTAAAATGCTTTTGGGAACAGCCTTCTCAGGCACGCAGCTTCTTTTCTCCAACATCAAATCTTAGTTTCTAATTTGAAATTGATCAAAGTTTGAAGTCAGTTTGTCACTTGAGCTGGCAAGTGCTTACATGCATGTCTGGAAAAACTCGATGCTGTGCAAAACAGGAAGGCTCTTTGTTTACAGCTGTTCAAAGGAAAGGAGTTCTTAGCTTTGTCCAAGACATACAAGCAGCTGAACTTCCAAAGAAGCACAAATCCAATCTTAAAATTATTTTACTCTACATTATTCAGAATGTACAGTACAGCAAAGTGGAATAAGGGGTTCTCATGTGTTGTTAAATTTGAGTAAGATGAACATAAGAGACTCATCAGGATGTTTTTAAAAATCTACTTAAGGCCTCTTGTGTTATGTAAATGGTTAAGTAATTCTATCTATTCAAAGGTCTAGAAATTAGGTCAGCAATAGTGGTGTGTGGTAGTGATCCTCTTTAACATACACTGGAGTTTATGAACAATCTGCCTTGCATGTATCACTCTCGCTTCAAAGTGTAAGATCCTGTTGTTGTTGTTTGATTTATTACCTGCTCTTCACCAGAAGGTCCCAGGGCAGATTACAGCATCATTAAATAAAGCATTAAAGCAGTTGAAAACTAATTTTAGACTTCCTATTTTAAATAATATGTTTGTTGTAAAAACATCAAGTTTAGTACGTCAAAACATTACTGCATTCTAGAATGCATTTTTACCTGGCAGCAGAGCTAGTTTTTTCTGTTGAAATTTTGGCTGGCTGACGAACCTAGTGTTCTATTTCCAGTTACAGTAAATATTGCTTTTGCTTGTACCCTTGTATGTATCTTATTGAAAAGATGTATCTGTAGATGTTGAAAAATACAGAGTCAACTATGTGTGTGGATTGCACACAGGGTATCCTTAGTCTGGAGAAGAGACCATTAAGAAGTGGTAAGATAGTAATTGTCCAATATCTGAAGGGCTCTCACATAGATCAGGGGTGGTGAATCTTTTTCAGCACAAGGGGCCTATTCCGTTATCATTTTTCTAGGCAGACATGATCACAATTCAAGAACACCTAGACAGGTGACAACACTCAAGGAGGAAATAGGCTAGGACAGGGGTTCCCAACAAAATTTTCTCGAGGACCCCTCATCGAGCCGCTATTGTGACAAGGACCCCCATTAATTCCTAATCCTAAAATTAAAAAGTGAGAGCCAAATTAAGAGACTTTTTATATTTATACGTTTTTTACAGTTCTTCCTCTTCATCTGTAGGCCTTTGTCGTTTTAAGGAACCACTTTTTAACCAACGGTCCATTTTTAACTACACGAACTGTAGCTTCCGCGAAAAACAACGCTTTGTTTACAAACACTACTGTTTTGCAAAGAGGCAGCGCGCGCCAGGGAGGAGGGAGGGGAATGGAGAAGACAGGCTACCTGCACAGTAGCGCACAAATGAAGCCGACGCGCACAAAGCATCTTGGGGAGGTGAGCGTTAGTAGAATGCGCACGCTGCCTCTTTGCAAAACAGTAGTGTTTGTAAAGCGCCACCTAACGGCATACAGCAGAACTACTGCCTCTACCTAATTCTAGTTTTGCGCTAGATTCTGCTCATGCAGGAAGCGGCCAAAACAAAAAATCTGTTATCATACGAAACATATTTAATATATTTTTTATTCTAATAGCATCTTGCGGACCCCTCTGGCATAGCTCGCGGACCCCTGGGGGTCCCCGGACCACCTGTTGGGAACCACTGGGCTAGGACTGAATGAATATGTAGGAAGAGGGTGTGTGGCTTGAGAGGAGTCTTGAGGACCCAAATAAAAAGGCCTGGGGGGCTGCTTTGAGCCCCTTGGCCTGAGTTTCCCCATTCTTTCTGTTATCATAGGGCAAATTTGCATGACCTAACCAACAGGTTCCAATTTGCAGGAAAGGGAAAAAAGGTAAACATCAGGGGGAACTTTTCAACAGTTGAACAAATTATGGTGGAAGGTGATGGATTTTTCTTTGTTAGAGGATTCTAAGCAGAGGTTGGGTGGCTGCTTATGAGGAATGCTGTAACAGCAGATTACTTGTATCAGCTGGGGATTGGACTTTGGTGACCTGTATTGTCTCTTCTGACTCCTATGATTCTAATTCTTTATACTCACGATTTCTGTGCTCCAGGTTTGGTTTTTGTATGCAAGCAAAATTGTATAATTTGTACTCTGTAACATTCATAGAGTGCACAAATAGGATGTTTGTGAAGCTCACAGTTGCAACTCTGTTTACTTAAACTATCCCAGTCATAATGTTGTTGTTGTTTAGTCGTAGTCGTGTCCGACTCTTCGTGACCCCAGTCATAATGGTCATTCCATAAGGGAAGTCCCCACAGTTAACTCAGTGGCATTCTGGTATGTGTGTCTCAATTTCACTGTCTTTTACAGTGTTTAGTCAGTTTCCTGGGCCTTTCCTGTTTCTTTCATTCTGGGAGTAGCACTTTTTTTAGTGTTAACAAAAGGCTCAAAAGTTCTTTTTCTGCTTCAGCCTAATAGTGATTATTTTACATTAGTGTGCAGAAGAGCTCCTCACAAGAACATTGAAACAGCCTTAAAAATGAATCCTTAGTGGTACAAGTCCACTTGTACTTTTGTGTGGTATATGGAAAACAATTTCTCTACCTTGCAGTGATCCTCACAGGCTTCTAGGCAGGGGGCTCACATGCACTCTCCTAGATGTAGCCTACAACTGGATGGGTATTGTTATAGTCCTAGGTTAGATTGTCTGCTGCTATTATGAATGCAGTTTATGCTATTGTGGATAAAACAGAATCAATATTACGGTACTTTGGATAGGACTTTATCCTCTCTTGTTAGATTCCTAGGTCTTGATTAGCTGATAGATTGGTTGATTTCTTTGTTTACATACTATTGCCATTTTGGTAATTAAGTTATTTCTGGTTTTGCGTGTGGTGTTGCATCTCAGAATGAGTTTCTGAACGCTAGGTGGTACTATCTGAAACAAGGGATGGAGTTCCAGTGAACCTTCTATTCACTCATGCACACAGGCTTCTTTGTCCATGCCATTTACAATTTCCGTTGTATGCTGTTTTCTGTCACTTGGTGGTTTCCAGTTGATATGATGTACGTACAGTAATCTGTGGTCAGTCTTTTAATTTTACCAGTTGTTACTGGCTGTAGCCATACATTACTCTTTTTCAGAGAATTGAAGATTGTGTGATTGATTTTGTTATTTCTCTGGCCAAACATATTTAGCAGATTTTTGTTTTGAAACACTACAATGTCCCCTTAAAATGGGGAAATGTACACCCACCATGGACAATGATGGCTTGATAACATACCCTTTAACTCCATCTCTCTCCTTAGGGTGATTTAAGTTCTGATTCCTTTACTTCTGCTTGTGAGATAGATGGTTTTTGTGCTTTTCTAATGGTGAGCATGCAGTGTAAGTGCTATGAAGTTCCACTTTTGGGACTAAAGATATGAAGGCGTACTAGTAAGCGATGCATACCGCAGATTAGGTGGTACAGTACTTGAGTACAGGTTCACAACAATGGTGGTATATGTGCCTTTTATTGAAGAAGCTCAGGGTTCTGTGAATTTTACATTGTAAAAGCACAGAAACAATCACTGGACAAAACATTTAGTATCCTGAAAATTTCAGCTTTCCTTTTAAAAAGTTTTTATTTCTTGTGGAGGTGAGCTTGAAAATTTATGGGCCTTGCCAGTACACTCTGAAGCCAGAGAGAGCTGAGCAAGACTCCTATTAGTCAGGGGGTGGGGCTTCATTGTTTTGCATAGCTGCCCCCATGACTGGCAGAAGCAGACTATTCCACAAAATATGCAGATGTACTGTACTTATTTGCATAATGTGTACAGCTACGGTTTGGTGCAGAATAGCCCTTCGTTGGGCTGCAGGAACTTCAATATAGGCATATGTGCCTGTGTAGGCATGCACATCTTTTAGTCAGAGATGTGATGAATCCATCTTTCCAAGTTTCTTTATATGACCTTGCACTTCAAGAATGAACTGCTTTTTATGGGAAAACAAATCTTGATTTTCACTTGATTATTCAAGCTTCCTCCAGCAGCAATAATGCTGCATTGTTGACTGGCGAAAACAAGCACATCTGGCAGCCATATTAGGAGGCCAAGGGGGGATGGGAAGAGATGCAGAGTCAAGTGTCTTGCCTCACCAGTCTCTACCAGACACCAGCACAAAAGAAGAGCTGTTTGTCAGTTAATTGTTGCAGAGTATATGGGTGATGAAGACAGGCCGAGTTAATGTATACAAGTTCAGTTGCTGACACTTTCAATACAGCTGCTTTGGATCAGTCTTCATGGGAAGAATTAACTGCTGTAAGAATGCTTGTTTGTTCTGTACAAGCAATTTGCTTTTCAAGTTGGGCATACAGTCAATTTAACTTGGCTTCAGTAAAGTTAATTAGTTGTTGTTCAGGGTTTGTTAGCTTGGGGCTCCAGTATTGGAAATTAGTATAGCTGGCTTGTGAGGACTGCATTTTCTAGCTGAAACTTGTTGAGTCTGAGCTCTGCTCAGTGGTATAAAGTATGCGCAGCTCCCTTTGACATTGACATGTGGGAACTGGTTTGGGAAGTTTTCAGATAGAAAGTATTCTTACTACAGAACTGAGTGAAAGATTGAAAAGCTGCTGCCTGTTTTTCACATTCTAGGAAATACAGCATAGTATGGCAGGTACCTTCAGACTCTTTAAGTCATTCCTTTTCAGTGGTCAGAACAATGATCTCTGAGCCTGGAAGCTCATCACTAGCGAATTTGCAGCATTGCCTTAAGTGAACTACTTAGTATGTTGGCTCATGTGCCTTTAATAGGGGGTTGTTTTGCCCATCCTGGGAAGGAAAGAATTGTTCTGTCTCTGTGTTATAACAAGTGTTCTATAAAATGATGATGATAAACAATTGGCGTAAATTACAGGTGTCTTGTCAAAAAAATTGAGATAATACCGGTATATGGAAGCAGTTAAAGCATGTGCTGCAAAGGTCCTAATTCTATTTAGTACAGAAATGTCTGGGATGTATAGGATGCTAAATGGCCTTGCACCAGTTGGAAGGACTGCCCTCTATATGAGTGCAGAGGACTGCTGCTATTCAGCCATAACTGTACTGTATAGATATTATGTGGTGCCAAATGAGTTGGTGTGCTATGGAAGGGGCAGCATTGATTGGCAGTATTACCTCAGTGCCAGAGTCAAGGTTCCTCTTTGTTGCACTGTGAAAGGCCATACAGTGGTACCTCGGGTTACGTACCTGATTCGTTCCGGGGTGCGGTATGTAACCAGAAAAGTTCGTAACCTGAACAACCGCGAAAGCGTGCTTCTGCGCATGCGTAAACTGCGCATAACATTTCTGCGAATGCGTGCGCAGCAAACCCAGAAGTAAACGCTTCCGGGTCCGCCGAGTACGTAACCCGAAAAGTAAGCAAACCGAAGCGTACGTAACCCGAGGTACGACTGTATTTGAAAAACACAAATGTCAAATGGAAGTACAACAGTGTCATTGTGAAGAGCCCCATATGACATGCAACATGCATGTACATGTGTGGCATGAATAGACAGCTCTCAGCAACCCCCACAAGGTGTCCACTGATGTGCTTCTGCAAATGGAACCCATGAACACAGGCCTCTCACTTCATAGTCTCCCTGTGTCAAGACATTGGGACAAACACCATCCCACTCCCCAAATGGGACGGGGGAGAAAGTGGGCCCAAGATATTTGGCATCATTAAATATCTGATAGAACAAGAAATGCAATAGTTGTTTCAGCTTGAGCATATTTTCTTACTGGCTGTGCATTATTTTTAGTGTCACCTAGCATTATGTCAGGGCCCAGCATACCAAAAGGATTAAATGATAATCTTGTGCTGCTTTGTTTGAGTACAGTGGTAAAAGAACAGGTGGAACACTAAGCATTTGCTGTTGTGCAATATCTACAGGAACTAGGAACTGATTAGAAAGAAATACTAATTATATTATTCTGGTAATTTCACCATGTCAAAATTGCAAATGGGAAGTGGGCTGTTCATGTTTTATTAAAGTGAAGACAGAAAACTCCTAATTTCAGAGCTGCTTCAGACATTGTAAGAAGCATTAAAAAACCTGTAGGAGGTTGCAGAGAGAAATTTATTCAATGTGTGCTAGGCAAAAAGAAACCTTCAGAGAGATAAGTGAACAACACTTGTCTTGATTTTTCCCAATGAAGAGCTACATTTGGCCAGAAAATATGTTTGACTAATTTGACTCTGCTCTCTTAGGTGGACTTTTTTTAAAAAAGGTGAACCTATTTCAGAAGATTCAGGTGGTCCCCACATCTGAGGCACCTGCAGTTTCCAGGATTAATTTCTAATGTCTGAAATCGCACTGGCATGCTTCCCCTCCCCTTTGCCTTCATGCCTTCATGTAACAAAAGGGACCACATCTATTATTATTTACATCAGATAAGATCACTTGTGAGTGGCAGTATTGCATTAATCTTAGAATAATGTGTTACAAGGTTTGAAGTACCAGTGCTCTTCTCTTTCCCTTTCTGAAAACATGAAACCTAACCCCGCTCCTTCAAGAATCTTGTCACTCTATTTCTAGTTGTTTATTGAAAAACGTATGCTCATCTGATCATGTGTTTTTAGTCATCTGGGACTTCTGCCAATAGAAGGGCTTGCTATTCACACTCCCTGTTCAGTAGGAATCATTTTCTCTGCCACTTGTCTAAGATCTGCCTACCCAGAATGCCAGGGCTGGCCTGGGACGTTTTGCTGCTTGAGGAAAAACACCCTGCCACCACTGCCCCCTACCCTGCATATCTGTTGCTGCTGTGCCCTGCAGGTCTGGCAGCCAGGTTGCAACCACAGCAGCAGTCCGAGCGCAGCGGGGAGAGTGCAGCAACAGGGTGCAGGTGCAGGGTGCAGCCGCAGCATCACCTGCCTGAGGCATTGGGCCCAGCCTATGGCAGCAAGCTGACATGCTTGGAGTCTTAGCTGAATCCTGTCCGGCCTTGCAAATCTAACCTTGTGCTTTTTTTCTCTCTTCCAGTAGTATTTTGCCTTTGAGTAACTGCCCCCAACTACAGTGCTGTAGGCACATTGTCCCAGGGCCTCTGTGGTGCTCCTGATGCCCCTCACCCACTGTCGAAGATCCCCGGTGGGCGAGGGGTTGGCAGGGATCCTTCTCTCTCAGCTTTGATATATAAGGTGAGCATAGTTTAATGTCTAGAGACTGATTGCCTTTGTATGATGTAACTTTTTTGTGTGGTTGGGATTATGTATTTGGATGTTGTTAAATAAGCCTTGTTTGAGGGAATGTACTTATGTTCAAGAATACACACACCAAAGAATGCAATGGATATTCTTTAATTCAAAGCTCTTCAAACAGAATAGGTCAAGCATTTACTTCCAGTATTCCTTTTTTTATCCAATAGTCTGGGTTGTTTCTTCAAATAATGGACTTTGGGTACCCTTTCTCAGCACCCCCCCCCCAAGTGCTTGCTTTTTATAATACAACAAATTAGGAAGCATAGCGAAATGGCAGTCTGCACCAAGCCAGTACTGATTTGGAGTGTGTATAATGGAGAAAACAACACTAGGTTTCAATTTTCCCTCTGGGTTGCTCTAAATAATTACCCAACTGCTGTTCTCCCCAGAGTTGTGTTTCCATAACACTTACAAAGCTAGTGTATTGACTCATAGAACGGGTTTCTGAATGTTTTATTGCCATGAAAAAGGAATAAAGAGGCAAATGAATTTCTTTTCAGTATTCAGATTAGAAACTGGAAAGGGCGGGCAGCTGCAGAACCATCTACAGATTAATCTGAAGAGGCCAGTAGCCACGGCTGATTCTGACTGGTTGAAAACAGTTCACCATTCTCATTTTGTACTGTGGATCCTGATAAATCTGTGACTAGCAAATCTCAAGCCTTTGCCATCTGGTCTCTGAAGTTTTGCTTTTTCCTACTTTCCAGGAGTAGAAGAGTTATATTTGCAAACATGCCGTATTAAACAGGAAGCTACAGTGTTGAAGCTCTGCTGTAGAAAAGGCCTATTCATAGTCATCTCTTGATCTTACCAAAGAATACTGGCTGACTATTACTAGTTCTTAATGCCTGTGAATATTGGTTATCATATGCTCCTGGTGTGATTTTTCTTTTTTCTTTTCTTTTTTCTTTTTGGCCTCCCATGTTGAATTGAGCAGTTCATTGATTGAAAATGGTTCCTTATATTTGTGTCTTTACAAAGGGAAATATTTATCTTCCCTACACAACTCATTTAAATCTTGTTCTGACACAACCGCTCATCATTTGATGCTTGTATAGTAACAACACTCATTTTGTTCAGTATGTTGTACTTACAAAAACATGGTGAGAAGAGCAATTAAGTGAGATTCTCCTGAAATGCAAAGTTGCCATTCAAAGTAATCTTTGTAATACTAGGGTGTTAGTCACACCCTAAAATACACTTAATAAAAAATTAATTGATAGTGGGTTTTTTAATTTGGTTATTAATTCTGGGTTTTTATATTATTTAAACTAATCTTGAAGATGATATATTTGCTTTTAGTTAATACTCGGGAATCACTGCAGGTGTGGTCTTAGAAGAGCTATTCCACCCTGCATTACCGAAGTGGGAGTGTGTTTTCTAAGATGGTACTTGAAGTCCTCATACAAAAATTAATTTTGTAACCCAACCTATTTAATTAACTTAGAGGGTGACTGATCTAGACCTCATTAGTCTTCTTATGCAATGCGACTTTTAAGATTCTGTTAAAATGTACACATCTATCTGTCAAGTTCATAGTTGGATCATATTCTGTATCCAGTCAAGAAATGGAGAAAAAAAATATGCTTGGCTGTTTTTCTTTTAAAAGCAACAACACACACAGTTGACAATAGTTGCTTTATAGCTGCTCTCCTGCTTTCTGATTTGAACAAGAGAAGATCCCATGCTTATGAAGAAGCAGAGCTTTAAAGTATTCCCTGTGCAGTTCTATACTGTATGCCACAAATTTAAGTTATCCAGGAGAATTTCTAGTGGTTTAGGGCAAAATAAGTTTGTTCAGGTTTTGATAATTCTCTTGGCAGAAATTAATTTTTTTAAGGTGTACCCACCTGAAGATTGCCTAGGGGATAGGACTTTGATTTGGGGATCAAAAGACTCAGTCTTCAGAGATGTTGGACTGTGTCATCAAAAGCAACATATGTAATAGTGCCTTATGAAAATTAACTTAAGCTGTAACTGAGCAAACTTTCTAATTAAGTAGAAGCACTGACATTCAGTAGTTGTTTTAAAAATAGAGTATTTTTAGCTGTTAGTCCTCATGGCAATGAAGAAAAAAATGAATATTATATTCTTGTTGGCACCTCCTTTTAACACTTTTTAAATCTTTTTCTGTGACTCTTTAAGGATGAGAAGCTCACTGTTAACCAAGATCTTCCAGTGCACGATGGGAAACCACACATTGTCCACTTCCAGTACAAAGTTACGGAAGTAAAGGTCTCCTCCTGGGATGCAGTGCTATCCAATCAGAGTCTTTTTGTGGAAATCCCTGATGGCATATTAGCTGATGGGAGTAAAGAAGGGTAAGTGTTTGAGCCTATAGCTATCATGGTATTATAGAATCATATATTTGTACAGTTGGAAGGGAGCACAAGGGTCATCCAGTCCAACCCACAGCGATGCCGGAATCTTTTGCTTAATGTGGGGCTCAAACTCACAACCCTGAGATTAAGAGTCTCATGCTCTACTAAAGTGCTTGTAGACAAAGGAACCAAGGGTGTGCTGAAGGGGGGAAAGGAGAGTTGCAGAGAAGCTGGATAATTTATTTGCATTATTCTTTACAGTGCTTAAACTAACTTTCTCAGGAAAGGAGTCTGAGGCAAAAAAGTGGGGACAAGAGGCAAAATTCTAGGCCTTGTTGACATAAAAAACAGACAGGCCTGATTCCTATCCACCTGAACAGTTTAAAAAGAACTTTGGTGTGAAATTGCTGAAAGAGGGACCCAGGAATATAGAGGCAGATTAACTCAGCATCTATCCAGGAAAACTGGTGGAAATTATGTGCATCACTTTACACATGTTTACATTAAATTGTATTTGCAATTCTAATGTCCATTTACCCAGATGGGAGAAAAATGTTTGGAGCTATCTCCTTGCAATTTTAATTTGTTTGTTTTAACCACTTTAAACAAATATTATCATCAGCATGCTTGGCTACCTTACTGCTCACCCCAAACAAACACTAGGGTTTATTCTAAGCTCCCCCCCAACTGTACAAGTGCCCTCCCCCAACTTTTTTGTAAACAAAAAAATATGAAAGAGGGAGTATAATTAACAGAAAGAGAGAGAGGGAGGAAGGAAAGAAGGAAAGAAGAAAAAAGAACACGGAAAGAAGAAAAGACAGGAAATTTGTGAAAATGAAGGACAGCAAGAGTCCAAGAAAAGAGAGGTGCCTTGAAAATAATGGGGAGTAAGGGGGCGGGACAAGTTATCTTCCTTACCTAACTTATAGTTGGGTTCTGAGACTCCCTTTCCCCACAAACCATAACTTTGAAGCTGACCTCCCCTACCGCATTTTGAAGCAAATGAAATTTTAACATGCTTAGCATAATGTGAAAGGAACCACCACTGCATTTTTCTGCTGGGATGTAATGACTGTAATGACATATATACTGTTTAAGCAGAATTCAATATGAATCAATGCCTTTGACTAGTTAAGTAGTTAGCCTCATTATATACTATAATATACTATATTCCACTGTTAAGGTTCTGATGATTTGAAAGACACCAGTATTCATCTTGATTTTCTATCTTTTCTCATTATTCTTTTAAAGAAACTACTTAGTTCCTTATTAAATCCCATAAGCCTAAATTGCAAAAACTTAACTTCTTACTGTACAATTTATTTTTGACACTGTACAAAAATTTGTCCAGCTGCATGGTGGAATAAACCCTGCCACCAGGTTCCTGTTACACTCATTACTGTCTATGCAGCCTTTGAAGCTCCCATTGTTCTAGGTGCGTTTTGTGACAGGGAATTTCATGAACGCGAGCAGTTTCTGAGCTCTGGGAGCAGTACTGCGCCCAAGATTTCAGAATAATACTGCCACTGCTGGAACAAAAGGAAGACCTTTTTCTGCTTCCCCACTTACAGCCACTTTGACGACTGGAGAAGGGACCCTCATAAGAATATTAGGGGGGCAGACAGCGAAAGTATGGCTTTGTTTTTGGCAGTGAAAAATGAATATAAGATTTTAGCTGCAGTTCATTCATTTTAAGCTTTGTATTCTTGTTATAAAAAAGCACACCTAGACATTCTGTTGTGGTGCCCATAGCCTAGGTTCAAGGTGCCATTTAGCTCGTAGCTTTCATATCTCAGTTTCTAACACTGTATCTTTGGTGTCCTCTAAAATCAAGCAACCCAGATCTTAACGTTGAAATATATTCATCTATTTTCCCCCTCCAATATACATCTGGTGCTGCTTGTATCTGCTTCAGGGGAATTAATTTAGAGACAGCACCTTCTCGAGTAGTTTTTCTTGAGTTTCTGCTTGTGCAGTGTGATTTCATTACCCTCTTCACCACACACTAACTGAGTTATCCCCATTCTAGCCCTGTAGCGTTCTACAAAATTTGCTCCCGGAGGTGGAGGAGAACTTTGAGCACATTATAGAGGTGTGCTAGTGGGGAGGAGAGGACATTGAAGTCTCATTGTACAAGTAGAAGTCTGCTTGCTCAACTTGGGATTCCACCCTTGGTTGGCAAGATAAGAATTGGTAATCTCTTTTCCTTCTTTGTCCTATTCTTGTTTTTGCTTGCTGGGTGGACTGAAATAATGATTTAAGACACTGAAATTCAGGTTCAAGGAGAGGGAGCACATGATTAAGAACTCATGAAAGTATTTCCTTGTTTGTCCCTTCCCCTAGTTGCTGTGGAGAATTCAGACTTGCTTTGTTTTGGAGAGCAGGGATAGAAATTTGTGTTCAGACAGCAGAAGGGTGTTATTGTAGAACCCATTTCCTTAATAATAATAATAATAATAATAATAATAATATAATTTATTATTTATACCCCACCCATCTGGCCAGGTTCCCCCAGCCACACTGGGCGGCTTCCAACAAAACACTAAAATACAGAAATCCATCAAACATTAAAAGCTTCCCTAAACAGGGCTGCCTTGAGATGCCTTCTAAAGGTCTGGTAATTGTTGTTCTCTTTGACCTCTAGTGGAAGGGCATTCCACAGGGTGGGTGCCACTACCGAGAAGGCCCTCTGCCTGGTTCCCTGTAACTTGGCTTCTCGTAGCGAGGGAACCGCCAGAAGGCCCTCGGAGCTGAACCTCAGTGTCCGGGCAGAACGGACTCAGTTGCTTTGAAATGGAAACTAGTTATCCCTCAAGGTGATAACTGGGAGGGATTTGCTGGTCTTTGTGTTTCTTGTTGGCCTTGTGTTCCCTGAGGGAAGCAAGTACAGTGGTACCTCTACTTACGAATAACTCTACTTACGAATGTTTGAATGGAGATCCGTCTGCCATCTTGGATGCAGTTTAGATAGGATTTTTTCTACTTACGAATTTTTAGATATGGTTGCTTCGACTTACGAATTTTTCTCCCAATGCATTGCTATGGGATTCGACTTACACATTTTTTTGACTTGCGAATGTGCGTTCGGAACGCATTAAATTCATAAGTAGAGGTACCACTGTATAGAAATGAGTAACCCACTATCTTGTACTTGGGTGCTGTGGGAGGAGGGATATGTCTGATTGTTCCATATTTCTCTGTGAGTGTTGGAAGACATTCTCTTCCCTCTTTGGATTCCCTGGATTCCTGCACATGGGCTCTACTAGTACACAGATAACTTGATATCCAAAAAAGGTAACACAATACAATTTTTAGGGCAAATTAGCCTTTATATTTCCTTTTTATAAATGTGTCAGCCCATTCATCCCATCCTCTTAACACCACTCTTTTGACAATACTTCCACTGTCGGCATGGTTTCAGTACAATTGCATAACTGTTTATTTCTAGCCAGCTAAAATAAGCAGATTGAAGGTTATAATTAAAATGGATCATTATCATATTAACAAAATCCCTTCCAAGTTAATCTCTGCTTGCTGCTGCTTTTGACTCTTGTGGCCATTGTTCACTTAAGCAATGATTAAAGCCTGATTTTTAACTGCAGCTTACTAAATCAGCGGCAAGCAATGCCTGGCTAAGCAGAGGGTTAGGGCTGAGGTCACCCTGTGCTTTGGCTTGTACAATATTTCAGAATTTGGCATGAGGGTTATGCAGAGTAGAACAACCCCTGAATCTGCAGCATTTTGGAATGTGTTGGGATTCATTGCTCCCCTTATTTATTAAAATCTCCTTTCCCCACAGCAGCTCCAGTCTAAGGTGAGCTTGAGGTGGTTAATGCTTTGATGGAGTTTCCTGCTCAGCAGGGGGTTGGAGTGGATGACCCTTGTGGTCTCTTCCAACTCTGATTCTATGGTTACTAGGGAGAGGGGTATTTTCAGTAGTGGTACCCCATTTACAGAATATCCTCCCATGATGTCCATGCTGTGATGTTTTAAGTGACTAGTCCAAATACACTTTTGTTTCCCTAGGCCATTTAATTATAATGGGTACATCTGCATGGTGTTCCTAGATCTTTGCATTAAGTTATGCCCTTGCAGGTTTTAAATTGTTTTTGTGTTGGCTTTACTGAAATAAAGTGACCTTAGTCTAGTCATACTTATCCCCACCTGTGCAACAGATACCATCACTCTGGGATCTTCCAAGAAAATTGAAGGATTTAGTGACAATAACTTACCCTTCTGGAACTTCTATATAGTATGTTACTAACCCTTTAATATTTTTCACAACTTATGGGACCTGTGTGTAACATCTTGCCTTCCTCCTGTGTGCTGCTGTGATATGCTCATTAGCAGCCATGTTAAATTTCTACTTTTGACACCCCACCCCCAATGCATAGTCTTTTCTTGGTGTTTCTGTGTCTTCTCTGACAGTCTGGCAAAATAGTGGGTTGGGGTGAGTGGCAGTCACATAGAAGGCCCTACAGAAAGCTAACAAATTATCCAGGAAAATTGTGTCTGTATGATGTGTTTTCCTTTTCCCTGGCAGATTATTAGCACTGTTGGAATTTGCTGAAGAAAAAATGAAAGCAAGTTATGTCTTTATTTGCTTCCGAAAAAGCAGAGAAGACAGAGGTTAGTGTTTTAGCCTCTTGTTATCCCCACCAACCTTAACCTTGGAGCTTGTAGAGTAGCAAAAGTAGCCCTTACTTTTGGGGGTGAATTTTCCTGCAGGTGCCAAGTGTGGTATTTTAAACTAATGTGTGTAGGGTGTTGTTGTTTTTTTAAAGGGCTTTGCTGGGGATAGTCTGGCCATTTGAAGGTGTTATAGCATTTCTTGAAATATTGGAGGACTAAGTGCAACTTACCCAGAATGCTCGAAATAGGGCTTATTCCTGGGTAAATATACATAAGATAATAATAATAATTTATTATTTATACCCCACCCATCTGGCTGGGCTTCCCCTGCCACTCTGGGCGGCTTCCAACAAAACATTAAAATACATCAAATATCACAGATTAAAAACTTCCCTAAACAGGGCTGCCTTTAGGTATTTTCTAAATGTCAGGTAGTTGTTTATCTCTCTGACCTCTGATGGGAGGGTGTTCCACAGGGCGGGTGCCACTACCGAGAAGGCCCTCTGCCTGGTTCCCTGTAACTTTGCTTCTCGCAGTGAGGGAACCACCAGAAGGCCCTTGGTGCCGGACCTCTGTGTCCGGGCAAAACTATGGGGGTGGAGACGCTCCTTCAGGTATACTGGACCGAGGCCATTTAGGGCTTTAAAGGTCAGCACCAACACTTTGAATTGTGCTCGGAAACGTACTGGGAGCCAATGTAGGTCTTTCAAGACCGGTGTTATATGGTCTCAGTGGCCGCTCCCAGTCACCAGTCTAGCTGCCGCATTCTGGATTAGTTGTAGTTTCCATTTCACCTTCAGAGGTAGCCCCACATAGAGCGCATTGCAGTAATCCAAGCGGGAGATAACCAGAGCATGCACCACTCTGGCGAGGCAGTCCACAGGCAGGTAGGGTCTCAGCCTGCATACCAGATGGAGCTGATAGACAGCTGCCCTGGACACAGAGTTAACCTGCACCTCCATGGACAGCTGTGAGTCCAAAATGACTCCCAGGCTGCGCACCTGCTTTTTCAGGGGCACAGTTACCCCGTTTAGGACCAGGGAGACTTGCCCGCTTCCTGTCCCCCACAAAACAGTACTTCTGTCTTGTCAGGATTCAATCTCAATCTGTTAGCTGCCATCCATCCTCCAACCACCTCCAGGCACTCACACAGGACCTTCACCGGCTCTGATTTAAAAGAGAGGTAGAGCTGGGTGTCATCTGCATACTGATGAACACCCAGCCCAAACCCCCTGATGATCTCTCCCAGCGGCTGCATTGTAGATGTTAAAAAGCATGGGGGAGAGGACAGAACCCTGAGGCACCCCACAAGTGAGAGCCCAGGGGTCTGAACACTCATCCCCCACCACCACTTTCTGAACACGGCCCAGGAGGAAGGAGCGGAACCACTGTATGACAGTGCCCCCAGCTCCCAACCCCTCTAGAAGGTCCAGAAGGATGTTATGGTCGATGGTGTCAAAAGCCGCTGAGAGATCCAGCAGAACTAGGAAACAGCTCTCACCTTTGTCCCTAGCCCGCCGGAGATCATCAACCAGTGCCACCAAGGCAGTTTCAGTCCCATGATGAGGCCTGAATCCCGACTGGAAGGGATCCAAATGGTCCGCTTCTTCCAAGCGTGCCTGGAGTTGTTCAGCCACCACTCACTCAATCACCTTGCCCAAGAATGGTAAATTTGAGATTGGGCGATAATTAGCCATATTTGCCGGGTCTAAAGATGTCTTTTTAAGAAGCGGTTTAATGACCGCCTCTTTCAGCGGGTCTGGGAAGACTCCCTCACAGAGGGAAGCATTCACCACTCCGCGGAGCCCATCGCCCAGCCCTTCCCGGCTCACTTTTATTAGCCAGGATGGGCAAGGCTCAAGGAGACAGGTGGTCGGGTTCACTCGTCCAAGCAGCCTGTCCATATCCTCGGAGGTAACAGATTGGAATTGATCCCATAGAACATGACAAGACAGGGCTCTGGCACTCTCTGCCCCGGCCCTGCTCCCATGGTGGAGTCTACCTCTTTCTGAATCTGAGCGACTTTATCTGCAAAAAACTTTGCAAAAGCATTGCAGGAGATCTTGGGGTCCTTAGCAGGCCCCGATGACGAAGGTGGTTCTGATAAGAGTCTCCTGCTACGTACATTTCCAAAGTAACTTTCTCTTGTTAGCTTTGCATGTCTGTGCAAAGCTGTATTTGGCTGGATGCCCAAGTACTTAAATCAGGTTTAAGTGAGGTTGATGAACTGGACTTTCAATGCCTCTGTCCTCTTCAAGACCTTAAGAAAATGCTTTAAGCATCTATAGATAGAAGTTTAAATCAAGGAAGTTTAGGGATTTAGTGTAAGGCATATAATTACTAATTGAAGGTGCATGTTGTAACAGTGGCAGTACCATAAGAGGAACTGCAAATCCTTTCTATGCCAGTTTTCCTCTGAATTGCTTCTTTTGTGCATTGAGTGACCTGTTCACAGTAAGCTTATCTAGAAGCAAAGGAATTTAATTGCATATTGATTAAAACTGTTCTGAGTTTTTTGTTAGAGGTTGTCTAGAATCTGGCTCCAGGACTCTGGTCTTTTAAGGTTTGTATTTAGATTATCAGTTTCAAAATCAGACTTTATATTTAAAAAGAGGATTGTACGTCAATGTAATTATTGGATCCTGATATGTACATACACTAAGCCAAACCACAGCTAAGTGTGAATATAGGAGTGTGCTAGGGTTCGCAGTAAAATTCCAGCCACTCCTCCCCGTTACAGAGCCCAGAGCTAAGCCATGGTCTGCCTTAGCATTACATCTGAATTATGGATTGCCTCCCCACAAAGCATGAGCTATAGCCAAACTTCATTCCTGGTTTACTGCTTATGATTTGTCTGGGGCAGGCAAACTATTAGGTTGTGCCCAGATCTAAGCCAAACCATGGCTTAGCTCTGTGCAGTGCAGTGCAAGGGGGAAGAATGGAGTGGCTAGGATTTTTATTATGAGTATCTGCATACTTGCATGTTCACACTTTGCCGAGGTCTGGCTGAGTATTATGTGTGAACTTGACATTAATGGTTGGCATTTGCCTATCCTTACCACCTAACCAAGTTGCTTCTTTCTAGTGTAGCATTGTGTTTTCCTTTTGGTGGCTGGCGGGAGTGGGGGAGAGGTAAGAAATACGACTGAACTCTTGTTGGGTAGGATGACAGGTATTACAAACCAGTAACCAACAGGATTGCAGCAAAGAATGGACAAGAAAAAGGGTATGAAATATGGCAAGACCTACAAGACAGTTCTGAGCCAGGGAAGAAACTTTTTTCAACCTTCAGACTGTTGTTGAATGGTTTCTTCTGTATACAATTAAAGTCATGGAGTTTGCATTAGGAGCACAACTTGTTTACAACACGCCTATCTGTTTACAACACGCCTAATCTTTGTCTTTGCAGCTGCATTACTGAAGACATTCAGTTTTTTGGGCTTTGAAATTGTGAGGCCTGGCCATCCCTGTGTCCCATCACGACCAGATGTGTTGTTCATGGTATACCCCCTGGATCAGGTCTCTTCTGATGATGATTAGACCCAGTGCAGCACTTCAGTGGGACCCGAACATGCTTCAAAGACGAGAGGGGGCTAAAACTCCTCTTCGGAGGAAAGGAAAAACAAAATTCTTCTGGACTGAAACTGCATTTCTTATTGTTAGAGTGACCTGTATATCTTCTGAGTTGACTTTTCCATTGAAATGTGTTACCTAGTGAATAATATAAAGTCTGCACATGTAAATGCACAATAGTAAATGGAAGGTAAATGGAGCCCTTTCATACAGCTCTGTTGTCTGCTGGTTAGCCTAGTGGACAGACATCCTGTCCAGCCACACAATGGGCAAGGAGCTCAGAGGTGAAGAGGGACACAGACCTGACTTGTTAAATTAGTGTTGGGCTTTTCTGTTCATTTGGTTATTTGGCTTTCATTTTAAATAACTGTATACTTTTATGTTCACTCAGACTTAAGCAGGAGACATGCTTTGGGCATAGGTATGTGAGGAACATTGTTAACACTGTTAGCAAAGCCTAGGTGGTGGTACCCCCTGGAGTAACCAACACTGTGGGTTTCTGAGAAGCTTTGTGCTCTTTCTAGCCTTTTTATTAGGTTGGTATTAACACTGCATTAGTACAGCTTTCAATAAAAAGGGGCATTCAAAAAACATGCGAAGCTGACCCTGATTTTTAGAGAGAACTGCATAAGCACCCCTTTCCCAGAATTGCTAGTTCTGCTGATTTTCACTGCATTCTGTAGTGGAAGTGGATATAAAACTCTTGAGTGGAAATTTTGAATAAATGGGTGAAACTTAGAGGATAAAGCAACAAGTACTCAAATCTAGCCTCCCCAGCTGGTGATGGGAAAATTTTATGCTGGCAGCTCTGACTATGCCCTTGTAGCCAGCCTTTCTTAAGAAACCTAGGAATGGATTGCAGTATGCTTATAAACAAAGCAATCCTATGCTCTCCCACTAGGGATTAAGCACTACTGCATGCATTAGTGCTTAATGCTGAACAAACTACTAGGAAACTTTTCTGAAAACTATTTGGTGCTTGAAGCTTCATCTCATCCTTCCCTTAATGCCTTTCTTTTGTAGAATGGAGGACAACTATCCTGCTTATATTTCCTAAACAGCCAGTTCCTTCAAGCTTCATTCATAACATACAATTCAAACACTTTCCTTGTCTGTTTAACTGATGTCAATGTAAAACAATGGTATCCAAACTTGCTTATACTGGTTTTTGCTAAGATGACTTAACTGTTACAAAAAAGCAAAAATATACACAGTAGGAGGGAATACATGTGCAATATGCTTTTTTTGTAGCTAGGTATCTATTTAGTCTTCGTAGGTGGAGTTCTGCAGAATCCTATGGGGTCTTACCTCAGAAATGGCCAGTATGTTTCTCACCTAGGTAAGGGGCTACTGCTTGAAATGGGAAGTGTTTAAATTGGGGTTCTGGAGAGGAATGTATGGGAATAAGCTTAAGTTGTCTTCTCCCACCCATTGGATGCTGGCATTGTATTAGGAGTGAAGAGAGGGATTAGGTGTCTACTGAGGAATTTGCAACGCTAAGCATTGGTACTTTCAGTGCATTAGAGAAAAGTCCAGATAATCGTTGTAAACATTTTCTCAATGTCTACCATGATCTGGTTTTCAGAAGTAATTCATACACAGATGTTCACTGGTAAAAAAAGAAAAGGTGGTAAATACAAATGGTAATTTGCTTTATGTGGGATTTAGAAGCACTTGAAGATTGTGTAGAGCAGTGATGGGCAACCTTTTGAGCTTGATGTGTCAAAATTCACCAAAAAACCGAGCATAACTCAGGTGGTGTGTCACTTAGAGAAAAAAAACATAATTTCACGATATTTATAGTTTAAATAACAAAAATGTATAATTGTTTCCCCTTTAAAAAAAGGAAAAAGGAGAGGGGGGAAATCATTTAAATTTTTTAAAAATAAAATTAAAAAATATTTTTAAATGGAAAAAATAAGGCAAAACCCAGAGGTCTTTCCCAGTGGGACTCAGGCCTTCTTCCAACGGGTCTGCTGCTCGGGTTGGGCCAGCGGCATTCCGCCAGTGGCCAGAAGTGAGGTCTCGGCATGCGGCCGCGTGTCAGTGCTGACACGCATGTCATAGGTTGGCCATCACTGGTGTAGAGAAGAATCTTACTACAGGGCATAGGAAACTTGCTAAGTTAGTTACTTAATATGGGGAAAGGTAAGGTTCCTTAGAGGACTTATGAAATTTATTATGCTCCCTTATGAAACAATTTGTATCTTGCTCTGGAGGCCAAATTCCAGAACCTCCTGCCCCTGGCTGCCAGAACTGCCAAAATGCATTTCTGGCATTTCGAAATTACTTCTGTTCACTTTTTATTTTATGCCCTTGTGTCCTTGCTGCAGCTGGTACATAAAAATGCCAGTACTACTATTAGTAGTAATTTGTGATCAGCTAGATCCTAAATTGCATTTGTTTCTCATAATATTACACTAGTGACTCATTGACCTTGTAATTTCAACTTCTCTGTTCATACACATGATTATCTTTAAAAAGCAAAACAAACAAATCCAAGGAAGTTTTTCTTGCTAAACTCTAGTGTCATTTTTGGCAAGCTACAACAGCCAGTTAATTACCCCTTCCTCCTTGTTGCTAATGAGTATTTGCCAGTTACTGGTACATTGTATGTAATCCAGTTTGAACTTCCGTCCCCATCCCGTAGCTCTACTTTATCCAGTCTGAGCAAGTATCTGCAGGCACAAGTATAGAAGTCACACACAGCTGCTTGATTATGAAGATGAGGTCACTGGAAAAGCAATCTACGTAATGTACCAGCTTCTTTTGCAAAAGGAGAAGTTCCACTTGTCTCAGCTCCCTTGCCAAAGTAATTTGCCTCTTCAAATGGTCCATGTATGTCTCCATTTGAATACTATGGGTGTAATCAGCAAATTTTATTTTCCTCTTACTTCCAACAAATATACCCACACCTAAGGGGGAGGGCTTGCCTCACCAAATGCTTACTTAGTGAGAATCCCTTTCATATTTTTCTAGTTTGAGATTGTCCAATAGTTTTATGTGATTTTTCAAATACTTTTTTCTGAACTGGTGTTATTGTATTGTTTTCATCTGCAAGCTTCAACCCATTCCTCGATGTGTCCCTAGGTCAGCAATAAAATACTGCAAAACAGGGCCCTAACAGTGATCACTGAAGAACATTACTTACCTTATCCCTGAAAAAGTTTGTTCTTTTATTACCTTTTGCTGTTTGATTTTGTTACCACCATATCTTGCAGTACAGAGGTTTAATACATAGGTGGGTTCCTCCATGATGCTGAAATTGGATGGCTCTCTATCATCTCCTACACCTTTGTCCAGAACACAATTTTTCATCTTGATAAAGCACTATCTGATTAGCTTTAGCACCATTTCGCCTCATTTTGATTGCTGAAGACCTGATTAAGAATCTTTTAAAAAGTAGCATAGTGTTACCTTAGCTGTGAGCACTGTGTGCTAAGCACAGAACCCTCATTAGGGCTGCGCTTACTCCGAAAAGAACAGAGCTAGAAATGAGGATTGCATTTTTTATATATAAAATGGTTTTATCCCTTACTGTAGGTAATGTGTGGGCAATTTAGTGCCATCAAAAAAGTGACTGAAAACATATCCAGTAGTCAGTACCCTGCATTGCTTCTTAAATCTCCATCTGTCATGTAATAATTCTATAAAAATAAGCAGTGATGTAGTCATTCTAGCACAAAGTACACAGTGCTAACACATCTAGATTAAGCTATCTGAGTAAGGCTCAGTCTAGAGTCAATGCTACATCTGGCTCCAGTTTAATAGGGCCAGGACAGTAAAAAATTAAAAGGCAATGAGATGCTTCAGCATTGAGAGAAGTATAGACCAAAAAAGGATCCATCTGTTATCTGTGATTATCTCTTTTAACTATTTACTTTGCTCTCAGTACCTTGCATGTACAGGGGCCCACAGTACTGGTGGTGTGAGTATAAGTGTACATAAAAAAACCAAATGTTAGCAAATAATGTACACTTTTTTATAGAGCGTAGGTGGCAAGTTTTAAATGAAAACTCAGCATACCAATTCCAATGAAAAAAAGACTTTGATGCTGAGGCAGACATTTTTCCAGGGTCAGAAATGTACTAATTAAAGTGAAGGGCAAAAGGGAACCTGAGCAGAGGAAGTGACTTCCTAAAACCATTTGCATTGACTTTGAGGAATGCAGCATAGAAATGATTACAAGTTGGTGCTTCTGTAGAAAACTACTTCCTGCTACACTCTGGGCTAAAAGGAATGAAGAGGGCACCAATCCATTCAGACCAGCTGCACATCATATGTCCCCATTTCATAGCTGAAAGCTTGCATTCTGGTAATAATTTTTGTATCTTGTGTAAGATAGAGCTTAAAAGCACTGGAGCTTTATCTCAGTTTCAGCTGACACATGGCAGTAAAAGGACAACATGCTGATAAGATAGTAACCTCTGAGAGAAACACTCCTCAAGGCAGACACTGCATCTCCCATGCCCAAATTAAGGTTTTCCCACTGCACTTCCTGTCTGGATACCAAAGCCAGTCACCACTGAGGAGCATCTGTAGGCAGAGATGTGCTTGAGTGGCACGCTCTGGAATGGCAGGTGGTATTCACAGCACACTTCCTTCCTGGAGTCAAAGGTCACCATGTGCTTTCTTTTGTAAGGCAGCAGGCAAATAAGGCTTTGCCATGAAGGATAAACCTCTCCCCAAGCTCAAAGAGGCTACTTCTACATGAATGGAACTATAAGTACTCCCAGGCCGGGAAAGAAAGAAAAAACAACAGATTTCAAACAATTCCTTTTTACAGTATGTACAAAGTCCAAGAGGCAGAGGGTGGCCTCACACAACATACAGACAGGAACAGAAAGACTGAACTGGGGAGGCTTGCATTGTTGGGGCACACAGCACCTGATTTACACAAATCAGCTAGGTAGGGCACAACAGACCTTCCCAGTTGCTATTCAAGCTGACCACCCTGCAAGAAATGTTCAGGAAATTCCCGTAAATGTGGGCAGTGCTCCAGGCAGAAGCTTCAGCAAGGAACACTAAGCAACAGACCAAGGGAAAGGAATCCAGACAATCATCTTGTGATACAGGGGAAGGCTTCCTCTAGCACCAGAACAGGGCATGGGACATTTAACAAGAGGTCACTCTTTGACAGCCTTGGGCCAGTACAGCTCACACCCATTGCAAGTTTTCAAAAGGTGGGCAGCCAGTTGCTAGGCTTGCTCCTCCATCTCACCAAGAGCTTTCATATCCAAATATCACAGGCCAAGACATCCATCCCTTCACTCCCTGCAGGGAAGGGAAGGTCTTGCAAGGTATGGAGAATAAAGAACTGCGTGTCTGAAATTCAACCAGCCCCATCATCACATCCTTTTGTTATGAACCCAAAATATGTGTGGTGGTGTCTATTTAAAAGCAGGGGCTGGGAAGGACAGGCAGCCAGTAACCTTCCAGCAGAGTGAAGCTAGGCAGCAGTAGAGACCCATCCCAATGAGAGCAGGTCCAGCCTGCCAAAAGGCCCTATTTTATGCAAACTGGGTGTATTTTTTGTGCTGCAGAGCAAAAGAAGCATCTGCCACTGCAACACACATGGCCTGCCAGCAGGGAGAGGTGTTGGAAAAACAGTGAATGGAACGGAGGGCTTTTCAGGGTGCAGCAATCCTGGAGGCAAAGTGCTGCAGTTTTAGTATTGCTCCTGCCAAAGGAGCACATACCTGGCTTGTGCTCATTGCAGCCCCTGCTGCCTCCCCCCCCCTACATTTCCCAGGACATCTTGACTCAACAGATCCGTCTCTTTCCTGTGGTTGTCTTTGCAGGTGCCCATATATGTGCTTGCACCAGATGACCACTTATCACAAGTATAAATACACCAATCTGGATGTTCTCCTCACCTTCCGCCAACACAAGTAGCCATCTGGGGTGCAGCACAGGAGCAAGAGAGCCTTGGATGGAACCCAAGGCTAATGTGTCCTCCCTCCCCAGCATTCCAAATGTCCTGTGATGCCACATTGCTTGGCCCACCACTAAAAGTCCCTGCTCCAGAGGAGTTCTGGAAATTGGCCAGTCAACCCCAAGTCAGGTGAATAAATATTTCTGCAAGTCCCAGCTCCACAACTCACACGTACAGGGCTCAGCTTGTGTTTGGTAGGGGAGGGGGCAGAGTCTGCCTCACATTATGGCAGGACCGTCAAGCAGAACAATCAACACCATTCAACTGATGTCTAATGCAATTTCCAGCGCTTCCTCATGTGAGCCAGTCACATGACTGAGTATAGTCTAGGTTATCCGATCATGTGTCCTGTTGGGGGAAAAAGGAGAAATATAACTCGAGCAATTTCAGTTTCAGCCATATGATGGTGCTGGAGTAACAGCAACCAGGAACTAGGAGTTTTTTCAGTAATCTTTTTATCCCCAGTTGAAGAAGCACTTGACTCAGAAGGCTTCTTGCAGAGAAGAGGCAAAACACTACAGATCACACACAGTTACTGTAGCCACGACACAGCTGGAAAATTTGAAATATTGGGTTAGGACCAACAGGAGATAGATAGATATAAAGTAATTAACGGAGCTGCATGAGACCCAGTGCTTATTGTGGCATATTTCACTTAGCTCTACGTCTTGGCTGCAGGTTGCACAAGAAGCTTCTGTATGGCACTTTGGTGCCATTGTAAATCAATCCCTTTTACTTGTTGGTTACTAATTGTAACATGCCATCTAGCAGCCTACTTTAGATTCCAGAAGAGACCCACTCTGCCTGCAGGCTGTAATGTAAGCAGCCTGTGATGTTGCCTCTCTTAATACCCTTCCCCAAGCCAATGACATAACTGGGGCATCCTTACCATTTTCACCTCCGGGGCGGGGGATATAGGGATGGAGCAGAGCCTTGCTGACTGGCAACAATGGCTGTAGATGAGAGACCTGCAGAGAAGCAGAAGCATAATGCACAATGGTGTGAGGGGTACTAAAGCAGTTTCCAGCACAGCACTGACTCAGGTTTATAGTGGAGATGTTGCACAGTGCCTCAGAAGAGCTTCAAGGGCTGGGTAAGGTGGCAGCACCAGGGCACCCAGGAAGGTATGACTAACAGTTGCTAGGGCACCTGCCTCTGCCACCACCACCGCCGCCCCCAACCCCCACCAATAATGCTTCCCCTTCCCACCCACCCACCCCAATGCCAATGCCCCATATGCTCTCACCTGTTGCATAGGGCAGGTTGTACTGGGCCGGCAACAATGAATAGCCCAGGTGATGGTGATGGTGATGTGTGGACATCAGACGCTGTGAAGGAGAGGAGCGAGGCCGGTCAACGCTTCTCTCAGCACCACTGGAGCCCCCTACACCGCTGCAGCCTGCACTGCTTCCTCCCACCCCACAGCGCTCCTGAGAGGCCTTGTCGCCTATCTGTAAAAGTAACCAGACAGACATGCTGAAGGCCAGACATGAATCTGCAAGAACAGGCCAGCCAGTACCTAAATGAGGCCAGCTCTTCTGTGGCTTCCTTGCAAGCCATGTTTGTTACTCTCTCGCTCACACTCCAGGCAATAAACAGCTAGGGAATCCCTGCCAACAGCCCACATGCTTTAGTTCCCGGTTCCAGAATCAGCCTGGAAAGTACGGCATTTACACCTGGATAGTTCTGTGCCAAAGGCAGCACTGAATATATATTTCCCATTCCAGCACACCACTTACCGTTGGGGACTTGCTCTTGTAGTGGCTGGCGTGTTGTTGCAAGATGTCTAGGGCCTTGGATTCAGAACTGGATTTACAGCCAGTGCTGGGGCTGGCTCGGGACTTCTCACTCTCTTCACTCCCAGAGGATTTGCTGCCGTATGGGGAGAATGAGTAGCTGGAGGGCAGGTATGAGCCTGTGGAGGTGATGCTGATTAGTACTTTCCCACACACAGCAGAAGAGCAAGCTATTAAAGAGACCAACTGCCCTTAAATATCCCCTAACCGGAAGAGGCGAGAAGCTGAAAGACCTGAACCATGGATTCTATCAGAGAGAAGTTTAGAAGATTGTGCATACTGCACACATTCACTAAGATCCAAGAGAATTTGGCATCTCAATCCTGCCAAAAAAAATGTTCCTAGTTATTTTGGGTTGCAGTAACAAGTTTAAAGCAGCCATTGCTCCATCCATAGCAGAGTCAGAAGCCAAAGGACCCCTTGGTAGAACTTTTAAGATCTGGAGGAGTGGATGATGCATTGCACACTTTCTTGCCTATTCCAATTAACTAGCATTACTTGCTTGGGCATCAGCAAAATTGTACAAATATTATTTTATTTTTGATTCATAAAAATTATATACCACTTGGCTGAAAAAAATCCTCAAAGCACTTTACAAAAGATGAAACAGTAACATCAGGAAGAATTCAAAATATATATACAAGTCTGCCTATTCCCATCTCTTTTTAAAAACAAGAGGGACTGTAGTTCAGTGGCAAAGCACATTCATTGTCTGCAGCAAGTCCCAGGTGCAATCACCAGCATCTCCAATAATACACCCCCATCATTCTGCCTGGACACAGAGGTCCAGTGCTGAGGGCCTTCTGGTGGTTCCCTCGCTGCGAGAAGCCAAGTTACAGGGAACCAGGCAGAGGGCCTTCTTGGTAGTGGCACCCACCCTGTGGAACGCCCTCCCACCAGATGTCAAAGAGAAAAACAACTACCAGACTTTTAGAAGACATCTGAAGGCTTTAGGGAAGCCTTTAATGTATAATAGATTATTGTATTTTAATATCCTTCTGGAAGCCGCCCAGAGTTGCTGGGGAGACCTGGCCAGATGGGCGGGGTATAAATACATTATTTATTATTATTATTATTATTATTATTATTATTATTATTATTATTACAACAACTCTCAAAACCCTCTGCCTGACTTTCAGGAGATCCACTCCCAGCAGACAGTACAAAGCTAGATGGTCTGACTCCATATAAAAGGCAGCTCCATATGTTTAGATACTTTCTCACGGTTCAAATATTAACACTGTTTATCATTAGCTTGTGTATCTGGGAGGTTTCTATTTCAGTATGCATTCTTCATTTTGGTTCCAGTATATTTATTTTGTTTTACTGGGGAAGCTGATAATAAATGCAGTCTTTGGGACGTAGACATTTCAATGGGGTACTTTTAACTTCATTATCCAGGCTTGCTACAATACCTGGCACCTGTTTTGTGTTGAGCTAGATGGAAACATTAGATCAGATGGATTTTTATTTAAGGAAAACATTTTAAATAAGCTCTGTTTGCATCTGAATTTCAAATCTTATTTTATGTTGTGCTCTCTCTCTCTCTAAGCTTACACATTCTTGATGTTTTTACATTTTGAAGATTGCATTTATTATAGAGGTTCTCTTCTGGAGGGCCATACAGGTCACACACACTATTCTGGAAGTTAACCCACGGTTTGCAAGCTAACTTGCAAATAATTTAATAGTTATACAGTGTGATTGCACTGTTGATCTTAAAACTTGCTTTGTTGGTCTGTGATCCAGGGATGGGGAACCTGTGGCCCTCCCACCTCCCATTAGCCATAGCCAGCAGAGCCAATGGTCAGAGATTGTGGGACTTATAGCCTAGCAACATCGGGAGGGCCACACTGATCTAACCCAAATGTACCACTTCTTCATCTTCTTGTTGTTGGATAGTCACCACACTATACAGACATATTCACTCCAATTTCCAGCTATCAAATCTCCAAGGATGAAAATGATGGCTCATTGCTCATGGAGATCCATCAAGATCCCACCCCATTATGATTTATACAGTTCTGTTATTCTCAGGGTCCACCTCAAGCTCCCATACCTGGGTAGTTCTGCATCATAACAGTGGGCATGCCGCGGTAACTGGGATGGTTGGGATCATATGACTGGCTGTAGGAGTAGCCGTGCATGTAAGGGATGTAGGACTGATGCTGGCTGAGAGGTGAAGACACTGGGACATGGGTGCTGGGTCTGGGTTCCTTCGCCACTAAGCGCGATTCCTCACTGGAGGGCACTTTGCAGTCGGAGCTTGTGCTCTCCTTCCCATCCTCCTTAGCAATGGGCTCTTTGCTGCGGCTCCTCTCCTCCTTTAACTTTCGATCTCTTTCTTCCTTCCACCGCTCATCCTCTGTCTTGATGTCAGAGTATTTAGCAGGGTAAACGTAAGTCCACATGCGAGGCTCAGCTTCCTGTAGCAAGATACAGTCAAGGATGTCAGGTGTCTAGAATCAAAGACAGGGGTCAGCAACGTTTTTCAGCCGTGGGCCGGTCCACCGTCTCTCAGACCATGTGGTGGGCCAGACTATATTTTTTGGGGGGGGGGGGGGAATGAATAAATTCCTATGCCCCACAAATAACCCAGAGATGCATTTTAAATAAAAGCACACATCCTACTCATGTAAAAACACGCCGATTCCCGAACGTCCTTGGGCCGGATTGAGAAGGCAATTGGGCAGCATCTGGCCCACGGGCCTTAGGTTGCCTACCCCTGATCAAAGGCATTTCTGAAGTCCTGGAAATCTCAGATTTGACTTAAAATTAAGGGCCTTTGTGGGTGCAATTAAAGGGGGGAAACCACAGGTAGCATCCACCAAAGCCTCACCAGTGAAAGAAAAATGAGCAAGATTTCTGCCCTCCACATACTTCCTCTTAACTATTTATTACTGTTGTCCTGTAGTAGGCTCTTTTGTGCTTTCCTGCCATCACCCAAATCCTTGTCCAGAAGTTGATATTCTGCATTCCTACAAATTTTGGAATGCAAGTTATGCACAAGCTTAGGTAAATATTCTTTACTCATTCTTGAGCTCTGACGAATCATCTTATTAAATTTGTTACCACTCCAAAGTGTGGGGATTATGTTGGCAGAGCTGAGGTTTTTTTAAAAAAAGAAACTGGGCATCAAGTTATCCCAGCAATCTTATTAGAACATAGATTTTGAAGCTCTGACCAGTGTTTTTTTTCCGTTAAAAAATGTTTAGGGGTACTCTCATTTTCCTACTCATTGAAATACTGCCCCTCAATGAGGCCAAACTTAGATTCACAAAATATTTAGGGGTATGCATCCCCCTGCATCCCCCCAGGAAAAAAGCACTGGCTCTGACCAAAGAAAGAGGAAAGCTTCACACCTCATAGCCCTCACCACTATCTAGGCCAGGCATCCCCAAACTGCGGCCCTCCAGATGTTTTGGCCTACAACTCCCATTATCCCTAGCTATCAGGATCAGTGGTCAGGGATGATGGGAATTGTAGTCCAAAACATCTGGAGGGCCGAAGTTTGGGGATGCCTGATCTAGGCTGTAGGTCCCCAAACCCAGACAACTACACTTGTCCAAGAGCAACATGTCAATTCATTCAGTGCCGGCAATGGACACCCAACTTCAGGGGTCAGCAAACCTTTTCAGTAGGGGGCCAGGCCACTGTCCCTCAGACCTTGTGGGGGGCTGGACTATATTTTTTGGGGGGAAATGACCGAATTTCTATGTCCCACAAATAATCCAGAGATGCATTTTAAATAAAAGGACACATTCTACTCATGTAAAAACATGCTGATTCCCGGACCGCCCCCGGGCCGGATTGGGCCGCATCCAGCCCCCGAGCCTTAGTTTGGGAACCCCTGCCCAACTTCATCACTTTCAGTCACAATCACTCTGCCCCTGGCCTAGGTATGAGTAAGGGGATGGATGACCGCAAAGGAACAAGAGGTAACAGAAACAAAAAAATATGAGAAACACACAAACAATCTCATTTGGACTGGTTTAGCCCTCTCTTCCTTCCCTACAGAATATTTCTCTCTGCAACCTCTTGCATGACAGTGTGAACGGTTCACAATGTTGGCCATCACAGAGGCAGCTGGCACTTACCCCACCCGTATCATGTATCAAAATGTGATCATACAAAGTGGGGCAACTCTGGTTCCAGTGTTCAGCCACTGGTCCAACACAATACCCACTGGAAGCTATGTCTGACTCAGTCAAAGAGCAAACTGTCTCTGAGAACCAGTCTGAAGCCCTGTGCTCTTCAGTATTACTGCACTGATCTAGAGAACAGCTAGTTTGCATCTCCCCAAAAGATTATTTGAGACCAATCAATTCTCTCCTCTACATTTCCCAAAGCCCTCATGTTTTAAAAAGAAACAGTATAATAATCTGTAAGATAGAGACACACTAGCCCATCAGCAGGAATCACCACAGTCACTTAAAAATGGCTATAACACCACTGAGGTTAATTCATGGTTAGACTGGTTGTCTAAAAGCTAGGGGCCACATGCTGATGAGGAAAAAATAGGAATCAAACACCATCAAATGGTATGTGGGCCTGCTCCATCTGTCCATATAGTTCTGCAGCTTACATTCATATATGCAAAGATCCAAAAGTTAGGAAACTGAGCAAGCATCAATGAGAACTAACACACTCCTCCTTTCTTTCCCTTGGCAACAGGCAGCCACATTCTAGGACCTAGTTCAGGGAGTGCTCACTGTCTTGGCAGCTGCTCTTCTCATCTCAGCCACTCAAACACACACACACACACACTCCTGCTTACCTGTGAGTACCAGAGTACTGGGTCCACCTCAGCCTGCCGTCCACAGTCCAAACCTGCCTTTGACTCTGTCTCTTTCCCCAGATGGCTTTCACTTAATTTCCCCTTGAGGCCTTCTACAGTTTGGCCTTGGAGCTTTGAGGAATTCTCCAACTTGGGAATTATGACTGACTTGGCTACATCACTCCCCTGATCCTTGGTCTTGCTCAGTCCAGATTTGACCAGGTCAGTCAGGCTGGGTGCTTTGGTCAGTGTGGGAGGTAGAGACGGCTTCTGCTTCCATTCCTCCTTGAGTGCCACCTCTCTCTCTTTTAGCCCCAGCTCTACTTTCTTGTCAATCCCACGCTGCTGCTGCTCCAGACTCTGGCGCTGCTTTTGCTGGTCTTCGTACTGCTGACGGTAGGCGGGGTTAGTGCTGAGCAGATGGGCATGGTAGCCTTGTTCACTATAGCCATAAGGAGGCACGTAGGCATACTGGTTATAGTAAAGAGACTGCATGTACATATTGGACCTCTGCTGGATGACAGACGGCTGCTGGCTGGAAGGACCCAGGTCTGCCTTCTTCTCCTCACAAACCTCGTTCTTCACTTTCACCTCTGGGCTCGGTGGCTCCTCATCTTTCTTCATTTTCAGGGCCTGACTGTCTATGGTGGCTTGGCTGTTGGGATTAATGGAACCAGGACTTGACTGTGCATAACCCGGAGAGTAATAAGCCTCAAATCCTTGATAATAGGGAGAGTCCTTGTTTTGAGGTTGTGAGGGAAAGAGGGCTTTTTTGGCCCCTTCCTTGGCAAGCTGCTCAGGGTCCTTTGCCTTCATGCTCTCCAGCTTGCCTTCACCATCCTCCCCTGCATCTGAGATGTCAGAATAGGCTGGGCTGTTTGTTTTCACAGAGCTAGCTTCAGCACCATTTTGAGTAACAACATGAAGTGGAGTCATGGGTTGTGTGGGTGCTGCACTATCAAGTCGGCTGGCACCCCCAATGGATGGGCTTGGGGCATTATCAGTGAAGCTGTAGATCTTATCTGCCTCAGCCTTGATGCTGGCAAGGCGGCTCTGGTGGGGGTCAGATGAGCCATTCAGGAGACTCTCTCCTTTTGCCCCAAGGTCACTGGGCTCTCCCCGGAAGGGGCTCTTCCCTTCCTCAGGTCGACACACTTTCCCAGGAGTCAAGGGGCTCTCTATTTCCTTGGACTCTTTTTTCTTCTTATCCTTCTTCTTCTTGTCCTTGGCAGGAGTAAGTGCGGGACTGACCGTGAAAGGCTCTCCCATTACAGTTGGCTTGGGTTGAATAGGTTTCAGCTGGGGACTGTTGGGCATGGCCTGAACCACTGTGGTGGTGAGACCAGTGGAGGAGCCAGGGCTGGTAGCAGTGAATGTAGCTGTTTGGAAGGTGTAGATTTGTGGTGGGATGGCTGGGGCTATGGGTCGAGCAGACTTGATGCTCTTTGATGATATCTTCTCAGGCTTGACACTGACAGGCTTTTTAGCTTTTTCTTTGTCACTGCTCCTCTTCTCCACTGAGTCAAAGCCATCATTGCTTGTCTCATCAGCTACCAGAGGGCCATCCTCAGAGCCATCATTGGACAGAGCACCAGAGTCAGGGTCTCCTTCGCCACCAAGCTTCTTTTTGCAAGCAGCCTTGGGGTTGAACTTGCTTGATGGTGAGGGACTGTGCGGTTCCATCAGCCGTACTTTGGGAGTAGTTGATCGAGCCGGGGAGACTGAGCCCTTCTGGCTACCAGAAGCACCATTACAGCTGCCCAGGTCAGCTGGAAGAGATGACTCCTCCCCATACTCACTATCCCCATCAGCTTCAGGTTTGCTGTCATCATCTGTGTGTGCATGAGCCTGGTGATACTTGAGTCCATTGATGTGCTTATACTTTTTGCTACAGTTGGGGTGGGGACAATCAATGAGAATGGGGGAAGGGCAGTTCCTGTCAAGAATGGCGGGTTCTACCTTGACAGTTGTGGCAACTGCTGCAGCAGCTGCTGCCGCCGCAGCCATTGGTGTAGCAGCTGAACCCATGGAGTTTGTACGAACACGCTTGCTCCCCTTGGAGTCTTCAGAACTTGAATTCACTTCCATGTCAGAAAGGGGCTTGCTCTTACGCTTGGTCACTGATGAAGGGCTGGCCTTGACATCCTCAGTTGTGCCGCTGGGTGGGAGGCGGTGCTCAGAGGAGTTCTGGCTGCCTCTGCGTCCCTTGCTATTGGCCCCTGCCCGAGTCTTGCTGCTGTTGCTTGCCCCTTTGCTATCAGAGGCTGCTGTGCTCTCATTCATGGGAGGGTTACTGTTGGGTCTCATGCGCTTGCCTCTCCCTCGACCATTTCGCATCTCCAGGTCACTGGTGGGAGAATCACAGAACCTAGGAGATAACAGAACAGGGCTTAGAAACATTCAAGGTTAGACTTCAAGCCATGCCCACCCTCTGCAATTGGCTCTTGCCTCAAAAGCTACCACAAAGTGATTGAGAGAGTACTAGAGTCTCTGGCACAATTCTCCTGCTCTTATCTGCAAGGCTACTATATACACACATCCTTGGCTGGGTTTCCCAGGAGTAGGCAAGCAGGAGGCATACATACACTGTTTTCTAAATCAGGAGGAGGCAGACTGTATGGCCCTTAGGGTTCTTTTCAGACACCTGCAGAACCGCGTTAGAATCCTGAGACTTCTAGCTTTTAACATATCTATTTCAAGCATTTAAAAATGGAAGGACTGTTCCGCAACTTCTAAAACAAGATGTAAACTCAAGCCAAATTAATAGATGATTGTCCCTAGGAACCATACTGATACAAAGAGGAGTGCAACAGTTAAACTCCCTCAAAGGAGATGAGGTACAGTAACTGAGCTCAGTTTTTCTAGGGAGAAATTGCATCCATGGCAAACTGCATGGTAATCAGATAGGACAGCAACACTGGCTACAGAGAACTTCAAATTTAAATCAGAATAATTCTTCCTGCCTAGGACAGAACAGGGCATCTGCTTTAGTTCTTATTCCAGCCTGCTCCCATACCAGGCATCCTCAAACTGCGGCCCTCCAGATGTTTTGGCCTACAACTCCCATGATCCCTAGCTAACAGGACCAGTGGTCAGGGATGATGGGAATTGTAGTCCAAAACATCTGGAGGGCCGAAGTTTGGGGATGCCTGTCCTATACATTGCCTTCTCCTTACAGTATGACAGTTTCTCAGTGTTGCCCAAAATCAAAGTATCTATCCTCTAGCTGCAGAATCCCACATGGCAGGCAGCTAATGAGTGAGAGGAAAAAGTCACCAAGCACACTACAGGAAGAGCCTTTTTGCCTTACGCTTTACCTGGGTGGTGCCCAATCATGCTGTGTGCAATCCAGTAGTGTCCCCACATAAGTCTTATTCCTCCAGGTGACATTCACCACCAGCATACCTGCAGGAGCAAAAGGGAGGATTGTGAACACTCAGTTCTCTTGCAAATCTTGCCCCATCCTCAGCCTACAACTTAGCCACAATGCAGAAACATCCTGCTAAACAGGTCAGAACAAGTATGGGTGGAGACAGTTACCAAAGCCTGCAGCAGAACTCAGGTAGCACTTGCTTGGGGCTTTGTATTCATTTAGTTATTTGGCCATCAATACAAATGAAGAACCCCCACCTTACTGGTTGTGTGGCTGTAGTCTGTTCAGAATAGTCCTCAAGGTCAGGATTTTGATAATATTGCTGCTATAAACAGCACACATAAACAGCTCTATGTTTATTTAATGCACTGGTCATATCTTCAATTCTGCACAAAGCAGTATTATTAGGAAACACAGGTGCTCTTGTGGGGTGGAATTCACAGCTATGGCCAACATCTGCCTCAGAGGTACCCTTACCTTTCCAACACATTTTTTTCTCTGCCAAACAGTCTAACTGGCCAAAAGCTGGTGCCCAAAGTAGCTCTATTACTGAACAACTGAAGAGCTTATAAACACTTCCACTAACCTCATCTTTGTATTTCCCAAAACATATGATGGTTCACACATTTACAGAAGAATTAGGTCCACAGGTGGGGCACCACTTTTGTTTTGCAGACTCGATAAATACATGGCTAACCCTCTGAGGGCCACATCCAACAGCGGGGTGAGACTACACAGCTGACTTCATGATGTTAGATGAAATTCTCCATGGAAAACCATGGAGCTTATCCTTGGTACCAAATTTGAACAGTGCCAAATTTGGGCTCCTTGATCACAGCAGTCACGAAATTAAAAGACGCCTGCTTCTTGGGAGAAAAGCAATGACAAACCTAGATAGCATCTTAAAAAGCAGAGACATCACCTTGCCGACAAAGGTCCGTATAGTTAAAGCTATGGTTTTCCCAGTAGTGATGTATGGAAGTGAGAGCTGGACCATAAAGAAGGCTGATCGCCGAAAAATTGGTGCTTTTGAAGTATGGTGCTGGAGGAGACTCTTGAGAGTCCCATGGACTGCAAGAAGATCAAACCTATCCATTCTGAAGGAAATCAGCCCTGAGTGCTCACTGGAAGGACAGATCGTGAAGCTGAGGCTCCAATACTTTGGCCACCTCATGAGAAGAGAAGAATCCTTGGAAAAGACCCTGATGTTGGGAAAGATTGAGGGCACTAGGAGAAGGGGACGACAGAGGACGAGATGGTTGGACAGTGTTCTTGAAGCCACCAACATGAGTTTGACCAAACTGCGGGAGGCAGTGCAAGACAGGAGTGCCTGGCGTGCTATGGTCCATGGGGTCACGAAGAGTCGGACACGACTAAACGACTAAACGACAACAAATGCGATCCCCACTGCAAATGAACAATCAGGAGCATTCCTGTCAGCTGTGACTGTAACTGTCCCACAGCTAATGCTTTAAGATGTCAGGTGAATGACAGGTGGGCATGGCTGGTCAAAAATAGCCTTTATGGGCCAAACTGAGCGATCTGGCAAGCAAAATTTGGTCCATATGTTGGAGATTCTCCACCATTGCTCAAACCCCATCCAAGGGCAAACAACTTCTGAGGGCTGAAACTTGCACCGCTCTGCATTCATTCTGAGTCTCTCTCTTTTGGAGCAGAAGCTGGGGCTAAAGACTCTGTACTAGACAACACATGCCCTACTGAGGAACTTGTCTCTCTAATCCCATATCAAGAAAATATTAAAACAGGAGTGGGGATCTCAATAAAGGATTATTGATTGCATAGAATAGACTCATAAGCACTCCTAGGCCAGCTGTGCTCAGCTGTCCAGTTTCAAAATTTGTAGAGCTCACTCAGGATACTCTTTGTCTGCAGACTTAGTTTATAGGTCTATCATGAAGTCTCAGAAGGAGCAAATATTTGAAATAACCAGCTATGAAAAATATAGGGACCTTTTTAATCTTCATTTTCAAATTGGGGTCAAAAATTTCTCTCTCAAACAGAAGCAAGCACTTGTTAATGACCTACAGTTTCTGGGTTTCACCACAGAAACGACTGAGTCTGTTCTTCCAGGTCCCTACCAACACCTGCCATGTGCATTGTCAGAACCCAAAGAGTGCTCACTAATGGTTCCTTGTCATCCTGGAAAACAACAACAACTGGGATGCCACAGGGTTCTGTTCTGGGCTCGTTGTTGTTCAACAACTTTATAAATGTCTTGGAGAAAGGAATTGAGAGGATGCTAATCAAATTTTCAGATCACACCAAACTGGGAGGGGTAGTTAATGCCACAGAAGACAGATTCAGGATTCAATATGGACTTAAAATATTGGAGAACTGGGTCCAACTGAACATTATTGTTTCAATAAGGACAAATGTAAGGTTCTACACTTAGACAAGAAGAATCAGCTGTACCAATATAAAAAGGGGAACATATGGCTTGCAAGTAGCATATGTGAAAAGGATCTAGGGGTCTTAGCAAGTTTAATGTGAGTTTAACAGTATGGCACAGCAGCAAAAAAAGCTAATACTATTGTAAGCTGCATCAACAGAAGTATGGTGTCCAGGTCGCAGGAACTAATAGTACCGTTCTATTCTGCCTTGGTCAGACCACACCTGGAATATTGTGTCTAGTTCTGGGCACCACAATTTAAGAAGAATATCGATAAGCTGAAATGGGTGCAGAGGAGGGCGACCAATATGATCAAGGGTCCAGAAACCAATGGGACTGGGGGTCTGCAATGTGTTCATTGGCAGGCTAGTTGTCTTGGTGAGAGCTCTTCTGACTGTGGGACTGTGAAACTCAGAATGTTAGGAAGTGCAGACAAAGCCTTGATTTTTAGTTTTAACTTTACAAATTGTTGGAGAAGGCTCCCTGCCTCCTCAGAAAGCTCTCAGCATCTTGGCTCCTCTGCTGCCCACACCACTTCCCATTCCACCCAACATCCTTCCTGAAGTTCCAGGATCTATCTTCCTGCAGGTGTCACCATCATCCAGCAGGCTCCGGGAGCTCTTCAATGCAAGGCTGCTTTGTAAAGCTTTATGCTCAGGCTTCACACACTGCTTTCCTGCAGAGCCTTACAAGTTAATTGTGTGGCAAGACGCCAGCAGCTGCTTCCATCTCGGAGCTGGCAGGTCAGATTAGGAAGGACGTTCTGGCAGTCTGCCTGCTGCCATGATCACAGGAGAAAGATGAAGAGCTCTGTAAAGCAGAGACCTCAGCGGTGGTTGAGCTGCCCCCTCCCTTTGCCTGCTGCTCTGGCAACCAAACAAAGCACAAGACTAATTGTAACTCCTGCCCGACACACCGTGTCCTAGATTTAACCTACCTCAATCAATCACACACAAAAAATCCCTCCAGCAAATACATTCAGAATTATTTTGTGAAATGCAAGATGATTTGCGATGCAGCCTTTGCCTCTGAAGAACCACCATAGTTGGGGAAGAAGGGGGAAGGAGAGAAGTGGAAGGGCTATGTTCAGCCAGCACTAGCAATCCAGAGCCAATTACAATTAAGGCATTTGGAATTGCTGTAAGACTGGAGAAGGAGAGACCTTATCAAAGCATTACAAACCTACTAGGTTCTGGCAGTAACCCTGCTTTTCATGCTACTCCTAAGCTCATCCCTAGTGCTTTCTAACAGCAAATCAGGATAATAATCCCCACTTTTATAGGGCCAAAGAGATGCAGCACCAGCTCATCTAAAAACCACAAATCCAGCTGCTGAGGCAAGACTCCTTGGTCAGAGACTCCAAACTGCAGCCCTTTTACTGGTGGCAAGTTCAGATCCAGAGGGATGACAACTATTAAGATACCTAGATTGTTTTCAGACCAAGGGTCTTTTGAGTCTATTGTTTTTGTATGTAATAGATATGCAGCTGTAACTCAGATGTTGTAGGGGTATCCAGAAAGGTTTCCCCAAGGAAACATTTCTGTTGCAAGTAAAATGCATTTTTCCCTGGCACACATATGGAGAAAATGACTACTGCGTGGAATGCACAAGCATCACAGACCCTGAATGCTCATGACACCACTGGGGATAAATGACACGCATTCACCTCCCAGGTGCCATTTTGCCAACAATTTTTAAGGTTACTTAATTTTCATTCATTTATTTGAATCCACCACATTTCCTTTGTTTCTTTCACGTCTATTGCCTCATCCTTGCCCCTTTTCCTTATGCCTCAATATCATAGACTGTAAACCTGCAGGATTATTTTGAATTGTAAAGAATCTAGTTATAGCTATAAATAATAGTTATAAATACACAAATGTACCTTAACAGACTCCAATACTGAAGTGCACATCTCCACATATATTTTAAACCAGCCCCAAGTCTCCATTGCTATGAAGAGAAGCAACAGCTTAAGAAGCATTTTTCTTCCTTTCCAAATTGTCTGCTTTCACAAAACCTATCATTTTCTGTTTCCCATGACTTATAATCATTAGCCCCTAGGGCAGACAGCTGGGGTGGGAATGCAGGGAGAGGACTGTATTTCATTTTTGAAAAAAGATGTTAAAACTGTGGCAGCTAGGGCTATACAAGGTTTCAAAATTGTATATATTCTCTAATTTGGATACAACTCAGTTTGCTAAATTTGAGTTTTCAGTAATGCAAAAAATCACCATAATCATAAATCACCATTTTGTATGCACAAAATCACCATAATGACATTGCCTTCTTCTACCCAGAGACTGTGAGCTGCCACCTTTTTTTCACAAAAAAGAACCCCTCTCAAAACAAAAAAGGGAACATCACAACCCCAAGATAAAATGAAAGGCATGAAATCCAGGAAAATATGCTTCTGAAAATATGCTTCTGACGTTTCCTTTGTGCAGCAGCTGCTGTTGCCATGCAGTGATCCTTGTTGCTATGAAGATCTCCATGTCAGACAATAGCTTTTTAGCTCTAAGCACTATTGCTATTGGCTAAGATATTTCCCAGGTGAGCAGTGATGGTGCTTGAATCATCAGTTTTAGGGGTTGGTTGAAATTGGACCTCCCCCACATGGAGCAGGTATGGGGAGACTGGAGGCTCTCTTAAGTTACAAGGCTTCCTCCCTCCTCCCCAACCCCCAGTGGCATTAATCACAGCAAGAGGAAAATAGGAGCCTGGCAACTCATAAGGCAGCAAGTGGTGTGCTGCATTCCAGTATAATTAGATCCATTAACGATCCCAGCAGATCAGAATAAGGCCTAACAGAATTAGGAAAACTGCTAAGACAGCTGTCTTAAATGCCTTAAAATGTCCATAGATGTATTTAACACAACATATTCTTGTGAAAGGCAGGCAGAAGGAACAAGCAGCAGTTAGAAGGCTGCTGCCATGCTAAGCAGATAGCCAGGAAATAGCTGCCTATGGAACATAAAGAAGTGCTACAACTTTTGCATAAGTTGACGGCCTCAGAAGCAGATAGTACCCCAGCCATGCAAACAATTCCACAAAAAATGTAGCATTTCATCTTGCCACAAAAATACTGTACAGACACCAGTCATTTGTGACACAGAGGCCTGAAAGGAGAGAATGTACCAGTTTATTTTACCCTTCCCGTGCCAGACAACCTGAAAGGGATTTTTACCTGCTGCAGACAACCAAGTGAGAGTACAAACCTGAAACTACCCCATGGGAGGTCATTAAAGAAACGTGTTCTCATAACCTAACCTTGTTGGTTAACTACTACTGAGGATTTGCTACCTGCCCACGCTGGTCAAACCTGCTGAAACCCTATGGGGAGTTTTTATCTGTCCTCCTGAAGTACTAAGTACTAACTCCTTGCTTTGTTGTTCATTTCAACTTCTACCAGCTTCCATAATGTGGCAACATCAGCTGCGGACACTAGAGCACCAACAGCATTGTACACACAGAAAAGAGAACTAGGACTCATGAGAAGGGTGTGCTTACATGTTAAGAAACCAAAGAATAAGCCTGGTGTTGATTCTTTTTTATTATTATTGTTATCTTTCAAATTCCTTTTTATAATAACTGGAAATAAAATTCTGCTATTTGTCATATACTGTATATATTTTGCCTCAGCATCTAACACAATGTAAGAGAAATGACCTAAGCCAGCAAAACTGTAAACATTAACCTGAACTCCATTAAGTGGGGAGGGTGACAGGAACCTCTTGCCACATACATTAACCAGACTCCACATACTCAAGTCAGCCAATGATGCAATAGTTCCAAACTGCTTTGAAGGATGTGCAGCCTCTGATGTGAGAGAAAATCATCACTTCTGACAGCAGGGACCAAGCAGCAGTCAAGAGTAGCCTCACAGGCAAGATCTTTGCACACATTGCACTGAATGAGTACAGGTTAAAAATAGCTGAGCTACAGGAATCACAAAATACCTCCTAGGCAAGACCTGAAATCATAGCTGATCTTTAAAGAAGAAAAGAAAAAAGACTAACATGAAAGGACAGGCTGCAAAAACCATTAAAAGCCAAGAGCAAGAGGGAAGGCAGCCAGCAGCATAAGACAAGTGCCATACTCTGCCTGCCTCCTAAAGCAGCATTCTCTGAAACACATATAGGAGGACTGGACATTGCTATATCATGAGATATGTAAACTACATAATTATGGGTGCCACTACCACAGCATCCAGAGGAATAATGGGCCTGCCCCACAGTATCCTGATATTCCAGAGGGATGAGTCCCTGTGGCAAATTCTCTGCACATCAACGTTTTGATATGTGCCTGGTAAATTTAAGAGTGTAGAAGCAAGGAGGTGGGTGGCATCAATCAAGAGAAGATTACTACAAAAAGCAAATAATAGGCGATCCAGTGCTCACTGATCATCTCTTTCAGCCTTTACACAAAAAGCACTGGAGACACCAGTGTGCAGACCTAGCAATCTGAGAAAGAGCACCTGTCAGGGCTTTCTTTTCAAATAATAACTGCTTAGAACCTGTCAATTCCACTCTGCCTGGCATCATATTAAGATGGATATGTAACAGGCCAAGGAGATATATTTTACTTCTCAGCAAGATGCTGTCCTTGCATCACTTTCACTCAAGGTAATTGCCTACCTCCCAGTTTCTACTGGCTGTCTGTGTAGATTAATCACATCTCTTAAGGAGTAGAGGCAATGGGCTAGTGATTGTGGCAGAATGTGGACTGGCTTGCCAGGGTAGGAAATGCACTCATTGTTTTTAGAAGCAGGCACACCTGGCAAACATTCATTCTACCTCCAACTTAAAAGACTAATCTGAACAATGGTCCTGGGAGGAGGCTTTAGAAAATGCAAGGTCAGGAAGTGGGCAGAATGTAGAATTCAAACAAGGTGCAAATTTGTAGCAAGTAAGATGTTTTGCCCTCAGATCAAGTGATCCCCCCCCCATTTTTTTAGTTTATAATCAGAGTAAAACAGGCACTCTAAAGGTGAAGGAAAAAAACCTTTCAAGTGCCTAAATATAGGAACCCAGAACAGCAAAATCAAGGCAACAGGCATGACCAAGTTTTTAGACCTGGTGTAGTGTTTTATCTCAATACCTAGGTGCTGCTTCACTGTTTGTGAAGAAGTGTGACTGCTGAAGAAGATAGGATGCAAGTACACCCCAGAAGCCTCTACAGTGTGTTCTCATTTTGCCAGCTTTTATCCTGGACTACACCACTTCCAAAGAACAATACTGACCCAATTAAGAGCAATTTGCATTATGACAGAGTCCCCTGGGGCAACATTCATTTTGTGCAATGCTACACAAATTGAACTAGGCTGGGATACAGCATTTGAACCATCAGTTGACCAGCACTACTCTTAAAACAAACATACTGAAGGACACCTACCGTCTTCTGTCTCCTGCCATACGATGCCCTCCAGATTGACACTGGTGCCAGGTTCACAGGGGCCCAAGCACTCTGGCTCCGTAGCAAGAGCCACATCACATGTGTTCACCCCTACAGAGCGAGTGCGTACCATTATCTGCTCACATGGTGATGAGATATCACTGTTGACAACGGGAACAAGAAGATGCAATGGTAGCACTGCAGGGGTGGACACTGGAGACTCCATCTGGAAAAAGAGAAAATACAAATGAATACAGATGGATAAGGCCAGCTGGGTCTTCCTTCTGTCTGCAACACCCCAAAATTGAGATGGTCTGGCATTTAGGTCCTGTATTTGCCACTTGGATCTTAGCTTTAGGATCAGTGTCACAAGTTCTTACTCAATGTTTACTGGAGAACCGAATCTAGGTGCTTTTTGCACTCCCAACTTGTGAATGGAAATTATAGCATTTTACAAATTAAGTTTTGACTCATCCAGCCCCCTCCTCCTCGTATGCCTCCTAACACATGCAGCTCTTATTTAAAAGGGAAAAGGAGACCAAGGCCTAGCTCTGACCTAGGTAGTAAGCTTCTTTCTGGGTTATAGATGAGACCTCATATGGACAGTGTGTGTGTGTGTGTGTGTGTGTGTGTGTGTGTGTGCGTGCGTACACACACACACACACACAATATAAAACTGGCACAATGGGTAGAGGGGTGGGCTAGACCTCTTTCTCCTTGATATTTAAGGATTCCCCCTCCCCCACTCTGGGGTTATTTTTATAGGAAGGAGCATTAAATCACACAAGTCCTGCATCCATAGTCTGATGTGGTACAAGCCACACATAGGTTTACCGCCTTGGTGTGAACTAGGCACAAGGCAACCTGGTTATTGGCCAGTGTGTATTCTATATAAACAGATTCCAATATGGTAGGTGCAAGTTATCCCCTGAAGCCTTCCACCAAGTGATCACGTTGCTACTACAAAGAGCAGGAAAATAACCACTAAAACGCAGGTCACATCTGTCACATATGAAGAAAAGGCAATTTCAGGGTCTTATCCAACCTGCCCATTTCCCTCTCCCAATTTATCTCCCTCTCCCAATTTAAGTAACCACCTTATAAAGGAAATCCCTCAGCCACCCCTGAAAGAGAATCTGCAGCATGAAGATGCTGGCTGCTCAGACAGAATCAGTTTTTGAGTACAAGGTTTCCAATTTGGCTTTTGCTGCCTCAAATAATCAGTTAATTCAAAAATTGTTCCAAATGCCACTCAACATTCAAGTGATGTTCTGGTAAGAACAGACACATTCCAATCAGGGGGATAAAGGCTTCAAGCTGTCATTTTGGAAAATCTGCCTGCTTGCTGGTGATTATAGCCTGCTGTTCTTGGTCTCAGATGAACCAAAAGCAAAAATCTCCAAGCCCATTTGCCAGAAGATACCCTGCACACTCTCTTTCCCATGGACATTCATGTACATAAAACCAGGAGTTATTTATGGAACATTACTGCCAACAGCCACACACACTCACTCAAACTAATTCTGGTTTTTGAACAGTTGTCAGATAATCCTCCTTAGCTGATGCCATCCCTCCCCCCCTCCCCCAACTAGCTATGTCTTTTTATAAAGTAATTAAATGCAATGGAAGAGAGCAAGTGGATTCTTGTGTGCCCAGTGCTGCACATCAGAAATACATCTCTACAATGTTCCAAAAAAAAAATCCTTGGGAGGGGAGAGTTGTACAGTATCATCACAAATACTGGTATATTGAACTCCCTTCAACTCTCCGGAATAATTGTGTCCAAAAACTTAGTAAGAAAATGGTGGGAAAGGGCAATTTCTATGTTAGCTAGTGCCCCTGAAAGAGGATGAGGAGGCAAAAGCACTTCGTTTACCCTTCAGTAAACACAATCTCATTAAATGTTCCCCGTCACACAAGCAATAACTGAGGGAAACAGCTGCCTCCCCTTTGGCAAGGTTCGGTGCCCAAGAACGTGGGCAATGCTGAGCTCTGGGGATGGATTTTCACTTCCAGTCATGTTAACATAGCAGAATGAAACACCCAGAGTGCCTTTTGCCTGCTTGCCTGCATTTGGCTCCTTCTCCTTCTGTGTATATCCTTGCTCTGGACAGCTGAACAAAGCAAATCCAATCTCATCAACATTTAATACTGGATGCTAGTTTAATCTGCAGTGATTGAGCTGGATGTATCTGCCCAGGCAGGTAGCAAAGCTTATGGCCTAGTTCTCTCAGAGGCAGTAAGTCTGTATCTTGATTGTACCAGTTCCCTCAGCCCTCACTTCAAGACCGAATGCTCTCTTGCAGGGGGGGAAAAATCATTCCTACACATTTTTAGCATGCTAGGACAAGGCTATAAATCTAGCCTGTATATATGGACGTACCACTTTCTCAGTACACTTCCCACATAGCCCAGACAACCTTTCAAACCATCAGGTTAACTTTGGTTAGTTTTAACTTCCAAACCATGGTTTTCAAATCTACTTCAACCCATAGTTTGGACGTTTGTGCCAACTATCGTTTGCCTGATTCACATCAAACTATGGGTAAAGTAAAGCCAGAAAATAGGGGAGGGAGAACATGGATGAATACTCAGCTCATGTTATCAATCTTCTATTCTTTGGCCCTTCAGCTGTTGCTGAACTAAAGTTCCCAACTTCCCTGGCCATTGGCCACGCTGGCTAGGACTGATAGGAACTGTAGCCCAAAAACATCTGTATGGCCACAGGTTAGCCATCTCTGCTGTAAGTCATGCTTGGGAGGATGAGGATTTGAGCCTGGCTTATATCTCTTGCATTTTAAAATGTCTCCTGGCAAAAGGACTGCCGTCTTCTGCACATGGTGGGGTATGTCACATTTTGCTGAGCAAGGCCCCAATGACTGCATTTATAAAATCAGGCCAATTTGCTTAGTTTCAAGCTTAGGAACTGCCTTCTGATAAAGATTGACAAGGAGACAGAAAAGAAACAGGCATGTAGAGACTAAGTAGCTACACTGTAATCACAATGCATTTGCAAAGATTGCAAAGATTCCCAAGGTGACTGGGAGCAAGAAAAGGTCTCAGTGGTGGCTGCATACCCCTCATCCTGACTAAGAGAGAATTTGCTTATTGAGACAATACCCTAGAGCAGTCTCACAACAATCTAATGCACATTTTGCCTTGATTCTGGCAACAGCTCTGACACCACCCTAAGAAGGAATGTAATCTACAGCCCCAACATGGTAGGCTTACACTTGCGCGTCGATGACCCATTACCCGCGTGGAGTAAATAAGACACAAGGACACATGATTTTAGGTTAATGGGTAAATAAAGGCCACAACTTTATTGGTTATAGCATGTGAGTGGTATTGGCTTAGGCACTGGACGGGAACACAACACGTGACTCCACCCTACCGGTGTGGAGACACTTAAAGATTAACAGTGGGAGGAGCTTGTTGATGCAAATACAACTGGAAGCTTCCCCTGACGTCACCGGGGGTCATGCCATGGCCCTAACCCAAGTAGGGCATTGGACGGGATCCACGACCGCCGGATCCCCTTAACGGGATACCCCTAGGAGGTAGGTGATGGCCTTAACCTGACCTCCGACACACAACACAGATACATCACATATTGAATAATCCAATGCCTAACCACCAATACCAAAAGTTGTGACGAATTGCTATGAGGTAGGTGAAAAAACCAAGAGGCCGCTGCCAATTTGCCAAATGGATAAAAAACTCCTACCAGGCCCCTTGGCAACCAAGGTGACCAACGGAAGTCCACAGCAAGGTCAAAGAAAAGGCAGGCCTAAAGGGAGGGAGGGAGGGAGGGAGGGAGGGAGGGAGGGTGAGTGGGTGGATGATCCGATGAGGGCAGGAATGCAAAGAGAAAAATCTCCTGCCGCGACGGCCATTTAAATGGAGCTGGACTCCGCCCCCTGTGAGCCCTATTGGCTGGCAGAGGGGCATGACGCCGCGGCGGGGAGGGGAGGGGCTGGTGCAGGGGGTGGCGGGCCCCGCACACAATCCCTCCCCTCTGGAAGGGAGGTGAGTCCTTCTCAGAATTTCTGCCAGCTGGACTGACACCCTCTGAAGAGCTCCCAGGTGGGGTCCCATCAATTGAAGTTGAGGATCAAGGTCACACTGCCACATAAGATACTAGAAACCTCTACCTGTTGCTTGTGAGAACAGAGAATGGAACTAACCAGCGGCTCCAGAAAACCCTGCTCTCTAATCCTGAGCAGATGCTCCCTCCTCTCACATACAGTGGTGCCTCGACTTACGAATTTAATCCATTCCAAAGGCACCTTCGTAGGTCAAAAAATTCATAAGTCGAAAAATGCCATTGGAAACGCAATTTCCCATAGGAATGCATTGGAAATGGAAAAATTCGCAAGTCGAAGCAACCCTATCTAAAAAATTCGTAAAAGTCTAAAAATCCCTATCTAAAACTGCCGCGGTTTCCTTTTGGATGTCGAGACATTCGTAAGCGCGTGGCCATTAGCCCCATTCGTAAGTCGAAAAATTCGGTTGTCAAGTCGTTCGTAAGTCGAGGTACCACTGTATTAAAGTAAAATACTTGGCAAGAAACCATGGTCACCTCATCTTGGAAGATGGAAACTGTTTCACCACAAAATACCCTGTAGACAGATCTGGGCACTTCTTGGTGCATTTAGAGTCAGGGTAGTTGCAGACTTGCAAACCCTTCAGTTGCTTTCTACTTTGAAAGGTAATCAGCACTCAGCAGAAGAACACTAATTGCCACTCCATCTTTGCTAATTATCATTTGGTCACATTTGTAATCTGCATTATGCCACAGAGCATAATAAGCAGCTTGCTGAGAACCATCTAATAAGTGAGGTGGCTTTATGGGATTTCATATTTCACTCTGCCATGGAACAAATGTAGTATCATTTATCAGCTGTCGGGGTGGAAGAAAGGAGACAGAAGGAAGGGAGAGCATGTGTAGCTCAATCCTCCCTGCAGCTTTTAAAGACACAGAAGGAAGGAAAATCTTAGAGTTTTTCTAAGAAGCCACGAGAGAATATACCCTGCTGACCAGAATACATTTCAGAGGAAGTACTGGGAGAAAAGGGAAGAATTGAAGCCTAACTTCACATGAAGAGTTACTCATCTCTCAATGGCAAGCCTCTGCATCTCATCTCTTCAGGTTACTGAGCTGCAAACAAGACCAGTGTATTTGCTCAACATAAAATACGAGACAGGCTGGTGGGGAAAGAAGAGAGCTGGGAATAATTAATCTCCCTATAGGTAGTAATTACATTGTGTTCTCCTCCTGTGCAAAAACTCCTGCTAGGCTCAGGATCTAAACAGATTGTCAGAGCCAGACATGCAATGAAAACTACTGGCAAGTGCAAATGTTGGACTGCAGAGAAAAAGTCTCCAAAAAAAATTACATCAGCCACTGCCAGATAAGCAAGCTGTGTTAGTGTGTTATAATGTCAAACGGTACATACCTGACTACACCAACTTCCAAGTCCCTTTAAAGCTTCATGCACTAGGTCATGAACATATAGGAAGGGATCTAGGACCCGCTCAATGAAAGTGAATCTTTTTGGACTTAACATAGCCACTATCTCTTCTTCCAAATCTTCCTGACCCATACATCCAAAATTCTGCATTGATGATCCACACATACACACTCCTTTTCCACTGCCCAGACTTACATCATCCTTCTGCATAGGTGCACTCAGTGAATAACTCTCAAGTGCTAGGGCAAAACAAATACACCAATGAAGTGCAAGTACCAATAGTGTCAGGGTCATCTTAAGCACATCCAACGCCGTGGTGCCCCCTACCTTTCCCAAAATTTAGAGCTCAGACCGCGGGGAGTACGTGGGCAAGCAGCTCCCCTCGCTGGAGTGGGGAGAAGCTCCGTAAAAAAAAGGCCAGGTTAAAAGGGCTGCTCATGGAGCCGCCGCCGCCATCTCGTCGTGGCTGCTGTCCACAATCATGATGGCTGGTATCGCGCGGATAGTGAGGAAAAGGCAGGCGGCTGCTTGGGCTCAGCTGGTGCGCTGATGGGGATGGGAAAGGGCTCGGGAGACGGAAGCGGCTGCAATGGCTCTTATAGCACCTCCATGCCCTGGCGACGAGCTGGGGGGAGGAGGTGGGTCGTGGTGTGGCGGCGTCTCTGCAAGCAGCACTTCCAGAGGTCGCCGGCCTCTGTCAACAGCCCTCTCAGCTCTGTCATGACTCCCTACCTGACTGTATGGCAGGAGAGTGGGCTCAGGAGTTGCCTCCAGCAACCCGAAGGAGCCTCGCCCGCCATGGCATGCCATTGGGCACCTGGTGGCGGCTGCAGCAGGAGCATTGAAAGTGAACGATTTGGAGAATTTACCCGCTTCTCCCTCAGATGACAGCGGCTCGGCGGGCAGTGGCTGAGGGGATTCCTGCGGCCAAGGGAGAGGCGGCAGCGGAGCCATAGGGCTTAGTGGCTTGTTGTGCCTTGCCATCCACTCGCTGGGGTGCCCCTGAAAGGCCGGCGCCCTGGCTCAACAAGCCACTAGGCCCTATGGGAAAGACGCCTCTGAATAGTGTTGAACTTATTATAAGCCTGCCTACCCAGTACATCTGCAGATACACACAGGGCTGTGACTGATATTGGATTCAACCCACAGCCAAAAATAAAATATGACTTCACAAAAGGGCTTCTCTTAAACTAAGATGCCAGGTTAAGTGATGGCTTATGAAATGAAGAGGGAGAGAACCATGTACACCACCTTGACCTACTTGGAGAAAAGGTGGGATATAAACTCAATAAATAAAATAAATAAAAGTCCACACTTACATATTCTATGATGGTAAGGATGTCTTTGATCAAGCAGTCAGCTACCTTGTTTTAATTTTATCACAGTCAGAGGGTCCCAAAATCCAGTTGTCAATGGTGACCAGAAGCTTAATTTTGGCAACCATAAAAGAAAATATACTGTCCAGGAGATGATAGATAGATGATAGATAGATGATAGATAGATAGATAGATAGATAGATAGATAGATAGATAGATAGATAGATATAAAAGAACCACTGCCAACAAAGGTGGGAATGAAGTGTCACTTAAAAAAAACACCTGTCATGCTCTGGTTTCCTCTGTTTTTTTGTTAGGACACAGAATCAGTGTCATGGCCTAAAAAGAGTTATTACCCCTTCATATATGCAAATCCCACATGTTGCTCTTCCTCTGTAAAACCCATTGATTGGACAATGGACACAAAACCACATCTACCTCTGTGGAGCTAGAAACAGAAAAGCCTTACCAAGACATGCCAAAATTTGTAGACCGCTGATTATGGTGCAACCTGGCAGTCAAGGCAGGAATGACAGCTCTCAGTTCCAAGACCTGCAGGTGCATACAGGCTATTTAAAAACCAAGCACCCCCAGACCCCATGCTTTGTCCTCCCAAAATATTTCTCCCAACTACAGTACACTCTCTCCTCACCACCAATTAAATCATAAAGGACTGCAGGAGATACTCCATGTTGGGGTGTCTCTGGAGTTCCAAAAAAAATGCAAAGGGAGTGAGGAAATTAATAATTATGTTTCCAAACTATCACTCATGTAACAACTGTATTTCCATGTGGTGCACTATAACATTCTTTCATTATTACTGCTTAGAATTAATTTTGTTATTTCTCAACCATTACATCAAATTGAAGTGAGGAACCCTACAGCACTGATATGATTTGCCTACTGTAACGACACAGATGAAAACACAAAAAATAAAGCAAGCTCCAAACAGTCATCCAAAAACCTATATATTATTTTGACATAACTGGAAAGAAATGAGGTCAATCTTTTACACTCTTTAGGAGAGGTTCTCATCTATTAACACAAAGCAGCCAGCAGAAAGACAACTTGGAAAGGAGATATTTATATAGTGGAAATGTCCACACTTAGCCCACAACTGACCTGGAGAAGCAGGTGTGTTTAAAAAGAATACTACCCCTCATGTATTTACATAAATTTAGCATACCAGCAATGTAACATATATTGAAATTTATTTCTCCCTAGTTACACATGTTTTATATATATCTCAAACCAAGCCGTGCTTAATTTTTAAACACCCCCATCCTTCTACTTTCTGTATGGACTTCACAGATGCTATATATTTAAAAAACTCTGATCCCTAGGATAGGCAGGAAAGATACTGAGCAACCCTAAAGCATCTTACTAGCAAGCAAAGGAGGATAAGAGACTGTGCCATACAGGATAAGAGACTGTGCCATACAGACTTCATTTCTCAATACTAGCTAGTAAGTAATGGTATGACTTTCGAAGGCTGATAACTTCATGCTTGCCACCAATACACAGCAAGGCAGCAGAAACATACTACCTGCAACAAAACTGAAGAGAAAAATGCATGACTAAGGTATCAGAAATTTGTGAGTGCCCACTGAGTCTTCATGGACCCCTGCACAGTATCCCTGCCTGACAAATGTATGTGTTTTCCCATTAAACTAGAGTTGAATGCATCTCATTAAAAAAAACACCTCAAGAAACACCAACTATTACTTAAATCAGAAGTTTTCAACCTTTTTGGGTCCACGGCTCCCTTGACTAACTGCATTTTTCTGTGGCACTCCTGTCGGGCTCAGGACCCCAGTTATGTCACCCCTTGCCTGCAGAGCTGACAGCCTCTCACCCTTTTTCGAACACTCTCCCTTGTGGAGTGTTCCCTCAGCCTTCTCTCTTCTCCTTGGGAGTCCTCTGGGCAGCTGCAGTTGCCGCCCCTGGTTGCTGAGCTGTCCCCTCTGCCCCAAAGAGAGGTGTCTCCTCATACTGTCCCAGAGGCACCATTTGCCTGTGGAGCTTGTAGCCAGGGCTGCTGCAACAAACAGCTGCACAAGCCTTTGGGAGGCAGAGAAGCAAGAGGGCATCAGGGGAGGGAGGGGAGAATAGCGGGACAGAGGCCAGTGTAGCCCACAGCACCCCTGACCATCATTCAAGGCACCCCAGGATGCCACAGCACACTGGTTGAAAACCACTGACTTAAATGGAATCTATCTGATCCCAATATGAAAGATCGATAGAGTGCTTACAACTGTAAGAGGCATAAGGATCTCATATCTACTAATGCCAAAGAGGTGTTCTATATTAGGTCACTCTGTTGTGAAACAGCTTCTTGGTGTACATACATAAGGAACAAAAAAAAGTTATGGACTACTATACATGGTATTTTCCATGGAGGAAAAAAAATCAACATGTAAAAGCAGCACACAGAAAACAATATTTGAGAAAGCAGAGGAATGTCACCTTGAAGGAAGCTATAGCAACGCCTCATAAATCCTCAATGCTTTTTAGCTATAGCCTTTCTGAAGCTGGCTAAGTACCAGATCCTTAGCAATCAAGAATGCTCACCAGCCCCAAACAAAAGCAAAAGCCATCTGGATATATATTTCTATGTAAATTTATTTCATTCTTGATTATTCAGCAGTGGTTCAGCTACTGCATAAACTCACCAAGGAAACCATGCTATCGAACTCCTGGTCACACATCCTTACCAGCCTGCTGACAACAAGCTCTCTTTCAGTTCCACCACAGATACTGAAGTTACTAAACATGCACTGCTGGAGTCAATAACACCCTGACACACAAAGGCATCATACTCCAGCCCACCTGCCTAGACCTTTATTGCCTATGGATGCAACATTGTAAGTCGCCAAATAGGAAAAGGTTCTCCCTAGAGAAGGGGTACTCCAACAGAACTACCTGTACTCTCTTAGTGACAACGCGGCACTCAATACACATGTGGTTGGAACCACATCTCACTAAACAATTGTAGTTTATCTTAACTTCACATATTTAAATCACCATAGCTCAAGAATAGAATAAACTTGTTACATAATGCTTATGTGTAGCATCATAAACGTGGTTGTAATTAGTATATATTTTGTATCCTGCTTTCAAAAAAAATAGGAATCTAGAGGTAGGTCAGATCAAAAAGTCTGTGGGGGACCTATGACTCTCCAAATATTGCTGGACTATGAGCTACAGCTCCCATCTTCCCTGACTATTGACCACATTGCCTTGGGCTGATGAGAGTAATAGTTCAACAGCATCTGGATGACCACAGGTTCCCCACCCATGACCTAGTGAAACAATTAGTTCTGCCTATATCTCCCCCTAGTGAAACAATACCTTACCCTACAAAGTAGCCACTCTACATTTTTGTCATTATTATACTGTACTGTACTTGCTCTAAAGCTGATTCTGCTTGTCACTTACAGAATAGCTGATGTTTAGGACACAACTCAGCAAGAGGTATATGACCTGACTGAGAAAAGCAAGAAGTGCAAATTACATTGAAATGGGCAGAAGAGAATGAATACCCCAAAGGTGGGCAGGTGGTCAACACAAAAACCAAGGTCTTCCTCATTTCAGTTGCCTCCCCAAGCTTGCAAATAAGTCACTAATAAGCAATGCACTTTACTGAAGATGAACCAATCAGATAGCAAAAGAGGTCCCCACAGATGGCAGAGCTTGTATTAGCATCCAGAAGTAGCATGAGGTACTGTACAAACCAGCAGCAGGCAAGGTAGGCACCAAGCCAACCTTATTCTTACAATAATAATAATAATAATAATAATAATAATAATAATAATAATAATAATAATTTTATTTATACCCCGCCCTTCCCAGTCAAGACTGGGCTCAGGGCGGCTAACAGCAAAAATATCAACGCAAGTATAAAAGAAACAATTCAATTAAAATGCAGATTAATACAATATTAAAATTCAATTTTAAAATTAAAATCTACAAGTAAGATAAAACCATTATAAGATAAAACCTTAGGGGAGGGTAACCCCGGGGTCAGACTGCGTCAGTCCAAAGGCCAAGCGGAACAGCTCTGTCTTGCAGGCCCTACGGAAAGATGACAAATCCCTTGTGTGCAGTGTTCAACATTAGCTAGGCACCAGGCACATTTTGCACCTGGCTTTTGATCATTTGAGACCAAGTGAAGGTGCCTGAGTGCCAAGATGGGGCCTGACATCTCCACCATCTGGAGGTGCATGCCTGGGGATTATTGGATCTGGACTGTTTTCACACACTAATGCTCAGTCCTGTAGCATTCTATCAGTTAAATTTTATCTGCACAATCAGAATGAATTTCTGGAACCAAAATGCTTTTTCTGTGCCGTCTTGGCAGGAGCAATCACCATTAAGAAAAAGAGGTTGGAATAGGCCAATAAATATGTGGACTGTCCCTGGATCAAGTGGCTTGTCATCTGAACTAGGCAAATATTTAACTGAAAAGGTTTAACACAGTCGGTCCATTATTTGAAAAATAAGACTTTAGAGTGCCTTACCAAAAAATGTCAACTAAACATTCTGTTTTGGAGACTGTAAACTTGGTCTAAGAAGCCATTTGGTGCCTAGCTTATATATCTGAATTTCTAACACTGCTTGTGTGCCTCAAAACCCAGCAAGGATGCAAGGCAGCCTTGTCCTCTTACTATTGCCTGAACTCCCAGATTCCCCACTCCTTCCTTGAGTGTTCTTCTGAGCAGACCAAAATAAATACTCTTACAATCAAGAGTTGCAGAAGTGGACTCAGTCAGCTCACTGACAACATGAAATTACTTCGAGCCTGGGGCAGGCTGTACAATTCTAGTAAGTGTACTGGCTTCAGCAGTCACAATAACTCCTTACCAGAAAAGGCAGATTTGTCAGGATTGACCCTTGTATGGGCCAGTAAACACCATGGAACAGGAGACAAATTAAAAAACCTCTAAGCTGGCTGCATCTCAAAAAGTTACTCAAACTTTGAGCTGTACTGATTCAAATACATTTCACATGCAAACAGCACAAGGCACCTACAGTACCCCTCATGAAAGACTAGAGCCACCTTTTGGGCTGAAAGGTATCCACAGCAGAGCAGAAGCCAGAATTTTCTGGCTTCCACTTCAGAGCTAATGATAAATGGTGCTCTTTGCTGGTGCCAAGTACCAGAGCTAAAACACTATTCATGCTGTAGCAAATAAATTTGTTTCAATTCCCAGAATGTTAGTCTTTCTCTTACTATCTAGGAATCTGATTCCTTTGAAATTACCTAGAAGGAAAGGAAAGGACAGTGAAGGCGAGAAATGGTCATCTCATAGAATGTGGCCACAACCCCACTTTAACTTTAGACAAAGGTATTGCTGAATGAATCCCACTGACTTCTTAGAGCTGTAATATATCTCCCATTTCTGGGGTCAAAAACTCTGCTGCTGAAAATCAGGAATCCTATTTGCAGACAACTCTGGAAAACTGTGCTTTCCATCTTGCAGTCTGCTCCTTTTCCACTACTGGTGACAACTCCTCACACCCACTGCATGGCACTTCTGCATGAACTCCAAGTCGGCCACTTCTTCTACATGAACACGGATCTAGCATCCCTTCACCCAGAAATTTTCATAGGTGGGTTAACATGCCTCTAATGACTTAAGTTCTATCTTGGAGTAAAGGAGGAGGTTCCATCATGGAAGAGATACATGTAATTTAATAACACAAAATGGCTGCCTAAAACTGCCCTGGGAAAGCAGGCATGTCGCCTCACAGTTCTCTGTGCCCTTGATGAATCAGAGACTCTTTTAGCAAAGTCAACTAAATATATGCAGTCCTAGCATTATTCTTGTTGCCTAGAGAAAGGCAAGGCCAAAGGTTGGGTACCTGCAAAATGATTGGGGCTGGTTGGATGACAAGGACAAGATGTGCACAGTATGTTGGTCTCCAAAAGTTTAGCATGGAAATGGTTACATAAAAAAAAATGCTCTAGCTTGCAACTCAAACATGACATAACCGCTAATTTTGAATATATATCCTTTTGTTGCCCTGGAATTACCACATTTTCTCCACTTCTGGCTGATCCATCTTCAAGAGCTATTAAGCTATGGAAGAACATGATTTGGAGGAACGAGCTGCAAAGTTTCTGGATGACAGGTCATTTCAGGCAAAGTCATTGGGCCAGGATCCAGTTAGCCTACATGACCTAAAAGTTATCACTTTGCAAGCTTTCAGCAAGGCAGGGACAACTTCAGCCATCTGTGCATGTGTCCAGGGTGTGGTGTCTAGATTCCTTTTAAGCTGGGCTAACAGCCAAGGAATTTCTTGGCTACAGAATGTAACTAACCCCTATATAGTTTCTGGTAACTACATATTCATGCATCAATTTATCCTTGTGATAGATGTCTGAGTTATACATATGTAAAATGTTTGTTTTAAACCTTCCTTCATGAGAAGATCCAAAGAAACATTTAAAATATACATAACTCACACACACTCCAGATAGGTTAACCTCAGGAAACAGTTACAGGTAGGTAGCCGTGTTGGTCTGAGTCAAAGCAAAATTTAAAAAATCCTTCAGTAGCATGCACACGAAAGCTCATACCAAAATAAAAACTTAGTTGGTATTTAAGGTGCTACTGAAGAAATTTTTTTATTTTGCTCAGGAAACAGGTTAAGCTATCTCCAGGTAAAAATTGAAGGTAAGCATAGACAACTAAAGATAATTTCTAAAGTAAGTTTTGTACCTGGAGCACACATTCTATAAAGAATATTGGAGGATGTGGGGTCAGAAAGCACCATCAAATAAACCTGAACTTGCATAATCTACTTCCCTGGTATACAATTCCTAGGGGGTGGCAGAAAGAATGAACACTTTTTGTCCAAATGCAGATTTCTTGGTGGGTGCACAAATGAATTAAAGGGAAAGGGAAAAACCTAATTTACATTTCAAAAGCTGTGTAACCATTTCAAGTTGAGCTTTGCACAGCACTTGAGAGATATCCAGTACATGCAATGGTCGTGTGTGTGTGTGTGTGTGTGTGTGTGTGTGTGTGTGTGAGAGAGAGAGAGAGAGGGGGGGGGAGGGGGGAGAGAGAGAGAGCACACCACAACCTTTTGTGAGGGGAGATAAAAGTAGTGTTGAAATTCCCCAGGCACATTTCGTGACTGACACGGGTCCAACTGCGACCACATGGAGATCTCTGGATGCAGGTTGGCAACTGAGATCTCCATCTGGCTGGCCCCTCTAGCTTTCTTCAGCAGGTAAGCAGAAGAGCACTTATACTCCACATTTCTCTCCATGGTTCACCCCCCCTAAATTAATCCCTACAATGACCCTGCAAGGTAGGTTAAGAAACTATGATTGTCCCAAGGTCACCCAGTGAACTTCATGACCAAGTAGGGATTTAAACCCTGATCGGCCAGGTTCTACCTAGTCTGACACTCTAACCACTACAGTCTGGATAGTTGGCCTTGGTGAAGATTTGACATTTTCTTCCCCAAACAGTTTTTGATTTGGGTTTCGATTGAAATGAGGCTGCATTTTAATGTTGTATTTAATATTATTGTTTTTAAGCTATATTTTAATCAATTGTTTTATATCTTGTGTTAGCCACCCTGAGCCGGGTCTTGGCTGGGGAGGGTGGGATAATAATAATAATAATAATAATACCACACTGGCTTCCTAAAGCACTTCTGTTATGGGGCAGCTACATAAATTAAGTAGGTAAATAAATATGAGGAAAGCAAAACCTTACTTAGAGAAGGATCTGAAATATTTTCCTTGAAGCTTGAATTTGTTTTATTTGTTGATTTAATGTGCTATAGACTGCTCTGATTCCCCCCTTTAAAATATAAAGTGGTACAGAAATAACTCAGCAACAACAACTTCCACGGGGGCGGGGGGGATAGAATATAGGAAACCGAGCACATGAAACCAAACATTCTGTGTTGTTCCTTTTTGGCTATAGTCAAACATAATAGTTTAAAATCTTAATGTATAAAACTGGGAAAACCAGGTTCCACCTAGAAACAGCTTTCATCCAGTGTTAGATGCTCAGATATATAAGGTAATCATCAAATAGTACCTTAAACCTATGTTGCTGTCGCCACAATGGAATATCTAGGAGCCATTTTTTCTTCCTTTTATTACAGTAAAGGATTTTGGTTTGGGACTGAAAGGACTTTAACCTTAACCCCTTTGTTTTGTGCTTTAGGAGATCTTGACGTCCACAGAAGACAGGTGGACGGCACAGTGTCAGTATTTGCGATAAACCCTTTGCCTGCTCTTTAAGATTAAAAAACAGCATTTCCTGCAATGCTGCAGTTGGAGTGGAAATGCTTCTTTATACTTTGTACAGATCCTTCTATGCAGAGCAAAAGGCAGTTTTCAACCATATCCAGCTCAGTAGTGCAGTAGCAAGGTCTGAAAATATTTCATGTATGGGTACGCATGTATGCAAAGTGTTGTGTGGGACTGCATATCTGGTTAATATGTGCACTGCTATGTGTATGCTTGTGTGTGCTGTACATATAGTGAATGTGTGGTTATGTGCAGGCACTGACCCTTGCAGTGGTAGCTGAATGTCATTGCGGCCCTTAGGCCGAAGAAGCCTAGCCACCCTGCTTCAAAACATGCTGATTTAGAACAAAATGATGTCTTTATATTATTTAGGAAGATATACATTAAGTATATGTAACAGCTTAGATGTTTAAGCAATATTTTCACTTGTGCAGAAAAAATAAGTATTATTTGTGCTGAGCTGCATTAGGATGGAAGTTGGCAACTAATTACAAACACATATACTGTATGATTAATAAAGTGCATAAGAATTAAGATAAAGATCTGTGTATACATGCATAAACCAGACAATTTACCTGGACACCAACCCCGCCAAACTGCCCAGAAGCAAAAATTAGTAGTTTGACTAGAAGGGTGCTTTTTCTCTGAGGTGAGAAGTGTATGTTAGGGTGGCTGACATACTCAAAAATTCATGACTTGAGGAAATGTACTATTCTGAGTAAGTTGCAGAGCTCATGCAAGTTAACAGGAGATAAACAGAAGTGTGAAATCCCCTAGGGCGGTCAGTGAATACTAGATGACATCTCTTAAAGCTAGATTCCATCTGCTATGAAGGCTTGCCAGTCCCTAGCCTGCAATATCTAGTCAATTAAAATAAATATATTATCTGTGTGTCTTCAGTAATGTAGTTCATATGATAACTGACCTCCAAGCGGAAGGTACTCCCTCCACCCTGCAATGGTTTTATTTTAAATAGAGAAGCAGTCCTTTAACTCCATGGTCACAAAAGACCAAATTAATCTTGACAAACCCATTATAATCTGATATAAGATGTTCTGAAAGTCCAATTAAAAATAATCTCTTCTTATCTATCTTAGAGAGCTCTGACACAATAAAGTTCTTGAGATACAGTACCTTTATAATGGCTACATACACAAATAAGTATTTTCCAAACGGGGCCTCATGCAAGTAGAAACCTGGAGAGGACATAGTAACACAGTATATTGCTGCAATTGTTTGCAAACATGTTGTACACAGGTATGGCAAGAGATTAGAGGATACTTGGCTTCTGGAGGAAGATATGTGTGTATTTTAGATATGATAAGTGGGGAAGACAAGATGTTTCAGAGCTGTTTGTCCCTCAGGCAAGAAGAGACATCTTCTTCCAGTCTATTAAATATTAAAGTCTCTAACTTGTTATTGTGTGCATGCCGCAGCCCTCACAGCTTGTATACCACTGAGGAGAATGCTTGTTTGCTTGCCCTCATTTCTCCTCGAAGAACTACTTTTTTATTTAAAGTTACAAAGAGAGAGCCAGTTGGCTTCTCATCACAAATATGGTTCTGAGCAGCTAACTGGGCAAACATGGAGGAAAGCCAGGAAACATATATTCTCAAATTTGTATACAGTATAAGAACAGTTATACTAGGATAAGACCAAAGGTTCATGTAGCCCAGCATCCTGTTTCCTACAGCAGATACACAGAAACATTAGCGGGGCCTACCCTGATGGCAATAGCCCACTTCTGATATTGTTCCCCACCAAACTGGTATTCAGCAGCACTCACCAACACAGACAAAAAACAATGTTTTCTTCCTGGTGAGCAAATATGCTCAGAGGCCAGATGACTGTGTAGTGAGAAGTCTTACAGCCTGAATTCATGCACAATTAAGTACACCTAGTTATTCATACACTAGGAAAATCAGTGGAGAGAGCACTTTTACTATATTCCCAATGACTAGGAGGGCTGGGCGATATCAGCTTTTCAACACTGCAGTATATCACCAAACACCACAGTCTGGCGATATACCATGGTGTTGAAAAAACAAGCTGCGTTGGCCTCAGTCTGCAAGGGGCTGGGTGAAATTGCTGCTGCTCTCACTGTGGGAGCTGAGGCAGTTTCACCCCAGCGCCTAGTGGACTGGGACAATGCAGCTTGTTTGTACAGCTCAGCTGGGGGGGGAGGGCTCCCGATCCCCAGCTGAGCTATCCCCAGTGTTCCCCCCACTTGTGGACGAGCAGAGAGAGTACAGCAGATCCTTTGCGCTGCTCTGTCGGGGATGGGGAGGGCTCCCGATCCCCAGCTGAGCCATCCTTGGTGCTCTCCCAGCTTGCACATTAGCCAGCACTGCACTGGGGGATCCTCTAACTGCTCAGCAACCGCACACTCCTCAGCCACCAGTTTAAAGATGCAGAGGGAGGAACAAGTTGTATCAGTGCCTCGCCAACACACTTTTTTCTCCCTCCACAGTATGAGGGCAGAGTGGGATGGCAATTTCAGTCAGCGATATATCGCTGGTGAAACAGCCACCACTCCTGAGTCCCTCTGCTGGGGGAAGTCGCTAGCAGAGGGACTCAAGTGTGGGGGCAGTTTCACCAATGATATAACGCTGGGTGAAGCCAGTATTGCGGTCTGCTCCTCATACCGGTCCTGGGCGATATATTTGTATGTCACCCAGGCCTAGTGACTAGCAGAAATAATTTTTGGCAGCCAAGTTCAGACACCTTTACTGATCTCTGCATATAGTTACTATCGCTAGTAATCTATTTTTATGCCGATACAGTGGTACCTCGGGTTGCGGACCCGATCGGTCCTAGGGTGCCATTCGCATCCCGAAAAGTCTGCAACCTGAGCGGCGCTTTTGCGCAGGTGCGAAAGAGCGCTTTTGCGCATGTGCGAAGTGTGCAGAATGCTTCTGCGCATGCAGTGAAACCCGGAAGTAAACACTTCCGGGTCCGCCGTGTTCGTAACCTGGAGAAACGCAACCCGCAGTGGACGCAACATGAGGTTTGACTGTAATTTGTATAAACCTCCTTTAAGGCAAGTAAACCTATGCCTATAATATCTTGTTGAAAATTCTATTAAATAATTATGCATTGTGGTGTACACATCATGCACAGGGAAAAAAATATATAAAGATGACCTCTGGTGCCGGGAGGTAAATGGAGTAGTATTCAGGAAGCCCCACCAGTATTTGAATGGTGTGTTCAAAGGTATACAAAATCCTGTTCAGTTTGCTCACATCTACCCTTCTATCAGGAAAACCCGTCTTGCAATATGCTGGGACTTGCTGTTTTCTGGTTTTTCCTCCTGCCAATGAAAGTTGGTCATTATCCATCATCATCAAGGAATCCTTCCTTAAGTCTCTGTATCATATCCTAATGAATTGCTACAATTGGATCCTGTGCTTCACAGTATTTTTGCCTCTCAATAGCCATAAATAGATTAAATGAAGACATTTAATCAGGATTCCCCAGTGAGGTCCACTTCTCAACATAGATTTCAACCTGGATCTCCCACATCTAAGGTAAATACTCCAGCGCTCAACCTCCCTAGCTCCTCTGGCTCCTGGCGCTTTTATTTAAGGATTCCAGTTTCTCCATATGCATGTGATCTTCGGTTGAAGGGCAGTATATAAATAAATTAATAAATAATGCAACTATCATACAGCTCTCACCTGGACAGCCTTCCACTCTTCTCACCAAGCTAATTCCTCCTCCTCCTCCGAATTCTACTTTGCAAAAGCCCCCCAAGTTTGTGCGCTGAGCATTTTCAGGAACAAGACAGATTCCTTCTGTGCTTCCTCACATCAGTTGTCCCATGGTGGACAATATTCCCTCAACATGCTCTGCTTTCTCCTTTCAGACACTAACTTCCCTGGGTAAGCAGCATGTTACTTCTGCATTCTGTACAGCACCAAGGAACAATCTGTGCAAAATAACATGTAAAATAGCAGTACCTCCCCAGAAACCACTGAATTGTCCTTTATCATGCTGACTTGCATGTTTACCACTGCTGCTACTTTACTTAATTAGAGCAAGACAAAATGCCTGTGGGAAACCCATAAACAGGGCTCAAGCACAAGAACTGTCTTCCCTCCTGAGGTTTCCAGCAAATGGTATTCAGAAGCAATACTGCCTTCAACTGTGGAGGCAGAGCACAGGCATTATGGCTAGTAGTCATCAATAGCCTTCCCCTCCATGAATTTGTCTAACCCTCTTTTAAAGCCATCTAAAGTGGTGGCCATCACTGCCTCTTGGGGGAGCGAGTTCATAATTTAACTATGTGCTACATGAAGAAGCACTTCCTTTTATCTGTCTTGAACCCTCCAACATTGGATGTCCACAACTTTTAGTGCTACAGGGGGGGGGCTTTTTTCTATCCACTTTCTTCATGTCATGAATAATTTTATAAACTTTTATCATGTTACCTCTTAACGCAACTTTCGTCTGAACTAAAATGTGCCAAATGTTGCAAATTTTCCCCATAGGAGTCTCTTCATTCCCTTGGCCATTTTAGTTGTTCTTTTCTAAATCTTTTCCACCTCTACAATGCCCCTTTTGAGGTGAAGTGACACTGGAACTGTACACAGTATCCCAAGTGCGGCTGAACCATAGATTTGCATAACAGCATTACGATAGCAGCAGTTTTATTCTCAGTTCCTTTCCTAATGATCGCTATCATGGATTTTGCCTTTTTCACAGTTGGAACAGTATCTTCATTGAGCTATCTACTGTGACCCCAATATCTTGTTCAGTTCAGACCCCATGAGCATGTGAAATTAAATCTTTTGTCCCAACGTTACTTGCCTACCATTGAGTTGTATTTGCCATTTTACTGCACACTCACTCAGTTGGGAGAGGTTCATTTGAAGTTGTTCGCAATCTCTTTTTGTTTTAATTTAAGAAACCATACCATAATGACCAGCAATAAACATGCAAAGAGCAGTTAGCTGTATTTTAAAGCATTTTACCAAATATGGGGCTTCAAGACTTATCACTGAAGCAAAGGCCACCATGCCAATCTTCAGTCTAATCTCCAAGGGCCAGGAGAACAGCAGCATATTTAGGGTAAACGTAAAGGTACCCCTGACCGTTAGGTCCAGTCGCAGACGACTCTGGGGTTGCATGCTCATCTCGCAGACAGCTTCTGGGTCATGTGGTCAGCATGACTAAGCCACTTCTGGCGAACCAGAGCAGCGCATGGAAACACCGTTTACCTTCCTGCCAGAGTGGTACCTATTTATCTACTTGCACTTTGACGTGCTTTCGAACTGCTAGGTGGGCAAGAGCTGGGACCGAACAACGGGAGCTCACCCCGTCGCGGGGATTTGAACCGCCAACCTTCTGATAGGCAAGACCTAGGATCTGTGGTTTAGACCACAGCACCACCCACGTCCTGTATATTTAGGGAATCCTGGTCTATTTTTTCACTGAACAGGAACGGAGTACAATTAAAGATACGGTAATGAACGTCAATTTTGATGACCAAAAACAGGACAAATTTCATGATGGTTGTGATACTACTAGCAGTGATAGCTGAGAATGAGTATTTTGTGTTCAGAGACAGGATACTTCTAATTACCAGATGTTGGTGACAAACAGGATATGGTTCTCATATATGCATACAGAAAAGGAGTTATATCAAGCATTTAACCCACTATTGTTTATACTGGCTAGCAGTTTATACTTTCTGAAACTTCTCTAGGGTTTCAGAAAGGAGTCTTGCAGTCCAACCTGAATATACTAAACACTGAACATAGGACCTTTTGCACGAGAAGTATGTGTTCTTCCACTGAGCTAAATCCCTTACCCAAAGCTTGTCCACTATGACATGCTTGAAGGCTTCCTACGGGGATCTCAATGATCAGTTGCTGGATCTAGACATATCAAAGAAACAATTCAGTTAAACACGTTGTAAACTCACACAGGGAAATCCAATAGGGAAAGACGGGACTCCATGGCGGCATCTGGTGTCACAGTGTTGCATTGCATATACAATGCATACAAAACACTTTTTCTTTACGAGTCTAGCTGAGTCCAGTGTCCCTGGTCAGACAGTACAAGATTAGAAGGACCTATGGCCTGATAGGTTAAAACAATGCTTGTGAAACATTGAATAATGCTCCCCGCCCCCCAAGTGAGCAGATGCTGCTTTGCAATGAATATTCCTAAAGTTCAAGACTACCACCTGAATACTAAATTAACAATCACGTTTGGTTCAAGTTGCTACACTAAAACACTACCAATATATAAACACAGAACAGCTACAATGCAAAGTGAGATATTTTCAAATGTGAGTACTGCAGACGAGAACTAAGTCTGGCATGCAGAAAACAAGATTTGTACATTTCTGAAAATGCTGCCTGGAAATTACTGTGGGTTATAGTGGTAAACCAAGACCATATTTTACTGTGCCTTCTATATCTAATTCCTGTTTGCATGCAAACACCGTTAGACATTTGCATGTGTTAACTTGAAATGTAGCCAAGCATCCCATGTAAATCTGTTCTATGGAAAATTCTGCATAATGTAATTAATAATCGTTCCAACATTTACACAGGTTAATTTATGTTGATAGGGAAAGCCATGGAGGTGGGGAGCCAATCTTGTATAATTCTCAAACAACCTGGAGAACAAAGATTTTAGAATCATCTAGTGTACGGAATGGGACACAGTGACTCCTGCTTTCCATCAGCTCTAGCAAATATAGTAAATGAACAAAACCTATGGGAGCTGTATCCAACAACACCTGGAGGGCCACATATTCCCCATTCTTGATCTATCATGAGGAAGTGTTGTGTCAAACTGTGACTCACAGTCTACTGAGGATGCACAAACAGATGAATTTGTTTTTACTTCAAATGTCTATTTCTATACTTCTGGCTAGTTTATATACATATTGTTGAATCTCATTATCAAAGACTTCCAGTCTGCTACAAGAACTGACAGAACATAGACCAGGGGTGTCAAACTCAAATTCATCGGGGGCCGCATCAGCAGTTTGGTCACCCTCAAAGGGCCGGTTGTGTCTGTAGGACTATGTGTCCACTCTTTATTATCAAAAATTATTGTCACTGCATTCAATTATTACTGTTTTTGTAATAATGTAAGCTCATTTCCGCCCCCACGCGGATCACATTCCTGCGTCGTGGCGCGTGTGTGGGAGGAGATGTAAACGAGGGAAATTTGAACAAAAGGTGGGGATCAACGGCTTCCGGGGGGGGGGGGCTCAACTAAACCTTCGGCAGGAAGGAGAAAGCCACTGCTGGGATTAAAAACCTGCAGATGGAAAGAGGGCTTCCCTCTCCCGCCCTACGCACACCCAAACCCCGCTAGGCAGGATGCCACACACTGCAACCCACCCCATGCTTTGGAGAGGGGCAGGAACATGCGGTGCAGCGCCAACTCCCTGCTTTGCTTTTGCATCCTCCCTCCTCAGCGCCAGAGTCCCTTCCCCTCGTGCTGAGGGAGGGCAGCGGATTTCCCGAGGAGGAAGGCGGCGGCAGCCCCAGCGGACGTGCATCTTCGCCTCAGAGCTGCTCTTCCCCCCACCCGCGCTGTTGTCGTCTTCGTCGCCGCCTCTCCCTACCGGGACTGCAGGCAGAGGAGGCTTGAAAACCTCCCCCCCCCAATTCCCCTCCCACCTACTCAAACCGCGAGGCGACTCCATCTGGAGCCCTACATCACGAGGGGCTGAGAGGAGGCGGCGGCAGAGCGGGAAGAGCAGGAACCCGTGCCGTCATTGCCGCCTCCCTCCCGGCCACCCCCCGGGAGCAGCTCCGCTGGAACTGAGAAGCCAAAGGGCGGCTCAGGGGTCGGGGGCAGAGCAAAAGCCAGGCACCCTCCCGAGTGTCTATGAGGAGAAAACGGGGGAAGAGGGAAGAGAAACCCAGCTCCATCAAGAGAGCGGCTGTTTCGCTTCGCCTACTTCCCCCTCAGGCTCACTCCGCATCCCCTTCGCCCGCTCGCTCGCCCACCTCCTGGATGCAGCCGAGGAGAGGAAGGGAAGCGGCGGGCGGCAGCTCCCCAGTGCCGCCTCACTCGCTCTCGGAGACAACAGCAAAGCCCGCCAAAAAAAAATCCAACGCTGCTCCGTCCCGGCACCAACTTTGCCGGCGGCGCCTGTAGGGCTTTCCTACCTCCTCAGCGGGCTTCCTCCTCCTCCTCCTGCATCTCACTTCCCCGTCTGGACGCTGCTGCGCCACCGCCTCCCTCAGCCTCATTCGAAATTGAAATTCCCTGGCCAAGGCCGTCAGCGCGGCTCCAGCGCCCCGGCCTCCGCCTGCAGCCCCGCCCCCGGTTTTGACCCTCGGCCAATCGCAGGCTCCAGAACTACTGTCAGTGGCTATTGTCGGCGGCGGCTACGCGGGCCACATGACGAGGTCTGGCGGGCCGGATTAGGCCCCCGGGCCTTGTGTTTGACACCCGTGACATAGACCATCATATCCTTCTGGAGCTGCTGCCTGAGTTGGGGTGGGTGGCACTGCTTTGTGGTGGTTCCAGTTCTACTTGGGTGGTTGTTTCCAGAGGGTGATGCCTGGGGACTGCTCGTCGGCCCCATGGAGCATTCAATGATTTTATCCCCTATGCTATTTAACATCTACATGAAACCACTGGGTGGGGTTATTTGGAGTTTTGGAGTATGCTGTCAGCAATGGGCTGATGACACACAGCTCTACTTCTCAATGATGTATGGCAGTGGATGTGTTGTCTTGCCTCAGTAATGGACTGGATGAGAGCAAACAAACTGAAGCTAAATGCAGATAAGACTAGGGTATTGTAAGTGGTGGTGGGGTTCCTTAGACTGTATGGATGGGAGGTTGCCTGCTTTTAATGGGGTTACACTCCCTCTGAAAGAGTAGGTACGTGGCTTGGGGCATTTCTGGATCATTTGCTTAAGGCTATCTAGACAGGGATAGCCTAACTTCTGTAATCTATCCTCTGGAAACCTCTAGGTTAGAATACTGCAATGTGTGATATGTGGGACTACCTTTGAAGATGGTTTGGAAACTTCAGCTGGTGCAGAATTTGGGAGCCCAATTCAAAGTGCTGGTTTTGACCACAACACCTCAAGGACTGCCTTTCCCCATGAGAACCAACCTGCAATCACCATCTGAGGATGAGAGGTCTGGAGGCAGCAACATGAGAATGGGCCTTTTCTGCAGTGCGTCCCCATTTGTGGAATGCTCTTCCTAGGAAGGCTCGCCTGGCATCTTCATTATACATTTTTAGGCACCATTATACATCTTAAGTTCCTCTTTAACCAGGTCTTGGGCTGATTAATATTCTATGTCCTTTTAAATGTGTTCTGTGAGAAGGGGTGATTGGTTTGGTTTGTTCTTCTTCATGGTTTTATTGTGTATTATATTTTTATGCTGTGAACCACCCTGAGATCTTCAGATGAAGGGTGGTGTTCAAATTAAATATAATAAAAATAACAAAATAATATACAGTAATGTAAATATAAAAAATGTGATGACCTACATTGTTCATTAATTCCGTAATTTAAATGTTGCCATTTTCCTTGACAAGGCTGAAATCCTGCTGTACCCTTAACCAGAAGTAAGTTCCGCACAAATTAATGGGACTTACTTCTGGGCAGATGTGTATGGGATTGGTCTGCAACTCTCCTAAATTATTTACAAGTTAATATCAAGCAAATACTACAATGTAGGGTACTCTCCTAAAGTTCAGGAGAGTAACAAAAACAAGGTTCTGCCAGATATTTTACTGACACCTGACAGCAAAAACAATTGGAGAACAAAGGGACTAATTGGCCGATGTCAGTGAAAGACTTTCCTACTAGCTTCTTTTCTTTGGTGATCACTCATAGCCGAGTAAGATTGTCTTCCACAAACACGGTTTTAACAATGAGTCCGCCTAAGTGATAAATTTTTTTCGCTCTCAATCATAGGCAACTCTCCTACTCTCCCCTATCCCATCACCAGTCTCCCTCCCCCCCCCCCGACTGTCTTGTGGCCTGGAATGAGAGGGGTTTCCCCCTTCCTTATATCCTCCCTGCTGCAATTTCTCACAACTTTGGAAACAGGTTCAGAAATCCAGCTTGTGGATGAAAGCCAAATATATCCTCAGCTATTGATCCAATATAGTAAAGCTTGTAGTAGATTTACTACAGTCTGCTGCTCTTTTTGCTCATGGACATAACAACACCAGGAATGAATTCACATTACTTCACAGCAGCTATTGAGAATAAGGATAATAAGCATTACTCTTTCAGGATGCAAATTATCTGTTGTCCCAATATTTACAGCGGCTGAATGATGCGGCAGGTTTATTTATTCATACCACCAATGTTAATGAAATATGCCCAAATTGTTGTCTCTGTGACTAGAAATGCATCCCAAAAAGGGGGGGATCTGAAATGAGCTGCTCCTGTTGAAGTGCATAATAAAAGAGCTGCCTGTCCATATGAACACACAATGCTTTCAGGTCTCCCCAGGCAGACTGTGTTGTTATTTGTGGCTCTTCCCAAATCTTTCTCCCACCATTTGCTTGTGATTGGTTTTTATGGTACTTTGCAGTTGTGGTGGGACACAGTAGCCTGTGACTTCTCCACCCACAGATTCTCTGGGTGAGATGCTTGCATGGCCTCTTTGCTTGCCATGCAAATTGGGAGTCACAGTGTTCACGACAAATGGCTCTTTTCCAAAGAGTAAACTCCCAACACATTAGCCAACTTTTGCTCCCAAAAAAGACAGAGGGTGTTTCAAGTGCCTAAATATGAGGTCACAACTTCTTCATGGGCCTTCTCGGTGGTGGCACCCACCCTGTGGGATGCCCTCCCACTAGAGGTCAAAGAGAACAATAATTACCAGACCTTTAGAAGGCATCTCAAGGCAGCCCTGTTTAGGGAAGCTTTTAATGTTTGATGGATTTCTGTATTTTAGTGTTTTGTTGGAAGCCGCCCAGAGTGGCTGGGGGAACCCGGCCAGATGGGCGGGTTATAAATAATAAATTATTATTATTATTATTCATGCACTTGCTATGAAAGGAACCCCCCTGCACCACAACAGTTTACTATTTACTATGCTTCTATACCCCTTTTCACCTACCAAGATCACAAGGCAGTATACATTAAAACAAACCAATCAATATAATCAGTCAACTAAAATACAGTATTAGCAACAATCAGTTTCAATCTGGTTTTCCACTTAATTTCCACCAAATGCCCATGTAAAAAATGGGTCTTAAAATGGCATTGAAAGTATGAGAAACCATGCCCTAACAGTGGAGAAACTTCCATCATACCAAGGGACGGTTATATCACTCCACCTGCCTAGAATGGTGAGCGTATGTTTCAGTTTGGTAGGGGAAGAACTCAAATGTCCACTACCAGACCCACCAGTAGTCCTGGAGGCCAGGACACTATATGGTTTGCTTGCACCATGAGTAAATCTGCCTTATGATCACACACAATGTCAGACAGGTAGGGGTGTGTGACTGATTACTGCTTAAACTGTGTGACCATAACTTAATATAGACAGAGATTAAGTAATTCACTATGGCAGTCATGGAGAAGCGCACACACCACTGAAGGCTGATTGCATGAAAAACAAAACTCAGTTTAATTTTTAAGTCTCACACACGCACTACTAAAAACAAAATGCAGCAAGAATAAACTTAATGAAATCACACGCAACTACTAGCCTTAAAAATGGCAACTATGCTATGCATAGGGTACCATATTGTCCCCCAATTATATGAACCCATTGCACTTATAGAACTGCTTGCTAGCATTACTGGCAGAGAAGTGGATTGTCTGAAAGTTTGCTACAAGCAGACTGAAGCTGTGTTAGCAGTGAACCTGAAACTGACTTCCCAGCCTCAGCAAGACTACAGTCCCTCTAAGAATGTTGTTTACTCAGACAGCAAAGAGGTCCATCTGACTAGCAGACTTATACATGTCACAGATTTATTTCAAATGTTTATCAATCACTAAACATTACAAAATCCCATAGCTGTATACAACAAAACAATAAAAATACAACAAACAAAAACTGATAAAACAGTTATCAAAAAAGGAATCAGGTGCTATCGCCAAGGTCACTCAATCATTTGGAGAAACATGTAAAAAAAAAAGATTTTAGCATCTGTGAGGGACAGGGGATATCGCGAAGTCCCTCCCCTCCTGAGTTCCAGCCCATCCCCGAGCGCAGGGGAAAGCAGGGAGAGCTCCGCCTCAAGTGGGGAAGCAGGAAGTGGGGTCCGAGGCTCAGACAGGGTAGCGGAGCCAGCATCCCAGGTGGGACAGGAAGGGTCCCCCCAACTCCGGAATTGCGCAGAAAACGTAGGGGGAAGAGGATGGGTCTCCCCAAGTTGTTATGTTGGAGAAAAACGCGCCAAACGCCATTCGGAGGTTCTGATTCAAGCAGATAAGATGTGTCTCTGTAAATAGCACTGCCTTTAGCACTGTAAATACGCAGCACCAATAAAAAGATAAAATGCAGAGCTGTGGGACTTCCGGTTTTGCCGCGGGACGCGCTACACGCTCTTGCCGAGAGCTCTGCAGCCTCGGTAAAAGTTATTAAGGAAAAAGGGGTGTCGACGGCATTTCGCGCCCCCACAAAAAAAGGTTGGGAAGGCGATTCTCAACTGAAGAAGCCGGTGGTGTCTAAAAGGAGCTCCTGGCATCCCTTGCTGGAAAGCTGAGGAGAGGGGGAGACCTGGACACGGAGGCGCTGAGACCAGTTTCCTTAATACAAGCCTGCAAGAGCGACGCGACCAGGGTCGGTAAAATTTCCCTTTTCTTATTCTTACCTCGAACCGGAGCGTGGGTTTAATCAAGAGCTGCGGAGAAGATCCCCTCCCCCCTAATGAACTGAGCTCTAGAAGGAACTTAAAAGGAATTTAAAAAGGAGGAGAGCGCAACGTGAGTTGGAAGCACAAAGAAGGGGGAGGGAGCCTTAAGAACGTGCGAAAAAAACAGTAGTAAGATCTAAGGAACGCTGCCGGGATAAGACTGAAGTAAGACAAAGATTTTTAAGCTTATGAAGTTCTTTTAAGCGAAGTCTTCCATATGTTGAGATTAAACTAATGCATGCAACTGAACCTTGCCTGAAAAGAAAGGGTTGAGAAAGAGACAACTGCGTGAGAGGGGAGTGATTGGAAGGCTGGGGAAAAGCAGCGATCGAGTGGGGCTCTGACGGGCTGTGGCGCTACTTGAGAGTAAGACTGATAATTAGAAGTTCTGAGTTTTAAAATGGTGGATGCTTTTACAGTAAAGATGACTGAGCAAAAGAGCTAAGAGAAGAAGCAGGAAGTAGGGGGAGAGCTGAAGACAAAGAGAGGTGATTTAAGAGAGAGCTAAAGTCCGATTGTGACTCAAACAGCGACGCCAGAGGAAGAGTCTAAAAACACAGTCCTTTTTGAGTGAAGTAAAACAGCGACGCCAGAGGAAGAATATAAAAAGACAGCCCATTCTAAGTGACTCAAGGGGCAGACTCCATCTGGTGGACAAAGAGAGTAACTGCAGTGGAAAATAATTAAAATAATTAAAATGCCACCAAAACTAGCAGGAACAGGAAGTCAACAGCAGAGAAGGAGTTCCACAATGGAGGCGGAGCTGGATTTGAGAGAGCTTATTTTAAGCTTAAAAAGTGACATAGGAGATGTCAAAAAGGACTTGACTGAGATTAAAAAGGAAATGAGTGATAGAGTAAAATCTTTGGAAGAAAAAGTAGACAAAATGGAAGAAAAAATGGACCAAGGCGAAAAAGAAAGAACTGAAATAAAAAATGAGCTGAAAGAAGTGGAGGATAAAAGTCGAGCAACGGAAGCAGAAATTCAAGAGATGAAAAATAGAATTTTGGCACTAGAGAACAGCATCCAGAAAGCAAACAAAGAAAAGAAAGAAGACAGAAAGGAGATGGAAAAGATGAGAAAAGATCTAGAAGAACATAGAGCATTACAGGAGGCCGCTTTGGACGCACTCGCGATGATGCAGTTAAAATTAAGAGAGAAGACGTTAAGGTTTCGAAATATCCCTGAAAAAGATAATGAAGACATCGAGAAATTAATTGTGGAAGAAATAGCAAGCTGGTTGGAGTTGGAAAAGGAGGGGATTGAAGAAAGAGTGGAGAAAGCATTTAGAGTGAATTCAAAGAAGGCGAAAGAGAATAACTGGCCGGGGGACTGTCTGGTGACTTTCACTGCCGGATGGTTAGTGGAAAAAATCCTACAGAAAAAAGGGAAAAAGAAGTTGAGAATACATGGAGTGGAGATAGTGATCCTGAAGGAAATTCCGCCAAGGCTGATTCAAAAGAGACAGAAGTACCAATTTCTAGCCAAACCATTAAAAAGGAAGAGAATAATATTCCGATGGGAATATCCTGAGGGACTATCTTTTTATTATAAAGGAAGGCGGAGAAAGTTTGAATCAGTAGGACAAGCGGACATTTTCTGGAGAAAGTACTGGCAGGAGCTAGGTGGCGAAAGGGTAAGACCAGGAGAAGAACAACTAGACAGCAGCCTGGAGGACGAAGATGAAGATAGTGCCAAAGTCGAAGAAGAAAACGTTGCAGAGATAGAAGAGGAAGAGGGGCAGATATTAGAGACTTAAGATGCTAAAGGAAACGGACAAGGGGAGTCACAATGGGATGTAAGGGAAATAATGTAACACGCCTCAAGGTATAATGGGTACTGGGAACTCCCCTGAAAAAATGCTTCTTCTGTTGGGTACTGTTGTGTTTTTTGTGTGACTAGTGAATGATAAGAGAAAGAAAAAGTGGGAAAGTATATATATCTTTTATCTTTCATACATATATAAAGGAGAGAAACTCCTCTTCTTTTTTGATAAATAAATCGATAATAAATTGAAAATTTGAAAATAAATAAAATGAAACTCAAAACAATTTCATGGAATGTGAATGGCTTAAATAATAAGAAAAAAAGAAATAAATTGGGACATGTGCTAAAAAAACCTAATTGGGATATAATCTGTCTCCAAGAGACGCATATTAACAAAAAACATGAAAAAATTCTTGAAAATGAGAAATTAGGGAAGACATTTGTGGCGGCTGCGGATAAAAAAAAAAAAGAGGAGTTGTACTTTATATCAAAGGAAAATGGGAACCGAATTTAATTTGGAAAGATCAAGATGGGAGAATAATAATGGTAGAGATAAAAGTTGAAGGAGTAAAATGGTTAATCGTGGGAATATACGCACCCAATGGGAGAAAAAGTAATTTTTTTCAAGTTTTGGAAAGGAAATTATTTGAACATATAGAAAAAAATATATTAATCATGGGAGATTTTAATGGAGTTCAGAAACCAGAATTAGATAAATCAGTGAATAGAGGAAAAAAGAAAGAAATTAAACTTCCCCAAAGCTTCAATAATATGGTGGAAAATTTAAATCTGGTTGATGCGTGGCGGCATAAATACCCAATTAAAAAAGACTTCACTTATTATTCTTCCGTGCACCAGACAGCGAGCAGAATCGATGGAATTTGGATTTCCAAAGAATTAACAACTAAAATTGGGAGAGTAGAAATACTCCCCAAGACATTAACCGATCATAGCCCAGTAACACTTGGTCTAGAGGATACAGAACAAGAAAGAAACAGGAGGTGGAGGATGAATATCTTCCTATTAAATGATGAAAAGATTGTACAGGGAGCGCGCGAATTAATGAAAGAATATTTTGAACTCAATTGGAACGGGGAGGTAAATTTGAAAACAATATGGGATGCAGGAAAAGCGGTGGTGAGGGGCTATTTCATCCAGCAAAATAAAATTGATAGGAAATTAAAGGAAAATAAGAAAATAGAATTAATGGAAAAGATAAGAAAGAAGGAGAAATTATTATATAAATTAAAAAATAAAGAAATTGAACAAGAAATTAAAATTTTGAGATTAGAGTATGAAAACCTAATAGAGCAAGAAATGGAAAAACAAATGCAATTTTGGAAGTATAAGTATTTCGAGTGGGCCAACAAACCAGGCAAGTTGCTCGCGTGGCAATTAAAAAAAAGGAAAAGTGAGAGGATAATCAATAGATTAAAAATAAGGGGGAAGATGATAGAAAAACCCAAGGAAATAAGGAAAGTATTTGAGGATTTTTACACAGAATTGTATCAAAAAGGAAACGAAAATGAAAGGGAAATAGAAGAATATATAAGTAATGCAAAACTAACAAAAATTATGAAAGAGAAAATGGAAAAAATGAATGAAAGCATAAGTGAATTGGAAATTAGAGAAGTAATACAAAAAATGAAAATCGGGAAATCTCCAGGGCCTGATGGTCTACCAATAGAGTATTATAAAAAATTAGAGGATATATTAATAACACCATTGAAAAAATTAATTAATGAAATCTTAGAGGAGGGTAAGACACCAGACACCTGGAGAGATGCAATTATTACCTTATTACCTAAGCAGAACAGTGACCTGGAATCCCCAGTAAATTATAGGCCCATATCACTTCTAAATAATGATTATAAAATTTATGCGGGAGTCTTAGCTAATAGATTAAACTTAATACTAAAAGAAATTATACACGAAAACCAGGCTGGATTTATCAAAAACAGACAGATTAAAGATAATATAAGAAATATTGTTAATATCATTGAACACCTGGAGAGTAATAGAGGAAAACAAGCAGCATTATTAACAATAGATGCTGAGAAAGCTTTCGACAAAGTGTCGTGGGCTTTTCTCAAGAAAGTATTAGAGGAGCAGGGATTTGGAGAAAGGTTGAGAAGAGCAATAGGGGCAATATATGAAGACCAAAGAGCTAGAATTGTGATAAATGGGGTAATTTCTGAAGAGATTAGAATCTATAAAGGCACGAGACAAGGGTGCCCATTGTCCCCCCTGCTATTTATCATAGTGCTGGAAACCGTGTTGAAAAAGATTAGAGAAGAAAAAGAAATAGAAGGAATCAAGCTAGGACTGAAAAGATATAAAATTAGAGCATATGCGGATGACATAATCGTCACCACTGAAAACCCCCTACAAAGCATCCCTAAAACTTTGGAAAAGATTAATGAATTTGGGAAATTAGCCGGATTTAAAATAAATTATAATAAGAGTGGTATCCTAACAAAAAATATGGAAGAAGCAGAAAAGAAAGAATTACAAGAGATAACTGGCATTGAAATTAAGAAAAAAATAAAATATTTAGGAATCTACATAACAGCAAATAATATAAACTTAATCCAAGACAACTATGAAAAAACCTGGAAAGAGATCAAAAGAAAAATGGAAACGTGGACAAAGTTAAAAATCTCACTGTTAGGTAGAATTTCCGTCATAAAAATGAATGTGCTACCAACGATGATGTTTTTATTTCAAAACCTACCAATCTTGGGAGGGTCTAAATGCTTCGATAATTGGAGAAAAGATATTAGCAAATTTATTTGGGATGGGAAAAAGCCGAGGATCAGATATAAAGTATTAATTGACAAAAAGGAAAGAGGTGGATTAAATTTACCGGATTTCAAATTGTATCATGATGCGGCTGCCCTATTTTGGTTAAAAGAATGGATTGAGTTAAAAGATAGTGAAGTTCTGGACCTTGAAGGTGCTGGGCTGGGGTTTGGTTGGCACTGGCATTTGTCAAGAGAAAAATTAAATGTACACAATGCCTTGTGGAACAACATTATTAGGAAATCAATCTACAGAACATGGATAAAATACAGGGGGATATTGGAGCCGAAGACACCGTGGTGGATATCACCTAAAGAAATAATATCAGTTAAAAAAATAAATATGGAAAATAATTGGCCAACATATAATGAATTATTAGAAAAGGTAGATGGGAATTTAAAATTAAAAGATTATAATGAAATTAGAAAATATTGTAATGTGTGGTTACAATATTTTGAAATTAATGAAAGATTTAAAAAAGATAAGATAATTGGCTTCGAAAAAGAGATGTCTAAATTTGGTAAAATAATATTGGAAGGGGGAAATAAATTTATAAAAAATTTGTATGAATTGATTTTGGAATGGGAAACCAAAGATGAATTAACGAAAGATGTAATGGTTAAATGGGCACAAGATGTGAGTAAACCAATAATGTATGAAAATTGGGAAAAATTATGGACAAGGGATATCAAAATGATAACTAGTTATGATTTAAAAGAAAATATCTATAAAATGCAATTTAGGTGGTATCTAACCCCGGTGCGCTTGGCAAAGATATACAAGGGAAATGATAAGTCCTGCTGGAGGTGCAAGGAAGAAACTGGAACATTTATACATGTCTGGTGGTGGTGTAAAAAAATAAGAAATTTTTGGGATGAAATATATAAGGAGTTAAAAAAGATAACCAAAACATCATTCAAGAAAGATCCGGAAATATTTCTTTTGAGTATGTTAAGTGACGAAATCAAGGCTGAAAACAGATGCGTGGTAATGTATAGCACCATAGCCGCCAGAGTCCTAATCGCACAAAACTGGAAAAGTGATAAAATTCCAAACATAAAGGATTGGTTACTGAAAGTAGTGGGATATAAGAATTTGGCTATTAAAAATGGGATTTCAAAAGGATTGGGTAGAGAAAAAGCGGGCAAGAATTGGGAATCCTTCGAACATTATATGAAAAATAAGGTCGAATAAGCGAATCTTGTGGCAGAGGTAGGAAAGGCAAGGAAATCAGAGAGAAGGAAAAAAAAAATCAAATTGAGTATGCATCAGAAGAAAGAAAGATAATCAACATATAGGAATGACTGGAAGTCATCAGGGGGAGAGGGCAGGGGGAGGGCAGTTAGCGGTTAGCTTTTTAACACTAATGGTCAAAATGATTTAGATTAAAATTTGGGAAAATAAGGGGCCAAGTATGGATGACCCTTGGAAAGAATGATTTGTCTATCCTTATCTGGTCCTATTATAAGTTTTTATGTTCTGTTTGACGATTAGGGTTTTTTTTTTTTTATGTCAGTTTTTCTATTTTTGTTATGTTATAATTATGATTTAGAGATATTATAATATTATTATATATTATAATATTGTTCTGTTTAAGTTATTGTTTTTGTTAAGTTTTGTCTTTTTCTTTTTTCTTAATTTCTTTTTCTCTATGTTAATGTTATATGTGTAAATAATTATTATTAATAAAGTTTATTTTTAAAACTAAAAAAAAAAAAAATGCAGAGCTGTGTAGAGTCGTTACTCTGAAGTAGCCCACTCCGGCCACTGTGACAGCATCCATCAAAAGGTGTACTGTACAATGAAGGAGGCTGTCTAACTCCAATGGGCAGTGTGTTCCAAGTGTGAGCATTCTGATGACATTTTGCTCCAAATATCCTTATAACTATACTCAACAGCTTCATATAGAAGCTGCCTGAAGGACAAAATGATACCTCATGTGACCCCAATAGCATAGTTCCCAAGGGGCCAGGGAGGCCCCCAGTGCTATTATCTGAAACCACCTGGCAGGTACGGTAGGTATGGAACCACTGAAGAACAGTTCTCTTTATTCCTATACTGCAGAGCCATGTCAGGAATAAACCATGGTTGATAGTTTTAAAAAGCTGCTGAGGGAAACAGTAACAGGGTCACACTCCCCCTATCCTTCTCTCAATAAGGTGCCTTTTCCAGTGGGAATTCTTATTCCAATTAATTTCATTTCTATACCGCTTTATATTTTAAAGAAAAAAAATCTCAAAGCTGTTTACAACATAATAAAGCATCAAATAAAACAACCAAGAATAAAACCAATTCAAGCTTCGAGGAAAATATTTCAGATTGTTCTCTAAGTAACATTTTGCTTTCCCCAAATTTATTTACCTACAGTACTTAATTTATGTAGCTGCTCCATAGCAGAAGTATCTAAGCAGCAGTGTGGTGTAGTGGCTAGAGTGTCGGACTAGGACCTGGGAGATCAAGGTTCAAATCCCTACTGAGTCATGAAGCTAACTGGGGAACCTTGGGAAAGTCACAGCCTCTTAACCTACCGCACAGGGTTGTTTTAGGAATTAACTGAGGATTGGGGTGAGCCATGCACTACTTGGAGAAAAAGGTGGAGTATAAATGCAATAAATGCTCTTCTACTTACCTGCTTAAGAAAGCTATAGGGGCCAGCCAGATGGAGAAGTCAGTCGCCAACCTGGCATCCCGAGATGTCCACATGGTCACAATTGGACCAGCACACCACTAGGAAATCGCACCTAGCCTCTGGCTAATTTCTAACACTGGTTAGGTTAGAAAATCCACAAATACATAAATAAGCAAGCAAGCAAACAGCCTGTTGGGTCAAATCAAGAGTCCATCTCATCCAGCATCTCATTTCTGTGTAGTGGCCAATTAGATGCCTCCAAGCCCACAAGCTCACTGGAAGGACAGATCCTGAAGCTGAGGCTCCATACTTTGGCCACCTCATGAGAAGAGAAGACTCCCTGGAAAAGACCCTGATGCTGGGAAAGATTGAGGGCACAAGGAGGAGGGGACAATAGAGGATGAGATGGTTGGATAGTGTTCTCGAAGCTACCAACATGAGTCTGACCAAACTGCGGGAGGCAGTGGAAGATAGGAGTGCCTGGCGTGCTCTGGTCCATGGGGTCACGAAGAGTCGGACACCATTAAACTGTGGGAATGTTCAGGAATGTGGATGAGGAGATATTGTTTAATATATCCTATCCCCGCTTGCGCTAGCAAGCACAAAACTTTAGCAGAGTAAAACATTCCCCTTTTGCAAAATACACAGCAGAAGAACGTTTGCGCAGGCTTGATTTAAGCCACTAAAATAAAGTGTATTTTCCTGGTATTTCCCCTTTTTCCCTCTTAAAAGAAAAGACACAACACAATGCTCTTAAAAGTATAAAAGATGTTTACTTACAAGCATCTCGAGGTACAGCACACTCAAGAGGTAGACTTGCTTAGTTAAAAGGTAATATATACATTGTGAAGTTCACTTATAAGAAGTGAGACTCCATCTCATCTCTCTCTCTAGGCTGGAGGCCTTGAGGGAGAGACTCACTAAGATGTGTGTAGTCCAAGAGGTCTGGTCCAAGAGAGGGAAAATGGCTGTTTCCTTCAGGATTTATCTGCCACTTCCTCAACTCATTTGCATGTGAAGGAAGAGGAAACTACGCTTAGTCATATCCTCCTCCTCAGTCCTCCAAGTGGACTATCTAGGGATTGTTGTGACTTGACTGCACTTAACCCTTTGCATCCCACAAACCCCTTCTCAGGCAATTCACAACATACACAAAAACATACATAAATAACTTTAATCAACCACCCAAGAGTCCCAGCTTGCCACGAAGATCCTGGAACTTCTCTCTTGGCAGGGGCTTTGTTAGGACATCTGCAGTCATCTGGTCAGTGTTGCAGTAACACATTTCAACAAGTCCATCCTCGATCACCTGGCGTATGTAGTGGTACCTGACCCCAATGTGTTTGGTGCGTGCAAGGAACTTTTCACTTTGTGTCAGCTTCATACTGCTCTGATTGTCCTCCATCAAGCTGACAGGTCCCGTTCTTGGCACGCCAAAGTCCTTCAGGAGCTGATCCAGCCAGGGGATCTCTCTGCAAGCTTCCGAAGCCGCAATGTACTCAGATTCTGTGGACGATAAAGCTACACATTTCTGTTTATAGCTGCCCCATGCAATAGCTCCGTCCCCATACATAAAAACATAGCCACTTGTGGATTTATAATCCTTATTGTCCCCAGCCCAATCCGCATCAGTGTACCCAAGCAGTTTAGGGTCTCTGACAGCTGGCAGTTTTAATTTACAGTCCATGGTTCCCTTTAGATAACGAACAACCCTCTTAACTCCAGCCCAATCATGCTCAGTGGGACAACTTACTTTCCTACTTAGGATCCCCACTGCACTTGCCAGGTCAGGTCTGCATGTGGTAACCAAATACAAAAGTTTGCCAATCGCTGACCTGTATTGCGTGTTGTTTGGCAGCAACTTCGAACCTTGTTGATTCTTCAAGAAGTCTGTGGCCATCGGTGTCGCAACTGGGTGTGCGTCCTGCATCTGCATGCTTTCAATCAGTTCAGTTATCTTTTGCCTTTGGCTGAGTAAGAACGATCCATCCTCTTCTCTCTCAACTTGAATTCCCAAGTAGTATTTCACTTTTCCAAGTTCCTTGACCTCTACTTCCCTGTTGAGGTGTTTGACTATGTCTTTATAGTCTTTCTCATTTGACGTAGAAATTAAAAGGTCGTCAACAAAGGCTAAAATGTACGAAAACTGTCCATTCCTTTGTTTGGTGTACAAGCACTTATCAGCAGTCCCTTGCTTGTACCCAAGCTGCACCAGCATCTCATGGAGTTTCTGGTTCCAAGCCCTCGCTGCTTGCTTCAAACCATAAAGTCCTTTCTGCAGCTTGCACACTAGATGTGCCTCATTTGGTTTAATGAAACCTTTGGGCTGCTTCATATAAATCTGCTCAGAAATTTCGCCGTGAAGAAAGGCTGTCGCAATGTCAATATGGTAAACTGACATTTGCTTAGATGCTGCAATACTTAAAAGTAGTCTGACACTGCTGTATCGAACTGTCGGTGCAAACACTTGATCGTAATCCTCTCCATACTTCTGGGAAAAACCTTGTGCCACAAGCCTAGCTTTGTAGCGTTGCACCTCCCCTTCTGAACCCTTTTTAACCTTGAACACCCATTTACTTCCAATTGCTTCCTTACCAGGAGGTAGTTCTGTGAGTGTCCAGGTCCTGTTCCGATGAAGTGCATCTATCTCCTCCTGAGCAGCTTTCCTCCAGAGACTGGCTTCATCTGGTGGCATCCTCTCTATCTCTTCCCATTTGGAAGGTTCCTGTGGAGACGCCGACCTTGTAAGGTAGGACAGCCGTAATGGTGGAACACCTCTGTTGGTTCTGGATGAGCGTCTGACCTCTGGTCTTTCGACCGCATCAGCTTCCTCATCCTCCTCCAGCAGTGGCATATCCCCATACAGCTGCTCGTCATCATCTTCGTCTCTGGTGCTGCCAGGGGCCTGGACCTCCACGTCTTCTCGGGTGTCACCTATAGGGGGTGCTACGACACTAGAAGTTGGATTAGTACTTTGTATTGGTTCAAAAGGAAAAATCACAAATTCCTCATCCTGTGGCTCCTTGGAACAATCAATGGCAGTGTCCTTTGTATCAACTTTGCCTTGCTCATCGAAGTAAATTACATGCTGCGAACTTGTCTTGCCAGTTTGCGGATCCAAGACTCTATATCCTTTTCCTCCAGAAGCGTACCCAACTAGGATCCCTGCCTTCGCTCTGGAATCAAGTTTGTGTCTGTGCTCCTTGGGCACATGATAGTAGCACAAACTTCCAAATACACGTATATGTGACAAATTTGGGGCTTTTCCATGCCAAAGTTCAAATGGTGTGCGCTCTGCGCCTTTTGTGGGCAGTCTGTTCTGAAGATAGACTGAGCAACGAGCCGCTTCACCCCACAGCCTGTGTGACAAGTTAGCTTCCTTTAGCATGCACCTTGTCATTTCCAAAATGGATCTAAATTTCCTCTCTGCAATTGAGTTTTGTTGGGGTGTGTAGGCAACTGTGGTCACGTGTGATATGCCTTCTCTAGCCATGACGGCCTGCATCTCATGTGAACAAAATTCCCCACCATTATCGGACATTAAAATGGAAGGGGCTCGCTGGAACTTGTTCTTGACCATGTTAAGATAGTCCCTGAACAATTCCACTGTCTCACTCTTCTCCTTGATAAAGTAGGCTACGCAGAATCTCGAGAAATCGTCCAAAAATATCAAAATATATTTATTACCTCCTAGAGAAGACACATTCATTGGTCCACATAGATCTGTATGGACAATGTCCAATACTTTAGTGCTTCTCTTCTCTGCACAACGTGGGAAAGAAGGTTTAGTTGCTTTCTCACTAACACAAGTTATACATTTTGATGTTGGTGTATTTGTGTTGCTTTGCTTTACCTGCAGACCTCTCACAAGATCACCTTTCTGTAGTTCCAGAATAACGTTGGTGTCTCTGTGTCCAAGTCTCTTGTGCCAGAGTTCCAGACTTCCTTCGTCCTTTTGACTTGGTTGCGCCACCTTTGCAGACTGGTTCTGCTGGTTCTCTGAAACATTAAGCTCATATACACCATCCTTTAGTGTGCCTTGAACATAAACTTCATCATGCTTAGTCACAATACATTGTCCTTTTTCAAATGTAATTTTAAAACCTTTCCTGTCCAAACTGGACACGCTGAGTAAGTTGCAATTAAGCTTTGGTGCAAACTTAACTTCAGTTATCTTAGTATTAATTGTTTCATGATCTACGTTGAATTTCAAATTCACAGTTCCTGAACCAATTGCCTTTACAATGTTGCCATCAGCAATCTCAATTTCAGAGGTTTCATCCCCATTAATCTCATTAAAATACTCCTTTTCATAACAGAAATGAGAACTCGCTCCACTGTCAAGAATCCACTTATTGCGCTTATTTTCACAATCCTGGACAGCTAAACTCCTCTCCTGCATCAACATGGTTTGCTCATGACTCCCCTTCTTAACACCTTGTGGTTTTGAGGGGTGGGATTCAACTTTATCCCCATTTTGACTCTTGCAGTTCCTTGCTATGTGGTTTTTCCCATTGCATTTAAAACAAATTATTTCTCTAGATGTCTGTCTGGACTTTCCAAAATGCTTGGATGCATAGCTGCTATCCTTCCTCCTTGGATTCCTTTCTTGAGAATCAAGGCTATCTCTGCATTCCTCTCTTAAATGGTTGATAAGCTCATTAAAAGTTAAATCCTTTGTGTGATCCATTATACTTTTAAATGGAGCAAACGTAGGTCCCAATGATGCAAGCATAAACGTTACTTTAGTCACATCATCAAAGGCTCTGGGAGTAAGGGCAATTCTTTGAACAATCTCAGAAAAATTCTTAAAATGCTCTGTAAACTCTTCTCTAGAATTCATCTTCAACTTGAGTAACTTATCCAACAAGTATCTATAGGAACTCTCTGTAGATTGTGCATAAATGCGTTCAATGTCCTCTAGGATCTTAGATGCATCATCTTCAAAATTTATCATTGATAGATGCTCATTCCTCAAACTGCTCAAAATTATGTGCTTGGCTTCATCATTTTTAATACTCCAAGCTTCTATCTTAGCTAAAGCTTCTGCATCGGTTCCTGTAGGCTTTTCTTCCTTAATGGCCTGCAGAACACGCCTAGCAGCAAGATAAACTAAAACGCGCTGCTTCCACTGCACAAAATTATTGTCATCCAGCAGCATAAAACTTGGTCTTGCCTCACTATCAAAACTGGAGCTTGCCATCTTAAAACTTCAAAAATTTCCAAAATTCAAAAATCTTTCAAAAATCAAATTCAAAATCTCAAAAATATCTTCACTACCTCTGAGCTTTCTCAGTGCTGTAAACTCTGAGGGAGGGGAGGGGTAGTTAATCCCCCAAGCACACTGCAGAACAAAGAGACCATGTGCTCAACCAGGAAATCCTAACTGGAAAAATCCTACAGAGTTCAAAATCACAATCCAAATCAATCCTTCAAAAATACACAAAATACGCAACTCTGGGCCGCAATAACCCTATGTGGGAATGTTCAGGAATGTGGATGAGGAGATATTGTTTAATATATCCTATCCCCGCTTGCGCTAGCAAGCACAAAACTTTAGCAGAGTAAAACATTCCCCTTTTGCAAAATACACAGCAGAAGAACGTTTGCGCAGGCTTGATTTAAGCCACTAAAATAAAGTGTATTTTCCTGGTATTTCCCCTTTTTCCCTCTTAAAAGAAAAGACACAACACAATGCTCTTAAAAGTATAAAAGATGTTTACTTACAAGCATCTCGAGGTACAGCACACTCAAGAGGTAGACTTGCTTAGTTAAAAGGTAATATATACATTGTGAAGTTCACTTATAAGAAGTGAGACTCCATCTCATCTCTCTCTCTAGGCTGGAGGCCTTGAGGGAGAGACTCACTAAGATGTGTGTAGTCCAAGAGGTCTGGTCCAAGAGAGGGAAAATGGCTGTTTCCTTCAGGATTTATCTGCCACTTCCTCAACTCATTTGCATGTGAAGGAAGAGGAAACTACGCTTAGTCATATCCTCCTCCTCAGTCCTCCAAGTGGACTATCTAGGGATTGTTGTGACTTGACTGCACTTAACCCTTTGCATCCCACATAAACGACTAAACAACAACAAACAAAGCCCACAAGCACAGCATGAAATCACTAGTACTGCCTGCTGTGCTGTATTCTCTATGCCAAGAACAAACATGCCGGAGCATACTTCCACTAAATATGAAGGTTCTCTTTAACTTTCATGTCTAATGGCTGTCAATAGCCTATCCTCTATGAATTCATCTAAGCCCCATTTAAATTAGCAGCACCAGTCACTTCCCATGGCATGGAATTCTGTATAATTTAATCATGCATTGTTTGAAGTACTCTCTCATCTGTTCTACTGCAAGTTTTATTTCTGCCTTTATGTTTGTCTGTATCAGGAGGAGAGGCATGTCAGCAAGAGCCATGTCATAACCTTGGCTAATCCCAACTGCAAGAATTGGTATCTGAATTTGCTTATTTTCTACTTCCATTCCCAACCTTCTTTTCTTTTCTCTACTCAACTGCAATGCCTGTATTTTAAAATGTTTTTTCAGCACATGGCAATTTTAGGCTACCATAGTGATCAAGTGATAACAAAATATACTTGAGTAAGTATATTTTAAATAATTAACCTCTTTTTTGTCTTGCCTTAATTATCTTTTTATCTATCATAAAAAATCTCAGAAATTTAGTCTCTCCTCATAGGGAAGGTGCTCCAATTCCTTGATCATTTCAGCTGCTCTTTTTTTTCCAGCGTAGAAGTGTCTTTCCTACTATAACGCAGCTCAAGAACCGCAGGATCAGCAGAAGAGGATAAAAGGGCACACAGGCAGCTATTACAAGAAGAGAAACATGCTGGTACTTCAATCTCCTGTAGTCACAGCAGGCACCTCTATTTTGGGTTGCATGTCGGCTGCTTCAGATGTTCTAATCATTTAAACAGACACATATACATCCTACCACCACTAGGTACTGGCAGTGCGTAGTCAGAAATGGCTGGTAAGCAGTATGTTAAAGGAAGACCTCTGCAGCTCCAGGAGGCAGACAAGACAGCAGAGCTTAGATTGCAGATACATCTTACTTGAATTGCATCAGCTGTTATAGACAAACAGAAAAAGGATGGTAAACAGAAATACAAAAGATTACCTTCATGTCTACAGTGAGGACTCTATACTACAAAAGAACCCAGAAAGGTACCCCAAGGTATGCTCTTTTATATACATAAATCAGATTTAGTATATAAAGGATATCACAACACACATGATTTAAAAATAGTAAGAGCTTTTGGCTCAAGTTTTTATTTTAAACATTACCAAATGCTGATGTTTCAGGAATAGCCAGTACAAAGATAAACCAATAAATTATAGTTGCCAAACTAATCAAACTTCCAACAGAACCAAATCTAGTATGTATGTACACATGTATATGCTAGCACATATGTATGTATGTACACCCCAGGTAGTGTGGTTGCTGACCTTGAGCCGGACAACTTGGAGAGTGAAGTCAAATGGGCCTTAGAAAGCACTGCTAATAACAAGGCCAGTGGAAGTGATGATATTCCAGCTGAACTATTTAAAATTTTAAAAGATGATGCTGTTAAGGTGCTACACCCAATATGCCAGCAAGTTTGGAAAACTCAGCAATGGCCAGAGGATTAGAGAAGATCAGTCTACATCCCAATTCCAAAGAAGGGCAGTGCCAAAGAATGCTCCAACTACCGCACAATTGCGCTCATTTCACACGCTAGCAAGGTTATGCTTAAAATTCTACAAGGCAGGCTTAAGCAGTATGTGGACCGAGAACTCCCAGAAGTGCAAGCTGGATTTCGAAAGGGCAGAGGAACCAGAGACCAAATAGCAAACATGCGCTGGATTATGGAGAAAGCTAGAGAGTTCCAGAAAAACGTCTACTTCTGCTTCATTGACTATGCAAAAGCCTTTGACTGTGTCGACCACAGCAAACTATGGCAAGTTCTTAAAGAAATGGGAGTGCCTGATCACCTCATCTGTCTCCTGAGAAATCTCTATGTGGGACAAGAAGCTACAGTTAGAACTGGATATGGAACAACTGAGTGGTTCAAAATTGGGAAAGGAGTACGACAAGGTTGTATATTGTCTCCCTGCTTATTTAACTTATATGCAGAATTCATCATGCGAAAGGCTGGACTAGATGAATCCCAAGCCGGAATTAAGATTGCCGGAAGAAATATCAACAACCTCAGATATGCAGATGACACAACCTTGATGGCAGAAAGTGAGGAGGAATTAAAGAACCTTTTAATGAGGGTGAAAGAGGAGAGCGCAAAATATGGTCTGAAGCTCAACATCAAAAAAACCAAGATCATGGCCACTGGTCCCATCACCTCCTGGCAAATAGAAGGGGAAGAAATGGAGGCAGTGAGAGATTTCACCTTCTTGGGCTCCTTGATCACTGCAGATGGTGACAGCAGTCACAAAATTAAAAGACGCCTGCTTCTTGGGAGAAAAGCAATGACAAACCTAGACAGCATCTTAAAAAGCAGAGACATCACCTTGCCGACAAAGGTCCATATAGTTAAAGCTATGGTTTTCCCAGTAGTGATGTATGGAAGTGAGAGCTGGACCATAAAGAAGGCTGATCGCCGAAGAATTGATGCTTTTGAATTGTGGTGCTGGAGGAGACTCTTGAGAGTCCCATGGACTGCTAGAAGATCAAACCTATCCATTCTTAAGGAAATCAGCCCTGAGTGCTCCCTGGAAGGATGGATCGTGAAGCTGAGGCTCCAATACTTTGGCCACCTCATGAGAGGAGAGGAATCCTTGGAAAAGACCCTGATGTTGGGAAAGATTGAGGGCACTAGGAGAAGGGGACGTCAGAGGACAAGATGGTTGGACAGTGTTCTCGAAGCTACGAACATGAGTTTAACCAAACTGCGGGAGGCAGTGCAAGACAGGAGTGCCTGGCGTGCTATGGTCCATGGGGTCACGAAGAGTCGGACACGACTAAACAACAACAACAACATGTATGTATGCAAAAGTGATGAACAAAAGCCTCCAAATATACCGGTAGATGCCCTCCACCAGAGGGCCTGCCACACTTGGTGAGCATGGACAGTCCACTATTAGCATTAATATTAACATTATCAACTCTGCACACCGACAAAAGCTGGACAAGCGAATAGTAGTTGCACATAATTCATGACTCAGCAAGGCTGACTTCCTTTAGACCAGGCATTCCGAAACTTCGGCCCTCCAGATGTTTTGGACTACAATTCCCATCTTCCCCGACCACTGGTCCTATTAGCTAGAGATCATGGGAATTGTAGGTCAAAACATCTGGAGGGCTGCAGTTTGGGGGTGCCTATTTTAGACCAAGCATAGAAAAAGTGGTGCTCTCCAGGTGTTCCGGGCCTCCTACTCCCATCATTGCCAGTAATACAGCTAATGGTCAAGCTTGATGGGAGTTGTAGACCAACATCAAGAGAGGTACCACATTGGCAACCCATGCTCTGGATTCTGGACCTACTGAACTCAAGCTGTCTATGGCACTTCTTTTGGCTTAATAATAACAATAAATTTGTATTTATACCCCACCCTCCCCAGTGAGAACCGGGTTCAGGGCGGCTGACATCAATAAAATTACAATAAAATGTAAAAGAAGGAAAAACAATTGATTAAACCATCTATGGCCTTTTAAACGGAGTGAAGGTTATTGTTGTTTGTTACTGTGTTGTGTCTTTTTTTTTGCTTTTCTCTTGTTATCCCTGCAATCCTCTGATGAAGCATGGTATAGAAATTTAATGAAGATGGTGATGATAAATAACTAAATAATCCCACACTAGTTATTGTTTCTGTCAAAAGGATATTATCACACAGCTTTCTACTTCCCAACATATAAGAAAGGTTTCTACAGCCAAATGTCACTCTGAGAAAGGGAAAATCAAAGACAAAGTGTAAATTTGATCACAACAGAACAAGTTGGGTAAGCAGGAAAGGAAGATACCCAACAGGGAAACATTTGTAGTAACTGTCAACCATCTGACCCCATGTGATTGCAACTAACCTTTTCCTTCATGGTTTAATAACTTCTTACTTTTACTGCTGCATCCCTCTTTACTGTGTTACAAGTATTTGTTGCACCTGTTGCAATTTCTCCATGCTCCAGGCTTTGCCTGCTTAGCTATGGCCTACACTGCTCTAATTAGATTGGAATCAGTCTGTCAGAGTTCCATTCCCACTCCCTCAAGACCAGGAACATATTTTAGCTAATAATAAGCTCCACTGAAAATTGACATACAGCATTTACCTTGCTTCATCAAAGCACAACTCCTGAGAAAATCCCCACCTCATTCTGCAACTCTAACCTGAAGGCTGGGACTTGTTTTGGTGCTGGGCACTGGAGGTACTCAGAATGTCTCGCCCACTTACTGACAAAAATAATCCCCTGCCCTTCCTAGAATCATAGAATCATAGAGTTGGAAGAGACCACAAGGGCCATCCAGTCCAACCCCCTGCCAAGCAGGAAACACCATCAAAGCATTTCTGACATATGGCTGTCAAGGCTCTGCTTAAAGACCTCCAAAGAAGTAGACTCCACCACACTCCTTGGCAGCAAATTCCACTGCCAAACAGCTCTTACTGTCAGGAAGTTCTTCCTAATGTTTAGGTGGAATCTTCTTTCTTGTAGTTTGAGGCTGCACAAAAGGCAGAGGATCATTGTGCTCTTCTTTTTATAATTTCAAAGTCACTACCAGAAATCAGAACACAAGGCCATATCATCTTCACACCTCAGACAATACCTAATGAAGTCAGACCAGCCTAGACAAATAGAATGCTGAAAACTTTGTACGCTTTGCTTTTTTATGGCCATGTGAAAATTTTTGCAGCTCATGGGCACTCACAAACATGACTCTTCCTGAGAAACAAGACGGATCCACATTTTAGTTAGTTTCACATTTTGGTTGGTCACACAGATCAAAGAAAAGATTACACTGGCAATTACAGAATGTGCTAGAGACATTGCTTATGGCCAGCCATCAGCTGAACAATTGACTGTGCCAGACTGCTAGCACAGCAAAGAGCCGAAGGGTGAGGGCTGATGATTGAGTACCAGGAAGGTTAATAATCCCTGGTTTTAAGGCCAAGTTTTTTCCTAGCAAGGACTTGTGTGATAGAAGTGTAAGGAGGGATTTGTTAGCTGATAGCTTAACGGATTTAAGAGAAGGATTAGCTATATAGTTTTGGTGCTGGAAGTACTGTGGGGGAAACCTGATAGTGACCTGTGCATTAGTAAAGAAGTTGCAGAAGGTGGACAGTTAAAGGGTATGAGACAGCAGGAAAAGTAGAGTTTGTTTTGCACACAGGAAAGTGCAATGTGCAACAACTGCAAAGATGACCAGCATAGTGCTGGCCAAGTAAGTTTACTGGGCCAACAGGAGTACAAACTTTAAATTACTACACAGTATCTGTTGTAAAGGTAAAGGGACCCCTGACCGTTAAGTCCAGTCGTGGACGACTCTGGGGTTATGCGCTCATCTCGCTTTAGTGGCTGAGGGAGCTGGCGTTTCTCCACAGACAGCTTCTGGGTCATGTGGCCAGCATGACTAAGCTGCTTCTGGTGAACCAGAGCAGTACATGGAAACGCCGTTTACCTGCCTGCCAGAGTGGACCTATTTATCTACTTGCACTTGGACGTGCTTTCAAACTGTTAGGTTGGCAGGAGCAGGGATTCGAACCGCTGACCTTCTAATCGGCAAGCCCTAGGCTCTGTGGTTTAGACCACAGTGACACCCGCGTCCCTTAAGCATCTGTTGAGAGAAGGCAATTTACAGGGTGTGTGTGAAATATTCCCAAACCCTAGGTAATTAAAGCTAAATCTAACATTTTAGAGCATACAAAGAAAATCCTGTGTATACTGAGTTACATTCTATGGAAGAAAGATGGGACTGAGGGAAACAAAAACAGATAAACAGTACTTATTCCAAACCATTAGCCCTGAATGGCACAGAAAAAATTAAAAGCATTAACACAATAGGTTTAAAAATAAACAAAAACATGCTGTATTAAAACGTCAGGCTGGCAGAGGTTCAAGTGCAGAGAAACTTGAAATTAGTTACCTAAGCTACCCCTGTGTCTCTTGAAATACATTCACAAACTCCCAAAGCCTGGTCCATACTTGCTGAACACCAGTACACCAGTACTGATCACATCAATTTTGGGCATGTAAAAACTGCTGTTCACAAAACATCTAAGCTCCATTACCCCAAACAGCTTTGCTGTGTTAAGCAAATCCTTAGCATTATTATTCACTGCTGAACTACTGGTACTTGATCAGTCCATCTTTCTTGCCTTAATTGTTAGCCACCCAGATACTGTACGAAGAAGAGCTGCTGATATTCCTGATGGTAGAGAGTACAGCTTCCAGAGGAAAATTTTCTGCAGTTCTGGAGTTCTAATCAGAGCCCCAGATTTCAATGCCATAGTTGCTACCAAATATCTTTAGACCAGGTTCAATCAGCTGCCCTCCCTTATTGTAACACACGGGTGTCAAACACAAGGCCCGGGGGCCTAATCCGGCCCGCCAGACCTCGTCATGTGGCCCGCGTAGCCGCCGCCAACAATAACCACTGACAATAGTTCTGGAGCCTGCGATTGGCTGAGGGTCAAAACCGGGGGCGGGGCTGCAGGCGGAGGCCAGGGCGTTGGAGCCGCGCTGACGGCCTTGGCCAGGGAATTTCAATTTCGAATGAGGCTGAGGGAGGCGGTGGCACAGCGGCCAGACGGGGAAGTGAGATGCAGGAGGAGGAGGAGGAAGCCCGCCGAGGAGGTAGGAAAGCCCTACAGGCGCCGCCGGCAAAGTTGGTGCCAGGACAGAGCAGCGCTGGATTTTTTGTCGGGCTTTGCTGTTGTCTCCGAGAGCGAGTGAGGCGGCACTGGGGAGCCGCCGCCCGCCGCTTCCCTTCCTCTCCTCGGCTGCATCCGGGAGGTGGGCGAGCGAGCGGGCGAAAGGGACGCAGAGTGAGCCTGAGGGGGAAGTAGGCGAAGCGCAACAGTCGCTCTCTTGATGGAGCCGGGTTTCTCTTCCCCCGTTTTCTCCTCATAGACACTCAGGAGGGTGCCTGGCTTTTGCTCTGCCCCCCACCCCCGAGCCGCCCTTTGGCTTCTCAGTTCCGGCGGAGCTGCTCCCCGGGGGCCGGCCGGGAGGGAGGCTTGTGACGACGGCACGGGTTCCTGCTCTTCCCGCTCTGCCGTCGCCTCCTCTCAGCCCCTCGTGATGTAGGGCTCCAGATGGAGTCGCCTCGCGGTTTGAGTAGGTGGGAGGGGAATTTTTTTTGGGGGGGTTTCAAGCCTCCTCTGCCTGCAGTAGGGAGAGGCGGCGGCGAAGACGACAACAGCGCGGGTGGGGGGAAGAGCAGCTCTGAGGCGAAGATACACGTCCGCTGGGGCTGCCGCCGCCTTTCTCCTCGGGAAATCCGCTGCCCTCCCTCAGCGCGAGGGGAAGGGACTCTGGCGCTGAGGAGGGAGGATGCAAAAGCAAAGCAGGGAGTTGGCGCTGCACCGCATGTTCCTGCCCCTCTCCAAAGCATGGGGTAGGTTGCAGCGTGTGGCATCCTGCCTAGCGGGGTTTGGGTGTACGCAGGGCGGGAGAGGGAAGCCCTCTTTCCATCTGCAGGTTTTTAATCCCAGCAGTGGCTTTCTCCTTCCTGCCGAAGGTTTAGTTGAGCCCCCCCCCCCCCCGGAAGCCGTCGATCCCCACCTTTTGTTCAAATTTCCCTCGTTTACATCCCCTCCCACACACGCGCCACGACGCAGGAATGTGATCCACGTGGGGGCGGGAATGAGCTTACATTATTACAAAAAACAGTAATAATTGAATGCAGTGACAATAATTTATGATAATAAAGAGTGGACACATAGTCCTACAGACACAACCGGCCCTTTGAGGGTGACCAAACTGCTGATGCGGCCCCCGATGAATTTGAGTTTGACACCCCTGTTGTAACAGGACTTCATCAATGTTCCTTCATCAATGGTTTTCTGTGTGTTTACTTTCACTGCCTACATAAGACACTTCCAACAGAGGATTTCATTAAGGAGTACACCAGGTATCTAAATGAGCAAGTTTATTCTAGTTACAGGTAGGTAGCCGAGTTGGTCTAACGTAGTCAAAAAAAAAGAAAAAAAAGAAGTTGCTCCCCAGGGTGGGTCCATAATAAAAATCGTAATAAAAAATTAAGACATCCTCTGAAAATAAGACACCTTGTGTTTTTTTGAGGGAAAAAAGTTATGACGGTGTCTTAAAAAAGGGGAAACACGATACATTAAGTTACCTAAGTAATGAACTGGTAGCAATAATTTTGTTTGCTCAACCAGTTCATGGTCTGACCATTATCTTCCTCCTTCTCCAAGAGGATACACAATTTGTAAAAACAGAAGCACATAGCATATCATTGAAAGCTTTAAGATTCCAACCAAGAAATAGCAAAAACACAAAACAAACAAATCTTAAAGAGCCACTCTAAACTGGGATTTGAATTTCACTCCAGGAAAAATATGAGCATTTCCCCATGAGTAAGGAACCAACTGTTGAAAGCACCACTGGCCACTTAAGAAGCCCACTGCCAATTATCATAAATCTATCATTAAAGCACCATTGCAGTCCAGTTCCAGTACAGATCAATTTACCTCTAAAAATTCTTGGCACCAGAACAAAATGACCCAACAGCAGCTATTCTAACCTTCTGTGTTCAATGCCAGCTGGCTTTCTGACAGATCTTAAGTGAAAAGTCTGTTCATCCTACTCCCAACACTTCTCTATCATTGAGCTGACAGGTTGGCCCCACACCCCCAAGAATAGTGACTGATCTTTATACAAGGAAGTACTTAAGGCTTTTTCAGATTCAAGTATTAATAATTGGGGGGGGGGAGGTTTTACACCATAATCATGGGAATGGCAGAACAGAGCAAGTGTTCTGCTTAAGTAAACCCCATGCAAACCTTCTACCCCTGCAGGTTCAGTATTTTAGAATCATATTTCAAGAATCAGTGCAACAGAAAATGTCAGCTATACTATAGCATATCCATGGAGATCCTGTTACACATCTTAGCAATCCAAGTCTCAGGATTCCCAGAGTCGACTACAAAGTTGGTTTGAGTGGAAGAATGAAGCTGTGCCAAGGCAGAAGACACCGTTCCTGCTGCAGGGGTATCTGATCCTGTTTATTCCATTCCAATACACCCTTAATTATGCTACTTGTTTAAGCCACAGGGGAAGGTTATCAGGATAATGCTTAACCCCCCCCCCAAACTCTACACTCAGACTCAAAAACCTCTTGATACTAATGAATAGTAAATATACCACCACCTTCATACTAGCCCACTGCTTTCAAAAAGCACCTTGAGAGTAACATATCTGTGCTTTCCATTTTGGTAACACGGGGAAATTAGCCAAAATGATAGCAGATATTGGCACACAAAATCATCCACACCTGTAAGTAAGTAAGTAAGTAAGTAAGTAAGTAAGTAAGTAAGTAAATAAATAACATAGCACTCCACTGACTGATGGAGTAAGAATGGGAAACCTGCCCCTACTGTGTAAGTATCCCCAGAGCTCAGCATCCAATATGTGCAATCTTGGATAAAGAAGTATCATTTGCAACAAATTTACTAAGAAAAGAGCTCAAGCTCTTAATTCTTCGTTAGAATTCAAGCCCTTATCTCACCAAGATGGAGCAGCCCAGATTCCTGAAGCTAGAGCTGTCTCCCCACCTTGCAAAGCACTGAAGATTAATAGCCACTCCTGAAGGGGCCATAAACACTAAACACATACAGTATATGTTTCCTGTACCTTCAAGTGTTAATACTAAAAAAGAAAGGGTTTTCTGCTAGAAAAATGCTTGACCATATGATAGACACAAGAGTTCTGAAGAAAAGAACATCAAATAGCCTCCAATACCTCCAGACTATTCTCCAGGTCAGCCTGACTCTCCAGAGAAGAGAAAAGACTTTCTTTACTGGCCCACACAACTGCTCTTCTTATTTATGAGTTCAACATCACCACCTCAAAGAGCTGCTTGGCTCCTAGCCTATCCCCTCCCTACGGGATCCTTTCAGACTTCAAAATGGAACTTCCTAAGGTCTTCAACAAGGCAGCTTCTGGTGCAGTTTCTGTCTCTCTATCCAACTGCCTGGCCCTTGCTGAACAACTCCAACCCTTGCTAAATTGCCTTTCACATTCTCCCACACAGAGATTTACTTGGCAGACTGTCTGGAGGAAGGGGGTAACAGCTTAGCTGTACAGGAAGGACCCTGCATTCTGGCTGCAAAAGCAAGTAAAGCCCATGGCATTCAGAACTAGAACATAGAGAGCTCAAACAGAATACATATTTGGAAATAATTTTAATAAGCCTTTTCCCATTCTGCACCCAAGAGGTAAAACACACTTTTCCAATAAAGGGGTTGTTGTTTCTAAGTGCAGAGATGCAGGAGAGAGACGAGAGTCTGTGCTGAAATATTAGAAAGACCCTTTTTTGCACTAACACATATGGAGGCATACACACTTCACTGGAAACTCATTGCAACACACACCTTGTGAGGATGTTTGCCACCTAAGGAAGCCTTACTTGTGAAAAGAAGTTCTGTTTTAAAAAGGCAGCTAGTTCATTCCAAAGAAAAAGAAAAAAACAACAACCCCAAAACACTTCCATCTGTTCAGCAGATGTAAGAGGATGATCCACTGAACAAAGAATAGTAGAAGCTAACCATGTGGTGTACGGTTAAAGCAAGTTGCTGCTATCATTCAAATCCACAGGCCATGCAGCTTTTGTCATTAAATGGATAGTCAAATTAAAAAGTAAAACCTCTTCAATTTCAAAATTCAAAGGCCTCACTAAACACCAATTGCTTCACATGAAGAAGTATCTATTCAACCTTGCCCTCCCACCGCCCAAACACAGTCACACACAGGAATTATTAATTTATCAGTTTAAAAAAATATTTCTCCTGTGGTTGCTGTCAAGGTTTGGAGATGGTTAATGACAGTATTTTCCAGTTTCTCAGAAATCACCTAGTTTTCAAGTCCAGAATGAGAACAGGGAAGGAACTTAGTTTTAGCAAGTTATAGCTGTTAAAATGAAAATAAATAGGTCTTTATAAGACCCCTGTGCTGAATGCAGAAGAAAAAGAAAGGCTGGGCAACAAGACACAGAAAGGACAGGAAATGATTAAGCTGAGATTTGAGAATGGAAGAAAATATACCCTATCATAGGCTTAAAAACAGTTTTAAAGCGTTGCTAATTTCTAGGATTTGCAGATTCTGACAATTCTGAACACAGCATTGTATGTACTACACTGTGTATGTTGCCCTACACTCCTAGCTAGTGTATGATTGAATGAAAACAGAATGTTGAACACACCATCCCTAGCTAGGTGTTCAGCACATGCTTTGCATGTGTAAAGGTCAAGGTAAAGGGACCCCTGACCATTAGGTCCAGTCGCAGACGACTCTGGGGTTGCGGCACTCATCTTGCTTTACTGGCTAAGGGAGCCAGCGCACAGCTTCTGGGTTATGTGGCCAGCATGACTAAGCCGCTTCTGGCAAACCAGAGCAGTGCATGGAAACACTGTTTACCTTCCCGCTGGAGCGGTACCTATTTATCTACTTGCACTTTGATGTGCTTTTGAACTGCTAGGTTGGCAGGAGCAGGGACCGAGCAACGGGAGCTCACCCCGTTGCGGGGATTCAAACCGCTGAGCTGCTCATCGGCAAGCCCTAGGTGTAAAGGGTCCCAAATTCAATCCACATCATTACTAATTGTATAATGAGAACATATAGATTACATAAATAATATAAATTCATTCCCATATGTCCAATTCATATTTATATGCAGGCTAATGGTGATCCAAACCCTCATAGCAGCATACAATAAAATTACACAAAAGGTGCATTAAAAATGCATATGTACTCATAATGAATCCATATGGCTGCAGATATCATATACATTATACCAACACAAACAGAACTTACTTTCAAACAGATATGTTCAGGACTGGGTCTTCTAGATTTAAATGGACACAAGCACACTCATCATCTTCAGGATGTGCTCATTCATCGCCTCCTCATTTAGCCACCTATGCATGTAAAAGGATGGGCTATATGGTTCAGAAGGTGAACACACTAATTATGTCTTCACTGAAAATCTAGCACTGCTATCTTACACAGCTTACCTGCTACTTTTTCTTCTGCAAAGCATGTTTAACTGGCACATAATTAATATCTGATTTCACTGCATGCTTCTGTTTACTCATTAGCGATCCAGATACTGGCCTTTCATTCCTTCAGCTGAAAAATGAAGCTTCATTTCAGATACATCACAACCAAATCCATCACTGATTCTGGCACAAAATGAGCAGTGTTGTACGGTAATATCAAAACCTAGTGCTACTGGTAAAACTCCGCAGAAAGAATATAGTTGGTCAAGGGAGGTTGAAAGCCTCCGCCCTAACCAGATAGGACACGTAGCCTGCAAAAAAGAGTCTCCAGCCAACACTGGATTAAGCAGGAAACAATAGGAGATTCCTCACATAAGAGAATAGGAGATTCACCACATCATGAGTGGCATGTTCAAAGCTTAATGACAATGAGCAAAAATGTGACCTATAATGTAGTTCAATAGCTATTAAAGGCACACACACCACTATGAACGTTGCATGCTACACAGAAAACCCTTCAAGAGTTTCACAATTGTTGCTCAGTGTCTTCAGACTAAATGGCATGCATATATTTGTGCCATCATTGAGTTCCATTCATCTTGGTATCTACTCTCTATTCTAAGGGATAGGGAAAGAAAACTTTACACAGATGGTACCATTCTATTTCAATCACCCTTTCACAATTCTAATTACACACTAGCAACTCAAATTTTCAGGGACGGGAAAAGTGAAACCAAAATAAATTGGAGGACTCACAGTGGGTAAAATGCCTAATGGCTTGGGTTGTTTGTTTGTTTATTTGTTTGTTTTTGTTTGCTTGCTTTACATGACTGACATAGGTCCTGTCCAACACTAGTAGCTGGGGTGGGGATTGTTTACCACTTTCAAATATCAACCTGGAGTTAGTGGACATTGGCCTTCTTCATCTATATCTGTGTTAGCTAGCTGGAAGACTCATAACAAACAATTATGTTCTCCTTAAGTGTGATCTCCAGTCTCTGTTTTTGGTATTAGTAGGAATCCACTACTTACAACATCCAAGAGCGCTTATAATTCACAGGTGCTTTATAATTAAACCAAGGCTGAATATTTGTTTGTTTGCTTGCTTGCTTCCTGCCCTTCACCCTACGGAAAATTATTTTAACACACTACATATGAAGCTGCTTCAGAAAAGAATTGGGAACTTCAGCTGGTACAAAATGCAGTGGCTATATATTTGATCAGAACCAGGTTTTTGGAACAGGCAAAACATCTTTGTTAAAGGCTTCCAGTCAACTTCTGGGTACAATTCAGAGTGAAGGTTACTATCTTTAAATCCTAACTGACTTAAGAACAGAATACTTAGACCTTTCCCTTCACACAAGCCCTTTCACCCACTCAGTTCAGCTGAAGGTGTTTTTATATGCCTCCTGCCACCATCTTAAGTACTGCTGGTGTACATACAACCTTTTCCATTGTAACATCTAGGCTGTGGCCTGCTAAAAAAAATCTATCTGGCCATTGTTGATGGTGTTCAATAGCAAAGCCTTCTTTTGTTCCGGCAGGCATTTGGGCAGGCGAACATCGGCATTTATTATGCCTAATTCCACTACTGATTTTTATTTTATTTGCTACATCTGGTTTGTTTTTATGTTTGCTTAATTTTTAATTGATCGTTTCAAAGTTTAATGTAAGCAGTCTTGGGAGTTTCATTCTGAAATGGAAAGTCAGGATACAAGATGTACCGTAATAACAAACAATATTAAAAAGAAAAATAGGTTGGCGAAATGAATGAATGAATGAATGAATACTGCATGGGGCATGTGAAAAGCAACATTTTCTTATCTGTAAATTTTCATTCAATGAGGTGGCATGGGGAAGGAAAGAACCTGGAAAGAAATGCAAATTTAAAGTGCACCTGCAATTAATGATCCTGGGACTTCTTATAATTTGGACTTTTAAAAAATGACATGAACATATTACAAAATTTTAACACACAAATACATTTCCACAAATATATTATAAAAAACATGGGACACTACTGCATTGTGGGGTGATGGGAAACGCAGGAGTGATTCAGTTAGTGGGTCAGGGGAAGTCAAAAGCTTATAAAGAGATATGTCCCACTGGGACTGGGAAGGGCAGTTCAGAGGGCATGCATTCAAGATCACATCCAGTGGAATGTAAGGGCAAGAGAAGGTTGCATCATAGTTTTAATTAGCTGTTTTCTGCTCTTGTTCCCCCCAGGAACTTGTATTTGTGGGCACAGTTTGGTTTTGAGAACATTGCTTTTTGAGACTACACTGGTACCGGTAGGTTAATGACTTTGACATTCAAGGTTCTGGCTTTAACCTTTAAAGCCCTTCACTGCTTGGGAACCAGGTATCTTAAGTATCACCCTCTCTAATATTAAGACATTTTTATTCTTTGGGGTATTTTAATGGCTTGTATTTTAAGCACTGGAAGGCTGCTATATTTTAAACACTCTGCTTTATCAGTATTTTAATTGTATGTCTTTCTGGATTAAATTTGCATTGCACACTTATCTCTGGATAAGTATGAAGGAAAATACTGCCAGGATTAAGACAAGGTAGGATGTAAAATACACACACACCAAGCCAAAATGCCACACATATTTATGAACAATTTTCAAGCCAGAGACCCCAAATCCCCAGTAGATGAAATCCAAGGCCAATGTTTTGTTATATTCAGTGGTACTGCTTTTGATGGGAGACTGTTCCATCAATCTGTGATCATGAAAAATAATGCCAGAAATCAAAGTTCCCTACAAGAACAACATAGCACCCCTCTTGTTTAGATGAAAATTCTTGTGCTGTGCCCTTGCTATTATCTCCCTGGCCAGCATCCCAGTAGCTTGCCAGAGTGTCTCAGCTGCACCAGTTAGCTCCTACGATTTCTCTGCTTTTGCTGTCAATCCAAGTAATGGCCCACTTCCCAGACATGGGTAAAGGCACCAATTTTCCACTTCCATCTGCTGACATATCAAACCCTTCTTCAAAATCACCTGTACTGTCATGCAACTTGAAAAGCAGAACAAAAGTCATCTGTTTTAATGGCTGCCAGGAGTCTCTAGATGCCATCAATGCAACATCTGCAGGGGCATACTAATGCAAGAGGCAAATGAGCACAGAACCACAGTAGCAAATATGGAAGACACCCAAAGGACAAGTGATGCTATTTCTATAGAAATACCAACAGAAAGATCTTAAGGTACCTTCAAACTAAATTGCATCATAAGTTATAGGAAGAACAACAGAAATTCACAATGCGGGGGTGTGAAGTTCCACCTGAATCAGCTCCACAATTTTGTACAAAATTGCACACATAGTGCCTCAATTTACGCATCACATTAAACCAGTTAAAAATAGGCTATGGTTTAAACATGAATGCTTAGGGTGCTGTTGCACAAGGCTGAAAAGTTCTCTCTGCTCCTCCCTAGTGCTGCCAGGAAGCAAGCCTTTGACGTCCAAACCTGGGCTTGTGGCCTGCTTTTCTTCAAACAAACCACAAGTGGTAAATAAGGTTTGCCCTTCACTTACTGATAGTGGTTTGCTTGATGGTAAAGAAACCACAAACCCAGGTGCAGACTTTACAATATGCCAGAATCTGGCTTGGTGCCTGGCACTATGAACAGTTTAGGAGCAGAGTATACTCTTCAGTACCATGCACCAAAACACGCATATTCACATAAAAGCATAGTGTTTTTAACACTATGCAAGTGAATCCCACTCTCCTTCTACCCAGAACAAATTTGTAAATATTTGGTGTAGGATCCCAATAACTTGCTTTGGAGATTAGAAATGTATTTGGCTCCAACTTGTCATTTGTGACAAATAGGTATGGTTTTGGTCTCCTTTCAAAATACAGGTTGTATAATGAGGTAGAATTTAGAACTTCCATCTTCCATTCCTAAACTCCTGGCCAGAGACAGCTTAGAGCAGAAGGAAGCTGCACTTTATATGTTCCCTAACACGTACCGGTAACTGGCACATTGAGGCTACACTGAGAGAAGATTGCAAAAAGAAGCTCAACCATGCATAACCTAGCAAATCATTATGGGGGAAGCCTGTGAAGTGATGATCCTGCACTACCCACCTCTTGCAAGATGGAGCTTTTATGGGGTGGCCTGTCAATGAGGCGAGGTAAAGCCATTTGTCTCAGGTGGCTGCTGCCAGCCTGCCCAGGCTTCCCACTTGCTATGGTTGTCCTCACTGCTCCCACTGCCTGGGTTTGCTTGCTTGCTTGCAATGGGGGAACCACGTTACTTAACCTAGGGAGAAGCTATTGTATCAGTGTCAATGTTTGCTCCCCTTGCACTCGTCCTAGAATAGTTCAGCCCACACTTTCGACTCCCTTCACTTCCCAGGCAGACCAGCGTACCAATGGGCGGCTGGAAGGGGTGAAGGGAAAGGAAGGGAGCGATGACTGCCTGTTGTGCTGATTATACTTGGCATGCCTAGCATGCCCTCTTCTCCAAGAAGCACCAGCATATCCCCTCTGGTTGGGTAGGCAGCTTGTCTGATGGCAGCCTGTTCCCTGCGTGGTGGCATGGCCCCCTGGATTCTTGACACAATCGAATCCAGCTCTTCCTCTTCTCCTCCTTTCCCTTTTTCTTCCATTCTTCCCCTCTTTGCCAGGAGGGAGCAGGCCAGTGCCTGAATCTAAGGGAGGGCATCGTCGTGTGGGTGGGAGTGGTGTCTGGCCATTTTGCCAACATCAGCAAAACATCCTGGGCCTGCCTTGGAGCTTTTAGAACTCTGAAAACTGGATGGGGCTGTTAGGAGATGTGGCTTTTTAGAACCTTGCTACCGAGGTTACACTTACTCAAGTCTCAATAAACATGGAATTTTTCTTTTTAAAAACCTCATTTTAAAAGCTCAAAAGCTTTGTTATTTTAGAAATTAGGTTCTACAGATTCACCTTGAAGAAAATTAGTTCTAGTTCTTGGCAGCAAGTAAGTGGAATTCACCAGAAGGACCAACGTTCTTGGGGGATTGGATAAATTCATCTCCATGGAAAACAGTAACACGTACAGCAGGGGTGGCCAGCTCCCAAGAGACTGCAATCTGCTCACAGAGTTAAAAACTGGCAGTGATCAGGGGGTTCAGCTCAAAGTTGTTGAGCTTCTTTGGGGGGAGCCTATGATCTACCTGTGATCTACCGCAGTTGTCCAGTGATCTGCCTGTGACGTACAGAATAGGACTGACCATTCATATTTATTTTGCCAACCATTACCAATATCAACTCCCCATTGCTGCACAAGAAAACATGCATAGGACTGAGATAGAGGCCAGTGGAAACAAATCACCTATTCTTAAAGAGACATCTCCATGTTTCACTTGCTGCAATGGTTTCTGCCTTAAGACAAAATTATCTCCCTGTGCTTATGCATTCTGCTCCAAGTGCTTAGCTCTAATTCCTGACTAGTAGAAATGACCAGAAGCAGAGCCCTTCTGAGAAGACAATAATCAGGCATTACTTAACAGTTCTGCAGCCTGGTTTGGACACAATACTAATTTAGCATTGGCTTCAGGTGTCTTCTCCCCACCTCCTCCTCAACCATGAAGAAACAGAAGTAGTTGCTTCCATTATCCACTGGCCACAGTTTTAACTAAAGTGTATACAAGCAGGTCAGGAATCACAAAGCATGGGTTGGAGCTGGCTTGTTCAGGCAAGACACTGTTTAAACCAGCCAGATACAGTTCATCATTGTCATCTGGTGGGCATAATTCCCTTAAGCCCCAAGACAGCATGGGCTATAGGAATTGTAGTCCAGCAAGATCTGGAAGGCACCACACTATTTGTGGCTTAAACTTACCAGTTTTGTATGCTTTCAAACTGCTATGTCGGCAGTAGATAAATAGGTACAACTGTGACAGGAAGGTAAATGGCATTTCCGTGCACCAAAAGTGGTTTAGTCATGCTGGCCACATGACTCAGAAAAACTGTCTGCGGACAAACACCAGCTCCCTCGGCCTAAAAGCAGAGATGAGCACTACACCCCATAGTCAAATTCAATTGGACTTAACCATCCAGGGGTCCTTTATCTTTATCTACCAGTTTGGACAGAAAGGCAAACTGAGATTAGTTGAAAAGAAAAGCAAATTCTTCCAGCTTCGTCCTTGTGGCCACACCAGAGGAAGAGGGAGGTGGGAGTGCATTAAGTCCTTCCTTGACAGTTATTAGTCTCACTCAGAAAGTAAAAAGCCTCATTTTGAGCACACCAAGTCTAATTCATAAGAAAAAATGTTGGAAATACACAAACAACATGTATACTGCATCCAGTCCAAACGTCTGTACCACATTTGCTTTTTGGCCTCAGGAACATGGAAATGTAAAACAGCAAGTAACAAAACAGGATGGAAAATAAGGGAGTGCTGTGCTTGGCTGTTCTAATGACAGCCAAATGTCTACCATGAATTTCTCCAAACCATGCTGAAGTATTAAAAGGCAGGAAAAGGAAATTCTTAATTCTTAATCCTGGAATTTTGCACTTTTGACTTAACTTGCTGCCCCCTGTAGCTAAGTCAGGCCTACACACATTAATTCCCAGCAGCTTGAGATCAGTGTCACACCATAGGAAAATAGCTTCCCTGCTGCTAGGGATACAAACATGAAGGAGTTCAATGACTGTTTAGAATAGAACTCTGTATCACTCAGACCCAGAAATACATTTGACCTCTCAGTAGAATTTGCATCATTAAGTAAAATAAAGGAATGAGGCTGACTGTGGAAAAAGAATATGAATGCATTCCTATGGGAAACCGCGATTCACAAGACGAATTTTTCACAAAACAAATTTGTCTTGCGAGTCACCATCAGATCGCAATACGCAATCGTCTTGCGAAAAATTAATCTTGCAGGGCATTTGTCTTGCGAGGTACCACTGTATGGAGTTCAAACTGGTTTGGGACAATATATCCCCCAGCCCTAACACACATCATCAATAAAAAGAACAGACTGGAATTTCTACGTACATTCTGAGTTAATCATTATTAAGATGGTTACTCCTGGGGCCCCCCTTCCTCATTATGTGCCTCTTTCTAATGCAGGGATAACCAATGTGATGTCTTCTGTATGTTGTTAGACCCCCATCAGCCCTAACAAGCTCCCAGGGAAAGGAGAAGGGGGATGTTTATAGGCACATGTGATTTTGCTTGCCCAGTCCTGGAGGGCACCATGTTGGCTACCACTGTTCTAATATATTGTGAGCACGCACAAATCTGCTAGTGTGAAGACTGGGATACTAGCTCCAAAAGCAGAACTATCTGGAAGAGAAAGGAGCTGGCAGTAGATGCACTGGATTTTTTAAAAAAACAGAAAATATGTTAAAATGGTTGCCATTCATAGATCAATACTGCCAGCACCTTCTACTCACAGAACAGGCACATCAGAAGAAAGCAGCTATTTGCCTCAGCTCATTTAGCAATCAAAGTCACATGTGCCAACATACACAATGTCAAAATCTAATAGTACTGGTTTAAGCATGGAAGTCCAATTTCCTCCTTTGTAACTCTTGACATCTTGGCCATATACCATGTTCTTGCCTGGTTTCTGCAACAGAAGACTTTGTACTGTAGGCCAGTGGATGATAAGGAAATGAACATTCTACTTTGCAAGTCCTCCAAAGGCAACTGTGTCATGAGCTTATTCATGCATATCTCACGAGTGGAAAACCACTGGGGGGAAAGACACAAATGAATGGCAGCAGCTGGAAAGCTCTAATACCAAAGAACACTTTCCAGTGCCTGACAGAAACCCTTAGTCTCGGCTGCTTAGACTGGATTGACCAAGCAGGTAAAGTAAAGGGACCCCTGACCATTAGGTCCAGTCATGACCGACTCTGGGGTTGCAGCGCTCATCTCGCGTTACTGGCCGAGGGAGCCCGCGTACAGCTTCCAGGTCATGTGGCCAGCATGTCAAAGCCGCATCTGGCGAACCAGAGCAACACACGGAAACAGCATTTACCTTCCCGCTGTAGCGGTACCTATTTATCTCCTTGCACTTTTGACGTGCTTTCGAACTGCTAGGTTGGCAGGAGCAAGGACCGAACAACGGGAGCTCAGACCTTATGAACAGCAAGCCCTAGGCCAGGGGTAAACAACCTAAGGCCGGTGGGCCAGATGCGGCCCAATTGTCTTCTCAATCTGGCCCACGGACGGTCCGGGAATTGGTGTGTTTTTACATGAGTAGAATGTGTCCTTTTATTTAAAATGCATCTCTGGGTTATTTATGGCGCATAGGAATTCGTTCATTCCCCCCCCCCCAAATATAGTCCAGCCCACCACATGGTCTGAGGGACGGTGGACCGGCCCACGGCTGAAAAAGGTTGCTGACCCCTGCCCTAAGCTCTGTGGTTTAACCCACAGCGCCACCCGTGTCCCAAGCAGGTACCATAACCTAAAATAAACAATATACACAGCAACATAGTACTTCCTCTTTGGGGAGGAAGGCCAGTTTAGAAATTTAATAAATATATAAAACATATGAAAGCGTCTAATAGCCATGAATAAAATTCACTTCAGCAGGGCTGGAGAACCTGCAGCCTGCCAGATCCTACTGGACTACAAGTCCCATCACCCCTGAACACTGACCATGCTGGCTAGGGCTGAGGGAAACAGAGTCCAACCACATCTCAAGGGCTACAAATTATTCACCCCTGCCCTAAACATATCTTATTGGGCATTGCTATGTTTCATACACACGTAGTGGCTCTTACCCCCCCCCCCCAAAAAAAGTCATAAAAACAAGTATAAGTAATTTTTCTTTGAGTTTTTTGTACAAGCTCATGCATTACATAAGGGCACAATCTGTCTTCAATCCAAGCCCCCTTCTTACCACTTCACAAATGCCAAGCACCCTAGAAACAAGTAGTTGCCCTAAGGTTTGAATACTGAGAGGCAATAACACATGCGAACTTGCTTGGAATCTGAGGGTTTCATGTCATAACCCTATGTGTGGAAACACTCTGCTGGCCTGACAAACAACTTTCTTTGCAACTTTGGCCACTCCTACAGATGCCATTCATTAGCTACTACATGCCATTTGTTACCACCTTACCTCATCTGAGTAGTAACTGCTCTCCAATAATAACCTAACCAACAAAATGCACTGCCAAAATGTGCTGCCATTCCTCTGGGACAGGGACTAGACAACACCATTGCAACTGCACTTACGGCTCTCCATTTTCCGGGTCTTAGCCCTTCAATGTAGATGATAAAGAACCACAAGCGCATGCTGTATTCGCTCAATCAAGGGCAATGTTATGGTGGTTGGGAATGCCAACATGTCCTCACCATTAAGGCGAGGATAAAAAGGAAGTATGAAGAATATGTCCTTTAATACCAACTGCTCTCAATATCTGACTATTATTTGCTGGCTACCAACACAGCAGCCAGTAGGAGTTGGCACATTTGATCCTGATGATACCTTTACAATCATGGAAACCGCCTGGCATTCCTTAATGGAAGGCAGCAGGAAGACAAGCATGTACCTTGGGCTGTTGACAATGCTCCTGCTCTAACTGCCTCAGTCCCTTGCTAGGAGAGAGGGGATGACAGCTGAGGGAAATGACTTTGACAGAGATATCATACCTGCTGACCCACCTAAAGGTGAAAAGAAGATAGAAGGCTCATGGTGTTACTTAACTTGGCTTTCTCTCATTCAGAGTTGCTTCTGCCAAAATGTCTCATCTCTTACGTTTTCATAAATACCATATATTCCATGCCACATAGAATATGAAGTGGAGCTAGCAGTTAAAGGTAAAGGGACCCCTGACCATTAGGTCCAGTCGTGACCGACTCTGGGGTTGCGGCGATCATCTTGCGTTATTGGCCGAGGGAGCCGTACAGCAGTTAGTTACCTCCTCACAAATTGCCTGCAATGCTGAACTGCTATTTCCTTACAACTACCGTGTTTCTCCGAAAATAAGACAGTGTCTTATATTTATTTTTCCTCAAAAAACCACACTATGGCTTATTTTTAGGGGATGTCTTATTTTTCCCCTCCTCCTGCCGCAGCTGGCGTTGCTGCTGTGTCTATCACTATGTCTTATTTTCAGGGTATGGCTTATATTCCTTGAATACTTAAAAATCCTGCTATGGCTTATTTTATGGCTACGTCTTATTTTTGGAGAAACAGGGTATTTGATATTTCCCAATAGCTTTCTATATCCAAACTTTCTGCCAACCTAGCAGTTTTCACATCAGTAGATGAATCGGTACCGCTGTGAATGGTGTTTCCATGTACTCTGGCTTCCGTCACAGTGTTCTGTTGTGCCAGAAGCGGTTTAGTCATGCTGGCCAGATGACCCTGCAAGCTGTCTGTGGACAAACACCAGCTGCCTCAGCCTGAAGCGAGATGAGAGCCACACCCCATCTTCACCTTTGACTGGACTTAACTATCCAGGGGTCCTCTACCTTTACCATTTTATATCCAATTTGTTCTATAAAGAGACTCAGAAGCAGTCAAGTGAATAATGCAAAGGCAGTCAGGAATTCTGAAAGTTTTTGTTTATTGTGTTTTGTAAAGGAATTTTTAAAAAAATGTAGGAGGAGGAGAGTCAAGAGAGGACATACATGCTTTCTATTTCTACCACCCCTTTCAAGGCCTCAGTAGTGGACAGTATCAGTCTCCTAACCCAGGGGGCCAGCATTAAGGTCTCTGTAACATGGATACCTTTCTTTGTAATATGTTCAACTAGTTCTTTCATCTGACCAGGACCTCGTATGGGACAACTACATTAATAGCAGGAGAACAAATCTATGAAGTTTGCATGATTCCCAACCATAATGATACAACTCCATTCAGGATTTGGAGGCTACACTAAATCATCATCTTAAGCAATTCCAGCTATTCTGCAAGCTGACACATACCTAACTTGTTCACAGAAATAACTACAGGCACACATTAATGCAGTGAAGCTGTGGGAATTGAGAATAGTTTGGGCTTAGGTTGGTAGAATATAAAAATCTGATATAATATTTAGGCTCTCTAATGACCTATACTAGGTTGGGGAATAATGAGAGGATTTATGTTGAACTTAAGGTCCCAACATCACACAGGTCTTTGGCAAAGACACCATCTATTAGGAATATTGATTTGATGGTTTTAAATATTTATCCAACACCCCTTAATCACAGGGATTCTTCAGCTGGATAAAGCCAACCAAAAAATGAACAAATAAAAGCAGTGAACAATTCCATTTCAGTACCACAAATAAAACTCCATTAAAAGCTAAATAGAAAAGTAGCATTTCCTACAAATAATCTGAGGGGAAGCTTGAAGACGAAGCACCACAATTTTCAGGGCTGATCTCTAGTTGTCAACCACCTCACCTCAGAAGGGAAGCAGACCCTCAGAAGATTATTAATGGCCAGGAGCATTCATTTTAGGAATGAGTAGTCAGTAGAGCATGAGACTCTTAATCTCAGGGTCATGGGTTCAAGCCCCATGTTGAGCAAAAAGATTCCTGCATTGCAGAGGGCAGGAATAGAAGACCCTCGTGGTCTCTTTCAACTCTACAATTCTATGGTTCTATTATTTCTTTCCAGTTCATGTCACTTTCAGTGCCTCAACCTGGTGGGATAATAAAAGTTCTGCAACATAATTTAGTCCAGGAGGGGCAGCTCAGGCCAGGTCAGTAAGCATCAGAACTGATTCAAGAACTGATTCAAAAATCCCTATTTCATATGTGTATAAGCAGTCTTTGGCTATGAGTAATATTTTAAATACAAACAAACAAACAAACAAATAGAGAAGCAGGCCATCCTTGAACTCTCTGCACAAGTGGGCTGGAGAGGACTATATTGCAAATGCATATTGCACCCAGAACCACCATTATTTTGCATCTGCTTTTACCAGATCTCTGAAGCCTCCTATCTTTACCAACCAACAGCGGAAGAGATGGAACTGTGATTCTCTCTACAATCTAAAGGTTACACTTGTATAGCATTTTACTTTTTTTATCCCTTTTCCAAAAAGGTCTCCATGTTTTGTTGTTTTAAAAACCCAACCCTACTCCCAGCAGACTGTGTGTCAGCTGAAATGTAAATGAAGCTACAATTAATATTCAATGGCAAAGCCTATTCCTTTTGATCAGGCCTCTGTCAACTAATTAATGTTTTTGCTCTGCATTCAAGTCTTTCCTTCCCAGCCAGATAACTCTCACACCCAGCCTAATTAAAAACACCTATGGGATTTATAGTACCTCCAAGATTGTCAGAAGAAGAAAACAACTCAGTGTTCACTGTTAACTTACCTGCATACAGTATTTGACTATTTGATCCAGTTAGAAACTAGCTTGGTTCTCATGTGAACCATGAAAAATATGTTCTAAAAGTGATGGATCACACTGTTTCATATGATATAGGGCCCTGCTTTTTTATTTGTATGAAACACCATCTCAGCACGATCCAAAGTACATTTGGGTTGATGACCCAATATGGGAAAGTTGCAATTCATGGATACCAAAAGTTGTCCTGATCAGCAACCTGAAATACAAGCTGTCTGATAAACTCACAGCCTACAAATACATTTTATGTTTACACTATTTTTACCTCCAGAAGTTAGCACTTCTTAAAAAATACATCTGCTTAAAAAAATCCTAAATATTTTGGTTAAGTAATCCTTGGTTCATCCTGAGCATTCAGAATGAACAAGGCATGATGTCAATATAGTGGACAAACTGGACATCACACTAAATCAGACATCCCCAGACTTCGGCCCTCCAGATGTTTTGGACTACAATTCCCATCATCCCTGACAACTGGTCCTCTTAGCTAGGAATCATGGGAGTTGTAGGCCAAAACATCTGGAGGGCTGCAGTTTGGCAGTCTGACTAATAGCTTAATTTTTATTTTTTCAAGAGCTTTTGTAGATAAAACATATCTGATCAAATGTAGTAATGGACAGAAGCAGATTGGATAGTCAGTTATAAGCAAGTAGAAAACATGAACATTCAAATTTCATTTAAAGAAATATCTACAGTATATGAGTCACATTATGCACAGCATTCAAAAATGGAGAAGTAACAGCTACATATCTCTGTAACAGCCATAAAACCTGTAGTCTCTGTTCAAAATTGAATTGACACAATCAAAATTTTAGTACAAGTTCCTGTTCAAATATCTCACATTCCATTGTCTCCCTAAATTAACATTTGACTCTGCTGCAAGGTTTAGCTCAAACTGTAAGAAATATAATTGAAGGAAAATGTATGCTTATGCAGTGGTACCTTGGGTTACAAACTTAATTCATTCTGAAGGTCCGTTCTCAACCTGAAACCATTCTTAACCTGAGACGCGCTTTCGCTAATGGGGCCTCCCGCTGCGGCACAATTTCCATTCTCATCCTGTGGCAAAGTTCACAACCTGAAGCAACTACTTCCAGGTTAGCGGAGTTTGTAACCCGAAGTGTTTGTAACCCGAGATACCACTGTATATAGAAAATACCCTAACTTTAATGAAATACAGAAGACCTTAAATTTATCTGGAGCTTTTTTACTTTTTTGGACTTCCGGTGAGGCATCATGGCGGCCGCCACGGCAGAAATCAGCTCCTGAAGCCAGCCAAAGTAAACGGCTCTGTCTAGCTGGCTCCCGGACTGCCACCGCCAGCGGCACTAGCGGAGAGGAATCGGGGGAGCCCAATGGCACAGAGGAACTCCAGGGCCAGTAGGACCGTGGAGCTAATGCAAAGAGGGAGAAGAAAAGGGGGGAAGAGGAAGAAAAAGAATGAGGGGAAAGGGGGGAAAGGAGCCCCAACCTTCCCGCTGCTACCGCCACCACCGCAGCTGACGGGAAAGAAGAGGAGAGGTAGGTGGGCAAAGGAGACTGCGAAAGGACACGTAGCTGAGCCCGACCCGAGCCTACCCCTCCAGCAGCTGGCTTTCCGTAAGCAAGCCTCAGAGGAAGCAGGGGAAGGTGGCGACAAAGGAGACTGCAGAAAGGAAGAAACTACTTTTTACCCCTCTACCCCTTCCCCCGCCACCAAAAATAATAACTCCCCCCCCTTTAAAGTAGAAGAAAAAATGGAATTTCCCCCCTTTTTAAAAAAGGTTTTTTAATTTTTAATTTTTATATATAAACTTTATCTGGAGCTAGGAATCGCACCTAAATGCCACTGTGCCCCTTCATCCAAAGCAGCAATCCAATTAGTGTTTCATTCCAGGGTACATATATCAACTAATATAAATTAGTATGTGTCCTTTGGCAGTATGCATCAGACAAAGGAGCCTGACTTTAAAGCAAATATCAAATGCACATAGATCTGATAGAAAATCAACAATTTTATTTTTGTTTATTTTAAACTACTGTTGGTTAAAACAAGCCACCAGTCCCAGTTCATATGTAATGGGAACTATACTTCATTGTGAATGTTTTTCCTCTCACATGCATAGGAGGAGGAGAATATGCAAACTTAAGGCTTGCTGCGATTGTCTGACCAAAGCTATAAATAACAACTGACAGATGGTTAAAGTGAAAAACCTTGGTTGAAGACTAGCCAAGATCAAGCTTTTTGGTGTGTCTTCCTGGATATGAATCTAAGTAGGAGTATAATTACTCCACTTGGAAGAATTCCTCCAGTCTATGACAGTGAAAAGGAATGCATTCAGAGCGTCTGGAACTCTTAACAAGGGGGACTTCTTAAAGTCCCTTTTCCTGCCGAGTAGCATCACATTAGTAACCCACATGTTAGAGATGCATGTTCCCACTCTTAATAAAGCTAGAGGAGTGAAACACAGTGAAGCCATTTAGTCCGCTGCTCAATTCTCTGCCTTCACACCAAGCAGGAAGAGCAGAGAAGGCTGATGGAATTGCCAGTCTGCTAAACGGCACCTCCCATTCCTGCAGGTGCAACAGGAGCTGCTGCCACACAGCAAGAACCTGCCATTTATAGTGTTATTATCTGAGAAAGCCACACCACAACCAGAGCATCAGAAGCTGCCAACCACACAGTCTCAAAGCTGACAGAAGGAAAAACCTGAAGCACTTAAGTAGCATTACCATATGTTCAGAGATGAGGCACCTTCCTTCCAAGATCCAGGTGATCACCCCCATATTTAATATTCAATTTATTACCCATCTCCTTCAGCAGCAGATTCCAGAGCAGGTTATGACAATTTAAAATTCAATATTAAAAACAATTCAGTCACAAGAAGGGGGGTGGGACTGAAACACCTACCTCAGATGTCCAAGAGATGTGTCTTCAGCATATGTTGTTAGGGTTGCCAGACTCACAGAGGACAGGACTTCTGTGCCTTTAATTGCCCTGCTCTCTTTTGAGTCTGGAAACCTTAAAGAGAAACCAGCAGACCCTTTGTTTAGTTTCCAAGCAAAGGGTATGCTGGTTTCTCTTTCAGGTTTCCAGACCCAAAAGAGAGCAGGGCAATTAAAGGCACAGAAGTCCTGTCCTCTATTGAGTCTGGCAACCCTATATGTTGTCAACCCTATAATGAAATTGCCAGATGTACCTGTGTGGGTCAGGCTCTAGCAGAGGTGAAAAACACTGGACTCAGAGCAGAACTGTCTAGTGAACATCTACTTTCTAAAAGGTACCAGTTAATGTAAATGTGAAGAACAGGTTTTCAGGGTTTAATTAGATTAGCTCTTCCCACACCTGCAAAGTCTTCCCTACAAATCCCAAATTTTCCTTCACCCCCACAGATAGGCCTCCTCCTCTGTAAAAGAGTTTGGCTGGAGCAGAAAACAGAATGATACCAAAAAAGCTCTGGTTTATGTATGAATAGGTAAAGGGGGAGTGGGTGGCGCTGTAGTCCAAACCACCAAGCCTCTTGGGCTTGCTGATCGGAAGGTCAGCGGTTTGAATCTGCATGACAGGGTGAGCTCCCGTTGCTTTGTCTCAACTTCTGCCAACCTAGCAATTCGAAACCATGCCAGTGCAAGTAGATAAATAGGTACCACTACCATCTGAATTAGGGGAGGTGGTTGAGATGTTAGACCAGTGTTTGAAGGCAGTGACTGCCTGGATGTGAGCCAATAAGCTGAAACCTGGATTCCCATGTCCAGAAAGGGGGGCTGCCCTGAGCAGGGTTGAACTTGCACTACTCTGGAAGGAGCAGTTTCATAGTTTGGGGGTGCTCCTGGATTCAGCACCGTCACTGGAGGCTCAGGTGGCCTCAGTGGCTGCTGTACCCTATCCTCTGAAAACTTCCAGATTGGATGCAAATGCGTTCTATATCGGGCTTCCCTTGAAGTCAACTTGGAAACTTCAGTTGGTTCAAAATGCAGCAGCCAGATTAGTGACTCATTTAGATCTCATATAACCCCTGTTTTAAAACTGCTGCGGCACTGATTGCCAGTTCATTTCTGGGCCCAATTCAAGGTACTCATGTTGGCGTTTACAGCCTTAAATGACTCGGGCTGGAAATATCTGACAGACCACCTCCTTCCCTGCACATCCTATGAATACTGGGGTTGGCAGCTCTCTTGTCAGCTACTCCACCCTCAGAGAAGGCATTCTCTGTGGCAGCCTCTGTGGAACTTCCTCCCCACAGAGGTGTGATTGGCACCCTCATTATATAGTTTCTGGAGAATGCTGAAGATGCTCCTTTTTACCCTGGCTTTTTTGACACCTGAGGTATATGTTTTTAGGACCCACCTTTTTATGATGATAAGGTGTTTTCTATTGCTTTTAATGTTGTGTTTTAATGTTGTAACCTGTCCTAGGACGTTAGGGTGAAGAGCAGGAAATAAATCTATCAATAAATAATCCCATACTATTTTCTCATTCTAGTCTCAAACTTTGTCAGACCTAAGCCATCCTCCCTGATCATTGCAAGTTTAAAGTATCCTAACAAAGGAAATGGATTCTGATGCATTAAAAAATCAAATTGCTGAATTGCTGAAGTCACAAACGTCTACTGTACTACCATTTCCTCCCCCCCCCCAAAAAAACCCAAATATACATAAGAAGCTAACTGAGACTTAGGGCACTGCAAGAACACTTGAAAGACAGTTTTTCAAATACTGTTGCTCCCATTTTACAAAGATACAAGACTATATCATTTATTTAGCAGACAAAGCATATTTTTCAATTAAGTTTGCTATTGGCCATTTTTACAAGGTGGACCAGGCAGTATGCTCAATTTGACAAGTACAGTCAATTTGAAGTTCCAGGATTTATTTCAGAAGCTGGCTCAGACCCTGGACTCTAGATTTTACATATTATGTTGATATTATTTTTCATTGTACAAGCAAGCTGGCTGGGGTTGGAGGGAGAGCAAAGCAGTCTCTCTGTGTGTACCAATAAAGTACTGTATAATATATCTCAATGGAAATTCAAGAAATCCCTACCCTACAATCAATAGGAAGGAAGCAATTTAAAGCCATTTCTGCAATATGACAATAAAATAGTCAAGTGAAGGCACTCTGCTTATATTTAAAAACACATGCATAGCAACCAACCCCCTTCATCACAGGCTATTCTGTGTACTCCCACCTAAGTGCTTTCTGGCTCATATAATCAACAGAAAGGGAAAGAGAATAACCTATTTATACATTTTCTGCTTTTCTTTCTGATTACACTAGTATCCTAGAAATGCAGATATTTCAGTTAGTAGCTATGAATAGGTTTCTGTGGCACTTTAAACCAGAGCACATCTCTCTCTGCAAACAGCTCTTGCCATAAAATTCATGATATGAAGGTGATGAACCTTGACAGCTCTTCAGAGAAAATGAACACTGAATCGTTTTTTTAAAGCATAAGCAAGGCCTCAATCCCCTACAGCATGAAAGCATTATTTCACTTTTTGTAAATCCGGTTAGATTCTGCTCCACTCACTGTAAATCCAAGTCCTAGGTTTTCATTCTTGTTGAAGTATGTAAACATTCTTCTTTCCTTTTTCCCACATCAGTATCTTCATTTCAATTTCTATCTCTAGCATACAAAATCATTGCCCACTATGATCCAATGAGCTGTCACACACCTAGAACTACTAGGCACAGGAGAGTCACACAAACACTTGCTACTTTCAGGAGAGAGTTAGAAATAATTGGCCAATTAGACTGATCGGCATGATCATCTTTACTAATATGACCCACAAAAATCTTCAACATTTCCTAGAGTGGGGGGGGGGGTAAGCCTTGGAAAGGCCCAAGGAGCTTTATCTGTTCATTCCTTCTGTTCTTTCTAGCAGAGGTGACTCAATTCTCTTCATGCACCTGAAAAGGATAGTAAGCCACAGCCACAGAACAGAAAAGGCCCATACAGTCCCACAAATAGAAATCATACAATAAACACAACAGAGAGTTGAGAAATTTATCTGTTTGGTAAGTGACTAGCAACATATTGACTACGGTGCAATGGGCTTAGCTGCCAAGTATCCCGTTTTTCGCGTGAAACCCCCAGATTTTAATCCGTTTTCAGCTGTTCTCCCGAATGGAGAAAAATCCCGGAAATCCCCCGGATTTCCTACCTGCCAGGGAGCCTCCATTTTGGGTGCCGCTCTTCTCATGTGTGGACACCGGAAATCGGGCAGAGCAGCACCGGAAGTCACTTCTACACATGCCCGGCGGCCATCTTGGTGGTGGCTGCATGGCGGCCACCACCAAGATGGCCGTCGGGCATGCGTAGAAGCTACTTCCGGTGCTGCTCTGCCTGATTTCCGGTGCCCACACATGGGAAGAGTGGCCCCGGAAGTTGCTTCTACGCAACTTCCGGTGCCGCGCCGCACCACTGCTGATCCCACATTTTTCAGCGGGAGACTTGGCAGGTATGGCAATGGGAGAAGCAAACTTTTTTGCTTATTTTCTAGAGCAAAACAAAAGGTGGCAATGTGGCCACACCCATATCATCCTTAGCAGGTTACAGTTTCTAACTACCATACATGTCAAAGAGATACATATTAGGAACTTGGTTCTCTAGCCCTTACGAGCAACGAAAGCAGTTCATAACCACCAAGACACTGTGGTAAGTGGCACAATTCAGCACTAAAAAACCCAACCACACACTTAGACAGGGCAGTCAGCTGAAACAAGGGAACATCCAATTTTCCTTTAAAAGCATTTGTCATAGAAGTTACAAGGATGAGCACAAGAGCAGCCTACAACCGTAGCCCTGTTGAACAACTTCAAAAAACCTTTCAGTCCAACTTGTTTCTAAGGAGCTGTAAACTGACTGAAATAGGACAGGATCTTGAATCTACATGATCCAAGTAAGTCAGGACTCCACTGGGAAAGCAGAGAAGCCCCCTCCCAAAACTGCTATCATAGCTGCTTGCAGGTCCAAACATACCAATTTACTTTCTAACCTCACAGTTTCTGATATGGTATATCAGAGAGCACAGTTTGTCATTTCTTCACTACTAGCGTGCCATCACTAATTTTGACAACTCATTTTTAATATTCAATGTTTAACATTTTTTGCTTCAATTAGAATAACTGTGATTGGTCCAATCTGTTTTAAAAAGAAAAAGGGCATACAACCTTTTTAGAAGAAGAAGAAGAAGAAGAAGAAGAAGAAGAAGAAGAAGAAGAAGAAGAAGAAGAAGAAGAAGAAGAAGAAGTACAGCTAATCTATGTCAGGGGATCCAGATTCTGAATTCTTGCTTAAGAACTTAAGTAAGTTAGTATCAGACTAATGTCTATACCAAGCCAGCATTTTTTAAAAATGCATTTATTTTGGCAAGACTCCAAGGAAACAGGTGTTAACAGGGGTCATTGAAAATTAGCCATGGCCTACTTTGTGGCTAGTTCCAGTCCAACAGCAAAAAACAATGAGCACATAGAATAGAGATGATTCTGCAACTTTAAGCAACCAATCCTGAGAAAACCAGCTATTTTAAAAGAGAGTATAATAAAGACAAAGGAGGTAACCAACAAATGTTGAGGTTGTATTGTGACCCAACTGCCCATGCACTATGAAAGTCACCACTTTCATATATAACCTTAAGCAAGAATAATCTGAGCAAGTCTCACAAGCCCTGGACCTGCCAGACAAGATCAGGATGAGAAATTGTGTCACACAATTAATGGAGATTATTCATTTCCATGGATTATTTCTAAGGGCTACTTCATACATTCATTTTTATATGGAAATAATTCTCATGTAGGAAACTGTATAGGTTCCACACACACATGGTCACATGTGATAAACACATATTTTGTTGCATCTCCATATTGCAGAAACCCATCCAACTGAAGTCACATACACATATCTGTGGCAAAACGTTAACAATATGCGGGTTATCATTCACTCTCTTACCAGAAGCAGTATCAATGTAGAACTTTTATCAGTTACAATTTCAAGTCATTATACAACAATATGACCCTACCTTAAAAGAGTGCTTGTTAGGACAAAGATGGAATATTTGTTCCCTAAGAGATGATATACCCTAGCTAACATCTACATGTGGAGGTTCAACAGATACCTGATCAGTTACATCTCATACTGCTGACAAGGTCACAGCTGTTGTGTCCCCCACAGGAGTTTTGCTAGTTTTTAAACAGCAAAATAATCATTTATTTCCAATGATCTTCCAGATTTAGAAGCAGATTTAGCCTTCCACCATTCTACTTCCTTGGTACAAATATCAGCCTAATCGCAGTAAAATGTAAGAATCTGCTTTCATTTTCAGCTCCTGAGCAACAACAAGCCCATCACACACTATGAGACAAAATATGCCCTTTACAGTAAAGAAGAACACTGCAGTGTTTGGCATTACTGTGGAGACCCTAATTTCCAGCAGCAGTACCCTACCAGGCCCAGCCACCTGCCCACATCTTACCTTCTCTGCCTTGACCTTTTTGAGCTGTCGACACTCACTGTCACCATCTTCCAGCTCCGTCTTAATTCCCAAAGGATTGAGTGCAGATCCTGTGTCAATAGCTATACTTCCAAGCTGCTCGGCGGCGGCGACAGCAGCAGCAGCAGCAGGCTCTGATCCTTGGCCGCCATCATACTGCCCAACCCTAACAGCCAAGGCAAGAGGCTGGAGTACACTGGGCTCCTTTTCTGCTGGAGCACCCGCACCCTCACTCCTTTCCTTCTTACTCTTGGACGAACCCCCCTCCTTCTCTTTCTTTGAGTTGGCCACACTTCGAGAAGCCTTGGCCGATTTCTCAGAGCCCTTTGGGGCAATGGCAGCCACCAAGCCACTAGAGTTCACGCCATCACCAGGTCGCCCCTGAACCTCTTTCTTGCCACTGGTCCCTTCACTTGGAGTGAACAGAGAGGATCCTGGGGCAGCCTTGCCACTGTCCTTGCTACTCTTACTCCGTTTGGATTTGGATTTGTTTTCCTTGCTCTGTGGACCTGGCACTGGGGTCACAAACTTGATGTTCTCCGGCAGTGTCGCCACAGCATTCGGTGCTGGTAGCCCCACCTCCTTGGAGCCTGACATTTCCAATTTTTGTTGGTCCTTTTCCAAATCCGCGTCCAGGTCAATGATGAGATTCCCTACTCCAATGTCCCATTCATCCCCACTGTCATACGTCTCAACTGGGTTTGCATCCACTCCTTTCCCTCCGGAAGCTCCACTGCTCAAGGACATCTTAGAGTTAACGACCCACCTCAAGGTTCAAGCCTCTTGTCTGCTCCCTCAGCCTTTGGGTATGAAGTAGCAGCTTCGGCTATGTTCTCAAGCCTCCAGTTATCAAGGTGCGCCCAGATGACAACATAATTGCTGAAAGGGAAAGCAAGAACAATGGATATTACATTGCAGTTACTCAGGAAATGGGTCTAAGAACCAGTACACAATCATATATGGGAAGGTGTTCACATTCAGACAAAGATACACATGCAGACCAGCTGAGCATATACTTATTTGCTCCCCAGACTTGTACTACCCAACCGGTGTTACACTAACATCAAAAGGCCTACACCAATGCCACTGATGGTAATATACTATCATATAATTGCAATGTGTAGGTGGTCTATAGCTCCTCTCCCCACACCAAAGTACTTTTATGATCAAATTAAGGCACCAAAGTTAAAATAGCATACCGGGCCTTGTTACGTTAGCACATCACAGAGAGAAGCACAAATCCCAAAGTATTAAGACAATATGCTGCTTGTCAACCCTACACTGTCATACCTATTGAAAATCTTTTTTTTTTAAGCACCGTAACTGTAAAACTGCATACATGCATACAATTTTATTTGTATGCTGGCTTCCCACAGTTCAAACCACACTCAATGTGACTTACAACACCAAAAAAATACACAATGGAATTTGTCATAAAAAAACAAATAAAACATTAAAAGTATGCATTTCATGACAGGCAACCGGCCTTTTGTGAGGAAGCGGAGATGTCTGGCCGCCAGGTCTAGTGCCTAACATCTTCAACTGTGGGGGACAGCAGGGAACCAAAATACATGCCTCTTTTGGTGCTGTATTGCCTCGTGAATCAACTGATTTGAATCACCACAGACCCAGTGGTTTGCACAACAGCCCAGAACCCAAAGATGCACGTCTTTGGGCGCCAGAGTGCCCCACCTGGCTAACACAGCACCCAAACAGACACATCTTTTGGTGCTGGGTGAACTAGGATATTCACACAGCAGAGTGCATATCCTTTGATCTATGGGAAAGTGAGGAACCAAAAGACTCACTGACTCTGGTTCCTCAGCTGCTGCCAGAGGAGCACACTGGGGTGGAATGAGAAACTTGGTGCCTCCAAATTAATTAAGGTGTGGGAGCCTTTGTCTGCTTTTCCTGCCTGCTGCACCTGGATTTAACAGCAAAAGTAGACTTGGCTAGCCGGGCTCGGAAGCACTTGAACAGGGGCAACCCTCACACCTGCTCAAAGGTGCCACCCGTCTCTCCAGTATGAGCTGCCACTTTCCTTCTTTCCCTGCTTCATGCTCTGGAGTGGGTGAGAGAGTCTGGTGAGCTTTCCCTCTTTGGGCTCCCTGCCTCCTTCCCTTAAATCCTTTATTGCTGAACAATTAACTCACAGGTGGGGGGCAGTGGAAGAATCATAAAATCAGAGTTGGAAGGGACCCTAAGGATCATCTGGACCAGTGATGGCCAAACTTGACCTTCCAGCTGGTTTGGGACTACAATTCCCATCATCCCTGACCACTGGGTCCTGTTAGCTAAGGATGATGGGAGCTGTAGTCCCAAAACAGCTGGAGAGCCAAGTTTGGCCATCACTGATCTAGACCAACCCCCTGGAATGCAGGAATATGCAGCTGTCCCTTATGGGAATCAAACCTGCAACCTTGGAGATATCAGCACCATGTTCTCGCCAACGCAGATGATCTGGTGATACCTGATTCTCTCACTCGCCCGCTCACCCCTCTCTTTTTGTTAAATGCCCTGTTTGTAAGGTTTACTATGTGATCACCCTGCTGACTTGTGGCACTTTATAGCTCTCTCAGCTGCTTTGAATAGGAATGGGGTTCTGCTGGGGAAGAGCACCAAACATGGATTTACTTGAGATGCATTGCTGACAGGGGCAGAGGGGGCAGAAATGGGAGCAATACACTGCCAGCGGGTGGCGCTATGGGTTAAACCACAGAGCCTAGGGCTTGCTGATCAGAAAGTCGGCAGTTCAAATCCCCACGACAGGGTGAGCTCCCATTGCTAGGTCACTGCTCCTGCCAACCTAGCAGTTTGAAAGCACGTCAAAGTGCAAGTAGATAAATAAGTACCGCTACAGCGGGAAGGTAAACGGCATTTCCGTGCGCTGCTCTAGTTCGCCAGAAGTGGCTTTGTCATGCTAACCACATGACCTGGAAGCAATACGCCAGCTCCCTCGGCCAATAACGTGAGATGAGCGTCGCAACCCCAGAGTCGGTCACAACTGGACCTAATGGTCAGGGGTCCCTTTACCTTTACCTTTACATTGCCAGCAACAGCATCATTCATTCCTGTAGGTTTGCTAGACCCCTGTGGCTTATCAGCTTAGAAACAGTATGAACGATAAAATTAAATCGGCAAACACCCATGTAAAGCATTCTCAAGTTGCAGACAGAAACCAAAAGCTGGGCTATAGCCCATAGCATCCTAATTTGTTCTTACCTGAAAAGACTAGGCAACAAACTCTGTACAGCAGGGAAGGAGGAATGTTTTTAAAGCTCTTGTTACTTTTGTGTGTGTATCTGAGACCTACTCTCCCATTACAGCAAGCATATTTTTCCTGCATGGAATAGCATTAGCAATTGGGTGTGTTTGTGTGTGTAAATTTATTTTAAACCTGCCTTTTTGGCACTGATCTGCAGGGCAATGCAGCACCAAAATACACCATGAACCTCTCCTTCCAGTCACAGACTCCTCTGCCTGCACACCCCGCCGGCGCACAAAAAAGAAGAACAGAGAAAAAGAGAGTTGGTGGTAGATGTGTCCCCTCATGCCCCTAAGCCCAGTCAGTCAGACTTCCTTCTGAGCCCTAGAACAGGCTGCTGCTGCTGGGCACTCTACAGTGGTACCTCTACTTACGAATTTAATGCGTTCCGAATGCACATTCATAAGTCGAAAAAATTTGTACGTCAAATCTCATAGGAATGCATTGGGAGAAAAAATTCGTAAGTCGAAGCAACCCTATCTAAAAATTCGTAAGTAGAAAAAATCATATCTAAACCGCATCCAAGATGGCGGACGGAGCTCCGTTTGTAAGTAGAAACATTCGTAAGTAGAGTTATTCATAAGTAGAGGTACCACTGTGAATTGAATGAATTTATTAATACAGTCGCAAACCAGCATCAACACGCACAGTATCACAGATCATAAAACATAACAAAAATTCAAAGGGCAGTGTAAATATAACAAGGATTTAAATATAAAATTAAAATTACTTATTAACGAACCCCCTGTAGTTAACATTTAGGGGTTGGATCATTATGGGATACCACTTGCTTCCTGCGGAGGTACCACCGTATTTCCCTTCAAGGCAGAAGCAAGGCAGCACACAAAGCCTCGCTTCTCTGCCTTATCACAAGCAGCATGGAGGATGTGTGCTGCTCCTTGTTGCAAAAGGAAACATCTCTTACCTCAAGAAGCCAATTCCCTCTCCCAGAAGCCAAACACCAGGGAAGAGTCACTAGTCACTCATCCTTACATACCACGCTTTGGAGAAACAGAACTGCTGTGTGGGAAACAGCCTTTAAACTGGTGGACAGAGTGGACAGTGTAAGACAATGTCCCTCGCTGGCAACTCCACCTATCACAGAACCTGTGACTTTTGCAAACTGAAAGAAAAATGTTCTCGCCAGTGTAGTTAGAGTATCTGCTATTATGTTTTTAGTACAGGGTAGTAGTAATAATAATAATAATAATAATAATAATAATAATAATAATAATACCAAATAAAAATAAAAATACTGAGCAAACAGTTTCTATAGCAAACACATACCACAGACTCAGCACAGAAAAGTGACACACTGAAATCAAGGTGCAAATTGGGGTTAGTAAAACTCTTATTTTCAAAGCTTTAACCTCACAACTTTTAACTTTTCCTTGCAATTACAATCTACACCAAGATACACTTGAATGTCTCCAGATTTCCAGAAGACTAAGTCCATATAGTTAATTGGTGAATCAGAAACATGCATTTATACTATCTAATTTTTTTAAAAAGAGCTTTATTTAAACATTTAAATATTACAAAATAAAACAAGAGGAAAAAACCAACAATTCAAAACAAACTATATTCAATCAATTCAGACTTAAAGAAAAAAGAAAAATACCTTTTCCCCTCCCCCCATCCCTCATGCTTCCCTCTATCCGTGTCCGATCTTCTTTTACCTACTGTACTATTTATAATTGTTGCGTTGTTCACTTTATTTATTTATTTATTTATCCTATCATTCCTACTAAATTTCATGTTACCTTGTGGCTATTAAGTTATACCATATTAATTTTCAAACTCTAGCACCCACTTTCCCCATGTATTCCTTAACACAATTCCATTCTTCCTTAATTACTTGATTATAACATCCTCTGATTGATGCTGTTAATTGTTCCATCTCCGCAAATTCAAACATCTTTATTCTCCATTCTACTAGCTCTGGTATTTTGTCAGATTTCCAGTTTTTCGCCAGTACAATTCTAAAAAACATTAGATAGCAGCCAGAACTGTACTATCTTATGTTTTTGATACCACATATAAGTGCATATATCCAAAGCTACTTGATTTTCTTCATACAGATTACAAAGGCAAAATTAACTACACTTAAACAACATCCTCGTGCTCATCTCAAACTAGTGGTGACTCAACCCATGCAAACCTACATTGCCCCAAAACAAAACAAAAAAGACTGTAATAAGACAAAGGGTGCAATCCTGGTGTTCCTACACATGGGGAAGTGCATGCAAAGCTGCCCTATAAAAGCTAGCATAGCTTTCCTCTCCCATACCTGGCTGATTCCATACCAAATTTTAAAACAATAAGAAATAAAAAGGAATAAAATGCAATTAAAACAATAAGAAATAAAAAGGAATAAAATGCAATTAAAAATAGTATATTTTAATGCAATGGATATGCCCACTGTGTTATAGAGTAATATCTGTCAACTTCACTGTCTATAGAGTAATATTTGTCAACTTTATAATATTTGTCAGCACTCCCTTCAAGTGCCTTGTCAACCTCCTTCCCATTTCTTGCTGCCAGCCTCAGCTTTATTCCTCTGAGGAAGGCAGTGCCTCCTTCTTCTGTGACTTCCACTTCATCCTGCTCACCTGCTGAGTGATGCACTTAAAGTGCTACTCAGTTTATAAACTTAATGGCTCTCAAATGGCAAATATTTCTCAACTCCACTTTCATCACTATTTAACCCCTTAATCCTCATCCCAACTGTAACCATGAAACTGCATTTGCTCACATTCATCCGATCTACAACTCCACCCCCAAATTTAATTGTAATACCTTTTAGGGCAAAGTATCTTATGTTTTTGCCTGAAAAATGATATAAAGCAGTGTGAACACCTGATTAATATTTATCGAATTTGTATCCTGTCCTTCCTTGGATTCCTAGGTGGGATTTAAGCAATCAACATTGCACATTAAAAAATGTACCGTATTTAAATCTAACATGTCATCACCTCATATCAAAGAAAGTAACAGACAAGATGGACCTTTTACAATCAAGATAGAGATGCTTTGACTAAGTCTATCTTTATGCCACTTCTAACTAAAGACAGAGTAAGGAGAATGTGTGTGTATCTGCCTGTCTCCCTGTGTGTGATGGAGAGAAGCGTATAAATAAGAGAAAATATAGCACAGAAAGCCCTATAAACATTTTATATTATCTTGCTTTACAGAAAACACACTATGCCAGAGCCCAGCTGCATGAGTCAGTTGGAAGTGACAAAAAAACCACAAGCCCTGTCTACAAGCATCTGGATAAAAGGGACAAATGAGCTGAGAGAAAGGCACGTTTGGCAAATCATGACCGTGATCAACTCCCACTCGGAAACCTGTGTCCCCACTGTGGAAGGATGTGCGGATCCGCAATTGGCCTCCACAGTCACTTGCGGACACACTGTTAAGACCATATTGATGGAAGACAATCTTACTTTGCTACGAGTGATTGCCAAAGAAAAAGAATACTATATGTCCCAACAAATATGTAGCTTCATTCAAAATTATAGCAGTATTATACAATAAACCCTAACTAAGCCCCCACATAGAGGCCAGGTGCTGTTGACAACTCCTCTAAGTCACAGTCTAAGTCAGGGATTATGTTGTTAAGTCCAACAACCTCCAGAGGGCATCATATTGGCTCCCACAGACTTGCTCCTGGCACCCTGCCTCACAGAGTGTCCATTAGAGAGAAAAGATATAAAGGCATCTGAAAACCAGATGGAAAAAACCCCAGCCGAGTGTACGAATCCCTCTCCACTTCCTCCTTGCCACACAGAACTCATCGATACACAGCTGAAAGTACATGTATTCACTTGTCCAGTTGGCAATCTTCCAACAAGCAATCCTAAGAGAAGCCCTGGAACAGGAATACTAAGGGAAATTGCTTCTCACTTGGAAAACTGCACACATGCAGTGGCCCGACATAAATAATTCAGCTCCATTAAGGGCTGCAACCTCTATAAACCACATCTACATTCCTAGAAGCAGTCATGTCATTAGAGTTCACTTTGAACTCGCAGCCCCTAACAAAACACTTCTCTAACAAATCACATAAGGCAACTCTCAGGAAAGCACTGCACACAGATCAGTATGCAACCAAGGGTTCATTGTGCCTTAACTCACAGTGGCTGCTTCCAGGCTAGCCACAACAACTTGCATTACACTTCTGACCTTTTGTAGTGAAACAATAGGCAGAGAAAACCTAACTGGGAATGACTGGACACCCAAAGGAGAATTGATCCCATTAAAAGTTCAGTGCATATAAAGAGAATGTCTCCTACCAGTCTGTTCAAATCTGCAGACTCTGGGATTAGCTTCTGGTTGCTTCCAGACATGAGTGACTGCAATTTTCACCCTGATTAACTTTCAGGAATGCTTGCACCGAGGAACAGCAGAAACAGTGGAAAATCTCCAGCACCAGGCAACTGCTGCTCTAGAGCATGGCAAAGGTAACAGGATTTCAGATTACTGCTCCGCCTTACTGGGATCAGTCCAAGACAGCATATGTGCCTTCTGGCTCCAGACAACCCCTGGGAAAATAAGTCAGGAACAATCAGAGCAATTGGAGCAGAACAGGGTAAGTTTCAAGCTGCAACATCTCAGTCAGAAAAAATATATAGCAGACTCTACCTGGGAAGCCTAGGAACAAACTCTGTTAAACTCCAGCAGTCCCTTTACTGTCCATTTTTCCAGAGGTCAGAGCAGAAACATGAGCGGCTGCTGTGTTCAGGAACCGCTCCTCCCGCCATCTCTTGCTGGCAGCCAGCCTGTCTTTCTTTTATACACTACCTCTACACAGGATCCTTTTTTGTTTCCTTTTATGACTAAAGAAACCCAGAGGGATGTATCTTGCTTTGCAGAGGAAGCTGCAGTGCTCTTAGCTCCTCAGACTACAGAGCTGTGCTCCCTCCAGCTGCCTTGTTTAGGTTATATTTTTTTATTTAAAAAAGCCATAAAAAACAGGAATCGTTTCGTAGCTTTCTTTTTAAGATGTTCCTCTCTTCCTCTGTTTCTCTCCAATGATGAAAACAATGTTGAATGAAAGCCAGCTGGCAGCCAGAAGAAGAGATGAGAAATCTGCACAAAGGAGCTTCCTAACTAGCTGCTTTCAGTTCAAGGAACGTCTGCTGGCAGGGGGAGGGGGGCATCTTTGCTTCTCCCTATCCTAGGAAGACTATATCAGACAACAGAAATGTGCTATTGCTGCCTCCCTCCACCCCATGAGTCTTCTCTACAGTACTGATGCACAGCCATAATATAACATGTTGCAAGCACATGTGTAATAAGCAAAAATCTGCCCTTACACATGCGTGAATTGGAGAGAAGTGTTGTGGAACATTACAATCATGCACACACATTCACTTACTCTTCCAATCCAAACAATTAGGCTTGAAAAATGTGATTGTGCTTCCCCACATAGCCTGTTGGTGGTGTAGTGTGTGACCTTCCTGGAGGGTGCAGCAGGAGAGTCAAGTTTTAACCTTTACTCTCCAGGTGCAATCTCCAGGAAAAAAAGAAAGCCAGTGTGGTACCAGTGGTTAAAGTGTCAGACCAGGACCTGCGAGAACACAATTCAAATCGCCACTTGGCCATGAAGCTCCTGGATGACTGACTTTGGGTCAATCAGTGCTTCTCAGCCTAACCAACCTCACCGGGTTGTTGTGGAGATAAAACAAGGAGAGGGAGAACTATGCACACCACCCTGAGCTCCTTGGAGAAAGAAGGTGAGATACAAATGCAACAAACAAACCAAATCAACACACGAATGCACCATCCAGCAACAATTAGGCTTGGAAAAAAGTATTTTATAGGATACAAAAGACTTCTTTTCTGGCAGCTTTGTGTGTGCACATGGAGAGAAGTGGCAGAGAGACAGGAAACTACAGGAACCAGGAAAGGCCTCTGTAGGAATACTATAAGGTAAAGGTAAAGGTGCCCCTGACGTTAGGTCCAGTCGCGGACGACTCTGGGGTTGCGGCACTCATCTCGCTCTATAGGCCAAGGGAGCCAGCGTTTGTCTGCAAACAGCTTCCGGGTCATGTGGCCAGCATGACTAAGCCGCTTCTGGCAAACCAGAGCAGCGCACGGAAATGCTGTTCACCTTCCCGCCGGAGCAGTACCTATTTATCTACTTGCTCTTGATGTGCTTTTGAACTGCTAGGTGGGCAGGAGCTGGGACCGAACAACGGGAGCTCACCCCGGCGCGGAGATTCGAACTGCCGACCTTCCAATCAGCAAGCCCTAGGCTCTGTGGTTTAGACCACAGGGAATATACACACCCACATTAACCATGCTGGAGACTCAGGGTCCCTTCCAACTCTACAATTCTATTATTCTATTTATTATTGCCTAATAATGCTTGAAATGATGCATCAGAATCCAAAAAACTAAAATTGTTTTGGGGATTCACATCTTTAAATAGGTCTACACAATATTCAGTTGTAGTAAAGAAATATAGAAGGCAAAAAAACCTCAAAAGCATCTCAGAACAGGTCTATTTTTAGTTTGTGTGCTCTGTAGTAGAAAATGAATCAGATTAAGTGAACCACCTTTATTTTTCAACCAAAATAAAAGCATGAGTGGGAATAAGGTACAAAGACCCCAATATGGTTAAGATAGCATCAAAACTAAGCAACCTAGGCCATATACTTCAAAAGAGGGTTTTTTATTGTACAAACTACCAGGCATTTTTTGGGGAAAAACTATTCAAAGCCCTAATAAGCTGCAACTAAGGCATCGGATTAAAATGCATCACACAATATGCATTTTAAGTATATATAGCTCAGTTAAGTTCTTGACCAGTTCTGTTATTTTAGGAAGGCTATTTTTGAATTAAAATATAAAATGGCATGCAGCATCTGAATGGTGGCAAAGTTCACCACCTCTGTCTCGGGCAGTTTTCTGATGATACCTCAAGGTGCCTGAATCTATGCTGAAAAAATAGGAAAAGTCACATCAAATTCACATTTTGGTATGGCATCTGGCATACAAACATTGGCAATGACCATAGTTGCCAGCTCAGGAAGGTTTGTGCTGAGTTTGGCAATGAAATCTCAAGAGGCAGCTGAACCTATGGAGGACAGAAGGACAGACAGACAGAGAAACCACTTTCCAAAATATATAGTAATAACAATCAAGATCTTCCTCCCCCCAATCCTGTCATTTGTGTAAGTATTACAAGACAGAAGAGCCACAGGCAGAAGAAGCTGATTTGAGTGAATACGGCTCTAAGTTATATAAAAGCTAAAGTCTAGTAAGTTAACATGTTCCTCCAAAAATAATGCACTTTTCCATCAAAACTGGTCCTGAGCACCTGTGTGCCTGACAAAGGAAGTGACCCACTTCTAGCACATTGTGACATACATTTTTTAAACCCTTTCCTAAACTTTCAAATATGAGTGCCAGAAGAATGTCAGCTCAGCATTAGAATGAAAGACCACAAAGCACTCATATCTGTTAAGAATCTTAAATTATAAATAGCCTTTGCTGCACATTTTCCTAATATATTAAGTCTTATAATCCATAACCACAACTGGTATGCAAACAACAGAGAGTTCAACTTGGACATTTTAACCCTTCAATAAAATATGCAAGACTGCTTGAAACTGCAGAGCAGGCAAAGGCAAGCTCTTGGCTCCTCTGGAAGTCCACTACGGTAACACTGCACATCCTAAATAATAGAGTTTTGTGTGGTGGGAATGTAGAGAAGTTAAAAAATATTGGGAAATGATTTATAATGAATTGAAAAAAATGTTTAAAAAGACATTTGTTAAAAAACCAGAATCATTTTAATTTAGGGCAAGATATACCCCCCAAAATGAAGAATTTATTTATGTATGTCACCACTACGGCAAGAGTATTGTTAGCACAAGGATGGAAGAAGGAAGAAATACCAACGAAAGAACAATGGCAAGAAAAATTGATGAACTATGCAAAACTTGCAAAACTAACTTATAAATTACGTGAAAAGGACAATCGGGAATTCAAGGAAGAATGGGAATTATTAACAAACTATTTGAAGAAACAACAGAGTGATTTACATTCATTGGCAGGATTTGAATAAACATGAACAACTATCTATTAGAACAATGGGAATAATCAGGGAAGGGGTATGTACAATTTTATAACATGCAGAAACAATATGAAAAAATAAATCAGATAAGGGAGCTGAGGGAAGTCTGGGGAGGGGGGAGAGAAAGGGGGAAATGTAGATGATTGTAATATTGATGAATTGTACTGGTTTAATATTGATAGATCGTATTTAATATTGGTTTAATATTGATAGATCATAAAGCTGAGGCTCCAATACTTTGGCCACTTCATGAGAAGAGAAGACTCCCTGGAAAAGACCCTGATGTTGGGAAAGATGGAGGGCACAAGGAGAAGGGGACGACAGAGGATGAGATGGTTGGACAGTGTTCTCGAAGCTACCAACATGAGTCTGACCAAACTGCGGGAGACAGTGGAAGACAGGAGTGCCTGGCGTGCTCTGGTCCATGGGGTCACAAAGAGTCGGACACAACTAAATGACTAAACAACAACAATGCTGATAAATAAAATTTTAAATAATAATAATAATGCAGAGTTTTGTATAAAAAGGCAAACCTCATATATCACTACTCAAAAGTGCAAGGATCCTGTTCAGAATTCCCACACATTAACAATGCAACCTTAAGCATGTTTACACAGATATAAGCCCTATTGAGCTCTATGGTGCTTACTTCCTGGTAGATATGTGTATAGTATTGTGTTCCCATAACATTATTAAGGTGGCCCAGAGTAATTAAACATCATTGCTCCAAACAGTTTAAGCACACCAAATTATAAAGTCTGTTCTCAAAAGGATTCACAACCTTTAATAAATTCTGCCCTGCCCAATTCTGGAATAAGCAGCAAACCTCTGGGTTTTTTTTGGGGGGGGGGTTAATAAAAAGTGCTTATAGCAAGATTGTTCTACAAAACTAGATCTCTCCATTTGTGCAAAATGCTTGTTCAAATATTATTTCAGCTTCCACTACTGAAATGTGGGTGGTGGGGTGGGGATTTGTTGGGAACAATTTGAACCACCAATAATTTAAGTATTCTGGGTGGCTGCCTCATACAGTTGTGGAATTTGAAGGTAAATGCCTGTTCCACACCAATGAGCACCCAGGAAAAAGCAATTATAACAGGACACTTTTTTAAAGAAAACTTCAAAGCATTCTTAACAAAGGCTGACTACATAACTGGATCAATCTAAATAAACCATGAGCAACACCTATAACTTCAACCTCTGGAAAACAAACCTTGTGGCCAGATTCAGTTGGCACATCTGCAGAACAATGGCCTAGAATGCCCAGGGAGTGACCTCTACCCTAACCTCATGGCCTGGCTCCTAAAAAGGTCATTGGGTGCTGTCTGCTGCATGGCTTGTTCTTTCCTTCCTGGGCCCCAGTGCATTTGGGCAGGAGACACACTGGACTAAGGGGCTCCCCAGGGAAACTATGAATAGGCAGCTCTGGAAGCCTTGATGCCTCCACTGGAGACAATATATATATATATATCTCAGATTCTAAACATAATGGGTTTTTGCTTTATTGGCTAATAGCCTCAGTTCCAAGCGTTCAATAACTAATTAAGCAAGGCATGCTGGAGCTAGATGGGGCTTTGCATGTGGCAGAATGCTTACCTGCACTTGCGATATTTCTTCTGCTGTCATGTGTTAACCTCACAACTGGGACAAAAAGGTTCATAATTACACTGTCACCCCAGAACAGTAGGTCTGCCCTGCACCACTGTGTTGAAGCAAGCCTCTAATCTGGATTCAGCAGCTCACAGAGCTGTGGTTGAACAAGTCCTGCTCTCTCCAATGGCTTAGGTTGCCAGATGGTTGCTCCACACATTACTTTTTCAATACAGTGGTACCTCGGTTTACGAACTTAATCCATTCTGGAAGTCCGTTCTTAAACCAAAACCGTTCTTAACCGAGGCACACTTTACCTAATGAGGCCTCCCACCGCCAGTGCCCTTCCACCGTTTGGATTCCATTCTTAGACCGAGGTAAAGTTCGCAAACCTGGACACTACTTCCGGTTTTGCGGAGTTTGTAAACCGAATAGTTCTTAAACAGGACTGTTCTTAAACCGAGATACCACTTTCTGCAGTTTGTCTCAGTGACAGAAAAAACACATACCCTTCATGTGCAGAGGGTAACATGAGTCACTTTTGCTTCAAGTACTGTATCGTAACAGAAGTCAGTCCTGCTTCGTCCCTCTTTCAGCAAATCAAAACATTTTCCAGAGAAAGGCAACACTTTGAAAATTGTTATACTGCTTCCTTGAAGTAAACATAAAATTCAGCATGTGTGCTGTGTTTTTCAACAAGCAACACAAATACATTTATGACTTTTTGAAATAATAATTATTTAAAATATTTTTGTAATAACCTTGACATTCCAATACGTTTAAAAGGGACAAAGAAGGCCTTTCACCACCAACACCCCATTTCAAGCATTAAAAAAGAGAGGAAGCTTTAATCAGATGTGGACAGCAGCTGTAACATCTGTGGCATTAATTTGTTTTCAAAAACTACACAGAAGTTTTACAACCAGGCACTTATGAAGCATTTTATAAACATCTCCACATAGGAAGCATGGTAAACTTTGCTCGTAGGGGATTCAGTTCCTATTCACAGGATACACTTCATTTCCTCTACACTACTGCAGGCGAATAGAGTCACTATTCCTCCCTACCATGTCTACATGGGTCCTACCATCTTAAAAGAATGGTACACATGTCAACATGTGTGCACATGTCCCATTGCACTAAGGCACAAAGAACAACTCTGCCTGATCAACCATGTCCAGACACAGAATATGTTACAACCGATTCCAATGTTAAGTACCTACTCTTTGGAAGAATGTTTAGAATGGCTGGTGCATTTACAGAAAAGTCATACTTTGTTTTAGAGTTTAGACAATGGCTTACTGGGATGTGTGCACCAGGCCACTACCAAAACGTAACTGCAGTGAGCCCCATCTGTATCATTTACTCATCTTACATGAATGAAGTCCTAACTATCAGTAAGTTAATTTAGTATTAAGTAAAACATCAAACACAATTGTCATAGTTTCATATATATGCAATGAACGACTCACAATAAAAAGTATCGTCTCCAGTACCTGGGGGCAGGATGTGAGTGAACAGCATCACTTCCTGCATTTTCCCACAGCTTTTATTCCCATGTGTCTACTCAACTAGCCTCTTTTTTTTCATCCAAGCCAAAAGTTTATGAACTCTGAGATTATGTATATGTATAATGTATATGTATAGACATATGAACTCTGAGATGTATGTGTGCGTGAAGCGTATTGCAGAAATTAAACATGTACTCATAGGAAATAAACCTATTTTTTTAATAGTTATGATTTATTCTGAAAGAGAAATATGAATTTCCACATTGTGGTACATTTTAGCTGGTCACTTCCATAGGACCAAGTGATTTATCAGATAGTTACAAAAGGTGGGATTGAAAGGTGTTTAAATGTGAAAAATGTACAGAGTATGGCCAGTTTTGAAGAGCTATTATTTACAGTAACTTTTAAAAATATATAAAGAGAAGGGGGGTTAACATCACATACATTGTGCTTCCATTTGAAGCTTAGAGCTCTTTCTTACTTTACCTGTCTTGAAAGATGGTAGTTCCTCCTTCTGTCTTAATTTTGATATATACGTTTTTAACTTTTTTAAGCTGTTGAAGTGACAGAGGCTGTTCTGTACAACTATCAAATGCCTCAAAACCAAGAAAAGCTAATATTCAACCCACAAAGTTAACCAGGTCTTTTAACTGTCTGGTCTGCAGAAATTTCTGTGAACTCCTTCCCTTCATGCAACTACTCTCAACCTACTCCTTTTAGAGTTTCATGGGAAAAGTCTTGGCAAGCAGGCAGTGCTACTCAGAACAAACATTGCCCTGAAACCCAGAAGCAAAAAGGGTGTGCACATTGCTGTGGAAGCACAAAGCACCCTGGGCACAGATTTCAACTGCTGCAAGGTTGTGCCTGGTGGCTAGGCTGGTACTTTGTTTAATTCTACCAGTCCATGCCCCTCCAACTATTTCCACCTGGAACCATATCAGCAAGTTCTAGGGCCCAGTTCAAAACCCTCTGAAAGGTGCTCTGTGTTGCTGATCAAGGTATTTAATTAATAATGGCCCCAGAACTCTGAACCTCCACAGTGCAGCTTATTTCCTTCTTTCTTTTTTGAACTAAACAGCATATTTCATGAGTGAGGTGTTTGGTCTGATCACAGCATAAAGGGTAAGGTAAAGGTAAGGGTAAAGGGACCCCTGACCGTTAGGTCCAGTTGCAGACAACTCTGGGGTTGCGGCGCTCATCTCGCTTTACTGGCCGAGGGAGCCGGCGTACAGCTTCCAGATCACGTGACCAGCATAACTAAGCCGCTTGTGGCGAACCAGAGCAGCGCATGGAACCGCCATTTACCTTCCCACTGTAGCGGTACCTATTTATCTACTTGCACTTTGACGTGCTTTCAAACTGCTAGGTTGGCAGGAGCAGGGACCAGGCAACAGGAGCTCACCCTGTTGCGGGGATTCAAACCACTGACCTTCTGATCGGTTTAACCCACAGCGCCACCCGCGTCCCATGATCACAGCATAGTAACTTATATCTATTAGGATCTGCAGCTGAAGTGGTTTATTGGAGAATATAATTCTTCTATATGCAGCTTACACCAAAGCAACACTTGAGCAAATACTTTTTAAAGGAACAGAAAATGTTTTAGCAAATCTTGGCAAACAGCTGCTTATATTGTTTCTAATTTTTAAGCCATTCATTCATTGTGCATTATACAGAAGAGTGAAGTGTAGGAGAACAGTCTGTCTTCCAGCACTTTTGAGAGAATAAGCTCTTATGCATATATTCCAAGTTCAATAGCTTCAAAATATCTGTCCGGATCCTTCAGTGAGTCTCCAAAGATATGCTAAATCTTTCTCAGAAGTGGGAACGCACATGGAGAGAATAGCACAAAAGGAGCAATGTCTTACAGTGCACCAAAAGATTTCAAACAAACAAAAGCAGCCTCCATTGTACCCAGCAATCACCTGGCTCCAGCCCAGGCCTCCTGCCCCACCTCCCAGTTGAATAAGCACTGAGGACTGCTCTTCAGCAAAGCTTCTGTTGTTCTTTAACATGTACAAGCAACTGATCCAAGTTAAAACTAACCTGCTTCTGCAAAGGTCACAGAAGGGTCTCCCACCCTCTCAATGAGCCAGCAACCACGTGATCAGCTTGAAGCCTTTCATAACGCCAGGCAGACAGCTTAAAAGAAATGTTCTTTTCATAACTCTTTCCTGCAGCAGCTCACTTAAAACCATAAGCATGCTATATTTACAAGAGCTCCAGCAGCAGAGACAGAAGGCTTGTTTGAATTATGTTTCTCTCAAATCAAGAGAAAGCACTCCAAACCAGACCAGGGCCCATTACGCTAAGTAACAAACCAAGACGTTGACCCTATTACTGATTATACACAGAAGAGGTGGTGGGGAACCTCTAGTCTGAAGGCCTAATTAGGCACACCACAGATCCCAATTTGGCCCACAAGACACTTTCCCCACATACCCCACCCCACTTGCCCCATCCGTGACATAATCTGTGATGTTAGCTGTGGGCAGGTATAGACATGGCTAGAAAGGAAAAAGTCAGGAGCTCCTGATTGTTCCTTAGCAAGCAGGGTTCCCCTTCAGTGCCAATCAGCTGATCGGCCCTGACAGAGAGCCTCCCTGGAATCTGCTGCACTAGAGCAGGGGTAGGCAACCTAAGGCCCATGGGCCACAAGCGGCCCAAGGGGGTCGTTTAACCAGCCCCCGACCAGTGGCGGAGCTTCATGCTCCGGCACCGGGGGGGGCCAGAGAGCAGGCGTGGGCAGGGCTGGCACGCGTCCTGGGGGCGTGATGTGCCACCTGCAGGGGGTGTGGCGCCCAGCGCGAGTGGGGTCCAGCTGTGATGGCACCCCACCAGGATCACGCTGCCGGGGGTGCGCTCCCCCCCTGCACTCTTCCTCCGCCAGTGTCCCCGAGCCACCTCCGAACCGAGCCGCCCACTCAGCAAGTCCCCGCGCACTGCACTAAACCAGCGCAGCGCAGCGACTCACTTCCGCGGTGCCGAAAATTGCGCCAGCGCATGTTCAGATGCCAAAAATCACATCTGTGCAGACGCAGATACCAGAAATTGTGTCTGCACAGACACAGGCGCTCACGCACACACGTGATCCGGCCCACGGAGGGATCTCCACTGGAATGAACCGGCCAAGGCGAGGTAAACCTTGCTGACCCCTGCACTAGAGGCTTTCCTGTCAAGAACTCACTAGTGCAGTCAAAGGGGATGGAGGAAGTGGTTTGGGTTCAAAGTACTAGATGATTTTTCTGCTGAAGGAAAAACATGCAGTTTTTAAATGGAGCATTTTTTCTCTCCAGAGCAAGTCTGTTATAATATATATTCCTAGTGCCAATCAGATGGCTGGCACTGAAATCACATCTTCAAATATGATTGTGGTAACCACCACTTAGCTGATCGCTGGTTATAGCATTTTCCTTTGAACTTTAACAAGTGTCAGTTGCCTAATGTCATTATGTTGTCAGGTGACTGACAGCTGGGTGGACCTGTTCACCTATCAATTGTGACCTGCAGGGGGTGGAGGATTTTGGAATGTTTGCCCAGAAGCAAACTGTAATATAATCCCAACAGTGAAACATTTACCACTAAGAAATACAGGGTACACTTCAAAGTTTGCAAGCCTCTACCAAATCATGTACAGCTATATGAACCTGTCTGTTCATATTTAGTTCATATTTAGAGGTCCTTCAGAGGGTGCCTCCATCATCCAGGGCAAAGCAGGTGACTGCTGGAAAGAGTAATCCTTGGTTGCGGCACCCTGCCATGGTCTCCTGAAACTCACTTTGATGGATTTCTACCACACCTGGACATATATGTGATACTTTCCTTACATGCGACTCAAGGTGACTTACAAACACAGTGTAAACAATCAAACCAGTTCAAACAAACCATCAATAAAAACCTAAAAGCACATCAATACAAATATCACAGATCCTGCCCCACTAAAAGAACCCATAAGTACTTAAAACTCTTCAAATTAAGGGCCAAAGGTCTGGGGATAAATAGGTAAGGATGGCACCAGGCAATACACCCTGAGGAAAACAAGTGGAGAACCGCCACTGAAAAAGCCCATTCTCATGCTACCATGATGGAAATGCTTTATTGCTGCATTTCTGTGGTTCTTAATTATACTGTGTTTATCTTTGTGATTACCCGCTTTGAAATTATTGAAGAGCAGGATAGAAGGGTATTGATTCAATAAATACAAGCAAATTAGCCTACAGTGCCCAACAATAACCTGAAGTATTGTGCTTGGGAACCAATTTCATTTTTAGTGTCAGCACCAGCTGGAAACTTCTTAGTGCTTACCAAGACACAGCAGACAACCACCTATTCAGTTGCCATCTTATGCATGCCTGTCCAAAACTACTATTGGTGGAACTTCTAGTTGTCACTCTGCCACCCTCAAATCACACACTATGAATAAACTGCAAGTTAAATACAGCAATTTATTTTATCAGAGTTTGCTTATTCTGCACCATGTTGCTTATCTTTCACATTTTATTTTGAAGAGGTATCCAAGATTCTGAAATATTTCGAGAACAGTATGATGCTATGATCAGATATAGGGACCCAGGTGGCGCTGTGGTTAAACCACTGAGCCTAGGGCTTGCTGATCAGAAGGTCGGCAGTTCGAATCCCTGTGACGGGGTGAGCTCCCGTTGCTTGGTCCCAGCTCCTGCCAACCTAGCAGTTCGAAAGCACGTCAAAATGCAAGTAGATAAATAGGAACCGCTACAGCGGGAAGGTAAACGGCGTTTCCATGTGCTGCTCTGGTTCGCCAGAAGCGGCTTTGTCATGCTGGCCACATGACCTGGAAGCTATACGCCGGCTCCCTCGGCCAATAATGCGAGATGAGCGCGCAACCCCAGAGTCGGTCACGACTGGACCTAATGGTCAGGGGTCCCTTTACCTTTACGATCAGATATATGGAAGAAAAGGTAGCAGTACAGGTCCCCCTGAACATTTGAGAATTTACCCATGTGCTTTGAAATGTCACCTCCACAACCATTAGAGAAATTATGTTAGAACTAAAATCCTCAGGAATATGAATCAGATTCCTTGTATAATTGATTCAACATGGACTGTACTTATAAACAACTTTCAGATTGGCATAAAGTGGGTTGCAACTTGTCACGGTCCGGTCGGCGGGCAGTTGAAGCCCTGGCTGAGGACGTCAGGACCAGGGCAAGATGGTGGTGTAGAAGCAGGAACAGGTGCAGGGTTGAGGGTCCAGCAGCAGGCAGTCGCAGGGTCAAGGAGCAAGGCAGAGGCGAAGGTCTGGGAGTCAAGGAGCAAGGCGTCAGCAAGGCAAAGGTCCAAGGGTCGAGAATCAAGGCATTGGCAAGGCAAGGGTCCAAGGAGCAAGAGGCCAGAGGCAACCAGGCAGGGATAGCGTTGCTGTGGCAAAGAGCTGAAGGGAAATGCTGAGCTTTTATCCCTCCCAGCTCCTGCCACCAGGTGCAGTGAGGTATCAAGTGGTCTCACCTGCGTGACCACTCCTTGCCTCTCCAGCACAAGCTGAGGTCTTCACCTGTGTGGCCACTCCTTGCTTCTCCAGCACAAGCTGAGACAGGCCCCAGTCCTGCAAAGCACTACAGGCCCCAGAGCCTGACTCCTGCCCATACTCCTGACACAACTTCCCTAAGTATAAGCACATCATTGTGGTAAAAATAGTCAAATACTGTACAGGATAAAAGGCAACCTTACAGTTTCAGATTAACAAGAAGATTGGATGGCCATCTGTCAGAGATTTGTTCGTTGTGATTCCAGCTTTGCAGGGAGTTGGACTAGATGCCCTTTGGGTTCCTTCAAACCTTAAAATTCTATGATGATCCATCACAGGGTGGTCCAACATTTCATACTAAGTGGGCTACAAGAGTAATTTTGACATGGAACTGTGTGTTGCCTTCCTAAACCTGGCTAAGCAAGGCACCAGGCTTTGAGGAGGCAGGAGGCTCAGGCAGGGTCTTAGAGCCTTCCCATCTCCTTTCCAAAGCTGAGAAAGCACTAACTAGATTTTGGGAAGGAGGACTCTAGGACCCTATCAGAGCCTTGCACATTCTTTCCAAAGCCCAACGCCTGGCTTACCTGGTTTTGGGAAGGTAGTGATCACATTGCATTTTACCATAAAGATGTAGTGATAAGATAAGTTATCTTTATTGTCATTGTCCCCTTGTCATTGTCCTCCATAGTGTCCATTGATCACATTGCATTTTACCATAGATCAGATCACATTGAATTTTACCATAAAGATGTAGTGTCCATGGATTACGAACATTAGCAATCTTTACCAAAAGTTACAGAAAATCTAAAATAATGGTCATGTTTGGATGATAATTTCTTTGCTTAGTGAACAGAGACATGAAAGATATTTTGGTTATACACTACCGGTACAACCCTTTGTGCGAGTCAGCAAACAAACCAGGAAGCCTTCCGTTAACTACAGTTCCCATTTTGTCTGAACCAGGAAACTAACAGTTTTGGAACAAGCTAGGATATTAAAACATGGGTTTAAATTGGCTTTATATCCTGGCTTATGTGCACAGCCAAAAGCATCATTTCATATCTTAGCTTATTAAGTCAAGATTGTCTGAATGCAGCCAATACCAGTAATAGTAGAAGCATTAAAAAATCTAGAGAATATGAACATCCTTTTAAACATGAAACAATCTTAATGAAGAAAACCACAGAGTTTAGATTGCCAAGAATAATAATCAAGAGCTAACTAAAGGTTTTGTTTTTTTGGGGGGGAAACAAGATACAGCTCTCTTCATATTTATTAGAAAATGGCAGCCTGCCAGAGACTCAGCAGGACCGTTAGACATCCAAGGCCTGCAATTTCTCATTTTGGACAATGGAGACATTGCAAGAAACAAAGCTACAAAATTATTTACATCTTGAAACAAAGTATCTCTAAGATTCTTTTCAACTGCCAAATCTGAAAAAATGTCACACAGCCACATAGACAAGACAAGACATTCTGAACTTCTAGGAATTCAAACAAAATATTAGGTAACATTGATGAACTATTGACACCAATATCTTGACATCTGCTTCTAAACCAAATGATTAGAAAATAGTTAATGTAATGTAGATTTCCCTTTTTAGTAAGATTTTCAACACAATCCTATAAATGCTAGCGTCTGACCTGAACTTCAGGCAAGGGGACAAACAAACTAGATAAATATAGAGCAAAAGTGTAGGTTACAAATATTTAACATGCTTAAAATATATTAATATGAATTATCTAATTAGTACATTGGCTTGCAAGCAAACCTTTTAACAAGGAATGTTCCCCCCTCCCAGAACAACCACTAGCTGTAAAATAGATCGGTTTTTACAATGAAGGTGGCAACAGTGCATTCAGTAGGATTCGCACCAAACCTTGATCATGCTCTGCCCCTTAAGTCCAAAGGATACCAAAGAATTACAGAATGCTACAGCACTGGAATGAGCAAGGTGATCAATTAAGTTTACAGTATAATTCTATGCCTGCTTTCTCAGAAATTGCACTTTGTTTAATTTGGTTTATTCACTAGCAAGAGTTTAGGATTGCAGAATTAGGATATTGAGCCAAGTCAATCACTGATGTCATGCATTATAGTTGTTCAGAACCACATTACAGTCACACCACTCAGAAGGACAACATAATTATTTTAGCTACTAGTACCACAACCACCTACTTTACAAATTCAAACTTGAGAACAGTGGTTTTGGAAATAATCATGGCTCCTATTTTACTATGTGTTATGGTTACAGCATTAGCTAAAGATTATTAACCTCTTGCAGGGGTTCACAATCCATGCATTCCTAGAAGGATTTTGTGCTGAGCCCACAAAATAGTGAAGGGTATACATCAAATAACCATTTTTACACAGCAATGGCTATAGTTATAGAAGAAGGAAACCTTGACAGTGTTCTTATGCACCAGTCAAATAGCCATCTCAAGAAGTATAGATCACAAACATAGGCAGAAAATTTTAAGCACCCAGCAGGGATCAGACACATACTATCCTGGATTCATTTTAACAGGCCATTTCAACCTGCCCACTCATTTCCTCCTAAAGCAGTCTTTAAGCAGCCTTCACTTCTTCCCATCCAGGGCACCAATGAGGAGCTGTCATTTCGCACTCTAGAGACAGGCATAATTCAGGCACAGAAGCAGCAAGCCCATCTAGAAACACTGCAGGGATAAAACAGGTTTGAAAACCATGCTCTCAATGCACCACTATTCAGAAACACAACCAACCTGTACATTACACAGTAAGACAACTCATTCAGAACACCATCTGTGATTTTGTACCATTCTAATAAATATTGAACATAGCCGCATGGTTTTACTACTGGAGCGACCAGCCTACAGTCAACCACTCAATTTCTTCTAGGCAAGAAGTTTGCAAGAGCATCACTTGCACTCCACACATCCCACAGGTATGTCAGGCAAAGCTGGGTTTTATCAGGCTAAGTAGGGCATCTTGAGAACACCTAGTAGTAAACAGAAAATGGAAGCAGCTTTACTTCCTCAAAATCTATATGTCTATATGGAAACACACACAAAAACCTATAATACCAAATATACCTTGAAATAACTACCTCCATGTGTGACTACCTGAAACTGATTTTGGACTGGTTTACCTGATGACTGTACTGCCAAATGGCAACTTCTCTGAATCTGTGCCCAATCACATGTAAAACGCCTTAAGAAATTTCTATCTATTGACACAATGCTTTTCAATTATATGTTCAAGATAGTCATCAGTTGCCAGTTGACAACACAACAGCCCCCAGGTACTCACCTCAGAAGTGTTTAGGACCAGCTTGTGACAAGCTTGTGCATGATGCTTAACAGATCACTTGCACAAGGATGCTTCACACTGCCCCTACAACAGCAGAAGCTCTGAGAAGTCCCATCAAGGCTGCAGAACTCACAACAGTTGTACAGGCAACACCCACACACACCCAAGAGCTGTTTGCATAAATCTACTCTGAATGTAACACAAGAGCAGACCCTGATGCTCCTAAGAAAACTGGAGGTTATTGTGAAACACCCCCCCCCCAAATGATAAGGATTCGTGGCACACACCTACACAAACATGGTACCAGCCTCTAATCAAATGTATGACTACTGTACTCATACCAGTTCGCTAATCACGGTAGCCTCCAGTGACATTTCATGGTGACCCTGGCCATGTCCTCTGTGCACAAAAGGCTCCACATTCAGCATAAAGGAAACCAGGTCACACGCAATTCGAGACCATTGTGTACATTGGAGTCTAAGCAAGCTTCTGCCCCAACCCATCTGTTAAGTTTCCAGATGCACCGCAAGGATGCCCACATACATGTGCACATGCATGCGTTCACGGTAACAGTTTTAACCCCTCATCTGGACCTGCATGCTGTCCGACCTTAGGTGCCCGCACATTCAGTGCAGGTCCATCCATATCTCCCTCCCTCTCTCTCTCCCTCTCTCTCTCGGGCCACCCCACGCCTGGCTGACACGGCGCAGCCCCCCGACGACCCCCGTGTGCTCGGGAGCACAAGCCCCGCTTTTGTGCGAGCGAGTGCGCGGGCGGCGGCGGCGGCAACTCCACGCGAACCCGTCCGCCGTAGAGCCCGAAAGGAAGCCTTACGCCACCACAACATTTCCAAGGTGCCACAAGGCTCCTTTTGTTGTTGCTGATGCAACAGACTTAGCACCCCTCCCCCCTCCCACTCTGGGAACTGTTACCTGGTTTCCAGACTACAAATGTGTTGTGTGGGGGTTTTTTTTGGGGGGGGGAGAGGATAGAGGACGGGGGTGAGAAAGGAAAGTGGGGAAGCAGGTAGAGACCACCACCATTACACGCGCGCACGCACACACACACACACGGGCGCCCATCATGGTAGAGGTGGGGAGAAAGGCTCCCCCTCCCCCTCTTGCAGGTCCTCGAGGGGAGGGAGAGCGAGGAGGTCGCGGCCCACTTGGATTGGAGAAGGGATCTTAACCCGTTTTTTTCGAGGGGGGGGGGGGAGAATCTCCTCACCGACTCTCGCTCGTCCGGCCTGACAAGAAGCGTGGAAGGAGGCCCGGGGCCTGGTGTGGCGCCGCCATGAGCAGCCCAGCCCCAGCGCGCCCTCCCGTCCGCCCTCTTGCTTGCTCGCTCCCCAGCCCGGCCCCGCGCACGAGCCTCTGCCGTTTCCCTGCCTCCCCTCCCCCCGTCTCTCTCCTCAGACTCACCCTCGGGTTCCGGCCGGTGCCGGGCGCGCCCCTCAGCCGCTTCCTCCATGGAGCCGCGCTGTTACCTCGCCGCCGTCGCCTTAAGGGCCCGGCCCCGCCGCCATGGCCGCTTGAGGAGAAGCGAGGAAAGGGGAGGTCTGGCGCGCCGCAGTCCCGGCTCTCGGCTCCGCTCGGCCCTCCCTCAGCGCGGCCGCCACCGCCGCCGCCAGAAAGGGAGGGGGGCAGTTGAGGGGCGCTGAGCTCAAGCCCCGGATCTGAGGGTGGCTGGAAAACGCGGAGACAGGAGTGAGGAGCGGGAAGGAAAACCCGGGAGAAGGGCTCGGTCTTCGGTGCCGCTCCTCCTGGGAATCGAAGCAAAACCCGGAGCGCGGAATAAAAAAAGGAAGGGGTGACAACAGCCCTCCGGAAGGAAAAGTTCCTGCTCGAGTAAGAGGAAGGGAAGCGGGGGGGGGGGTGTAGCGGGGATGATCCGCAACTCCAGAAGGCTACAAAGCTAGTTTCTAGCGGGTTGCGCGGGCCCCTTAATTTGGAGTGACCCAGTTTTGCAACAAAAAAAAAAAACAACACAGTTCAAGGCAAGGGCGTTTGCCCCTGCCGAGTGCAAGGCTGGTTACTCTCGAGTAAGCGCGCATCAGCTGACGAACCGGACAGCTGCCTGCGACCCTCCAGGTGTTGCTGGGCTACAAATCCCATCTGCTGCAGAAGGCATAGTCAGTGGTCAGAGATTACAGACGTTGTAGTGTGGCGGCAGTGGTAAGGGTTGCCATATTTCAACAAGTAAAATTCCTGACGCCTGAAAAGTTGAGCTTTTTTAAGGAAGACTTCATATTTTTTTCCATCACACTACCATGCATTCAGGATTTCCATGACGCCATTTTTACACCCGAAAACCAGGACATGTCAGGAGTTGGTAGAGCCTCAGACTCTTAATCTTGAGTTCATGACCCCTGTTGGGCAAAAGATGCCTGCATTGCAGGGGGTTGGGCTAGATGACTCTAGTGGTCCTTTCCAACGCTACAGTTCTATGATTCTAACACCAGGAGATCCACAGGCTCCCCACCCCTGAACTATACGAAGGAGAATCCTAGCTTGTAGCCCTAAAGCCCACTTGCTATAGAGCATAAGACCCAATGAAGATAGTAGGAGTGGTTTAGGACTTTACTGCATCCCTGGTGAATATGCTGCTCAAATAATTGGGAGCACATTTTAGCTGATTAAAAGCTTTATCAGTCCATCTAATCAATTAATCAGCCCAGTGTTGCAACTATCCTAATAAAAATACAGTATACTCTATTATCCTGACTGTGAAACAAGGAAGAGATCATTCTTTGGGATTAACCCAAAGGACAGCTGTTGACCTCTAGTATATGGTGAAGGCCTGAATAACTCTGAACTTGGAAGCTAGTTTTCCACAGGCAGGGACTTTTGAAGTGAGGGGACACAACGTTCTTATTTACTGGAAGTGACTTCACACCCTTACAGGAGTGCCTCTTTCGCCAGAAATGCTCTTCTTCTGGGCATTATAACCTTTGTAAGGAGTTCAAGCAGAACATCTCCCTCCTCCTCCTCCATTCTTTCCCTTTTCAAACTGACAACAACCAGCAATTCCATGGCTACACTCCTCCTTGCTCAATCCTTCGTACTCAGTCCTCCTTAGGCTTTTATTTAACCCCTCTGTGTGTTTTCAAAGTTGTGTTGTACTTCTGCAAACATCATGGTTCTCCTGAGCATGCTGTCACTCCCCACTCTTGTTTCTCAGGGCAAGGGTACCTAAAGTGTACAGCATCTATCTTACAGTACTTGGAAAAGGTCGCAGGGTGTTACAGTCCCCTGGCATCTCTGATAGAGACTCCTGGCTGAAACCCTGGAGAGCCAGACAATGGCAACAGTCCTGAAATGATGGACCAATGGTCTGCCGCCAGTACAACAACAATTTTTTATTTATATCCCCACCCATCTGGCTGGGTTTGCCCAGCCACTCTGGGCGGCTTTCAACCAAATATTAAAAACACAATACAGCATTAAACATTAAAAAACTTCGCTAAACAGGCATCTTTAAGGCATCTCCTTATGTTCCTGTGTTTTGTTTTGGGTCCGGTCCTGTTGACACTCGCCATCTGAGTTCACTGTTAGAGGGAGTGATTGAAGGGCCTAGTCTTTCAACATATTGATGCCCTTCTTCTGTTTCTGGATTAAATTTTCTCAATTTTCCCATAAGCTGACACAATCAGATTTTTCTAGTCACCACTGCTAAATTAATATTAGGCAAGGTTACACACATTGTCGGCCCAGAACAGGGGGGCTGTTTTTTTGTTTATTTATTGTTTAGTGAAAATGATACTGACACAGTAGCAAACTAAAGGGTGGAGTCGTAATTCCAACATATAATAACTGGAGACAAGATTTAACTATAATTACCAATTACTACAACCTTCTCCAGCACGCACCCTATTAAATGGAAGCTTGACAAGAGACATGTCCTCTCTCCCCCTAGAAGGAGCAGAGTGTAATCTTGCCATGACTGCAGAATAGGTATGGCGCGTATGTCGTGTTACACTGCTCATTGCATTTATGCTCTCTGCTCTAGGCTTGGCACTGGAATTGGGGAGAGAAGGAAGAAAAGGGAGGCAGCAGGGGAACGATCCACTTTCCTTACTTAGCTGTAAGCACTGCCTAGCTGAGAGCCCGCCATCTCCACACTGTGTCATGCTTTACAAGACTGATTGCTGATTAGATTGTTCTGTCCGGTTATGCAATAAATAAAACTGCTTACGCCTGTGAGGGGAATAGCGCAGGCCGTCTGACCCACAGCCACATGCATCTTTGTAACCAGGGGAGATTTATTGCCTTTCAAGAACTTCATCAGACTTCTGCAGATTAGGCCTGGCTTGGCTTGGCTTCAGGTTGCAGTACATTATCTCATTCACAGCTGTTGGGAGAGCTATGCAGAATATGCCTAGTTCCACAAAACAGGCTCTCTTAGCTTGTTGCAGCTGTTTGAGTCAAAGCCTCCCCAGGCCTGTTTGGGATGTTCCAAACCAGGCTGGAAGTCAAAGCATCAAGCAGTGCAGTTTTGGTTTCTACAATATACACAACCAATAGTATGTTTTCTCTTTAGGACATAACAGCACAATCCTGTAAATGCAGGTGTAAGTCTCACTAAGTTCAATGGGACTTACTCCCAGGTAAGTGAGACTGCACTCTCATTGGGCCTCCCTGCAAAAACCAAAAGCCTTTTCATAATGCCAGCTGCAGCTTGGAATGAAACTGATTCTTTTGCAACTTGTACACCATTAGCAGCAATGAAAACCATAAGGATACAGACAATTTGCAGAACTGAAATGCACTCGGTGGCAGCTGGCCTATGGCCAAGGAGGTACACTTTCTATGACTGCACTTGGCAGGCAGAGAAAAGGGTATGTTCAAGATCCTAAAAATATGTTTCATCCTTTTTTAAAAAAAAAAGATTTTGTTTTCAGTATTGTAATATACATTTGTTGAACTTGAGATAGTGTTTTTGCTTCAAGCATCTTAATACAGTCTAGTATTATAAAATGGAAGGATCCAGACTGTCGCATTTCCTGTGGGGTTGTTCAATCATTTATTCTACTGGTGGGGAGGGGACAAAAGATAGAATAAGCCTCTCTTACTTTTCCAAAGTTGACACATGCAATTCTGGGATACGTTCACAACATCTGGGTCAAATCATGCTAATGTTCTGGAGAGCTGCAGTTGCCACTCCGTTTATAGTCCATCAACACTAGAAATTGACTATTAATTATGTAATTGACTATTGGATCAGGTGGCAAACAAGCAGGTAGCATTCTATAAAAGTGCTGAAAGACCTGTTGGATAACGCGGTGAACAAGCAGATACGGTAGTATTAAATATAAAATGGTAGCTCTGAATCAGCCCTGAGTGCTCACTGGAAGGACAGATCCTGAAGCTGAGGCTCCAATACTTTGGCCACCTCATGAGAAGAGAAGACTCTCTGGAAAAGACCCTGATTTGGGAAAGATTGAGGGCACTAGGAGGAGGGGACGACAGAGGACGAGATGGTTGGACAGTGTTCTCGAAGCTACGAACATGAGTTTGACCAAACTGCGGGAGGCAGTGGAAGACAGGAGTGCCTGGCGTGCTATGGTCCATGGGGTTACGAAGAGTCGGACACGACTAAACAACAACAAAGCTCTGAATAGTTTTTCACCATCGTATTAAGCTAGGCTTTCTGGACCTTTATTGAAACAAAGTGTTTGGGTACAACTTGTTTTCCTTTAGTGCTGGGTCTGGGAGCCACCATTTGAAATTTCCATAATGCCCTCAAGCCAGGAGTATGGAACTTCAGGGGCCAAATGTGGCCCTCCAGGCATCTTAACTGGCCCTCAGGACTCTACCTCATACCACATCCTCCCCTTCTACCCAGGACATGCCCTATTTCATAACCTGAAGCTTAAGTAGTGTTTTTGTTTATTTGTTGCCATGCTTGACTGTGTCCTTGAACTCCGATAGTGACCCTTGCTTGCCTGGAATGAGGACAAAGGGGTGAAAGTGTGTGTAGCAACCGGTCTACTGCACTGGGTGCATGGAAGTTGTGAAATAGATTGCCAAAATGCAATCTATGGGTCTGTGGCTCATTGGTAGAGCATCTGCTATGTAAGCTGAAGATTCCAGGTTCAGTCTTCAGCAGGCATCCCCAAACTTTGGCCCTCCAGATGTTTTGGACTACAATTCCCATCATCCCTGACCACTGGTTCTGTTAGCTAGGGATCATGGGAGTTGTAGGCCAAAACATCTGGAGGGCCACAGTTTGGAAATGCCTGGTCTTCAGCATTTCCAGGTAGAGGTGGGACTGTGGGAGTGACCGTGTCCAAAATCCTGGAGAGGCACTGCTAGTCAGTGTAGACAACAATGAGCCAGATGGACCAAGGGTCTGATTCAATACAAGGCAGTTCCCTATACCTGTATTCCTATATAAAACCTGAATGAATGGAAGCAGGCACTGAAGGGAGCATTCAATCTGTATGTGTGTGCACGCATATAGACTTAAGCAGACTTAAAATAAACACAGCCCTGTTTCTCCGTTACAGCTTCTGCCCCACCTTTGCTGCCCTGGTAGTTACCATGTGAGTGAATATTTGTAGGCACACCCCTGCCTGCATTCTTCTCTCTTTACTCTCTCATACCTAACTCACCAAAATTTGCCGGGAGGGAGTGGCCAAACAGATTCCACACACCCCCTTCTGTGTAAGACGTAAGACACTTCAAATGGAATAAAAATGGCTGTGAAAGGTCACTTAATAGACCTGGCCTTGCCGTATTGACTGGCAGAGTCTGGAAGAGATTCAGTTTTCCTTCAGGGTAAATAAAGAAAAGAAAAGAGAGCGAGAACACTGAGAAGTAATGAACTTCATCTCCTGTAATCTTTAAGGATTTTAGCTAGCATTCTGTCTCCAAATACAAGCTGCTGGGGAAGGAGCAGCCAGAGAAGGCTGTTATGTTCATGTCCTGCTTGTGGGCTTACTGGGGGAATCTAGAAGATCACTGTGAGAAATACATAGGATATATGCTGGACTAGATTAACTCCATCATTTGATCTGTCTACACTCCTATAGTCTTTGAGGAACTTGAGGAACCTCCTATAATCTAAAATCCTATATAGGAGGAGCGTCCTGTTATATTTGAGGAACTTTAGGTAGCTCTTTCGGGGGGCGGGGGGTATTAAGAGGCCCGTAATCTGGAAGCCTGACAAGCAGTTACAGGGTTTTTCTCCTCCACCATCTTCACTGGATGAGACTCTCTGCCTATTTCTCACACATTTGTAGGTTTTACTCGAGGAATTTCAGTTTTGCTCTCCGTCAGAGATTCAGGATGGAGACCTGCTTCGGACTGCAAGTCCAATTTGACTTTTAACATCAGTATTAAGACCCATTTGTACTATACATTTAAAGCAGTATTTTACCACTTTGAACTGTCATGGCATCCCACAAGGAATCCTGGGAATTGTAGTTCACTAAGGATGTGGAAAGTTCCTGGGAAATCCCTATTCCCCTCCCAGATATGCAATTATCTGTGTGGTTTATGAATAAGCCCCTCTTCCCAGGCAGTTGTCTGATATTAGGTGTCTCCTCTTAACAGATAACAGTTCCCAGAATTATTTGGGGGAAGCCATGACTGTTTCAAGTGGTCTGACAGTGCAGATGGGCTGTTAAGAGTCGAGCAGCTGTGTGAGAAACAGCAGTTAGTTATTGATTTAATTAATTAAATTTATTTCCTGCCCTTTCTCCCAAAGGTGCCTAAGTCAGCAATCCAATTAAGGAACGACTGGTTTTCGGTATTGCATGCCATCCAAAGTGTGCATATATTGCTTTAAGCAGGAATGGGGACCTGTGGCCCTCCAGATGTTGCTGGACTATAACTCCCATCATCCCTGACAATTGGCCATGCCAGATGGGACTGGTAGGAGTTGGAGTCCAATAACAGCTGGAGGTTTGCAGGTCCCCCCATCCAAAGATTTAAGGCAGGCACCCCCCAAACTGCGGCCCTCCAGATGTTTTGGCCTACAACTCCCATGATCCCTAGCTAACAGGACCAGTGGTTGGGGAAGATGGGAATTGTAGTCCAAAACATCTGGAGGGCCGAAGTTTGGGGATGCCTAATTTAAGGATAACCTTCTCGCCCCCCCCCAAGGATTCCTCTTCCTTCACCAGGTAGCTGTGCTTCCTGGGCTCCTAGTCCTTTGTGAGGAAAGGCAGGCAGGTTTGAGTTTCCCAGCGACATGGATGGGGGAAGTGAACAATGACTGGCTCTGCACAAAGTGCACTTGGGACATTTCAGAGGGAAATAATTGCTAGCTGTCAAGAGCAGGCATCAGTGTGAAGTGGCCTAGAGGGATCACAGCCAGATTCTAGTGCAGAACAATCACCTGCGGCATTGTGCACAGCAGGAATTGTCAAGCAGTAATTTATTGGCAGATCAGCTCTTTAAATTCCAGGCTCCGGTGGGTCTGTGTCTCTCTTGTAGCAAGTATCACTGGTGGATACGTGAGCTAGCAGGTGCAGAGGGACATCAGAAGCTGCCCAATGCCTGGTCAGACTATTAGCCCATCTGACCCGCTATTGCCTTTTTGCACAGGCGGTGGCTTTCCAGGGTATTGGACAAAGGTCTTTCCCATCACACCTGCAAAGGGTTGCCACCCATCCCTAGAAAAACGAAATTGCCCCATTTTTGGACAAAAGTGTTCCTTGTCCCATTTGGACTTCAAACTGGTGCCTTTGTTCCCATATCTAGCTAGATGTAGACTAGTGTAACTAGGGGACTCCTTGGGAAGACACACCAACAAGCAAAACCAGACCTGTATCGCTGCACAAAGGTATTATTATCTCTAGATAAAGTGTTGGGAAGGCAATAGCCAGTGTAGTGTAGTGGTTAAACTTAGTGTGTTGAACTATGACCAGGGAGACCCAGGCTCTAATCCAGGCTTCCTCAACCTCGGTCCTCCAGATGTTTGAGACCACAATTCCCATCATCCGTGACCATTGGTCCTGCTAGCTAGGGGTAATGAGAGTTGTAGGCCAAAAACATATGGAGGGCTGAGGTTGAGGAAGCCTGCTTTAATCCCCCTTCTGCCATACATCTCACTTGGTGACCATGGGCCAATCACAATGTCTCAGCCTAACCTACCTCACAGGGGTGTTCTGAGGATAGGGTGAGAGGGGACATGATATGTTCCTTGAGATAATTGGAGAAAAGGCGGGGTAAAAATAAATGGCAGCGCAGCATACCTTATCTGCTTTCCCCCCCTTATCAGTGGAGTAGCATTTTTTAAAATAAAAAAATACTATTACTAATAATAACAATTTATAATAACTCTCCCCTCATTACAGAATAGAGACAAATTAATAAGCAAACAAATATGTGTCTGCAGTACAGACATGTTGGTTCTGTGGACAGCAAGAAAGTGCTGGGATGAAAAGAAGCTCATCATAATTAGATTATGTCCCTGTTGTTCCAGTCCCGAGCTTCTGCAGAACTATTTACAGTAAAAATCCATTCTTTTGCTCTCCTGTTTTTAATGAGAAAGATAAGGAACAAGATCAAAGAAGCTGAAATGGTGGGGAAACCTATCTATTTATGTTCAGACAAGGAAGTGGTTGTAGCAGGGAGAAGTGAGGAAGACAAGAAAGCAGAGGCTCATACAGTTGCCTAAAATGTGGGTGTATGAAAACTGTGGTATGCAAAGGGCTGGGCACACATAGAGGCCCACATATTTCAGTGGGACATCCTTGGTTGTAGAGATCTATGTGGAGGTGCTTTAGGACATAAGAATGGCCTGCTGGATCAGGCCAATGGCCTGTCTAGTCCAGCACCCCATTCTCCCAGTAGCCAACCAGATACCCATGGGATGCTTAGAAATGGGATCTGAGGACAACAGCACTCTTCCTCCTTGTGATGCCCACAAACTGGCATTCAGGGGCATACAGTACTGCCTGTGACATTGAGGTGTATGGGGTATTAGGGGAGGGGTAGTACCTTTGGTCTTTGTCCATGGAGTTTTCTTGGCAGGGATACTGGAGTGGCTTGCCAGTTCCTTCTCCAGATGGATCACGTTTAGTCAAAACTCTCCACTATGACCTGTCCATCTTGGGTGGCCCTGCACGGCATAGCTCATAGCTTCTCTGAGTTATTCAAGCCCCTTCGCCACGACAAGGCATTGATCCATGAACATGAGTTTGACCAAACTGCGGGAGGCAGTGGAAGACAGGAGTGCCTGGCATGCTATGGTCCATGGGGTCACGAAGAGTCGGACACGACTAAACGACAACAACAAAGTACCTTGGGTGGGGGACTACCTTCTGGGGTAGCTTGCCCACCTTTGGTCCCCACCTATCATATAGCTCTCACCTGTGGCTCCCAGCTGTCAGCATTCAACAGTGTCCACAACTCCAGGAAATGGCTTTGATTGGCTGGCTAAACCAGGTGAAGGTAGCCGATGGGTCTCAAAACGTCAGAGAGTTAGGGAGAAGACAGGCTCCAGTGGATTGAGCAGACAAGACTAACAATGGGTCAAATGGTCCAGAAGGCGGTTTCTGCACATGCTGTGGGTGAAAGTAAGAGGTGGATCTACCTGGGAAGGGAGCCCATCTAAGAGGAGAACTCTGATCCCAAACCTCCACTGCCTTGCAGGATATATTCAGGAGAAGAAAAAGCTAAGGAGCAAACCTGTCAGGAGTATGGGCAGGAGTCAGGCTCTGGGGCCTGTAGTGCTTTGCAGGACTGGGGCCTGCCTCAGCTTGTGCTGGAGAAGCAAGGAGTGGCCACACAGGTGAAGACCTCAGCTTGTGCTGGAGAGGCAAGGAGTGGTCACTCAGGTGAGGCCACTTGATACCTCACTGCACCTGGTGGCAGGAGCTGGGAGGGATAAAAGCTCAGCATTTCCCTTCAGCTCTTTGCCACAGCAACGCTATCCCTGCCTGGTTGCCTCTGGCCTCTTGCTCCTTGGACCCTCGCCTTGCCGACGCCTTGATCCTCGACCCTGGGACCTTTGCCTTGCTGACACCTTGCTCCTTGACTCCCAGACCTTCGCCTCTGCCTTGCTCCTTGACCCTGCGACTGCCTGCTACTGGACCCTCAGCCCTGCACCTGTTCCTGCTTCTACACCTCCATCTTGCCTCTGGTCCTGACGTCCCCAGCCAGGGCCTCAACCGCCCGCTGACCGGACCGTGACAAAACCCTACACAAATCCAGAGTGGTGTCCCTAAGACGGTTGGATGGCGCCTTGTACACCTCCTTCCAGCAACTCCTGCAGCCAAGCTGGTGCCAAATGTATTGATCTACTTTCATTTGGACCATATCAGTGAGGCTGAGGAGGGGCGGGTGGTCTTGTTGTCTGGACAGCCCAGGACCTTCATACACACAATGCCCAGGTTTGCGCCCTGGGAGGTCACTTTGGCACTGCTAACTCTGTGCTTTGACTTCACTCCTGGAGGCACACTCCATTGTTTATTGAGAAACAGATGTCAACAACAACTGCCTATGACAGTGGAGGTAGGACTTCTCTTTGACCCACCAAGGCATGGATCAGGCATAGGCAACCTTGGCTCTCCAGATGTTTTGGAACTACAACTCCCATGATCCCTAGCTAACAGGCCCAGTGGTCAGGGATCATGGGAGTTGTAGTTCCAAAACATCTGGGGAGCCAAGATTGCCTATGCCTGGCATGGATGCTAGCAGCCAGTTCAACAGTCAAGGCTCACTGACCACACTCTGCCAACCCCATCAGGGGTTTGGCTGGATTTCAGAGGAAGCTCGTGAATTCAGGCCACTTTCATCACAAGCAGTCAGGAAAGAGGATGTGCCACAGCACCATAATAGGCAATCCTATAGCTTAAAACTTGCATTGCCTATAAAGACAGCATCTTAAAAAGCAGAGACATCACCCTGCCGACAAAGGTCCGTATAGTTAAAGCTATGGTTTTCCCAGTAGTGATGTATGGAAGTGAGAGCTGGACCATAAAGAAGGCTGATCGCCAAAGAATTGATGCTTCTGAATTATGGTGCTGGAGGGGACTCTTGAGAGTCCCATGGACTGCAAGAAGATCAAACCTATCCATTCTGAAGGAAATCAGCCCTGAGTGCTCACTGGAAGGACTGATCGTGATGCTGAGGCTCCAATACTTTGGCCACCTCGTGAGAATAAAAAAAAATATTTCCTGGCTGTTTTGGAACCCTTTTGATTCTCCTTCTCTTGATTAGGCTGGTCTTTCAAACCATTATATATTATGTAGTCCGTCTCCTGATCCCCACCATGGAAAGATAGGCAGAGATACCTATGTTTCAGTTCCCAGCTGTGAAAATACTTTGCTAAGGAATTTATTCTGCCCATGGGGCTTTATCCATTTATCATTGCAGTAAATCTATTTTCCATTCTCAGGAATTCTGTTTCAGAAGATGTTAACAATGCAAGAGAATGAGCTCCTGCTCTGGCTCCTGTTCTTCTTTGCTAGTTTTAAAAAATACAACACAACCCTGTTGTCTGGAGTTCCACGCTGTAATTTAAATCCTAGAGAATCCAAGCAGACTGTTTTCCCTGGAAACATTTTGTGAGATGGCTTTTATCCTTCTGGCACCTCCTTTGTGATTCTTTCTGTCTTTCTTGATAGTCTGAAACAGCCTTCAACTGCCAAATAGATTTTGATCCTGATATGGAGCTTCTACACAGATGGATGCACTTTCTGCTACAACTGAAACTGTACCCAAATGCCAATTTTCTCCACCAACATCCCAGTAATACTGCATGATTAGCTCGGGTCACATATGACACCAAGCCATGTTTCAGCATTACACGAACAAGCCTTAGGATTGTGTGCTTCCTCTCCCTGCTGGTGTCCTTCCTTCCTGCTTCACAGCAAAACCAGAGTTTTTCATAATCACCAAAGCAGAAAACAATGGTTTGTCCCCTAAGCCAACGTTCAGAAGCATAACTGAATCGAGAGTCCCAATTCACCTATTGGATGTGAAGCACAACCATAGTATACCAGTTCAGGTGTGATGGGAAACTCTGGTTTACCCTGAAACGGGGACAGAATCATAGCAGGTGAGGGGAGCAAGGGTTCTTCATACGCAAGGCATGCTCATGTAATGCCAGACCATGGTTTGGCATCACATGCCAACTGAGGTATGGTGGGTAGGATGCATCAAGTTCAAAATTAACATGAGATGGCTAGTTCACTGCAGGAAGGAGCAGATGACACAAGGGATCATCTCAAAAGTAGTAATTTACAATTGAGGGTACTGGAGACTGTGCATTCGGGTGTTCCATCACTAGCTGCCCCCTCTTACATCTGAGGTCATCAGATCACTGGTGTCCTGACTTGTCTCTGGGAAAAGAAGCACTAATTGGGAAAAAGCCAAAAAACAAGGTAAAACCTGCAACCAAGAGGCTGATTATACAGCAGCACATCTAGCCGGTAGCCTTTCTCCGTCCACTGTCTCTGCATAGATACACCCTCTCCTTCCAGGTTGTACCACTCACCGGCCTTGCATCACATCTTCCTCGAGTGCTTTTGCCTACCTGGAAAGTAACCTTGAATACTTGCTTGCCTAGATGGAGGATAGAAAGGGGTATGTGTGTTTGTGTGTAGAAATCAGCCTGCTGTACAAAGGTGAATTAATTGCTCCACCCCTGTCTCTGCTCGCCCCTGTGAAGTTGCCCCCAGAGCACAGTCTTTTAGCTGAAAAAAATTCCCTACCCCTGGGTCTGATGTCTAAATCAAATAAACTAAACCAAAGAAAGCTAATGTGGTATAGTGGTTAGTGTCAAACTAGGACCCGAGAGACCAAGTTTGGCTATGAATTTCAATGGGTAACCTAAGGCTAGTCACTGCCTCTAAGCCTAATCTACCTTACAGGGTCGTTGGTGGTGTTAACTGAGGAAAGGGAGAATCGTGTGATCCTTGCAGAAAAAGGTAGGGCTATGAACACATTAAATAAATACAATATTTATGCTATGCAAGGAGGGATATTGTACGAGGGTTGCAGCATTGTTAGAAAGATGATGATTTCACAGTGATTCGTCAAACCTTTGAAAGAAACGGGGGGAAATGAAAATACCAAAACAAGAAGTGCAATGCACATGTACCTATCACCAGTCATCTCCAGAAAGGGTCGGATTCCTCCTTCGACTCGTTTCCTGGCTCCAAGCACTGCACTCAGATAGACGTTCCTGGTGAACGGAGCTGATATGTTGCCCTCCAAGAGACAAGCCCTCAAGGCTGGCAGTGTGTGTGCCTCTTGCACTGACTTTCTGTTGTCAGAGGGACATTTCTGTCAAAGTGGTTGTGGTGCTGGAGTGAAGGGAAGATCAGATAGATTCCCACCTCGCCTTGTTTTTTCCTCACTTTTAATGTACCTCATTTGCCTGTGAGTGAAGATTTTTCAGCTTAGTTCTTTGAAGGATCTGTACAGCTGGGCTGTGATATGACAGAGAAAGGGGTGGAGGAAACTTTGAGGTAGAAAGCAAAGAGGAATCCCAACCATGTTGCTCCCAAGGAGATTCTATTTCCAGCAGAGCCAGCCCAAGATGTTTTGGAACCTGAGGCAAACCACAAAATGATGCCCCCCCCCTCCCTGCCAGGGAAGAAGTGTGAAGATGTACACCAGGAGCAAGGGGGGAAACAAATATCTGTACTGTATCAGGATCTACTGCCCCTATGGAAGCGGTCTCCTCACCTTGCCTCATATGGATGGGTCAACCCTCATTTGCAGCTGTCCCTACAAGCCCAATAAGATTTGGGACCTGCCACAGAGGGACAGCTTCTGGGCTACTGCAAGACTCATGTGGGAGCTGACACAGCTCCTTGTAGCACCCATACATGAGATTGGATGGATGGGCACGAGAGACAGGGCCTTCTCGGTGTTGGCACCAAGATTTTAGAAAACTGTCACAGTAGAGATCCACTGGGTTCTCTTTCTTTCCAGTTTTGGACTGCTGCTGAAGACCTTTTTATTTCAGTTGGTGTTGTTTAAAATGGTTGTTCTAGTCTCTTGCTTTAACTTTTAAAATGCTGCCTGTTAGCACTGCCTTTTCAGCACTAAGCCACTTGGTCATTTTATACAGGAAAATGGGGTAGACATTAAATAAAAACATTTCAGTATCAGCTTGTGTACAGATGCACATGTTCATGAAAAACACTCAAGGAGTTGTTGTTGTTGTTTTTACACACTTGCTCGTTCAGCAATGAAATCGAACTGTTAAAGAATAGCTTTTACTTACACACACACACACACACAGAGAGAGAGGGGGGGAGAGAGAAGTAATCCGCTCCTTTGCTAAAAGGAGGTGCTAGATCATGCTTTGTTCTAGGCAGTTTCCCATCTGCCCTGAAGGTTCTTAGCAGGAGCATTTTCCTGCTGGGCCGTCTCACTAGCACAAAGGGCTACACATTTCTGCATGTATCAGCAGTGCACCCACACAGGGGATTTCCAGGCATTTATGGCTCTAGCCCACACCTGCTCAGCAGGTGGAAGTCAAGATTTGCACTGCAGGGCAAGACACGAGAAGCCAAACAGGAGCTTTGAGGAGGGAGAAACGTCGGTGGGAGTGGTGCTGGAAAGAGGGCCTTATAGATACTTGGTTGAAAACAAGATTACTGTAAGAGGATGGACAAAGAAGAGGTGAAAGGCCACGTGACAACACTTGGAAGCAGAAGATGGGATAAGTTCTCCAAACGGCTCCTTGGCAGAAATGCTGAGCTGAGAAGATCTGAATGGATGGCTTTAACAGTCCTTTGTGGAGACAAATTTTGGCTTTCACCGTGTAGTGAACTTACAGGTGCCAAGGCGGCAGTTAGCAGGAGGAGGTAAAGAGAAATCAATTGGAGTGCTATACAGCACAGTGAAAACACAGCACTATAAGTAGCTTGCCTCATACCGAGGTCAGACCATTGCTCCATCTGGCTGAGTACAGACAACACTGACTGGTAGAAGCTCTCCAGTTTCAAACTGAGGGGTCCCTCCCAGCCCTACCTAAAGATTCAGGGGATTGAACCTGCGAGCTTTCTAAACACAAAGCATGTGCTCTACCACTGAGCTATGTCATTTCTCTCAGTCTTATCTGTTGGCACACACAAACCAAGCAGGGCCAAGCTCCCTGCCCATCAGCTGATATTCAGGGGGCTCAACCCTGATGTCCAACTGCAGGATCCAGCTGTATCACTACCTGCCCCACATGTGATGTTGCATATGAAGGCAAGTAGGAGGTGGGGGCAGGAGAGTGTGGGTTTGAGAAAACATGGGGAGGCCTGGCAGAGTTTCCCACCCTGACTGTAAGAGTAGCAGGAACAGAGGCACCGTAAGGGTACGCAGGCGCAGAACCAAGTGCCCAGATAGAAGACCAGCCAGCCACATGGCTATGATAGGAACAAAGGCCAGCTCTGCACATTTTACCAGAATGGCTAGCATAATAGCCTATGTTGCAAGCCAAAAGTACCGAAAATTACGCTCTTGGTCAGTGCCAGCTATCTGTTTAGGAGAGCAATGGTAGCAATACCCATGCAGAAAAATGTTGGGTTATACAAGCATTTGACACTCAAGACAATGCAGAGATAGGGGCAATTCACAGGAGAGAGAACCATTCGTAACAGAGATAGAACAAGTTTGCAAGGACAACTGCACTTTGCTAAATATGAAGTATTAAAGAGAACAGGGGTGAGGGGGGGGCATCCATTTTATTCAGGCAGCAATATGTAGGATTAAAACTTATGCACCCAGATGAGAAGGGACCAGTTACTCAGCTCTGTCTACTTGTCTAGTGCTAGTGGTCTATGTGTGTTTGTTCACATAAAAAAACCAGAAGTGGTGATTTAAGATGACAGTTTAGTTCAAGAACTCAAGAGAGCAAGGAGCTGGCAGTCATCCACATTCCATCCCTGACACCTTACCCTGTCCTTAGGCTTGGAATTAATAAGAGGGGGAAACGTAGCTCAAGCCCTTTGGCCCCCCGCGGGAGATAACTGCAGCAGGCCTTGATGCCAAGCCAGTGCTTCAGGCACCTACAGCACATCTTCCTCCAAGGCAGTTAGCAGGAGGATGCTCTAACAGTCCAGCCCTCCTGCTGCAAAGTGATCTCGTCTGTTCCGTGCCCGACAAGAAACAAGGCCAAGAAGAAAACAAAGCCAAACGCTGCTTAGCTTTAATGCATAGGGTGATGATATGAAGCTCTGGCACAGGGCCAATTCCGAAAGCACCTCTGGCTTGGCCTGAAGCCAGCCAAAGGCGGAAGAGATTCTGCTAGCCCATAATCCCGGCCTCCTCCTCCAGGGCTCCCCACAGTGCTCTTTGGCCACAGACAACTCGGCACCCAATTTCTCTATTTGATTGTTAATGTTTATGCAAGCTAACAGCAATCCCTCCTTTGCTCTCGTCTTTGTCAGTGCCTGCATTTTCAGAATGCCCCCTTCACGTATCTGGGGCCTCCGCTCAGTGGTCGGGTTCAGATCCATTCTTCTCTTGCCTGGGAGTGGGGTGGGTGGGTGGTGTTTGTGCCCTCCGGCTCACACCACTGCTTTCTGCCTCATTAATCCCTTCTTGGCTCCCTGATGAATTTTCGAATCCAGCTTCCCTGTAAAAAAGGAAAGAAAGCGGGGAGGAGGGGGGAGGAGTCTCATGAGTACTTGTTTTTAAAGGTTATTTGCAATGTAAATCAGCTGAAGGCAACAAGGTCTCCCCCTGTTAGTGTGCTGCTGTCACATCCAATTTTCCTGCTTCAGGAACCAGGCATTTCCAAACCCCACCGCTGTTGCCCTGTGACGCAAGGAGCTGTGAAGCATTGTGTCGAGTGGTGGGGAGAGAAAAAGAAATCCAGGGGGCTTGGAGAGGGGAGTGCAGCTAGAGCTGCTGCCGCCACCTCCTCTGCTGTCGCAGCTGCAAAGAGGAAAGCAATCTCTGTTTGAGGGGAGGATACAAGCCAGCTGGTACACTCTGGTAAAGCTAAGGGACAATTGCCAGACATTTTGAAAGACTGGCGTGGGGAAGACAGGCAAGTTTATCCAGGGTTGTGAGCAGAGAGGGGGCAGTAGAGCATCCTGGAAACAGACATGGCCATTCTCAGGACAAAAGGCTTTGACACCTGTTAGTTAAGGGCACAGGTAACAGTCTGAAAGCCCAGCATGCCAGGTGCTGTGATCCTGCAATACTGTCTCATCTTCTTTCCCTTGACAACTCCAATCATGAGAACCTCTTTACGTTAATGGCAGCTTTGAAGTCACCTCCCAGGTTCGAGTTATTGTGCAGCGACCAAGCTCACTGGGAAGCCCTTGAAAAGCCATAATCTAATCTGCCACATAAGGCTGTAAGATCCTTGGACAAAGTGAGTAAGGCAAACTAGACAGGTAGACAGACCCTGCCAGTGAAATTTGTAAGGTGCTCAATGAGCTTTTGCTGGCTGAAGAACAGGGTGAAAACGCTGCTGCTGCTGCTGATAAAATTCTGCACCACAGATAACACTTAGGATACAACAGGAGCCTGTTGCAGCAGATCAGAAGAGCAGGCTTTTGAGCTCCATTCTTAGCGAGAGGCCCTCGAGGCAGGTTTAGGGAAGGGGAATCAAGAGTAGGCAATGTTATCACCTTAAGAGGGTGGGGAAAACCCTAGATAGACTTATCCATGTTCCTGGATGCATAGTCCCATCTCAGAGACCATGAACACTTCAGTCAAGAAACCACCTTATAATAGAGAGCAATGAAACTTCTATTCCACCTATGGGAAGCAGAAAGCAGTGGAAACCTACAACTCCAAAATGCAGTAGTGGCTGCTCTTTTCCATGAGGATCCACACCTGCAAGGCAGAGCAACTGTAGGGGAAAGGAGAGGCACAGCAACATCTTTTCCAGTCAGGCCTGTACCCTGTGCCATCACTAGACCAGGAGAGGGGACCTTTTCATCTTGAGGGCTGCATTCCCTTCTGTGCAACCTTCTAGGGGTCCTTGCCCATGGCTAGTTGGGGCCAGAGGCAAAAGTGGGGGAAACAACACCTGCAATTTTTACCTTTGCACAGTAGGCTATAGCATCTACACACATTCTCATTCCTCCCTCCATTCAATCAGGGTTCAAGGACACATTCCAACTGAGTCAGCCTGGATAGCTCAGTTGGTTAGAGCATTGTGCTGATAAAACCAAAGTTGAAAGGTTCAATCCCTATATGGGACAGCTTCATATACCTGCATTGCAGGTGGTTGGATCAGGTGATCCTCAGGGTCCTTTTCAACTCTACAGTTCTATGATTCTATGAAATAAACTCAAGGAAGGCATGAAGCAAGACCAGTGAGAGATCTGGCCTGAGTCCCAAAGGCCAGAAAGAGAGCCCTGCAGAGTTTAATTGAGCCCCTAGGGCCTGAAGTTCCCCACTTTGCACTAGAAGTGTGGAGGTGGTGGGTGGCAGAGAGATCAAGAGGAGCATAGGAATCTAACCAGAACATCTCAGGGGCATGCCCTTGAACTGCTGGGAATAGTGAACGCAAGCTATTAGGGCTCCCGAGCCAAGAAGCACCTGAGCCTTTCAGATCCTCTCAGACGGAGCTGTCAGAATCAATAGCCACAGTATTACTGGCTAAAACAGGATTAGCAATTCCTCTCCCCCCACTGCTAGCAAGATGGCACTGCCATCCTCTGCAGCTCTGCACAGCAGATCAATTCATCTTCGGTTGCCAAGATGGAACCACTTCCAAATTCATATGAGCTCTTCTTCCCTGGCCAGGCTTGGATCAACTGCAGAGTCACTGACTCTAACAGTGAGGCGACAAGATGGAGGAGAGAGGGAGACCCAGTGACATATCAGTAAGCCCCTGCCCTTGACACCTAAGCCCTATCCTTTGTCTTTACAGCTCAAGCATGCGCTCTGCCACCTCTTGTTTGATGCTATTTTGTACTCCTTAATCAGTTTGAAGCAGCAGCTGCCCTTGGCTCGCCGTCCATTGCTCTAGACAGGAACATTTGTCAAGAGGAGTCTGCTTGCATTGATCTCTCGGCTTGGTCAGGGCACCGGCTGACTTGAAACATACTCATCCACAACCAGCAGTTACTCATTAGCTGCCTCTGCGCCCCTCAGACATGCACATGCTACTGTACAAGTTGAGCTAGACAAACTGATAGCTCATACTGTTCGGGACACCGCTCAACTGAGTGTGGGAAACGGAGAGCGAGTCCATGCATAATGATGCCAAAGCAATTCCAATCAGACAAAAGGAGTTGCTGGCTGGAGGTTCGCTACCCCTGACCTAACGTTTCCTTGCACTCATCACCAAACGTCACCAGCCTCTCTCTGTTAAAAAGTTAACATCCAAAATGGTAAAGGAAAACATGCCAGACCCTTGATTTTGAGGTTGTTAAAATTCCAAGGTGTGTGATTAGATTTTTAACACGATATTCATTTTTTTTGCCTTCAAACATAACACTCAAAGCAGCTGAAGAACAAGAATTCTAAGCTGAACAGAAAACCAGGCAAGAATCCTGGGGTGGAGGAAGGACACAAAGGTTTGAGTAGGGAAGGCCTTTCCTTTGACATACTTATGCAGAAACATAGTAGTATTTTCCTCCACATAACAGCCAATCTGAACATTTAAGTCGCTCCCAAGATTGATAGCTGGGATGTGAAAAAGCCTGGTAAACCCCAATTTAAATGGGTAGCTGTTAAGGTCAACAGATATCCAAGAATGAAAGACCTGAGTCTCAGGCAGGAGGAAATCGATGGATTGCACTGCACATCTGCATGTCAAAGCAAAAATCAAAGAAATATCCTAATACTGCACCTTGGGACACCCGCTAGTCCACTAGTATGCACTGTTCAAATATCTGTAGCATTCAGGATTTTTCAGCTTGCAGCATCCCCAGGCCCTTTAAAAGTCTGCTATTGTGCCTGCATCTTTTATAATACAGGCAACAAAAATATCTTTATGGATGGCACAGAATGGCCACTTCATGCTCAACCAACCATTTCATGCCCATGTTGTTCACAGAAATGAAGGTTTCCTCCAAGGCACACTCATATTGAGGCAAAAAATAAAGGTTCTTTCCTATGGTCCTGGCTTGACCTTCAGCAACAACTCTGCTTTATGGCAGAGAACCTCAGATCCTTGGCATGAAGTACCAAACCAGTCACATCAATACCAATTCTTGATGGACACTCTTTGCAGCACAGCAGAACATGTTTGCAAACCCATCTGCTTAGAAGGAGCAAGCACAATGTGTGGGTGTGAGTGACAGGGTAGGGAGGGGGTGCAGCTTTTGCAAACCCATTTCTGATAAACAGGAGCTGCACGAGAGCCTGTTCACAAGCTCCTGTTGAATCCTTGCTAATTTCATTTGGACTTGAACTGATGGATCATATCCCAATGTGAGAAGATGTGAATGTTAGTCATTGTCTGGACTGGGCTGGCAAGGGATGCTGCAACAAGGAAACATTAATGTTGCCTGAATGATTCAACTAGGCAAATGGATGCCATGAAAATAACGACTTTTGAGCTAATATCCAAGTGGAATTGAACTCTTTCCTACTGCAGCTCTGCCACAGTAAAACAACAGGCCATTGCTGTGATAACAGCTACAGTATTCTCTGTCCCACAGCCTTATCACCAACTATTCCTGAATGGCCTGGAATGACCAACCACCACCACCCTCTCCCTGCAAACAACAAGCTTTCCTGTTGCCTAACCTCCCAAGAGGGAGAAAGCCTAGGGAAAGTGATGAGAGAGCAGGGGACTCAGGCAGCCTCTGGCACGGGCAATCTCCTTCCAGTCTGTTAGGCTGATCCCTCCTCGAGCAGGAAACTGTCGCTTTGGAAAGGACACACTGTGACATACTTGAGAATGGTTTGTACTGGCAGCAGAAGTGCACATTCTGCTTCACAGAAGTGGGGGTGGGGGAACCCAACCTCATGCTTGGCTGTCCACTGCAAGCAGCAGAAGAGGAGCCGGTTTGATAGATAGGGCTGGTGCCAGCACACAGATCCTTGGGCAGCTGCTAGGGCCCCAAGCAAGACCAACCACTGGCATCTGTCCTGCATGCCGCCCCCCTTAAAAAAAAGAAAAGAAAAGCACTGAGGGCCTGGAAGTTGTTATTATAATTTCCTACAATGGCCTGGAGTGAAGCTATGCTGGGGCATTGTGGGAAATTAAAAAAGCAGCTTCCAGCTGCTTAAACACTCATCTACAGCACTGCGCCATGGAGTTTTCTTGGCAGGGATACGGGAGTGGCTTCCCAGTTCCTTCTCCAGGTGGATCACGTTTAGTCAAAACTCTCCACTATGACCTGTCCACCTTGGGTGGCCCTGCATGGCATACCACATAGCTTCTCTGAGTTATTCAAGCCCCTTCGCCACGACAAGGCATTGATCCATGAAGGGGATCAATGCCTTGCCTACAAAGGTCCGTATAGTTAAAGCTATGGTTTCCCCAGTAGTGATGTATGGAAGTGAGAGCTGGACCATAAAGAAGGCTGATCGCCGAATAATTGATGCTTTTGAATTATGGTGCTGGAGGAGACTCTTGAGCGTCCCATGGACTGCAAGAAGATCAAACCTATCCATTCTGAAGGAAATCAGCCCTGAGTGCTCACTGGAAGGACAGATCGTGAAGCTGAGGCTCCAATACCTTGGCCACCTCATGAGAAGAGAAGAATCCTTGGAAAAGACCCTGATGTTGGGAAAGATTGAGGGCACTAGGAGAAGGGGACGACAGAGGATGAGATGGTTGGACAGTGTTCTCGAAGCTACGAACATGAGTTTGACCAAGCTGCGGGAGGCAGTGCAAGACAGGAGTGCCTGGCGTGCTCTGGTCCATGGGGTCACGAAGAGTCGGACACGACTAAACGACTAAACGACAACAACACAGCACTGCTAGCACCTACCATGGGAGCCAGCCAAATTAGGAGAGGGCACTTTGCCAAGGACCCCCTCAAAACTGGCCTTCTTGGTTAATGCCATTCACGCAGGACTTCCAACAGCAAACTCCTTTCTAGAATGCAGATGGATCCACAGAGATGGAGGGCAGGCAAGACCCAGAAATGATCAGAGCCAAACCGAAAAGCTCTGAACATTTAATCCTGGTGAGAGCAGGAAGCTGCTTTCACAGTAAGTTCCCAAAACCACCATTCCAGCTCGTCTAGCCCTCCCCAATAAATACGTTGAGGTAAGCCTCCTTGCCAGGTGCATCCCTCTTAAGGGTTGTGCAGCCACAGCTGCCAAATCTGTTCCAACAGCAAGAGGCCCACTCCCTTTGCGGGAAACAATGCTGTGGCATAAGCCAGGAAACCAACCCACATAAAGACATATTCAGCTCTGTTTCTACTGTAAACACAGGAGTGTGAATAATTTGCTCATACTCTGTATATCCAAGGATGTACAATGAGAAAGAGGCAAAACACAACGGGGATGCAATGGCAGTTTAACCATCAGTGGGGAATGGCAATGATTTTAAGTTACGCTTTCAAGGATTACTCTAACATTGGCAGGGGAGGGGCTGTGTTGGTCCATGGGGTAGGGGGGGGGAGAATCTAACCAGGACACTATTTATTAGGACCAACTGAAAAGGATAAAGAATTACACCAGCTTTTGACATTCACATTACCCTTCCTCACACTCAGTGCTGGTAGGGGACCAGCCTGTGACATGTTATAATCTTAAAATAATCCCTCTCTATACCTAATCAGAACTCTCTGGGTCCTTTGGAAAGCGGGAAGCAGAAAAAATATATATGCGGCAGCCCTTAATTGTAGATGATGCTGTAGGTACAGTATCGAAAGAAGCTAAATTCGGTAGTAATAGCTAGTGGTTGGAGGGCATTCCTTTACCAAAGCCATTGCAAAGTCCTTTCAGCATGACACAGCCAGGAGCTAGAAAACATGCCAAGCCCTGAGTGACAACACACATGCCTCCCAGGCCCTCAGGCCAAAATATACAACACTCCATTGTTCTTCACAGATTAACTACCAGCTCACTAAACCCATTGTGAGAAGCTATTGGCCTGGTTCAGATATAACAATCTTGGTCCAATATTGCCCAAACATGCCCCATAGGCCCCTCTCCTTCCCTCAAGTGCCCGAAACAGGCTATTGCGGGTTGTTAAGCCAAGGTTTCCTGTGCCATCTGAACAAGGAAGCTCATTTAAACACTGCCTCCATTTGAAGCGGGGTGCTCAAGGAGAAGAGGGGAGGGGCAGGAAAAACATGTGACACATTCTGTCCAATAAACTATGGTTTATCGAACTCATATTGTTAACAGCTAAAGCCAGCTAAAACCCACCTGCCCAGAGTGGGCAGGATATAAGTATAAATATAAATGTATGTTACTGACGACCACTCCTTATGCAATAATTTGGTGCCAGGGAAGCCTGAAAGAAGGGAACCACCAGAAGGTCATTAACCAGCCTACCCCCCGCCCTCAAATGCCCTGCAACGTGGAACAGAGAAGTAGGGCTTACAGATTTTGTGTTTGCCTTTGATGGGAAACTTCAAAATCATCTCCTGGGCATTAGAACAGATGAAAACAAACGGAGAAGCTGACTCCTGGCTCACCTGTGGATACTAGAAAAGAACAAAACACACAAAATGGGTTAGCAACACCACAATGAATTATGAGAGAGAGAAAGAGAGAGAATTGAATGTCTAAAAGTTACACAGATCAGCAAAAATATGCTTGAAGCAGCATAGAGCAATTTAGAATTTAATTGCAGGGAACAGCTCGTTGGCCCTAAGAGCTCTTGAGGTTTATTCAGAGAATAGCCCAGGTGTAAGCGGACCTGGGCTGCATACAGACAAATTCAAGCAGTTACTTCTTAAGGCAGGCACTATATACCTGGAAATAGAACTCTTAAAAGATCTTACATAGCAGGGCTGCTGCTATATGGGGACATGACCCCCTCAGGGAGATTCCATGCCCCTAACCTAAATTTTCCTTAAGTTTGTTAGCTTTCATTCGATAGCAAAATCAAAGAGAAAACGTAAGTCTTAGTAGCAGCAGTCTCCAGCCATTTTATGCAAAGATACCAGAAAAAAAGCCTGCAGGTGGAATTCCATCTAGTAATTGCTCAGTAGGAATCCTATCAGTGTTCTAGTCAGTGACACAGAATCACAAAATCATAGAATGAGCACAAAAGGAATTAGAATGGTCACTAAGGGCTAGGCATTTATTTTAAAATTTTATGAAGTCGGATGCTGTGAATTTTAATACAGTTAAATAACCACCTTAGACTATCTGGCTATTCTGCATTACCAGCTTCACTCTCACATGCCCTTAGGACTCTGTCATCGCAAAACTTTTGCCTACAATTCTGTGAAACGAAGGCATGGCTCTGTTGGACTGGGCAGTTTGATGTGGCAGAAGCCAGCCCTTCAGAATGCCCTATTTATGGCCGTGATCCTAGTCACACTTTCCTAGGAGTGAGCCTTAATGACCTGAAAGGGACTTAACTTCAGAGTATTTACTTTCTTATTTATTTATTTATTCATTCATTCATTCAATTTACATCCTGCCCTTCAAGGAGTCTGGGGTGGCGAACACATCAATAATTTAAAAATTACCAGAAAAATCATAATCTAAAAACAGTTATCCCAGGGTTGCCAGGAACAGTGTCTTTAAGCCATCAGTACATGCAACTGCGCTGTAAAATGCAGCCATGTGAAATATTAGCAGATCAAACATCCCCTGCAAGCTACTTTCAGATCTCCAAGGGGGACGTGGAATGGCACACTCAGTACAGAACGTAACGCTTTCAGAAATCTGACTTTTCACTTCTCACAATCGATGCCCTCGGCAGTGTTGGATGGACGCTACAGCAAAGTACATTATGAAGAGAGACTTTGTCTGTGTGGGCAACCCTGTGTGGAGGACCTGTGCCACTATGTATTGCAGTGCCCATTATATATAGACCCAAGAGACCGATTCATAAAACCCGTTTCCAAATGGAACTCACTTGAAGGCGGCCCCGTTTAGGGAAGTTTTTAATGTTTGATGCTGTATTGTTTTTAATATTCAGTTGGAAGCTGCCCAGAGTGGCTGGGGAAACCCAGCCAGATGGGCGGGGTATAAATAATAAAATATTATTATTATTATTATTATTATTATTATTATTATTATTATTATGAATAGGGTGGAAAGGGTGAAATGGCTGCTGAGCAATACTGATGACTTTGTAACTTATAAAGTAGCACTCTATGCGTTGGCAGCGAAGAAGATCAGGAGGAAAGAACTACATAAAATAGCGGTCAACTGCAAAGGGCATTCGGATATTTAATTTGGCACATTTTACCAGAGAATCATCTGCTATTCTATTTTATGCAACAAACAATCTTAGTAGTTGTGACCATGGTTTATATTTTATGTGTGGTGCCTGATGATTTTTATGGTTATTGCTATTTTTCCTTTTGTTATTTTTCTGAATGATGGCCTTTCCTATGGCTAGCGCAATAAAAGTCGATGATGATGATGATGACAACTTCTCAGAAGGGGAGACCAGAAAGGGATAGACTCTTAGACAGACCTCACAACTGGCCTTTCCCACAGTATGATGAGCAGTCTCAGCATGAGGACTAAACAGCAAAGGACACTGATGTGCAAGCTAGATCAAAGCAAACCTGCTAAATAAAGATGAATGCAGAGAATCACCGGGGACTGAGTGATGAGGACTGAGTGACAAAAATGCCCAAGAGAAAGGGTGCTGGCTAAAGGCAACAAAGACGTCCAATCTCAGTGGTTGAGCACTTGCTCAGTACGTGCAGGCCACTGAAATGGGGATGGGGATTACAACTCCCATCATCCCTGATCACTGTGTTAGAAATGCCGCTCGGGGCAGACGCCAGACTGTGCCAGCCACCAGCATTTCCGAGTGGCCGTCCCTGGCTGCTGATGCCTTAAGCAGACCAGAGGCCTCCATATGCGACTTGCCTCCCCTCCGTGGAGATAAGCACGCACATTCCCCTGCAGCTTGCAGTAGGAAATAATGAGCCAGAAAAGTAGAATTGAATCCACTTTAAAGGTAAAGGTAAATGGACCCCTGACCATTAGGTCCAGTCGTGACCAACTCTGGGGTTGCGCGCTCATCTCGCATTATTGGCCGAGGGAGCTGGCGTATAGCTTCCAGGTCATGTGGCCAGCATGACAAAGCCACTTCTGGCTAACCAGAGCAGCACATGGAAATGCCATTTACCTTCCCGCTGTAGCGGTTCCTATTTATCGACTTGCACTTTGATGTGCTTTTGAACTGCTAAGTGGGCAGGAGCTGAGACCAAGCAACGAGAGCTCACCCCGTCGCAGGGATTCGAACCGCCAACCTTCTGATCGGCAAGCCCTAGGCTCTGTGGTTTAAACCACAGCACCACCTGCATCCCACTTTATTGCAGGCTATATACAAAGTTTCTCTGTCCACAAAGCTGTAGTGGAACAGAGTAAGGCATCTTGCTTCCTACTCCATCGAAGGCAGTAGTGAAGGAAAAAAGTACAGAATAACATCACATGACTAGGAAGAAAACATAATATAAACTTCCTTTCTGACGAAGTATCTCAGACTCAGTGTGAGAAAAACAACAGCCACACATGTGCTTTTTGCTTGTGCAAATCCTAACACACTGGCTATTCTGGTTGAAGCCAGTGGGTTCCAAGTTTCCCATCCTTGAATTAAAGGATGTCCGATGGCCAGCCCATAAATGTTTTCTAGCATACCAAGGTCCCCCACCCCACAAGTACTTAACAGAAGGGCTAGGTGGTTTTATTTATTTCTAACATTGCTACACTTCTCAACAGCAAAAAAAATTCTCTGGGCAATTTACAAGTAAAAAAAGTATAAAGTACAGTGTTAAGAATAAATCCAAAAATTCAGGACAAAACCGGGGGCTGAGTGGCACTGGTACAATAGATCTAACAATATTTATGACTGAGAAGCCAGAGAAAAGAAAAAGCTATTCACCGGGCATCAAAAGCAGTAACCCAGAAAAAAGGGCAATCTTGGGGTTTAGGCAGGATTACTGAATGGGTTAACAAGTTATCAACAGCTGTACATACTTTGCACAGCAAATAAATAGGTATTAAATGAGAACGGCAAAGCTAGGAAGTTTGTGTTATTACCAAGGGCTGCCTCTCTGTACAATCATTATGCTTATCTCAACTGCACTTGAGTGTTGCACAGAAATGTCCAGAGTCCTCAGTCTGTCGTTCCCCCCCCCCAGATTTTCTCCATACCTGTGTATTATGTGTATACACCTGTGTCTGATGAGAAGGCTCTAGTCTTCTGCCACAATAAACCTGAACATACATAAAGGAGCTGCACACTTTGTTGAGTTTGTATGATTTATGAAAAAAAATAATGCAGCAGCATACATATGCTGCTTTTGCATAATTTCTGCTACTTCGGTAAATGATGCAGGGCACCAGTGTCTTACTCTCTGAAAATCCAGTGGGGAAAATCCAACGGGGAAAGGATCATAGTTAGTTTAGTAGCACAGCAAATGCTTTGCATACAGAAGATCCTGAGTTCAATTTCAGAATCATAAAATCACAGAACTATGGTGTTGGAAGGGACCCGAGGGCCCTCTAGTCCAACCCCCTGTAATGCAGGAATCTCAGTGAAAGCATCCATGACGGATGGCCATCCAACCTCTGCTTAAAAACCTCCAAGGAAGAAGAGTCCACGAACTCCTGAGGAAGACCTGAGACAGCTCCAGTCAAAAAGATCTTCAGTAGCAGGACTAGGGAAAACCTAAGGCTAAGACCCTGTAGAACAGCTGCTAGCCAGAGGAGAAAATACTGGGAAAGATGGGGCAATGGACCACAATACCTCAAGGACTGCCTCTTTCCATACGAACCTACCCGGACCCTGAGACCAGCATCTGAGGCCCTTCTTTGTGTGCCTCGAGAGGTCCAGAGGGTGGCAACACGAGAACGGGCCTTCTCTGCAGTGGCTTCTCATCTGTAGAATGCTCTCCCCGGGGAAGTTCACCTGGCACCTTCATTATACACCTTTAGGTGCCAGGCAAAAAAGTTCCTTTTTAACCAAGCCTTTAATTGATCTGAATGGCATCCTATGCCCTTTTAAAATGGGGTTGGGGGGGGTTATTGGGTTGTTTTATTTTGATTATATATTTTGTGGTTTTATATTTTGATTTTGATCTGTGAACTACCCTGAGAGCTCCGGGTATAGGGCGGTATATAAATTCAATAAATCAACCTTCCCCCAACTTGGTGCCTTCCAGATGCTGTTGGACTACAACTCCCAACGTGCCTGATCATTGTTATTGCTGGAGAAGGCTGCCTCAAGATAGGTAACCTCACAAGTGGCTTCCCTTGAGAAGGACCCAGAAGCTGCCACTGCTGCAGAAGCCTGCAGCCTGCATCTTGAGTGGTGCGTCTGGATGTGCACACATTACACCTCTCCCAGTGTCCCAAGGGAAGGGTGCCGTATGCAGAAAAACTACTGGGCCATGTTTACATTCCAATTACTGACAAAGCCCTGAACAACTAAGAACCAGATGACATGAAAGACCACTGCCCCTTATGCAGAACAGTTCAATCACTGAGGTTATCAGGGAAACCCAATAGGAAGCACAATGCCCTATAGACTGTTGTAGGGCCGTGACCAAGAAGTGGGCATTTTCCAAGACATCTCCTGTTATATTAATCAGTACCTTAATCAGATACTGCTTACACATTTTCAAGTCCACTGCCACAGCCTTAAGGGCTAGAGCTTGTGGGGTTTTTTTTATTTTAAAAAAAGAGAGAAATAAATTGAGGTTTTGTTATTCAGGACACCCAATTTGGGGCCCAATATCCAAACCCAAGCTTGCAAGATGTGCCACATGCACACAGCCCTCCTTTGGCCAGAAACCTGACCTTGGTTTACTGCTTGCTAAAAAAAATCAGTAGCCAAAAAGCCATCTTTGAGAAGCATACTACTACTCAATGTATATAATTATGGCATGTCAGTGTGAAGTGCTCTCTTCTAATGTGAAAGTGCAATGGAAGGCAGAGGAGGGCAGGCAAATTGCACTCGGAGCTGTGGGGAAAAGCAAAGAGCTCTCAGCATAGCCACTTGAAGCCCTTCTTCTTTACCAGTGCCTTCACTTTGCTAAAGCTTATCTTGGCAACTATCTGGGTCAGAAATGTATGCTTTTCCCAATGCCGGCACTCCAGCTGTGCGATGTGCAGCTGTAAGCGTGCATTAAAACTCATGCCTGCAGCCGAGAAATGGGTTTTTGCAGATGGCATCGGATGAAGTGGGCTCCGGTCTGGGAAAGCTTCTGCCACAATAAATCTGTTAAATCTCTAAAGGTGTCATGATGACACCTAAGCTGGCTTTGCTTTTAACATGGGGAATGCACATACCACTCGGATCGCCAAACAGTAAGGAAGCTTAGATACTAGGCCATTCAATTTGCTTCTCTTCGGCTGTCCCTGGCAAGAGGTCTCACCCATCCTCCCAACAGCATGGGACAGTTTCCAGCTAGATGGAGCCATTCAACTCTTCCCTCCCTGGAATGCCTGCCATTAAAACTGCTGGCACGCACACTTTTACAAGCAGATACCAGCTGAATTGGTATATTTAAACACTTGGGCATCTCTGCTGTGTGCTGGGAGTGGATGCCACAGTGGAGAGTAACCAGTTGTTGCACAGATCCAACATACCATATGGCACAACGGTCTAACCCAACTCTCCATTTTCTTCCTCTCCAGAAAATGCTAACTTCCTTCACTCAATCCATAATTTATATTATGCAATTCACTGCCACAAGATGTGGCAATAGCCTTTACATCAGGGACAGTGAACTTGGAGGCTTTCAGAAGTTGCTGGACTGCAACTCCCATCAGCTAATGACAAAATACCCAATGGTCAAGGACGACGGGAGCTGTAGTCCAGCAAGATTTGGAGGCCACAAATCTTTTGCTCTTTGAGTAGAAATAGAGACTCAAACTGTTATAGCCTTCCCAAGCATAAGACTACACTTTGAGAAGCAGGGCAAAGCCAGCTGGCTTGATCCAACATCCAATTTCTCCAACACAAAGTGAAGTAATGTTGCAGCGGGTATAAACTGCTGCTTGTGCAGATTCACAGATTCAGTAAATCAGGGCAGGGGATTCCGTAGCCCTCCAGATGTCACTGGACTCCACTGGCATGGCCAAAACTCAGGGATGAAGGTAACTGCAGTCCAGCACTACATCTAGAAGGCCACAGGCTCCCCATCCCCGCAGCTGAGACTCAATACAACAAGACCCTCCATCTCAGATATAGCTTTCAATTTTTTTGTTTTGCCCTGGTTCAAAATCTCAGCTGCAGATTCACTGCCAGGCTGCCGTCTTACGCACCTGCAAAAACACTGATCTACATCTTACACAGATGTAAAGATGAACAGGGTCAACCAGATGACACTCTTTCAAGCACAATAATAAAACACTATACAGTACTGTGAATTCTCCAGAGGACTAGAAAAGGTCACATGTGCTAGAGGAATGCAACGTTACTGTGCTTTTTCTTTGGCTGGGCGTTCTGTGTGACACAAAGAATACAAACCATGTAACCTATCTTGAGCTCCTTGGAGACCAGGTGGGATATAAACACACTGAATTTTAAAAAAACAAACCAGATCTCCTGGCCTAAGCTCAATAAAATAGAAAGGAAGAGACAACCAAGGTGGGATATAAAACAAACAAATAAGGCAATAGCTCCAATGCATTCATTTAAAGAGGTGGGGTGAGATTTTTAAAAGCCACACAGCCTGTGGTGTGAAAGTCTGCTAGGCCGAGCTGAGACAGGTGAGAAAGGAACTGTGCAAAACCACTGCCGCTAATAGTCAGGAATTTGGTAATCAAAATGGCTTTGCTAAGATGGAAAAAACACACACATACACTAACTGCCTCAACTGCTGAGGTTACAAACCACAGCCCTACTGCGCTGCTGAATGCAAGCAACATCTTCCCTGGAGGCTGTTGAGAGCTTCTATCTGCTGCTTGCAGATAACAGAAACATGCTGGCAAGTGGTTTGGCTGCTTTGAAGGGGAGATGGACACATCTTAGCCAGGCTGCTTCATTTCCCTTTCATCTCACACTTATGCAAGCTCCTTGTCACTCTTCACACTGCCCACCCTGAGCAGGAAATCAGTTGCAAGCATGATCAAGTCGGGAGCAGGAGCAAAGGAGGCACTTGGGGGCACAGGGGAGGCAGCCCATGCCCCTCTCTCAACAAAAGGCTTGGCAAACAGTTCCAAGTCTGTGCTACATATGTATATCCTTGCCTAAGTTGGACACAGCTGGAACAACCCAGACTTTTATCTTTTTTTATAGCCCATCATTGAATAGGAAATATTTTCCAAGGCAGTTTACAAACACAAGCAATAAAAATAATTTTTTTGGAAAAGGTTCACAAAAGTAAAGCAGCAGCAGCAGCAGCAGCAACAACAACAACAACAACAACAATTCATAGAATTGTAGAGTTGGAAGGGACCACGAAATGGCTAGTTCAACCCCCTGCAATGCAGGAATCTTTTGACCAACAGGGCTCTCGAACCCATGACCATGAGATTAAGAGTCTCATGCTCTACCAAATGAGTGATCACACCAATGGGACTTTTTCAGTGAATTGATATTTCACATTTAAATACTGGGCAAGATGCTGCAGGTCTGGAGTTTATGCTATCAGGCATCACCCTCAACCATCCATCCCTCCTTTCAATAAAGGGGGAATTAAGACTGACCCAACATGGTGCAAATTAGGCTTTTGTTTGCATCTAGTCTAACATACAGATTCCACCTGACCCTTTTTTTTTCTTGTTTTGCTTAGACAAAGAGTTCTGTCAAACTTGAAAGCTTGCTCTCTTCATAATATTTCAGCTGGGCATTATGAAGGTGCTATCTAGTATTACTTTAGGATTTTTGTCCTAACACAGCTATCTAGTTTAAAAACAAAATAAAATCTTAGTGTGTAGAATGTACATGGATAGCAACGGGTATACCGTAATTAGTTCTTGTTTCAGTTTTGATCATCGGCTCTAAATGGCCTCCTCATTGCTTGAAAGCTGTGTGTCCTCTTGGATAGTTGCTAGCTGTCTTCTATATGTAATTAATGAAAAGGGTGTGATTTATGCACACTTTTTCTGAAAACAGGCAAAATGCTTTTAATTAAAGGCAACAACTAGACCAGATACTGAGCATATCTAGCCACACTGACATGTTATGGCATTGCTTACCAATGGAAAAATATAGCGGCATTATCTATTTTAACTCTGTAAGTGCAGGCATAGAGATGTGACTGAATAAACATAAATGATGTGAAAGAGACATTTTCTCCAAATATATATGTTGGCTACTGAAATGAAATTATGGAAGCAATCCGCTCCCTTTTCAGGAAGTAATGATGTCGTTTTTAATGAAAGAAACACATAATATGATTTCTCTCAGGCTAGAGTTTTCTGCCATTCTGCATTGTTTTATCCAACAGTTGCGCAAGAGGAGGGAGGCCAGCATGCATCCAGAAACTGATCCACAGGACTGACCTGTGTTGAGCAGGAACTGGGAACCTGTGGCACCTCAACTCTCATCAACCTCAACTAGCATGGCTGATGGTCAGGGATATGGTAGTGTGGTGTAGAGATTTATATTTGGACTCAAGTCCTTATAGGCTTCTTCCCAAGCATAAGATTACGTACACTTTGTTTGAGAAGCAGAGTAAAGCTAACTAGTTTGAACTAGCATCCAGTTTCTCTAACACAAACTGTCTATTGGTTATCAGGATCTGCAGTAGAGAATCTATGGCCCTACAGATGTTGTTACGACTACCCCTCCCATCATCCCTGACTATGGACCATGTAGCTTGGAGCAGATGGGAACCGTAGTCCAGCAGCAGCTCAAAAGCACCAGTTTCCTACCTCTGATCAAGATGCTGGGCAGCTCTGCTGTCGCACATTTTTTAAAAACTGATGCATATTAATATATTTGCCTCTCATTTTCAAAAGCAGTCTTCTGGCTTCCAATGTGGAATGGCTTATATTCTATTCACCTCCTCCACTGCTGGGAGATTTATTTGTTTGGAGTCTAGCAAGAGTTGGAGAGTCATCAGTTTGCTAGCCAAGAACCAGACCAATGCTCTGGTGTAATATTTTATTTCCTTTTTATTATTGTGCACACTCATTGCTTTTCTCCTTACTCCCCCCCCCTCTTTTCCTTTTATCAAATAAAGCTTACTTAATCAGATCCCTGGGCTTGACTGGATTCTTATAACACCTGAGGGTTGGGTGTCCTTCCATGATGGCTAGGCTGTTTGGCTTCCAGTTAATGGAAGATAAGGAGGGGAGGGGAGCTAAAGCGACTGGCAGGAGCTTGGCTAGCAGTCCTCCCGTTCCTGAGTAAATAAACTGCAAAGTACTGGGTGTCCCTCTGGTGGCAAGAAGAGAGCAAAGAGACAGAAGGCCTTTAAGAGGTCTATGCAACAGAGGTTCCCCTATAGTATACTATGGCACATAGGTAAGATCAAGGTTTGCTTTTTATCAGAAGTGGAGAGTCTTCTGCCATCTGAGGACCACATTACCCAGTGGAAAGCTATTGGGGACACATTCCAGGAGTGGGCCAGAGTCAAACACCATCTCATACCCTTAACCATATTATATTATACAGTCATACCTCGACATCAGAACACTTCGACTTCCAAAGGTTTCGACTTCCGAAGTCGACAACCCCGGAAGTCTTTTCACCGTGTGTGCGCACCGTGCATGTTCTGCGCCTGCGCAGAGCGGCGCGTGCGGTCGGAGCATGCGCAGAAGCACGAAGTCGCGCTTCGCGCATGCGCCAACAGCGCGCTTCAACAACCGAAAACCTCGACTTAGGAAGACGACCACGGAATGGATCGTCTTCGTAAGTTGAGGTACCACTGTAGGTATTATAGGGACAGAACTACCCAAACTGTATAGAAATCTATTCATGTATGCGAATACAGCGGCAAGAATGTTACTTGCCCCAAAATGGAAAGAAGTCCCAGCAAAAGAAGAATGGATACAAAAACTTATGAAATACAGTGGTACCTCAGTTTAAGTACTTAATTGGTTCCGGGGTGCCATTCCATCCCTGAAAAGTACTTAAAACAAAGGTGTGCAAAGTGCCGATAGAGCGCTTCTGCGCATGCACAGACCATGCAGATCGCTTCTGTGCATGTGCGCGCGGCGGAACCCGGAAGTAAACACTTCCGGGTCCACGGAGTACTTCAACCGAAAGTACTCAAACAGCAGCGGACTTAATGACTGTATGAAGAAATGGCGAAACTTACAAAAAGAAAAAGAAAAGAAATCAAGATAGCAAACTTTTTATAAAAGAATAGAAATGGTTTATGGAATATTTACAAACAAACTGCAAACAGATAAGAACATTGGCAGGATTTTTGTAATAACCTGCAGTTTCATAAGAGTATATATTTAAAGCAGACAAATAAATGAGTAAATTAAATTTATTAGGATATGCAGAGAATATTTAAAATAAATGTAAGGAACTGCAGAAAGGGGGGGAAGGTAGTCTTGAAATGTTGAAATGATAGAAAAATTGTTGAAATGTATAAAATTGAAAATCATAAGTAATTTTTTTAAAAAACCAAAACATATCACTATTTCCCACGGAAGCAGAAACATATATTTAATTCTTAAACCTTCCATTTTCTCCATAGAGAACAAATCTTCCCCAACACCCTTTATTTGTCTTGACCATATAAAAGTCAAAAGCAACGTAGTATTTTCCACAGAAAATTTTTAAGAATGGCAATGTGCACACTTTGCCATATATCAAAGCCTTTTCCCCCTCTCAGCTGCTGCCCACGGAACAGCTAATTGACACAAGAGCACCCAGAAGGACGAGGTGAAATCCAGCTGCAAGCTGCACCCAGCTAATGGCCTGGGCAGGGGTCCCCACCCATGCTTTCTATATATACCTGTAATAGGGAGGTCTGTCAGTGTTGAAGAGCTGGCTGCCTAGAAGCAGATAACCTAAAAGTCAGATAACCTGGCTTGAAGAATGCAAGATTTCAGAAAGTTTTGATACATCAGAAGGAATCCTACATGTGTTATCAGCCAACCATTTGTGTCACATTTCTTTACACCCTGCTGCCTTCCTTCAATCAGGAAACTCAATCATGGCGTCCCACCCAGGCAGTGACCAGATCCAGATCTGCTCAGCCTCAGCAAAGCGGTTGTGTCACATGCCCTCAGGTGAGGTCAAGGAACATAACAAGGTTTCCCCACTGTGACAAAGCCATGCCTGGCTCTACACCACTGCTCAGCCACTCTAAAGACAGTGCTCCTTTCTGCAGAGCTCAACCCAATGCAGCCATATCCCAAACCATAACTCATGGAAGCAGTTGAAGGACAGTGGAAGGATCTCCCGCTCTAGAGTACCTCTGCAGGTGAATCATCATGGTAAGCTTGATCTTCTTGCCTGCAGGAAGGTACAGGTACCGCTGTACCTTTGTGCCAGCCTCCCATAACCTGGTACCCTCTGGGTGTTTTGAACTATAACTCCCATCATGGATCAACAATATTCCCCTTGAAGAGCTGCACTTTCCTGATTTCCCTGGGAAGAGAAATCGATTGTTAAAGTACTCTGGGAACTGTGGCTCTAGAAGGAAAAAAAAAGGTGTCTCCTAACAACTCTCAGAACCCTTAAGAAACCAAGAGTTCCCAAGATACTTTGGGAGAAGACACGCCTATTTAAAGTGGTATGAGTGCTTTAAATGTACACTGCAGAAGGGGCCTACGTTTAGGTACAATTATTATTATTATTATTATTATTATTATTATTATTATTATTATTATTTATTAAATTGATATACCACCCTTCATCCAAAGATCACAGGGCGGTTTACAACATTAAAAACACAAAATACATAACATCATAACAAAATAAATCCAGATATCCCATCACTAGTGTTAGGGAATTTTATAGGGGGGGGCACCCAAACGAGGCTTCATTTGGGAATCAAGATTGGCACAAATGCCCTCAAGGGGACCCCGTCTGATCCTACAACACCACTCTAGTATTGCACCAACACGAACCCCTCAAGATCAAGCCCTGTGTAATAAAGGCTCCCTTTCCTACCCTTTCTCTGTTGCCTGAGACTCTATGTAACCATATTTCTTTATGAATGAATACTGTGTATCTTTATTTCTAAATGAAACCCCCTTTTGCTACTCTGGCCAAGGGCTCTCAGGGATGCAGGGAACAGCCATAATCCTTTAAGCAAGAGGTCAGGTAGCCAGGGTGGTGCTCCTCTGCATATCCATAATCCATTCAGGTACCATCTCCTGCCATTCCCAACCCTCCGAAGCCAGAGGCAATACTCACACCTGGACCCATTGTTTTTCCCCCGCCAGGTACTCAAGGATCCCCTCCCAGATACTTACTGGTACTTGCTTATCAATCGTGCATTGTTACCTTATGTTAATCCTGTTTACCTCCTGTTTACCTGTATGCTAATGCCCCTTGCACCTCCCCTTTTCTGAAGTTTTACCCTGTCACAAGTGATGTATGTATGATGCTTTCGATGTGCATTATGGGATGGTGGTGGGAACTTTTAAAAGTTCTTGCAGCCCTGTTCATGGTGTTCAGTCTGGCATTGAACCTGCTGCACAGTAATAAACCTTGCTGTTTGCTCCGGATCGTGGCTGGACTCCTTCCTTTTATACTCCGCAACGACCACAGGCCCTTGCCTGATGAGCTGGGTGGCTGAGCATTCTCGCACCCAGAATTTTGCCCTAACAACTAGATACATACAACCTATTAAATACAGGCCAGGGATACACTAGTAAGAGGGGTCCCTTTGAAGCTCAGATGCAAAGGCCACTTACTGAGCCTCCCTCGGAGAAAACTGTGAATGAAACACCAGTGTGTGGGTGGGTATGCATTTTAACTACTGAGTATTCCGAGTTCACAAACAGAAGATTTTGCCTCTGTGCATAACATTACCAAACATGGGTAAACAAGCAGTGGTGGCTGCTTCTGTCTGATAGAGAAAGATCTCCCTCCCTGCCAAGGGACTACTATGAATCTACTACGGTAGGTGTGCTGGCCTAGCTGCAGCTGCTTCTATAAATCAATAACCAACCAACTGGTTGCCAGGAGCCCTATTCAAAAAGGGATTTCCCTGACTCAGAACTGATTTGGTTAAACAAATACTGTACAGGTCACAACTGACATGGCTCTGAGAGAGGATTGACGCTCAAAGCCACACACAAGGTTGAGAAGTGCACCCCACATACAGTCAGACACCCCCCCTCTGCTTCCACCATAAGCTCGAGAACAGATCCTATCCAAGAGATATCACCTGCAACGAACCTGTGGCCTGTGTGCAGAAGACTTGCTTTAAATTTTAATTCATACTCTTTGTTTTATGGCGATTTCTCTTACGTTTCTGGAAAATCAAGCTGCTGGTGCCTGCCCAACTCTACCAAAGGAACAGGTGTCGCTTTAGAGAGAAGACCACAGAGCACATGCCCTGCATGCAGAAGGTCCCCAGTCTCAATTCCCTGGTCAAAAAGGACCAAGCAGCAAATGATGGGAAAGACCGCAGCCTAAAATCTTGGCTATTGAAAACCTAACACACAACACTGGGTAGGCTACATGGATAAATAGTACTGACTTAGGATAAGGCAGGTTCCTATGCTTGAAGCAACAGAAGCAGCAGAACTTGAAAGGGACACACTCACAGCCCCTTTGGAAACCTCCAATCAGGAAAATCATAACTGAGTGTAGCATAACTTTGCCACCATACTGGGGGGAGGAAGGAGAAAGGAGGACCTCCATTTTTGCCAAAGGCAGCCAAATAATGTGCTCCAGCTTCAACACTCACAAAACCGAGCAGGTTGTTTTTTTAGTGCTCACTCACCTGCTCTTTAAATTGCTCTTGCGACAAGCAGTCAATCAAGTCTACACAGCCAAGGAGGCAGCCAGAGGGATAATCTTTGGGAAATTCCAAATCTATGGCAAGCCGGAGAGAAAATTGTTAGGCAAGCTCAGACATGTGATGCAGCGCCCTGCCATTCTCCACATGGTCTTGATTAGCCTTCGACTGCCTTGCGTGAGCTCTCTCCACACTGTTTTATACAGCTAATTTCGTGGTTTGGACAAAAGTATGTTTGCTTAGGGAAGCTTTTCTGATCCTGGGGAAAGCATTTCTCCACGAGGACCTCGGTCTCCCAAGGCCTTCTAATCTGTTCCATTAACATGCCTCCAGCGAGTGCAAAGATCAGCCCCAGGCCTTGCTGAGGTATTATCTAAGGTCAAGTGTTACATTCAGTCCAGGTTCATTGGCAAGAAGCACTCTAACTCTCTAATTGGTTAGAACACATTTTATGCAATTCAAAAGTTGTATTCAGACTGAAGAATTTGAGCTCTTGCAGTATTTAAAATGAGACTGAGAAAAGAAAAATGTGAGGCAAAGGAGAAAAGAGCCGGTGGCAGCAGAATAAAGCTATGGCAGACTTCTTCAACTTGGGGTCCCCAGACGTTGTTGAACTTTATCCCTCATTATCCACAGCTGGCATAGCAAATGGCCCTGTTTTGATACCCCAATTGTGTTTTCACATTGTAAGCCCCTTAGGAGACAGGGACCTGTCCTCTCATTCTTTTCATCTATGTACACATATATGCAGTATATAAATAATCAGAACATGTATAGCAGTAGTCACTCTGAAGCCCACAAACTCATTTTCATTTAGCCAGATGGCCTCCAAGGAAAAACACCCTGACTCAGGTAAGCAATCCAAAGGTCTTAAGGGGGGTGGGGCTCACCTTTCCCAAGCAGTATTTTATAGGTAGCCTCCTGCTCACAGATTTCTTGAGGGGTTGGCCTTTTGGCTGTAGCTGCTATCCACAATCGACCGCGGTGTGATGTGTACCAAGTCCTGCCTTCTACCCTGGAGAGGAAGGAACAGAAACAGATTCAATCCCCAGGAGGAATGCCTTCCTCGGCACCCACATGATTCAGGGAACACTGAATTGCCATTCTAGCATCCAAGCTGTGTATTCTGGGGGAGGCAAGCATCCTTGGCACAGACAGTCCTTTCAAAAAGAAGGCGCTAGTGACAGAATTAAAGTTGCAAGCTGAAAATCCATGAAAGGACCTCAGGCATTAGGAGACCGGCTTAAGGAATCATGATCTTCAAAGCACCAAAGTTTATACATTTCCCCATTTATCCATAAACTGCTGGCACATTTTCCCCCAGCTACAATACACTGCCAGAAACAAACTTTTTACTTTTATTTCAAAGCTGACATTCTCTGAACTCATCCTGGAGTTTCGCCATTCTGATGGCAATGACATATGAACAAAGGAGAGCCAGCTGGGTCAGGCCATTAGCCCTTTTTAGTCCAGCATCCTGTTCTTACAGTGGCCACCCAAATTCCTGCAGGAAACCCGCATGCAAAATTTGAGCACAAGATCACTCTCCTCTCTAGAGTGGCTTAACAATCATTCTCCCAAGTAAGTGTGGGAATTAGACCTCTGAGAAGGGAATAAGGGCTTCCCAATAATTCTCAGCACACTTAAACTACAGTTCCCAGGATTCTTGGGGGGGGACATAACTGTTTAAAGTGACATGATTGTTGTTGTTGTTGTTGTTGTTTAGTCGTTTAGTCGTGTCCGACTCTTCGTGACCCCATGGACCATAGCACGCCAGGCACTCCTGTCTTGCACTGCCTCCCGTAGTTTGGTCAAATTCATGTTCGTAGCTTTGAGAACACTGTCCAACCATCTCGTCCTCTGTCGTCCCCTTCTCCTAGTGCCCTCAATCTTTCCCAACATCAGAGTCTTTTCCAAGGATTCTTCTCTTCTCATGAGGTGGCCAAAGTATTGGAGCCTCAGCTTCACGATCTGTCCTTCCAGGGAGCACTCAGGGCTGATTTCCTTAAGAATTGATAGGTTTGATCTTCTAGCAGTCCATGGGACTCTCAAGAGTCTCCTCCAGCACCATAATTCAAAAGCATCAATTTTTCGGCGATCAGCCTTCTTTATGGTCCAGCTCTCACTTCCATACATCACTACTGGGAAAACCATAGCTTTAACTATACGGACCTTTGTCGGCAAGGTGATGTCTCTGCTTTTTAAGATGCTGTCTAGGTTTGTCATTGCTTTTCTCCCAAGAAGCAGGCGTCTTTTAATTTCGTAACTGCTGTCACCATCTGCAGTGATCAAGGAGCCCAAGAAAGTAAAATCTCTCACTGCCTCCATTTCTTCCCCTTCTATTTGCCAGGAGGTGATGGGACCAGTGGCCATGATCTTGGTTTTTTTGATGTTGAGCTTCAGACCATATTTTGCGCTCTCCTCTTTCACCCTCATTAAAAGGTTCTTTAATTCCTCCTCACTTTCTGCCATCAAGGTTGTGTCATCTGCATATCTGAGGTTGTTGATATTTCTTCCGGCAATCTTAATTCCTGCTTGAGATTCATCTAGTCCAGCCTTTCGCATGATGAATTCTGCATATAAGTTAAATAAGCAGGGAGACAATATACAACCTTGTCGTACTCCTTTCCCAATTTTGAACCACTCAGTTGTTCCATATCCAGTTCTAACTGTAGCTTCTTGTCCCACATAGAGATTTCTCAGGAGACAGATGAGGTGATCAGGCACTCCCATTTCTTTAAGAACTTGCCATAGTTTGCTGTGGTCGACACAGTCAAAGGCTTTTGCATAGTCAATGAAGCAGAAGTAGACGTTTTTCTGGAACTCTCTAGCTTTCTCCATAATCCAGCGCATGTTTGCTATTTGGTCTCTGGTTCCTCTGCCCTTTCGAAATCCAGCTTGCACTTCTGGGAGTTCTCGGTCCACATACTGCCTAAGCCTGCCTTGTAGAATTTTAAGCATAACCTTGCTAGCGTGTGAAATGAGCGCAATTGTGCGGTAGTTGGAGCATTCTTTGGCACTGCCCTTCTTTGGAATTGGGATGTAGACTGATCTTCTCCAATCCTCTGGCCATTGCTGAGTTTTCCAAACTTGCTGGCATATTGGGTGTAGCACCTTAACAGCATCATCTTTTAAAATTTTAAATAGTTCAGCTGGAATATCATCACTTCCACTGGCTTTGTTATTAGCAGTGCTTTCTAAGGCCCATTTGACTTCACTCTCCAAGATGTCTGGCTCAAGGTCAGCAACCACACTACCTGGGGTGTACGAGACCTCCATATCTTTCTGGTATAATTCCTCTGTGTATTCTTGCCACCTCTTCTTGATGTCTTCTGCTTCTGTTAGGTCCTTACCACTTTTGTCCTTGATTATGGTAATCTTTGTACCAAATGTTCCTTTCATATCTCCAATTTTCTTGAACAGATCTCTGGTTTCCCCCATTCTATTGTTTTCCTCTATTTCTTTGCATTGCTCATTTAAGAAGACCCTCTTATCTCTCCTTGCTGTTTTTTGGAAATCTGCATTCAGTTTCCTGTATCTTTCCCTATCTCCCTTGCATTTTGCTTGCCTCCTCTCCTCCGCTATTTGTAAGGCCTCGTTGGACAGCCATTTTGCCTTCTTGCATTTCCTTTTCCTTGGGATGGTTTTCGTTGCTGCCTCCTGTATAATGTTACGAGCCTCCATCCATAGTTCTTCAGGCACTCTGTCCACCAAATCTAAATCCTTAAACCTGTTCCTCACTTCCACTGTGTATTCATAAGGGATTTGATTCAGATTGTATCTTACTGGCCCAGTGGTTTTTCCTACTTTCTTCAGTTTAAGCTGGAATTTTGCTATAAGAAGCTGATGATCTGAGTTATAGTCAGCTCCAGGTCTTGTTTTTGCTGACTGTATAGAGCTTCTCCATCTTTGGCTGCAGAGAATATAATCAATCTGATTTCGATGCTGCCCATTTGGTGATATCCATGTGTAGAGTCGTCTCTTGTGTTGTTGGAAGAGAGTGTTTGTGATGACCAGCTTGTTCTCTTGACAGAACTCTATTAGCCTTTGCCCTGCTTCATTTTGAACTCCAAGGCCAAACTTGCCAGTTGTTCCTTTTATCTCTTGATTCCCTACTTTAGCATTCCAATCCCCTGTAATGAGAAGAACATCCTTCTTTGGTGTCATTTCTAGAAGGTGTTGTAGGTCTTCATAGAATTGGTCAATTTCACTTTCTTCAGCACCGGTAGTTGGTGCATAAACTTGGATTACTGTGATGTTAAAAGGTCTGCCTTGGATTCGTATCGAGATCATTCTGTCATTTTTAAGATTGCATCCCATTACAGCTTTTGCCACTCTTTTGTTGACTATGAGGGCCACTCCATTTCTTCTACAGGATTCTTGCCCACAGTAGTAGATATGATAGTCACCCGAACTGAATTCACCCATTCCCTTCCATTTTAGTTCACTGATGCCCAGGATGTCGATATTTATTCTTGTCATCTCATTTTTGACCACATCCAGCTTACCTCTATTCATGGTTCTTACATTCCAGGTTCCTATGCAATATTTTTCTTTACAGCATCGGACTTTCCTTTCGCTTCCAGGCATATCCGCAACTGAGCGTCCTTTCGGCTTTGGCCCAGCCGCTTCATCAGCTCTGAATCTACTTGTACTTGTCCTCTGCTCTTCCTCAGTAGCATGTTGGACGCCTTCCGACCTGAGGGGCTCATCTTCCAGCGTCATAACTTTTATATGCCTGTTGTCTTTGTCCATGGAGTTTTCTTGGCAGGGATACTGGAGTGGCTTGCCAGTTCCTTCTCCAGGTGGATCACGTTTAGTCACAACTCTCCACTATGACCTGTCCATCTTGGGTGGCCCTGCATGGCATAGCTCATAGCTTCTCTGAGTTATTCAAGCCCCTTCGCCACGACAAGGCATTGATCCATGAAGGGGAAAGTGACATGATGCTGCTTTAAAAGTATGGTGGGGGTGGGGACCAGAGAGCATGAGCTGAGCAAGTCAGTTTGCAAAAGATGTGCTGAAGCCCAAGACTACTTGGAAGAGCCATGCAGTCTCCATAGTCTCAAAAGCACAGAAGTCAAATACAGCAAAGAAGCAGTGAGAAAATCCCCATATTAATCTATCAAATTTCTATCACCCCTTTTCTTCAAGGAGCTCAAGATGCTATAGGTGGCATTGGCCCTTGCTACCCACTCCACAACTGTGTGAGGCAGCTATGGCCATGAAACAGTGACTTACCCAATGGCACTTAGCTTGCTCAACAGCCAAGCAGCAATCTGATCACATCAGAAGTGGTTTAAATTAATAATAATAATAATAATAATAATAATAATAATAATAATAATAATAATAATAATATTTTCCCAGCCACTCTGGGGAGCTTGCAGCATATCTAAAAACCTAAAACATCCTGATTGGCTTGTAATAAATTCAAGGTTAACACAAAACTCATTTTGCAACCATACCTGGACTTGAATACAGTGGTACCTCGGTTTAAGTACACAATTGGTTCCGGAAGTCTGTACTTAACCTGAAGCGTACTTAACCTGAAGCGAACTTTCCCACTGAAAGTAATGGAAAATGGATTGATCTGTTCCAGACAGGTCCGCGGAGTACTTAAACTGAAGTGTACTTAACCTGAAGCGAACTTTCCCATTGAAAGGAATGGAAAGTGGATTAATCCGTTCCAGACAGGTCCGTGGAGTACTTAAACTGAAAGTACTCAAACCGAAGCGTACTTAAACCGAGGTATGACTGTACTCTGATTTGAATCTAATGTAACAGAAGTCTGATTGAAATTAGTAAATACAGGCAACAACCATTTCACGTGCGGGTTCCATTCTCACCTCCTGCGCATGTTGGCAGAGCATGCATAAGCCCTGCACCACACCGCCATTCTGCCCTATAGCCATTAACTTCAACAGATCTGCCCTGAGTAGGACTAGCGATAGATACAACCCTCAGTCTTCTAATCTACATTTAAGTTAATACAGCAGTTGTTCAAAAGGTTATCTCCTTTCCACCCAGAGGAATAGAGGAAAACACTGCCACCTAACACTTGAAATGTGAAGTGAAAAAATTAAGGCTAGAAGCCAGTAAGTATAGGTCAAGTTGAACACTAGAAGCTGATCCTTTTAAAAATATGTAACATTTTACTACACACTTTATCCAAGAAGCTGACAGTTCCCAGTCCTTTTATCTTGGCAGCACCCCTGTGAGACAGCCCAAGCAGGGGTTTGAACCTGAGTCCCCAGGTCTAAGTTCAGTGCTCTAGCTGATGCATTAGATTCCTTTCACCCTCTATTACATGAATAAGCCTTTACTGAAAATTAAGCCCCAATGAATATTTCTGCAAGTGAAAGCTCTCCTTGTGTCTCTTACATTGCAGCAAGGACAAAAGTGCCTCATGTCCCTGTTATTTACACATTGTAGTTACTGTTAAAGAAAATTAAGAGGCTCTGGATAACGCTCATTAGGTAAGAGAGGCCACTCCATTTAAGGGGAAATCATCAACAGATAACTACACAAGGGTTTCCCTTAAACAAGCTGCTCCCTGTCTCAAATGCTCCCAGTTTCAGGTCTTCTACTTACCTTTTGATCCCTTTGACCAGCAGTGAGGCCCAAGGCTGATGCATGCTAAGGCACCAGCCATCATCTGAGATCTCCTGTATTTCTCGGTCCTGAATTCGTAAGCGACTTCTTTCCAAACATGCCTCGCTTCTACCCTCTGCAGAAGGGACATTTTTTCTGTGCAGGAGCAAGCCAGTCTGCTCCACCCACTTAAAACAAGAACAACACACAAATAGGTTAACATTTCTCTATTTAAACTGCAAAACAGGGAGGCGTGAAGCTTGTAGGTTCTGTCAGGATCGTCCTACTCGTGTGTAGGACCCTGGCAGAGACACATGCCCGACTGGCATGTTCTCTCCCTCCTGGTCGGTTGTTCAGGAGCTTCAAAAGCTTCCTCTAGCCTGAACACCACAGCGACTGATACCAAGAGGTATCAGCACACTTAACACCTGCAGAGTGTTAGCAGTTTATGTAACAGACTCAGCAGCACAGCATTTTGGCTAAACTACTTTATTTACATATAATACACTCGGAGCATTCTGACTCAGCTCCTTCCTCTTTCTCATCAGACAGCAAAGAGAAAGAAAAAAGGACAATAGTCCTACATCACAGAATACAGTAATATAAACATCCTGTCTCCGTCACTTCCCACTCTGTGGAATGAAAACATACATCGTCATGTGATAAAACCAATCCCATGACTACAAGCACGGAGCAAGAATCCTAACAGGTTCCAGGTGACAGCATTGCTTGTGACTCTTATACTGAGCCCAGACTCAAACCTCAACAAGTAACCCTCCAATGAGGACCCTGAAGATCTGGGGAAGCATACACAATCCCATGCAACTATAGTACAGTGCCAGAAGATTCTGCTGTCCAGGAATAATAGCAATTTATTAATTGCCCCAGCCACTCTGGGTGGCTTCCAACATATATAAAAACATAATCAAACCTCACTAGGCCTCTGCCAGGAGATACTCTGGACAGATCCCTGGGCTGGTTCTCTGCCTCACCAGTGGCAAAAGAGCCCTTGTTCAAGCAACACTATTTAGAGAATAAATAGCCAAACTGTGCATTGCTGGACTTAATTGTCGTCCAATCCTATGTGGGACAAGAAGCTACAGTTAGAACTGGATATGGAACAACTGATTGGTTCAAAATTGGGAAAGGAGTACGACAAGGTTGTATATTGTCTCCCTGCTTATTTAACTTATATGCGGAATTCAACATGCGAAAGGCTGGACTAGATGAATCCCAAGCCGGAATTAAGATTGCCGGAAGAAATATCAACAACCTCAGATATGCAGATGACACAACCTTGATGGCAGAAAGTGAGGAGGAATTAAAGAACCTTTTAATGAGGGTGAAAGAGGAGAGCACAAAATATGGTCTGAAGCTCAACATCAAAAAAAAACCCAAGATCATGGCCACTGGTCCCATCACCTCCTGGCAAATAGAAAGGGAAGAAATGGAGGCAGTGAGAGATTTTACTTTCTTGGGCTCTTGATCACTGCAGATGGTGACAGCAGTCACAAAATTAAAAGACGCCTGCTTCTTGGGAGAAAAGCAATGACAAACCTAGACAGCATCTTAAAAAGCAAAGACATCACCTTGCCGACAAAGGTCCGTATAGTTAAAGCTATGGTTTTCCCAGTAGTGATGTATGGAAGTGAGAGCTGGACCATAAAGAAGGCTGATCGCCGAAGAATCGATGCTTCTGAATTATGGTGCTGGAGGAGACTCTTGAGAGTCCCATGGACTGCTAGAAGATCAAACCTATCCATTCTGAAGGAAATCAGCCCTGAGTGCTCACTGGAAGGACAGATCGTGAAGCTGAGGCTCCAATACTTTGGCCACCTCATGAGAAGAGAAGACTCCCTGGAAAAGACCCTGATGTTGGGAAAGATTGAGGGCACAAGGAGAAGGGGACGACAGAGGATGAGATGGTTGGACAGTGTTCTCAAAGCTACGAACATGAGTTTGACCAAACTGCGGGAGGCAGTGAAAGACAGAAATGCCTGGCGTGCTATTGTCCATGGGGTCACGAAGAGTCGGACACGACTAAACGACTAAACAACAACATTGTCGTGTAAGTTATAGAAATAAAAAAAATTAAAAGTTGAGGTGTGTGTGAGAAAGGTTGAACGAGTGAAAGTTGGAATGCGAAAGTTGTGTTTGCAAGAAAACTGTGAGAGAAGGACAGAACAACAGTTTTGCAGGAGCTCTTGCTATAGCCGTTAAGGACAAAGGAAGGAGGCAAAGATAAGAAAGTTGCTATGCCTTTTGATTAAACCAGTAGAAGCTAGTGAAAGGATTACTGCCATATATGGACATAACTGCCCCTTTGCTTCCCTTTGCTTGTAAATGTTTGAATGCTTGTGCTTTTCATATTTGGTGTACCACCCTTTCAACTACTTGCTGGCTGAAGCTGTGTTGTACTAGCTTTGCAACACCAGTTGCATCTGGAAGATCATAGGTTCCCCATCTGAGATCTAGAATTTTGTTAAGGAGGAAGAGTACTGACCACAGGAGCTGGCTGGAGAAGGTTTGGGTTCACCAGGACTCCGGATTCTTCATATTTTCCTTCAGGGTTCTGCTTTGGCTTGGTCAAGGTTCCCCTACTGATAGCTTCAATTGTTTCATCCAATCTGCAAGGAGACCCAACCAGTTCTACATTAGTCTTTACAAACTATCCTGCACCTGTCCAACTGAAAATGCCTTCCCAGGCTCCCTTCACCTTCTTTGCTACATGAAACTTCCTTGCTTGGAGAAAGATAGAAACACCGTGCATAGGTGCATTGGCTATACAACTGTAGCAAGACCTCTGCCATAGGAATTGCAATGTCAGTGGTGAGGTGATAAAAAGACCAATTCATGAAATGCACCACTTGCCAAGAAAGGTTAATGGACCCTCTGACTACTGCAGAATTTCAACAATCAACTAGGGATGGTCAGCAACATGCAGTACTTGTGAGCTTTCCAGCAGCACGTGACTGTCTACTGTTAGAGACAGAAAGCTTGACTAAATAGACACACCTTGGCCTAATTCAGCGAAGCAATTCTTCTTTTCACTCAAAGGAAAGGTTTAATGACCACTCAGTAAGCCAGTTTTTTTCCCTGGCACAAGGGTCCTAGCAAATTAACCCTGATCTTAAATATTTTACGTGCGAGTCTATATTGTTAATAATGAAAAATGTTCCCAGGAGGTGCATTTAAATCCTTACAGCAAGCCCTGCTCTGTTTCACTTCAGGCTATTACATTCATCACTAGGAGCAGATGCAAAGAAGTACCATCCTAGGAGCTTCATCTGTTCGATTCCACACACTCTCTATCCTTGTTTGTGTATGTGACTATGACAAAACAGGAAGTGGAAGTGAGAAGACCTTCAACAGTAAGAGCAAACTGGATGATTACAAGTCCTATTCTTAAAGGGGAGAAGGATGAGACAAGGGGGAAAGACCAGCCTCAAACATTACATCCATTTGACCAAAAAGGAGCAGTTTCTTGTGTAGCCATCAAGCTTTCCTCTTTGTCAAAAGTGAATCCACCACCCTGACCTACTGTGCCATGATACTCACTTGCTGTGATAGTCTGCCATGCCACCCTGTTCCTCCAGGATCTGCCGTCCGGCAAAGTCAATTGTGATCTTTTTGGAGAGTCGAGAAGCATGCCTCAGCTCTCGTAGCTCCTTCTCTCTCTTTTCCAGTACTTCCCTCTCCTGTTTTGAGAGCCACTGATTGGAGTCGGTAGCAAAGTAGTCTGACTCGTCATCGATGACTTGAGTTCGGCGAGCGCTAGCATGCAAACCAGAAGACGGTCACCCAGCAGCCCCGAGGGAAACATGGTGTCATTACAAAGGACCGATTTGTTCCTTTAGCCCTGCACAGTTTACTTCAGGAGAGGGCAACCTATGGCTCCTCATGCTCACTTCATGCAGCTCTCAGCCTATTCTAGGAGGCTAGGAGGGCAGAAAGTGGAGTGGGGAGAAGAAAGAAAGAAAGAAAGAAAGAAAGAAAGAAAGAAAGAAAGAAAGAAAGAAAGAAAGAAAGAAAGAAACTTCTGGCTTTCATCTTGCTCAGTGCCTACATGTAGTTTGCAACAGGGATTGCAGCCCTCAAAAGAAAAATGGTGGGCTCAGGGAGAGGTCTTTCCCATCACCTGCTATCTGACCCCTTTTTTATCTGCAGGTGTCAGGGAACATAGGAAGCAGCCTCATACTGAGTCAGACCAGTGGTCCATCTGTTACCTCCGAGGATGTGGACAGGCTGCTTGGACGAGTGAAACCAACCACCTGTCTCTTTGATCCATGCCCATCCTGGCTAATAAAAGCGAGTCGGGAAGGGCTGGGTGATGGGCTCTGTGGGGTGGTGAATGCTGCCCTCTGCGAGGGAGCCTTCCCAGGCCTGCTGAAAGAGGCGGTCATTAAACCACTTCTTTAAAAAACATATTTAGACCCAGCCAATATGGCCAACTATCACCCAGTTTCAAATCTACCATTCTTGGGCAAGGTGATTGAGCAAGTGGTTGCTGAACAACTCCAGGCACGCCTGGAAGATGCAAGCCATTTGGATCCCTCCCAGTCAGGATTCAGGCCTTATCATGGGACTGAAACTGCCTTCGTCGTGCTGGTCGATGATCTCTGGCGGGCTAGGGGCAATGGTGAGAGCTGTTTCCTAGTTCTGTTGGATCTCTCAGCGGCCTTTGACACCATTGACCATAACATCCTTCTGGACCATCTAGAGGGGCTGGGAGCTGTGGGCACTGTTATACAGTGGTTCCGCTCCTTTCTCCTGCGCCGTGTCCAAAAAGTGGTGTTGGGGGATGAGTATTCAGACCCCTGGGCTCTCACTTGTGGGGTGCCTCAGGGTTCTGTCCTCTCCCCCATGCTTTTTAACATCTACATGAAGCCACTGGGAGAGATCATCAGGGGGTTTGGGCTGGGTGTTCATCAGTATGCTGGGTGTTCATCAGTATGCAGATGACACCCAGCTCTACCTCTCTTTTAAATCAGAACCAGTGAAGGCCCTGTGTGAGTGCCTGGAGGCGGTTGGAGGATGGATGGTAGCTAACAGATTGAGGTTGAATCCTGACAAGACAGAAGTACTGTTTTGGGGGGACAGGAGGCGGGTGGGTGTGGGGGACTCCCTGGTCCTGAATGGGGTAACTATGCCCCTGAAGGACCAGGTGTGCAGCCTGGGAGTCATTTTGGGCTCACAGCTGTCCATGGAGGCGCAGGTTAACTCTGTGTCCAGGGTGGTTGTCCACCAGCTCCATCTGGTACACAGGCTGAGACCCTACCTGCCTGCAGATCGTCTCACCAGAGTGGTGCATGCTCTAGTTTTTTCTCCTGCTTGGACTACTGCAATGCACTCTATGTGGGGCTACCTTTGAAGGTGACCCAGAAACTGCAATTAATCCAGAATGTGGCAGCTAGACTAGTGACTGGGAGTGGCTGCCGGGACGACATAACACCAGTCCTGAGAGATCTGCATTGGCTCCCAGTACGTTTCCGAGCACAAGTCAAAAGTGTTGGTGCTGACTTTTAAAGCCCTAAACGGCCTTGGTCCTGTACACCTGAAGGAGCGTCTCCACCCCCATCGTTCAGCCCGGACACTGAGATCCAGCGCCAAGGGCCTTCTGGCGGTTCCCCCATTGCGAGAAGTGAGGTTACAGTGAACCAGACAGAGGGCCTTCTCGGTAGTGGCGCCCACCCAGTGGAACGCCCTCCCATCAGATGTCAAGGAAATAAGCAGCTATCCTATTTTTAAAGGACATCTGAAGGCAGCCCTGTTTAGGGAAGTTTTTAATATTTAATGCTGTATTGTTTTTAACACTCAATTGGGAGCCGCCCAGAGTGGCTGGGGAAACTCAGCCAGATGGGCAGGGTATAAATAATAAATTATTATTACTATATAATGGCCAGTTCCTCATAACAACTGGCTCTGAGTAGCTGAAATTGTCAAATTCACCCCCTTGCTGGTGTTATCCTGCTAAAAGGGAAATCCAGCTAGACGAGATTGGCACAGTGAGCATCTTCACATTAAAGCTTTTAAAGAAAACCTCAAGGTTTTTCTGTCAAAAGCAACCTGCTGAGTAAAAAATGAAACGTGTGCTTTATACAAGAGAAAGTACAAGAACAGGGCCAAGGACGGAAACTGCAAATATTAAAACTGGAAATCAGTCCTTAAAGCTTTAGCAAGGAGAGTTCATCTTGTGGTTCAGGCTGCTCATAAAGAAGGATCGGAGAATCTTTCCGCTCAGAAAGCCTTTGGATGTAGACAGATGTCTGACTCGCTCTGTCACGTACCTTGTTTTGTCATACTCCAACAGCTTGTCCTTGTGCTTCACAGCCACCTCCAGACCTGCCTTGAGTCGAGACTCCTGGCGGGGGAGTATGTCCTTGCCACTTATATCCACCTTTCCTGAACTCTCAGTGCCTGAAATCCACAAGCGTTCATTGCGACCTGCACTGCATGCACCAATTAACACATCCACCTGGCACTTTGAGAATAATTTCTGCATAGGCTTGCCCGTACACCAACACACAAAGAGGGGATGGAGAACCTTTTCATCTGTCAAGGGATGCATTCCCTTGGCACATGGGTGGGGTGAAGCTGGCGAGGGATGCGGGCCAGAGCCAAAAGTGGGCAAAGCCACCCCCATTTCTCTCTTTCTCCCACATTTGCCCCCTGCCTTGCCACCTACATGAAATTGGGCTGGGAACCATTTGCTACTTACTGCCCCCTTCTGATATACGATGAGGAAGAGAATCCAAACCACAAACAAATGCTCCATTTGGAGGGAGCAGTTTGGATCCGTGGCAAATAGAGCATTCATTTCCCCCTCAGCAGAGGAAGTGGTTTCAATCCAAATCATGCTTCTAAAGGTCTCTGATTGGCTCTGAAAGTGCATTTAGTTGGGGACCAAGCAAGTCATTCAAATAAAAATGGTTGACAACAGCCACCAAAGACTGCTGCAAGTGCAACGTCCAACCCAGCCAGGGTTATCCAGAAGGAAGTGGCGTTAAAACAGAACACTGTTTAGTGATTAGTCCACTGTTTAGTGGACAGAACACTTTTAGCTACTCTTCTAAATAAAACTTAAAATACTCTAACCTGTGTAAGAAAGGATTGCCTTCTTGCAAATCTTTAAAGTTAGCAAAATTCCCTGATCCTGCAAACAAGGTCTGTGTTCAAGTCTCCCCTCCATTCCGCCACAAAAATAAGCTACCAACCTGCCAGGAGCTTCTTCAACAGCTTCTGGCTCTTGTTGGAATCTCGTTGCAAGACATCCTGCTCTTCTTTTGTGCATACCTAAAAGAGAATGGAGATCTATGAGATCTGCTCTCTCCATGCAGAACACATGGCCATGCAATTGCCTTCTATGGTTGGCTCATCAGCACCATCTGCTGACGTGTATGCCGCTTTCCTACAGAATTATGCCTAAGGTGGCTCACCTCATTTCAAATGAACAATAAGTATAACAATTAAAAAAAACACACACACACAAAAGCTCATACCAATGACAAACTTAGTTGGTCTCTAAGGTGCTGCTGGAAGGAATTTTTTTATTTTGTTTCGACTACATCAGACCAACACGGCTACCTACCTGTAACCTGTTATCAAGTGCCTAATTTTTTTCTAAGCACTGTGCATATATGAAAGGGCAGCCATAAGAAGATTCGAGGTGCACTCCTGTCTTTGTCTGCTTCCCATGGCTCCCGTTTCAGATTGTACCTCAATTTGCTAGGTGGGGTTAATCCGTTGAACTCTACCTTTCACCTGCTCCCTGCTCAACACCAAAATCCACCAGCAGTTCTGAAATACAGCTTCCATGACAGCCCTTGTAATTGTCCTGGAACTGCTTCTCATGGTACTGGTTTATGAAGTTTCAAAGCAAGATGTCGGGACATTAAATAAGCTTATGTCCGTGAGACAAACTATGTTTAGAATAAAACTTCAAAAGAAGGTCTAAGAACATGCATCCATGTCACATGAGAAGCAGCTCTCTCTTTGATGAGAGATTTAGATCTGAACAGCAAAGAGGGATAAGCCTTTCCTCTTTTCCCTGAGAAGTAAAACAGATATAGCTTAGTGCACTATACAGGATACTGAACAATATAGTGCTAACCCGGTATGATTAAGCAAGGTAGAAACTGAGGGGCACACAAATATATACAGGAGGTTGTTAACATACCAGTGTCCCACAGAATAAGCAGGGCCCAGAGCCTTCTTGCTCACAGACGATGCGCCCACATGTCAGACAGTTGTTGATGAGCTTGTGCTTTTGAGCCAAGCACTCGCAAGGGTGGCGCCCCGGGAGCATGACTGTCAGTTTGTCCTGACCCTCCTTCGTGTACAAATTGACGTATTTTGCCTTCTTCTTGCAGGAGGAGCTGCCGCTGTTTATCTCCTGGGCCTAAGTTATGCGGAGGTTTTGCAGGAGGGGAGAAGAAAACACATTTCAGAGAACAACTGGAATGAGAATCTTCTGAACTGAAATGCCTTATCTATTTTTGCACTTCTTTTTGACCAACGTAAAGATTGCGGAAGGTTCCCTCAGGACAAAACAACCTAATCATCGTCCCTTCTTGCAGTTTGTTTGGTACTCAAGTTTTTTATGCCTCACCTATCAGGGAAGTCTTCCAGTTATCTCTAGCTTAACTTTATCAACTTACTTTATCATGCAGGACAAGGAGAAGCCATGTCATCTGTATCATTGAATTATCATTATGAGAATAGGGAATCGTGGCAGCAGAACTATTTCTGCCAAGCACAGAACCATACAAACAACTTTCTGAGATTTGATTGCAAGGATTTGTCCTATGCCTTCATGAGATATGAACAGATCTTTAAGGCACCCTACTTGGGAGAAAGAAGAGAAAGCTGCCATGGCCCTCACAACGCCAAACAAACCTCCACTGTCAGTCCATACGCCCCTGAATACCAGTTGCTGGAAATCAGAAGTGGGAAGAGTGTTGTTGCGCTCGGGTCCTGCTGATGGGCTTCCCAGAGGCATCTGGTTGGCCACTGTGAGGACAGAATGCTGGACTAGATTGGCCATTGGTCTGATCAGCAGGCTCTTCTTTTGTTCTTACTTCATTTGTGAAGGACAGAACTTTGTATTCCCGTTGCCTTGAAAAGACCCAGGAGTGCATATGCTGGTTGGCAGCAGAGGGGAGGGGGAGCAACACCCACTCCATGTGGATCTGTCAGAAAGTGAGTGTGGGGTGAGTTTAGTTAAATGGGGAACCTCCTACGAGATAGGAAAGGATTTCTTAACGAAAGTTTACAGGTGACAATTGGAGAGGATGAAGTAAAGGAGCACCTAATTGGTATCTGGATTACATTTTATAAAGCGGGTCTGCTAGGATTTCATAAAATTTACTGATATGATTTTTAAAAATTGTACTCAGATATGCACAGGAAATTGCTTTGAACAAACTGGAAAACAGGGTTTGAATTATTTAATAAATTGTGTAAAAAAGAGTTAGGGTGAATGTGCCAAATCAAAATGGTGGGAAATTTGCCGACAAAGCCTAATAGTATGTTAAAGCTGTTGGTCACAAGTGTTCCCACTGTACGGTATTCAATAAAAGAAACAGTGGCATACTGTTTTTTTAATAATAATAATAATAATTTATTTCTGGTTGTGAATAAAAATCTGAACACAAAAACCAATGCCTCAACTATTTGGAAACAGTAGTGACTTCATCAATTTCAATGGCTTTATTGACTGTGATTTTTCTGGTAAAAGATTAAAACGTAAAGGTACGCCTGACCGTTAGGTCCAGTCGCGAACGACTCTGGGGTTGCGAAGCTCATCTCACTTTACTGGCCGAGGGAGCCTGCGTACAGCTTCCAGGTCATGTGGCCAGCATGACTAAGCCGCTTCTGGAAACGCCGTTTATCTTCCCGCTGGAGCGGTACCTATTTATCTACTTGCACTTGACATGCTTTCGAACTGCTAGGTGGGCAGGAGCTGGGACCGAGCAATGGGATCTCACTCCATCGCGGGGATTCAAACCGCCAACCTTTCAATCGGGAAGCCCTAGGCTCTGTGGTTTAAACCACAGTGCCACCCGCGTCCCGGTAAAAGATTAGGCAATACTTATTCAGCTGCCACAAGATCTGCTGAGATTACAGTGCCTTCTATCACAAATGACCCTATGGAAAGCTTTCCTGGAGAGGGAGAGAGCTAGGCAGGCAGTCAACAAATACATAAGGGCCTGCTCTAGCTGGGCTATCTATTACCAACTGCCCTGTTAAAAGGATTCCAGGAGAGAAAGGGAAGCAGATGAAGACCACCTCAGAGCTAAATTGAACCCTCTCTCCACTTGTAATGTTATTGCAAGTCAGCAAATCTTGGAAAACCTGTTGAGTGGAAAATATTTTTGAGAGAAAATAGCATGGATTGCACACTCTGGAAGACTTTGAGACAAACAAAGCAGTCTAAATGAGAAAGCATGCCATTAATTCTTTGTCTTTTTAGTCACAGAAGAAAAAGGAACAGCACACACTGACTTTGCATATTTGTTTAAATTCTCAACAAAAAAATGTATGTAAGAAATCAACAGTCAGAACTCCTTGAACTCAAATTTGGGCTTTAGGTGATTTCCCTTTTTAACTTTTCCTACTTATGTCCTTAAAAAGCATGTGGACAGAAAGTGGAAAGATTCTGTTCATTGATGACAGATTTATCCGTACATTCTATGATAAAAGATGAAACATTTGACTCTCAGAATAGCAGGCTCCTTATCAGTCCCCACAACTGAAATACAATGGCTCCTTTATGCTCTTCAAGTAAAAAATTACAACCAATGCTTCTGTCTTTGGATAAAGCACCTACAAAGTCAATCTGACCCAATGGTGGACAACAAATGCACCTACCTTGGCTAAATCTAGTGGTGTTTTTACTTCCTCTACAGGCTGTTCAGCTTCAACATGAACAGGTGCTTCCTGTTTGTTTCTCCCTTTGCGTCTTCCCCTCTTGCCTTGGTCTCCTGGCCGAGGAGCCTCTGAGCTATCTAAAAAATAATGCACAGTAAAGAAAATTCAATAGCTCCTGCCACTCCCCTCTCCCTTCTCCTTGTAACATTCACTTACACAATTCATTACAGGGCACCATCCAGCTGATGCTTTGCCCCACTCTCTGCACCACATCACTTGCCATCAGCACAAGTCAATGTGCAACAATTTACCAACAGCACCTTTCATGAGGAGCACCAAGAACAATTCAGATTAAGATATCATATTTTTCAGTAATGCAACTGGATTCAGTGGTAATTTAAAAATGTTGCAATTTAGCGATCAAACAGTTATTTCTTCTGCTTACTGCCTCATTATACTCCCACTTACCATCTTTTTTCCGATATATTGGGAAAGGGTCAGAAGATGGCTGACAGGACTTTTGCCATCTGGCTACCAGCTCATCCACAAAGTGCTTCTTCTTGCCATCTGCCCCCTGGATTAGGTCAGTAACATAATCTCGAATCTCCTCCTCATCCTCAATAGACAAGATATACCTATAAAGGAACAGAGAGTGCAGAAGCTTGTAGGAATGCCTTGTTCAAAATACAACATGAAGGCTAAATGCTTTTGCTACCTAATTTCTCAACATGCTATTTGTATAATGAGATTCTAAGGGCACTGATTTCTAAGGAAATCAGCCCTGAGTGCTCACTGGAAGGACAGATCCTGAAGCTGAGGCTCCAATACTTTGGCCACCTCATGAGAAGAGAAGAATCCTTGGAAAAGACCTTGATGTTGGGAAAGATGGAGGGCACTAGGAGAAGGGGACGACAGAGGACGAGATGGTTGGACAGTGTTCTCGAAGCTACGAACATGAGTTTGACCAAACTGTGGGAGGCAGTGGAAGACAGGAGTGCCTGGCGTGCTATGGTCCATGGGGTCACGAGGAGTCGGACACGACTAAACGACTAAACAACAACAACAACAAAGGGCACTGAGGCAAAATAAAGAACTAAATGAGACAATGTAGTAGCAAATTAGAGTTATGGCTGAATGCACCAGGATACAATATACAAACTCCACACTCAGAAAGATCAGTGCACCCCTTCTTATTGATTTAACAAAAATGTATCTACCAATGGCTCAATGGTCTCATTAGATAGTAAAATTCATGTTAAGTTGTTGTTTTAGGAGTTGTTTTTAAAAGTCCGGAACGGATTAATCCGCCTTGCATTACTTTCTATGGGAAAGCGTGCCTTGATTTTGGAACGCTTTGGTTTTGGAACGGACTTCCGGAACGGATTAAGTTTGAGAACCAAGGTACTGTACCAGTGTAATAAAAACAACAGACACGTCAACTCCGGTGCCTGTATCGGCATTTCTGCCTGTCCCACAGCTGCTAAAGGCACAGGAGCCCCATAACTATGGCGCGGGGTAAACGGCTCGGCAAATCGACCCATTCCTCCTCCCCTCCCCTCCCCTTTCCACAGCTCACTGGACAAGCTCCTCGCCGACGTCCAGTCCGAAGCCGCCACGCAGCTGCCCCACACACCACGACACGAGCGCCCCAGCCGCGGCCTCCATCCCGGCTTCTGCCCGGGTTCCTCTCGGTACTGGGGGAAGGAAAGAGCGAGTGCACCTTCTCCGTAAGCCGGCGGCACCTTGGTGCAGCGCCAAACAATCTCGGCTCAGCAACTAGGGCTGTGCATCGATAGTTCCGGTTCTAATTTAATCCGGAAGAACAGATCTTTGGGTCCGTTTAGCAGTCGCCAGTGGCGCCGTCAGGTCCCAGGACCGTCTTAGGAAAAGGATCCTAAAGACGGCGGGCACTAGAAGACCATTACTTATAGAGTTTTAAATTGCCCAGCTATACCTCTGATCCTAACATAAGCAAAGTGTGGTTTATCTAGGAGACAGAGTAACTTAGATTCTCATTTTCTCTAAGCCAGGAAGCAAACTGGGTGGGTGATCTTGAGCCAGTAATCCCATCTCATCCTAAACCTACCTTGTAGTGGTTTAGTGAATTATTATTTTTAATTATTTTTAGAGTGTGCCTAAAAAGCCCCAGTTTAGCCATTTATTTAAGAGAATATGCTGTGAACTATTTGTCATGTCTTTTTTCAGGCTAACAGTATCCCTTCTGAGGCTGAGTGTTTAAAATTTTACCCAGTTTTCCAAATTTATTTAAAAGTCCTCATTGCTAAGCCAGGATTGCAGATGCCTTTTTTATTGTCAGTCCCATTTCTAATTATAGCATGGCATTTTCCATTTTCATTGCCCCCCCCCGAACTGAGAACTTCATTGATCCTAAAATATCTTTACAGTGCTTGAAGGTAAAGGTACCCCTGACTGTTAGGTCCAGTCATGACCGACTCTGGGGTTGCGGCGCTCATCTCGCTTTACTGGCTGAGGGAGCACGCGTACAGCTTCCAGGTCATGTGGCCAGCATGACTAAGCCGCTTCTGGCGAACCACAGCAGCACACGGAAACTCCGTTTACCTTCCCGCCGGAGTGGTACCTATTTATCTATTTGCACTTTGACGTGCTTTCAAACTGCTAGGTTGGCAGGAGCAGGGACCGAGCAATGGGAGCTCACCTTGTCGCGGGGATTCAAACCACCAACATTCTGATCGGCAAGCCCTCTGTGGTTTAACCCACAGCACCACCCACGTCCCTCTTTACAGTGCTTAGTCATTGCTGATTCAGACTCTTATCAACATACATGTGAAGTTATAAGAATGGATTTGATGTTAGTCATTTATGACATTTAGATCATTTTCTTGCCATTCTTCTTGCTTCCTGCCAGTGCATTGTGTGAGTAGAATTCAGATTTGTTATGAATTGTGAGTCCAAAACCCAGACTTTATACGGTAGTTATTCAAAACAGGTTCATGTGAAGCCACCCAACATGATCTTGTTTATATTCTCTCATATTTGAGGAGAACAGGGATCCAGGAGGGGAGTTTGAAAACAAGGACAAGTGGGTGGGTGTGGATATAACGAGTTTCCCTATACTAAGCCAGACCATTTAGTTCACCACTGTCTACACTGATGGGCAGCAGAGGACATTCCCAGCCCTACTTGGAGTTGCTAAGGATTGAACCTGGGACCTCAGATCATTGAGCTATGGTCCTTCCTGCTAACAGACAGAGCTGTTGCCTAGCTACTTAAAAGATCTAAGGCCATGACACAAATTCTGCATAAAATGTGCAGCTGCTAATTTGTATGTATAGATGCAAATGTAGGTCATTAAGATGGTCACTGGCTGGGGTCTCATGGGCTCTGTGCTTTGCAGCATGTATATCAGCCCTGTTAGCAATGCAAAAACATGGTTTTTTTTAAAAAAAAATAAGGAAGTGTAGGGGGAGGTGATCTGGAGCCCAGTGCAAAAAGACTCAGGGCCACAATGCCCCTGGGAAGGGGTAGATATGTAAAAGTGGAAATGTGTACAGTGCTTTTTAAAAAAATTGTCTTCTGGACAAGCCCAGAGTTAGAAGAAAGTGAAAGTTCAAATATGGCAAGTGGGTGCAGGAAAGGAAATGAGAGACATAAGAAATGTGGCAGGGGGAAGAATAAGATAAATACATAGTGAAAAGAACAGGCGATAGTATGTATAGATAATGAAGAAATGGAAGCAGAAAATTGGGGTAAAAATCCCACAGAAGGAGATGCCATTCTCACAAGTTCTTACCCTGGTGCAGTTCCAAAGGCTCAGTGTTCTGCTCAAGCAGTTTCCATATTCTGCAAGGGGTGGGGAAATGGTGCACTGTATTATATGAAGTTCCATCTGCCTTTCTTTTCTTTTTTTCACATAAACAAAGGAGACAGTGATCTGTGGGCTGAGCTGGCCTTGAAACCAGCAGCAACACCAGCAGGGGGGGAAAGAGGCCTCCAGTGGTTTCCTTCCCTTCATATATTTCAAAGCATTGCCTGTGCTACTTGTTAAAATGGCTGTACACCTCCTCTGTTACATATACAAAGAGTAACTGTTTGATTTGTGATTCACTGCTCTGAAGTGCTTTCTGGCCTTATTCTAATCAGCCCAGTCTATAAAGCAATGTTATTGTTACATGCTAGTGTATAAAGTAAAAAAAGACAAAAGCATTATTTTATCCTTTTCTTTGCCAATTCATATCAGTTTTCTTTTGTGCATGTCACACATTGAGATAGGACAGTAAGTTTCCTGTATAGAATGGGCTATTGAAACAGGAGCTGAAAGAAATTTAGAACAAATGTATACATCTTAAGTTAAGCAACATTTAATGTTACTACAGTCATACCTCGGTTTAAGTACGCTTCGGTTTGAGTACTTTCAGTTTAAGTACTCCGCGGACCCGTCTGGAACGGATTAATCCCTTTTCCATTACTTTCAATGGGAAAGTTCAGGGGTGTAGGAAGATAGGGGTGGTGGGGGCGGGTCGCCCCGAGCGGCAGGCTCCAAGGGGCGCCATCGCGGTCGCCCGCCCTGCCCCCGGAACGTGTGCCCCTCCCCTCCGAGAGGCACGCCCAGCCCCCAGAACGAGCGCCAGCCCCGCCCCCAGTGCCGGAGCATGAAGCTCCATCACTGGGAAAGTTCGCTTCAGGTTAAGTATGCTTCAAGTTAAGTACTCCGCGGACCCGTCTGGAACAGATTAATCCACTTTCCATTACTTTCAATGGGAAAGTTCGCTTCAGGTTAAGTACAGACTTCCGGAACCAATTGTGTACTTAAACCAAGGTACCGCTGTACTGTATTCATATGCTAAATGTAGCAAGCAAGTTTAGACTTCAGAGTCATTTTAGATTAATGGGAAGCAAGTTTACCATTACCACATTTTCAGTATGTCCTAGTTCTACCCAACCGCGGAGGAAGGTGCTCAGGCGCCTGGGGTGGCATGCCTAGGGGCAGGACGAGCCGTCCATAGGGGCAAGGCACACCTTGGGGCCTCCGGAGTCTGCCTGCCTCCTCGCACTCAGCCACCCTATAGCTGGGGGGGGGGAGGCAGCAGGTGGACCGTTTCGGCAGCGCAGAGTCTGCACGTCCTCAAGCCACCGCATCTCTCCCAGGAGAGACATGTGGCTAGGGCATGCTGCAGGCCCCGCAGTGAGTGCCTCCCGACATTTTGTCACTCCCCTCAGTGGTGACACACAGGGTGGACCGCACCCACCACACACCCCTTTCTCCGCCCCTGGATCTACCCCCCTAGAAGCCTAACACTACAGTCTGAAAACCACTCCGCTCTGAAAACACCTTAGGAATTTCACTAGGACAAAGCTTTCCAAACTTTTCATGTTGGTGACATACTTTTTAGACATGAATCATTTTGCAACACAATAATTCAGTTTTACTAGCAAACCCCTAGAGGTTAAATTAACCCCTTTCCAACCCTGGGAGGAGTGCGGGGAGTGTTCATGCGACACACCTGCACACTGCAGCCAACACACTAACATGTAACAACACACAGTTTTGAAAGCTCTGCACTAGGAGGATAGTGGTGATTCTCTTCCTGTAATTAACTCATAGCAACCTGGTAAGGTAGGTAATGTGGATAGATAGCCACCCTGGCAGTATATTCCACATGCCAAATGTTTAACCAGTTCAGTAGTCAACCCACTCGACTATACTGCCTACCAACTTTGAACTGTAGCAGCACAGTGCTTCTTTCCAAAATGGTTCGATTATTGTCTAGGGAAGGGTAAGTCCAAAGCCTGAAGTGGTCACTGCAGGAAACAACATGCTGGTACAGACAGGATTTGGTCTAATCTAGTAGGGCTCTCCTTATCTTCCTTTTCCTTAAAAGAATAATGTGAAAGTTAGCCGACAGTTAGAAACTTGTCCAAGGCTATGTAGTGAGCTTTGTGGAAGTTCATCCTCGATCTCTCTCTCTCTCTCTCTCTCTCTCTCTCTCTCTCTCTCTCTCACACACACACACACACACACAGTACTAACACCCCTCTCTAGCATGCCTTGTGCCAGGTGTGCATTTAATATGCGCACACAGAACGGAACATTGAAGAGAGATTGAATGATTGAATGAACGTTGCAACTCAGGCTGATTTCTCAACTGCAGTCTAATTTAAGCTGGAGATTAATTTTAGGTGGTGCACCAGGTCAACCAAATAAAATTGGCCAGTGTTACATAGCGATGAAGTACTGTAGATCTGTTACGGTCTAAGAAGGGAATCCCTTTGTCCATGCAGGAACCAACATATTATATTTCATCTGTATGATCCTGACAGCACATGAAGATGTACCTCAAGGGTCCTTTTTTGAGTATATGCCGTTAAGTTCTGATTGGTTGCCATGTGCAGGAGATGGGGCTATCGTAATGGCGGCCCCCAAACTACTCTGAATACCAAATGCTGGGAAACATGAGAGGGAGGGGGCCACTGTGCTCATGTCACGATTGAGGACTTTTCAGATGCTAAACTAGTGGGTAGGTCTTTGGTTTAGTCCGGCAGGTCTCTTCTTATGAGCTTCTTCCAGCTCTGGCATTTGGGTAAGCCTATTAATGGGTAACAATAATTTATACCATAATAGTTTGTGCCCCCAGAGCACCTTCTATTATTATTATTATTATTATTATTATTAATTATTATTATTATTATCATCATCTTATTTGTGCCTCTAATCTGTACATGCATTCTGCAGTGACTGTTTTTCTCTTGTACTTTGTGTCTCATGCTTTGTATGTTGCTTTGTGAGGGCTTAAGCTACTTTAAAAAGTCACAACAAAACAGGAAAACAATAATATAATGCTTTCAAACCATTAGGTCATATTACACTTTAAACTGGAAGGATATTTCAAAATGAGCATCTAAATGAACATCTACATTAAGAGCTAGCAAATCCAAGAAGTTGATGAATGTGTTGTGAGAACAACTGTTAAATCTGTCCTGAACTAAAACTGTTATCTATTAAAACAAAGCACCCTTTTAATCAGGTCTTGAATTTGGAGGACAGAAATAAGTTGTGTCAAATTTGACTGTGCATTGTAATGTTGCATCTATTAGTTTGTTTTGTTCTGTATCTCCAGTGTGTTCCCTCTCTGTGTGTGTGATAGATTGCCTATTTCTTCCTCTTTCTGTCACTTTTTTTGGTTCTGATGGAATGTGTTGTTTAAGGTCAGCTCATTCCACAACAAGCAAGTTAAATACAATTGTTATTATTGTAATCTTGTTGCTGCAGATTACTACAATTACTCTTTGGTAAATGGCACTAAAGTGCTCTAATACCAATAAAGTCGGCTTAACAAAATAATGGGAATACCAATGTGAGTTTAAATTGGCTTTACACCTAATTAGCTCAGCTGTGTTTGGTTTTGAATGGAACCATTCAAGATAGATAATGGTAAGCATTTAGCACCTGTAAGGTTTGTATTGAGTAACAAGCAGGGATGCACACAGTTGAAATCAGGAAGGTGCTTAATTCATGTTTAACTCTCATTTATAGCGCACTGTTTCTTTTGGGAGACTTACTGTGGTAAGAGTTACTCCTAGATAAGTGTGCATAGGATTACTGCTGTAACTCAGAAACACTGTCCTGGGAGTAAGCCCTATTGAGCTCCATGTGTTCGAGGAACCCAGGCCACTATCATTTACAATTGCAGATGTGTAATTGCAGATGTGTAATTTCATCTATGGTAAGATAGCTAATATTTTTTGGCATAGGGCATAGTGCTCCATATTGAACTTATAGTGGGTGTGGCTGAAATGTGAATAGTGAAAACTGCAATTATGAAGGCTACCTTCCCAAAGAAGACTTGCAGGAACAGTCAGTGTTATGGAACTCACCCGGCTCGTCAGACAGAGCCCGTGGGTCCCTTTGCGGAGTAAAGGAAGGAGTCCAAGCAACAAGTTCAAGGCAAGATTGAACCCCACACATGGGGTGACATTGACTTTTAAAACTTCCCATCACATCCCAGGATACAGTTCGAAAAACATCATCACTACATCACTAAAACATCATCACTACATCAGAAAAGGGGATAGTTATACATGATTAACATAGGAAGTGGGTGAGGGGTCAACATGTAATTGTAGGATATGTATTGAGAGGCACAACCCAAACATCTTCAGGCAGAGAACAATGGAACCTTAGTCTGCATAGTCTGTCACCTGGGTGGGTCTGGTGATGGGATTAGGCTTGGCTGGGCACTTCCTGGAGTCCCTTTTTCAAGGGCAAAATAGCCTTGGAATGGAGGAAACTGGCAAAGGAGCTGATTTTATATTATTTTTAAAACTAGGAAACTTCCCTGAGGTGTCAAGTCGAAAGGATACATTTATGCATAATATTTATAACCATAGCTGCCAAGTTTTCCCTTTTCTCGCGAGGAAGCCTATTCAGCATAAGGGAAAATCCCTTTAAAAAAGGGATAACTTGGCAGCTATGTTTATAACATTTAACAACTTTAAAGATGTGCCCCCCCCCCCGTAATTTCCGTAACAGGGAGAATACAGTTAAAGCTTAAACGTATGCAGAATAACCTCAGTGCCTGCCCGCTTTCAGCAGCAGTCGTGGGTGAGACCACAATTCACCCGCTGCTGAGCCAGTTCACACCACCAGTGGGAGAAGGAACCCGCTGTTTCGATTCATGCCCAAACGGTCAGATAGGGTTAGGGTTAGGCTTTGGAACGCCTTTTCTTAAGAATGAATGGCGAGCGAGACCCATTCCTCTCCCGTCGCGCGCGCCCCGCCCCGCCCAAGCGCAGCGGAGCAGCAATTCTGATTGGTCAGGCCGCGATTCGGCGAAAGGCGTTACATGTACTAAAGTTCTAAAGCGATGGCGCTCTCTGAGCAAAACGCCAGCCGCGGGTTTGCTTGCGATTGGCCAAACGGGTATCCCGCCAGAGCCAATGGGAGCGGGGCGCGCGCGCGGGAAGGACAAACTTGGCAGCTTAAAAAGCGGGTCTTTTTAGTTATAGCGGGCGCTGCTGCTGCTTCTTGCACTCTGAATCTGCTTTTGCGAGCGGCCGTTGCAGGATGGTGCGGACCAAGGCGGACTGCGGTGGGACCGGTGGAGCCTACCGGAAAGGTAGGGCATAGGTTTTAGTGTACTTGGGTTTAAAACCACTGTGCTAAATTGTAGAGAAACCCGGTGTCCAACTTTTTCTCAGCCGTGCAACTGCGCCTGGGCCCTGGGTGGTTTCTGCACACTGTCATTCAGGATAGCTTACCTTACAGGGTTGTTGTGAGGATGAAATGGAGGGAAGAGCTGAACCATACCCGAGCTGAACCATACCCTGAGCATCTTTGGAGGAAGGAGGGCATAAAACTTTAGCCAATTTGCTTAAAAGTCTTTAAAAAAGAAAAGTGGGCGGGGAGAGAGAGTTTTGTTACTGGACCGGGATTTGGGGGTGGGGGTGGGGGGTTGTTGGGAATATATTTGCAGGGATTGGAGTAGTTTGTCTTAAACTTGCTCGGATATTCGGACCGGCCCACTTTCTCCTGCATTCGTGGGGGCGCTGGCCGTGGTAAGAAAATATTCCAAAGCATCGTTATATAAAACTGCGGATGTCTTTGCAGCTTTCTAGAACTAAGCTCCAGTTCTGGAGCCAGGCGGTGGAGCAGAGACTTCTAGTACTTTTACATTAACCTTGAAGCCCTGGGGAGATTTTGAGTATGGCAACTTGTGGGATGTTAGGAAATGAATAATCTTAGGCGTTTTACGGTTCCAAGTATTTCCTGTGCATTAGCTGTGTTGCAATCCTTACCGCAAGATTAGTTGGCATCCTTTTTTTCTACTTGGCCTTGGAAAAGTTGATTCTGAGGAGGACTTCCATAGGGTGGGATGTAGGATTCGAAGGGGCCATTGCCTTTGGCCAAGTGTCTTCTGCATGTTCCTTCATATGTCGGCAGGCCTGATCTTATTTCATTGCAGGTGTGCAGTGTGCTATGAGCTTCCGCTTTAAATTTCCTGCAGTGCTCTGGACACCTCATTTAGATACATTCTGGGCCATTGTGAGATCCATAAACTGTGTTTTTGAAAATCAGTTGGAGGCTTAGGGCAAAATGTCTGCAGCAACCTATGAGTTCTGTCAACTGGCCTAAGGTGAGCTAGTGAAATAATGACCACATTCACATCAAACATTGAAAGCACCAGGATATCACTTTAAGCAGTCATGGTACACCCCAAATAATTCTGGGAGCTGTAGTTTAAGGGTGCCGAGACTTGTTAGAAGACCTCTATTCCACTCACAGAAGTACAATTCTCAATGTGGTTTAACAATCAATCCCTCTTTACAATGAAGGCTGGGAGTTGTTAGTATCCCTTTATTCCCCTCTGAAAGCTACAACTCTCAGCATCCTTGACAAACTACAGCTCCCAGAATTCTTTGGGGGAAGCCATGACTGTTTAATAGTGGTATTACAGTACTTTAAATGTATTGTTGCACACCACCCCAATCTCTGAGCAGTTTGAGATTCCAGGAGTTCCAGGGTTTGTGTTTGCTTTTGGAACAAGGCAACAGCAGACACTCTGGTGTCTTTAGGATAAATGGTTTATTTAGATATACCGTATATACAGCCTGAGCCTACCAGGTACACAGCATCAGCACTCCGAAAGGGTCTTCTTTCTCATAGCCACAGTCTTGGTTCCAAACAGAAATCAAAACAGGGCTCTCGCTTTTTAAAGTAACTTTATTGGGTATTATAAACAGGAATTATAAGTGATACAGATTTACAGACTAAGTCTCATGTCAGTTAAAAACCACAGAAATGGCATAATAAATTTGCAGTAATATCTACAACATTATTAGTGGTTAACGTGCAAGTACTTGGTTCATGGTTTAAATAAAAACTATAACAGCAGGGAAACTGTTTAAAACAGACAACATTCAACATCTCATAGCTAAAAACGCCTAATCAGGAGGCCTTTCGACTTAACAGATAGTTGAGGGAGGAGGCCCCACCCATTTGCCCTGTGGCACAGAGCCACTCCCCTTGTTCTCATACTTGGGCTGGATCTAGACACATCAAAGATGCATTTTAGTTTGCAAAACTTTCTTTGTATGAGAAATGGGTTAGGAAAAATGGAACTGCACAGCGCCATCCGGTGTCAGTGTTAGAATGCATAAACAACACATATAAAGTATTTTTCTTTGCCAATGTAGCTGAGTTCTTAGTGGGCCATTTACCTGGCTGGCATTGCTATTCCAGCAATTAAATCTCTGCTGAATCCAGAAATTAGAAGAGGGCCCAGACATTCAGCCCCCCCAAACTCATAACTGTGTGGTGTGAATGTGGCCAGTAACAGAGGTGAGCCCTGAACTGGAGACTTCTGGACATGTTTAGCTTCTTATCCTCTCCGCTAGGTTGACTCTTATGGTGGATATCTAAATTTAGGGGTGGCGATTGTGGTAGGGATTCCATTTGTGCTAATGCTTGGTAATGGGGTTTATTGTTCACCTATAGCTGTGCTGTGGTTTAAATGTGTAAGCAGTCTTACTTGAGAAGTAAAAAGCCCTGTAGTTGGGCTGTGGTTCTGCATGCCCTTTTCTGGGATTAGGCCCTGTTGAACTCAGGGGAACTTGTTACAGGTAGGTAGCCGTGTTGGTCTGAGTCGAAACAAAATAAAAAAATTCCTTCAGTAGCACCTTAAAGACCAACTAAGTTTTTATTTTGGTATGAGCTTTCGTGTGCATGCACACTTCATCAGATACACTGAAACAGAAGCCACCAGGGGAACTTGTTAGTATGCATGTATGGTTGTTAGTATGCTTGTTATGGTTGGCACTGCAATTCATCCTTGCCTTCCTGTGAAAGTTAGTTGGGGGTCCACATCTCCATGCATGTGCTATGTCCCTTCCAACCATTGAATTAACTACAGTGGTACATCTACTTACGAATTTAATGCGTTCCGAACACACATTTGTAAGTCAAAAAAAATTGTAAGTCGAATCCCATAGGAATGCATTGGGAGAAAAAATTCGTAAGTCGAAGCAACCCTATCTAAAAATTCGTAAGTAGAAAAAATCCTATCTAAACCGCATCCAAGATGGCGGACGGAGCTCCATTCGTAAGTAGAAACATTCGTAAGTAGAGGTACCACTGTACAGCCAGGCCCCTAGGGTAAAGGCTTGTTGTGCTGGTATCAAGTAGACTTTAGAATCAAAATCTCTCTCTTTTTTGCGGGTGAAGTTCCTGAAAATATCTAACCCTTTTCTTATCCTACAACCCTAGTGGTGGCTGCCAGGGCTCCACGGAAAGTGCTGGGCTCCGGAAACGCTGATGTGGGCTCCTCTCCTACTTCACGGAAAGGTGAGCAAAGGGGTGAGGACAGCAGGGTTTGAGTCTTGGCTGCCTTTTATGTGGCTTGGGGCATGTGTGGTGGGTTACCTGCTTTAAAAACACAAACAGGGATTCTCTGATCTCTGCTCAGCGACTTCCTCATGTCTAGAAGACAGCACTTTGGAAAATATGTAATGCTGCTGATATCCTAATTTTTGTTAACTTCTGACTGGATAGCGCTCTGCTGCACAAGAATTTGGTGTTTACCATACAGGGCAGTTACGGTAATTCTGGAATCATTTGTCATGATGCAAGAGTGCTGCAATAAATTAAAGAAAGACTCCAGTGTGCTTAAATTATCCAACTACAGAAGAAGCTGCTTTTGTGTTTTCACTGCTCTGGCCTTGCCTCCTTTTAATTAGTGAAGTGAGGTGGAACTAGAGATGTGAAGGCCCGGAAAACCCCCGGGTAAATTCGGAAAAAAACTGGTTTTCCCCCCGTTTTTTCCCTGAAGCCTTTTTTGTTTTTTCCAAAAAATTGGAAAATAAAAAAATAGATTATGGAATGTGTAAGGGGGAGGGATTATAGAGAACCCTCCCCCCTCATCAGAAGCAGCCTGTCTCCAAGCAGTCATGAGAGCGAGGGGTCTGAAGGGGAGAGTCAGGAAACGGAGAGGGAGTGCCAGGGCTCTGGCAACATTAAAGAGCCCCTGCTCCATAGGCAGGAAGTGAGGGAGGTGGAAAGAGTGGACAGGAATAGTTCAGACAGAAGACCCGTCCCTCCGACGCCGGAATTGAGAAAGAGGAGGAAAGGGAGGCGCTTCTCGGTTCCGAGGCTTTTATGCTGGTCTCGGAACGCGGAAGGATTTAGTGCAGGAATCTGACTCGAGCGGGTAGACATGAAATGAGCAATCCGTTACACTGTAAATAATGTACAGTGGTACCTCGCAAGACGAATGCCCTGCAAGACAAATTTTTCGCAAGACGAATACGTCTTACGATCTGATGGTGACTTGCAAGACGAATTCGTTTTGCGAAAAATTCGTCTTGCGAATCGCGGTTTTCCATAGGAATGCATTGAAATTAAATTAATGTGTTCCTATGGGCAAAAAATAATAATAAAAAATTCAATGCATTCCTATGGGAAACCACGATTCACAAGACGAATTTTTCGCAAGACAAATTAACTCACAGAACGAATTAAATTCGTCTTGCGAAGCATCACTGTATGCACTGAACCCAAGGAATCCATTGAGGTTTGAGATCTAGGCTGCAGTCCTAAGGCACTTAAGTAAAAGACAGACTGCAGTACTGTAAACTGTGGGATTTAGTGACTAAACTTTTATGGGATTACGCAGTTTAAATCATGTGAGTTTTGCTTCTGACAAACATGTTAAAGGGTAAAGGGACCCCTGACCATTAGGTCCAGTCGTGACCGACTCTGGGGTTGCGGCACTCATCTTGCGTTATTCGCCGAGGGAGCCGGCGTATCGCTTCCAGGTCATGTGGCCAGCATGACAAAGCCGCTTCTGGCGAACCAGAGCAGCACATGGAAACACTGTTTACCTTCCCGCTGTATTTATTTATCCCGCTGTATTTATCCCGCTACTTGCACTTTGCGGTGCCTTCGAACTGCTAGGTTGGCAGGAGCTGGGACTGAGCAACGGGAGCTCACCCTGTTGCGGGGATTCGAACCGCCGAGCTTCTGATTGGCAAGCCCTAGGCTCTGTGGTTTAAGTTACATCATTAATCAGGGCTCTTTCGTTAGACTTCACTGAAGATGGGTAAAACCACCTGGCAGCTTATTCCTCATGCCCTAGGTTTCCTGTCTTTTATGCAGATTTCAATTTTGGATTGAAGCTTTTGCAGTTAATGATCCTGGGTGTGTTGGGTTCTTTATGATTGCTCAGTGCTGAAGTATTTTTAACCACATTTTGCAGCTGAAAGTAAATATGCTGGTGGCAACCCAGTGTGTGTGAGGCCAACACCGCCATGGCAAAAAGGAATCGGGGAGTTCTTCACACAGTCCCCAAAGCATTTGGAGAAGGAGAACCAGGTCCCTGAGGAGCCGGGATGCAGTGGAATAGGAAAGCACAGAAGAAAGTAAGAAAGGAGATTGCAAAAAATAAGACAATACTGTAATGCAGTTGGAAAGTGCAATGTGATAAGCCATGTATTCTATTGAGCTGTGAAACATTCCTGTGGGGATTGCAGAACCCATTTCAAATTTAGCTGTTGAAGAAGCTGAAACAGGGGCTGCCTGGGGTGAAATGGAAAGGTGCCGCCTTGCACAGCACCTGCCTCCCCTTGTCCCTGCTGAAGTATCTCTTATTAAGGTTGTGCAATTGTGGCTTCCAGTGACATCATACAAGGCCTCTGCTCAATTTTGTGCTGCTCTCCTATGATCTCGTGGGAAGCTGCTGCAGCCACTTCTCTGGTGGTGCTGGGGGAGTCTACCCGCCGCCGCCGCGCCACTTGGTTTCTGCTGCCTGAGGCGGCTGCCTCAGTCTGCCTCGTGTACAGGCTGGCCCTGAGCTGAAATAAAGTTTGCAATTTTCATCTAAATGCTTTTTTCTTAAGCAAGCATTCCCAAGTTGCTCACTTGCAGAGACTTCTGCTTTCCACCCACAGGTAACAAGTTTAGCTTTAAGTTCACTATTATCCATAGCAAGAAGGACCATCAGTTAAACTAGGTCTTTGTCCTAATTAAACTCCCTTCATCAGCATGACCATTTGGTAAAACCTGTTGAGAATCATGGAGAATAGGAGCAAAATTTTAGATTTTTAAGTTACTCCATGTATAAAATACACATAAACTTTGCTTTGTTGCTTTTTATGTATTGGTTTTAAAAACACATTCATAGTTTCCCAGCAGAATTTATGAAAGGCAGCCTTTTATACAGAACTGGGCTGGGTTTGATTTTAAATGATTCCATACTAGGGAAGAAATTTTGGCAGTCATTTTCTGAGTCCATTGTCATGATGATCACAATCATCAGTATTCATTCCATTACAAAAGGAGGGCTGTTGAATAATCTTGTTAAAAGGTAAAGGGGCCCCTGACCATCAGTTCCAGTCGTGTCCAACTGGGGTTGCGGCGCTCATCTTGCTCTATAGGCAAAGGGAGCCGGCGGTTGTCTGCAGACAGCTTCCGGGTCATGTGGCCAGCATGACAAAGCTGCTTCTGGTGAACCAGAGCAGTGCACGGAAATGCTGTTTACCTTCCTGCCAGAGCGGTCCCTATTTATCTACTTGCACTTTGATGTGCTTTCGAACTGCTAGGTGGGCAGGAGCTGGGAGCTCACCCCGTTGCAGGGATTCAAACCGCCGACCTTCTGATCAGCAAGCCCTAGACTCTGTGGTTTAACCCACAGCGCCACCATTTGTTATCTTCAATTGGAATCTAGATTCCAGAGGCTGAGTACCCTGTGTTAGGATACTTTAATCCCTGCTAAAGGGCACTAGCTTCCTAAATACAGATGACTTGGATGTATGGTATTTTAATAAATGAGAAACATGAATAGCTTGTTCTAAATAGATGGGGGCAATTGGTATTGGTAGCTGGAGATGTACTGTAGAATGTAGCAACTGATACAGGAAACTGTTAATAAAATATCCAATGCTTTGCATGGCCCCATCTATTTGCATTCACAAAGTTTTGGTACTGGGATGCTGAGAATGCAGGACATGGATTGTTCTGTCTAGCCTATTTCAAAAATAACCCGGAGTATAAACTTAAATGTTTGCAATAGTGGCAGAACTTGTGGATTCCCTGTAACATTTTACTATGTTTTTATATGTGCTGTAAGTCGGATGGACAGGTACAAATTAATTATTATTCATTATCATTATTATTATTTTATTAATTATCTCAGTAGACATACTGCATCAGGCAAAACGTTCTGGCTGGCAGTTGGGCAGAATTACCTATCTCATCTAGAACACAGAAATCTTTGTCTCCACAATGTTTGTTTTCTCCAATATGTAGTGGTACACTGACAACAAATCAAGCATTATTGTGTTGATTTTTAATAGTTCTGATACCAAACATCTGGAGTGTTGTCATCAATGTTACAATCTCTTAAACAATTAAAACCCTTTAAATTGTTCAATCGTTCGTAATAAAAAGAAAAAAAGGTATATCATTATAGGAGTTAACAATTCCATATACAGTGGTACCTCTACTTACGAATAACTCTACTTACGAATGGAGCTCCGTCCGCCATTTTGGATGCAGTTTAGATAGGATTTTTTCTACTTACGAATTTTTAGATAGGGTTGCTTCGACTTACGAATTTTTTCTTCCAATGCATTCCTATGGGATTCAACTTACAATTTTTTTCGACTTACAAATGTGCGTTCGGAATGCATTAAATTCGCAAGTAGAGGTACCACTGTATACTTATCTAATATGTAAGTAATTAAAGATGATTTAATCTTGCCTTCTGCGCAAGGATCTCCTAACTCTAGAACTGCCCAAGCACTGTACGGATGATTTTTGGATGATAAAAATCTCTCCTCTCCACAGAGCTCGCCCCTTGTCTCCTCATCCTGCTGAAGATGAATCACCTTCTGAAGGTGATCCGATGTGATCAGATGCCTTGCCTCTTCTGACGGATCTTGCCATGCTCAATGTTTGTGGTGGCTTTGTGTGTAAATCTGTATATATTGCATGTGTTTTGGTTTGAGTACAGGTCTCTAAAAGCCTAGCATGCTGTTTTGTTTACTAAAATAACCTAAAACTTGAATGACTCTAAGGGAATTGAGAAAACTAGTATTTCGTGGGAGCTTAGCTACCAATTGAGCATTGAGTAAGTAGTAATCATGGGGTTTGTGTTAAATTGTGTGGTTTACTTCTTTCTGCACTCCCTAAAGTTCTGTGCCATATGAGTGTTGAAATGACTGTATTTTTGATGCAATTCATTACCTTGAGTGATATGTCTTGGCCTCTCTTTCTGAGTGTTAGAGAACAGTGAAACTGAAACTCCAGCTATTTAAACTGGGAACACCAAAAAGCATAATTTGTAATAAAATAACTTGCTGAGTTTTCTATATTGTGCATATCTATTCCGAGAGAGCCAGAGTGTGGTCCAGAGGCAGTTGTGCATGTCAATAATGGCAGTAGTGATAACAGCACGGATATAATGTAAATGCCACTGAAACAAATTATATTCATATTCTTTCGTTGTGTATTCCCCTCCTGCACTTTCAGGATATACTTTGCTTATTCACATGTCTGCGTTCTAGTTCTTATGCTTTAACACAGTATGAGGCAAAGTTTAACATGTACGGAGGGAAGGTATAGTGGGAATAGAAAGATGTATTGACCCAGAGAAAAAAGTTTGAGACTCACTGGATTAATCATGATGATGCCATTGGGTGGGCTGAGACTGAAACCCTTTGCCCAAATCAGCACAAGGGAGACCAACATCACCATCTCAAACAAAGAAGTGAGTTCAGGAAAAATTAAAGAAAAAGAAAATTATTTGTTGCTACTGCCGGCAAATTATGGAGCCATGAGAAATCACGTGGGATTTCTCAAGGATACAAGCTGTGGGTTAGCCACCCTGATGCTGCATAGTCAACACAAGAGAATAGCTTTTCCTTTTCCAGAAGAAAATATGTTGGTTGACGGGGTTGGCAACCTGCTTCTTCTGTAACCCTGCTCTATTTGAATGATTTTGAATCATGCTATAATAAGCCATATGCCACATTTAGAAACAGTCACATGAAAAATCTGCTAGCTTCTTTGGCTATATCAAAGAGCTGGATTGTTTTTACAGAAAGTTTCACCTGACAGCCAAGAATTCCCAGACCAAGACAGTTAATATTTGAATAGCTTTACCAGAAACTTCAAAAGTTTACTGAAAAGTTTCTTCTTAGAGAATACAAAAATAACAAAGATGTACTGTAGTTCACTTTCAGATCTGAGAACTGCAGTTTAAGAGATGCAGGACCTCTAAGCATCTGAATAGCAGAGATAAAGTGTTTTCCTCTGCATTGTGCTGTGAGGCAGAGGAAGATGCTTTGTGCAGACATCTTCCACTATAATAATGCGAGGTTTCAGGCAGTAAGGAAACAGGAAACTGTGCTTTGACCTGGTAGCAATGGGAGGATGCAAGAAATAGAAAGGGTTTTTGATTTTTCTAGGAACTGGGAGACTTCAAATGGCTGTGGATTTGCCACTCCTGCTCTAGGGGTAGTATTTAGCTACCTTTTATTTGTAGTAGACCAAGTGAGATAATGAGGATAAATGTTAGATCCTTTATTTTCAGTGGGTTTGTTTTGAGTAAATCTTAGTTGAATCCCACCCTTAAAGTTTAGCTAAAATGTCAAATTTCATAATCCAGCAGTTTCAGTTGATTTAAAGGTATATTTGCATGTTCACCAATCTTTAAGCTTACACATTAGCTCTGCATGGCAGCTATTGATACGACACCTTATATTGTATACATATGATAACTATACTAAGGGCACAAATTCCACCAGTGTGTTATGGCCTTTGGTCTCTGTACTTGTATATAACATAATCTGAGTGAGAATAATGCTTTAGCTGCTAATGTGGAGTGGGCTCTAATCCATGAAAGATGTCATAATAAATGTAATATGCAAAACACAATTACCGATAGGTCCCAATTGAACTGATAGTTAATATCTATGTCAGTATGCTTGATGTTTCATAGAATTGTAGAATTGGACTGCAACACAGGAATCTTTTTGCCCATCATGGGGCTCGAACCCACCACCTTGAAATTAAAGACTCGTGTTCTAATAGCTGGACAACTGTACAAAAGGATAGCTCTCTGTACTGAGGAATTTGCAGTCTAAAATGTGGTGCTTTGAGGGAAGCAGTAATGGGAATAAACAGGAAGAATGCTTATTTCAGTCAGATGTATTTTGTATGGAAATAGGATTGTGTCCAAGCTTTCATGAAACGGATTGGCTTTGAAGGAAGAGGTGGTATCCTGAATATATTTTGGAAGGCAATTATTTTGGAGAGCGGTTTAAACATACAAGGTAACAGGGAGGAAATTAGAAGAAATCAATAAGGTACAATTAGAGAGCAGGCACCCATGAGGCAATAGACAACCATGAAGGTGGCAAAGTGAAGCTCATGAAAGCAAAGTGAGAGAAGAGATAGGGAAAGGCCAGGGGAGGGCTCAGAAGAGTCTCAACAAATGAAACTGACCTGTAGAAAATGTAACTTGAAAAAAGAGACATTGCACATATTTTTGTCAACCAAGAAATCTTTAATAAAAATAAATAGAAGAGAAGGCTTAGGGTGGCTGTGATGCATCTGGAAGCAGAAGGGAGAGGAGAACCAGTGTAGGGATCTAAGCAGGGGTATCATGAATGATTATGGCAGCAGAAAGCTGGATAGGCATGGGGGAATAGAAGATAGAAAAGATCAGCTCACACTAGGTGAGAAATGAGCAGAGCCTGACTGCAGGGCCTTTGCCAAAGGGACAGAGAATGTATTTTTGAGAGCCAGTGTATTGAAATTGTTAGTGTGTTGGACCATGACCTGGGTTTGAATCCCCACTCAGCCATGAAACTCACGGGGTGACATTCCGCCAGTCACCACCCCAACCTACCTCACAGGCTCGTGAGGATGAACTGGAGAGAACCACGTACACCACTTTGAGCTCCCTGGAAGAAAAGGTGGTAAATAAATGTAAGGTAAAGGTAAAGGGACCCCTGACCATTAGGTCCAGTCATGACCAACTCGGGGTGCGGCGCTCATCTTGCATTATTGGCCGAGGGAGCTGGCGTATAGCTTCCAGGTCATGTGGCCAGCATGAAAAAGCAGCTTCTGGCGAACCAGGGCAGCACACGGAAGTAATAAGTGTAGTAAGTAATAAAATTTGATTATTGATGTAAGCCTCCAAAATGTATTTTGTATAGTTAAGTTTTTATCTCTAGCTTCAGTATGTTTTATTTTATTGCTACGGCCAGTGTTTTTGTTTCCCCCCACTAAAAAATGTTTAGGGGTACTCACATTCTCCTACACATATTGAAATACTGCCACTCAGTGAGGCCAAATTTGGTTCACAAAATGTTCAGGGATATGCATCCCCCCCAGAAAAAAAGCACTGGCTACGGCTAGTGACTGATGCAAATAAAGATTCTTCTGATCTTCAAGCAGAAAGAAGAATCTGAGATAAATCTGCAGCTAAGTGGGATGGTCTCCCTCGGGAGGTTGTGAATGAAGTCTCCTTTAAGGTTTTTTTTAAAAAAGATTTTAAAAATCCTTCCGGTTCCTTTTAATCCACGTTTCTAGCTCCTCCACATCCGCCCAATCAGCGGTTGCTCCGCGGGTGGGGGACGCCGACGCCGACTCCTCGCTCTCTGAGTCACGTGAGCCCCCTCGCCTCAAAATCTCATTCAGCTTCCGCTTGGTAACCGAACGCGGTTGCTAAGGTGCGTCCGCGGAGGCCGCGACCCGGAAGCAGTTTTTGTGACGGCGCCTCGGGCCGGCTCGCTTTTCTCCGATAGGGCGCCGGCTGGGCGTAGGGCGTGAGCCCGCAGCAAGAGCTTCCGGGGTGTCCCGCTCTCCCCCCCCCCTCCTGAGAGTGCTTCAACGAAGGAGGGGGCAGTGGCTCGGGGTACGCGCCCCCTCCCGCGCCCCCTACCCCCACCCCCACCCCGAGAGAAGCGGCCTTTCCTCAGGACGGTAAGAGGTCAGGGCGGATACCGGCGTTATAGTGCTCGTTTGCGGCGTTTACTTTTTCCTCAACGCAGAAGCGCCTCCGGCTGCTGCTTTACCTCCGAGGGCGGCGGCGCGGGGGGCGTCTCTCTGTGCCATTAACTGCAGTCGACGGGGCCTGCCCTTGCGAGGCAGGACGAGAGGAAGAGGGGATTTGGGGAAGGGGGCGCTCCCTCGGCTCAGGCATGTTCTGACTTGCCCAGGCCTCGCTTCGCTGATAACACTTGGCGCGCCTGGCGTGAGGCGCCTACGCTGTGGTTGCCCAAAGTGGAGGCTGCGTGTGCCCCCTTTTTTGAGGGGGGAGGGAGAAGAGGGATGCCCGGAGCAGAGTCTCGCCTTTCTCTCTCCATGCTGAAGAACGGAGCTTTTTCAGCCATACAGGAGCTTTTAAGCAGGTGTTTCCAGGGTTCTCTCTGTGTGTGTTGCTTTTCCACTGCAACCTGTTTCAGAATAATAATGGTGATGATTGTAGATGTCCTAACTCGATGCTGAGCAAAATGCTGAGCGGCTGCTCACCACGAAGGACTGGCTCCTAAGGGGTGTTTGATCAAAAAGTTCGCGTGCGCGCGCGCATGTGTGTGTGAGAGAGACAGAGGGCCTCCTAGTTTCTTAACCTGCAGTAAAATAAAAAAATTCCTTCAGTAGCACCTTAAAGACCAACTAAGTTTTTATTTTGGTATGAGCTTTCGTGTGCATGCACCTGCAGGTTTTGCCCTCCGACCAGCTCTGCCTTTGGAAAATACAATAGTGCTGCTTCCTACCGTCAAAGACCAAATTGCCATTAGGGGTTCAGGCCAATGGTCTGTCTAGCTCAGCCTTTTGTCTACAAGATTTGGTCATATTGTAGTGGTATTCGTAAAATAAGGGGCACTATACGAAATAATTCTGCGAAAGATTAGGAAATCTTATGTTTGGTTGATGCCCATTAGCAGATCTATGGTCACTACATTTAATCCTATTTTTAAAAGGACATTTCTGATACGGGGTTATGATGCATAAATCCCGTGAAACACACTTCCACTGGCTAGCTGCACATTGTGTGGAAAACATGGTTTGTCTTTTTTTCTTTAAACCTGTTGGGAGTCACACATAGTGTTTATGAGTCAAGTTTCTGGCAATTTTGAAATGCTCTGTGGGTGTTGAATACTTCACAGCCTTCATATCTGGAGCATGCAGCCTTTTGCTCCTCTGTGGGAAGCCAAGCTAGACAATTTAGGAAGAGCAAGGATGTGACTCCATTAAAGGAACTTGAAAGTTTTGAAAGGAACATGAAAGTTTTTCTGCTTTCTTTCTGCTAGGGGCCTGTTGAGCACATTGTTTTTCTTTTTCTTCTCTAAGCCTTGATGACTCCATAGACAAAATGCATCAGTTTATTGTTACCGTGTTTTCCCTTTTTTAAGACAGTCATAATATAAGCCATGGCAGGATTTTAAAGCCTTCGTAAAATATAAGACATACCCCGAAAATAAGCCATGCCTGCAGGGTTGGTGCCCAGCAGCGCCGGCGCTGGGCATGGGAGAGAGAAGACTGAGTAGCCACTGCGGCATCGCGCTGCCAAAGACTCGCAGCCACTGAGGAGCTCGCAGCGCCGGGGCTTGCGGGCGGCTCTCGCCTTGCCGCCCTTTCTCCTGCTCCTGGGGGAGACGCGGCTTCCATCCCCCATTGCCAAGGAAACAGCCCGGGGGAGAGACGCGAGAGCTGAGGTGCCCCCCGCTTGCGGATCCCGCCCGCCGCCCACCTGTTGCAGCGCTGCGCGGAGCACCGGATCGAGGAAGCGGCCTGCAGGGTCGGGATGGAAGCCGCATCTCTTAAAATTGTGTCTTAAAATGTGGGAAACACGGTATTACCCTTTATGTAGAGATCTAAACTAATGCTGATCTGTTGCTGTGCTTCTTAAAATGCCTTGTTTCTTCATTTTACTAGTTGTGGGGCTGAAAGAGGTTTGTTTGTATGAAGAAAAATCGTTTGCTGTTAGGATTGTATTAGCTTGTAATTATTTTTAAAATAGTTTATTTGATGTTTGTCCAGTTGATACTACCCTGTGTGCAAGATTCATATGGTGTGCAAGGATGCCGATATGTGTGCTAAAATTATATTAGTGTATCTCTGTGTTCGTTAAAGATATGCAGCTGAAAACTAGAGGTAATCTTAAACATAGTTACTTGAAACTAGGTCTTGTTAAATCAGTCTCTCAAGTCATGCTTAAAGTTTGCTGTCTTATTGTAGTGCAGATGGAATGCCTACGTATGCTTCCGCACTACATTATTTATAAAATACAACTTGTTTATTTCGGGGGGGGGGGGGGAACGGAGCAGCAAGTTTGTTTAATTCTTTGTTAGGACCTGAGTGAATCTTATATGTGGTATATGAAGTATATTACCAGAAGATGTTTCGATCTCCACTACTGTGGGTGACCTGTCACTCTGCACCTACAGGACACTCCCAATTTATGCAGGGTTTCGTTCCAAGGCACCACACATTTAAGTGAAACTGTGTATATTTGAAACACCATTGAAAAAGCCTGCAAACCCCCCAACCTGTTCCGCCTCTTTTTGTAATGTTTTTGGGTCACTTCTGGGTTTGGTGCAATGTGCGCGTGAGGAGCTACACACACATTGGCTGCTCCTAAAATGGTCACTGCCTGTATTGTATGTTGCTTCTTCCTGTTAGAAAGCTGTAGAATAGATTTTTAAAAAACTGAAGGCTGCATGATTCAGAAATAGAGCAAATTTTACAGACACACACACAAAAATTTTTTTAGCAATTGTTATTCTGGTAGCCTGACATTTAAGTACACATCTAGGAGTAATCATCATTGATATTACAGTGGTACCTTGGTTTACAGCCATAATCCGTTCTGGAGGTCCGGTTGTAAACCAAAACAGGTTGTAACCCAAGGCGTGCTTTTGGCAATGGGGCCTCCAAAATTCTTTTATGGGACATCAATTGAGCTCATAAATTACTGGAGCCCTGGCTAATTTATGGGATTGATGTCCCTTAGACTTACCTGCTCTACTTGTGCAATAAAGGTGTTCTTCCCATGTGATTTGCGAACTTCCATACTCCTAAGTCTGCCTGCAGTATACACCTGGTAGCTGAAAATGACAGATTTTTATACTTAAATCAGCAGTCAGTTTCCTGCAAGAGAGAGGCAGCAAAGTTATATCTTTAGGGACTAGGGAGTTGTCTTTAATAGAATCCAGCACATTTCAGAAATACGGTTTTGTTTATGTTTTGCTGTTCAATATCCATATGGAAGCACTGTGGATTTAGAATTCAGGATCATTCAATAACTCACTAAGCTGCATTTGCCATTTTTAAAATACAAGTTAGAATAGTGGTGTCAATTCTAAACTAATGCCTGGTAGCTATTTTTGAGGGGATAGTGAAAGTGAATCCAGCAGTGACAGAGGTGTGGGGTGTGTGTGCAGGGTATGTGCTATGTAGAGGTGCTCTTTGTACTGAATTTTGAATCTTCCTTATCTTTGTAACACTTTTTTTGCAATAGTCATTTATTCATTGTGCAATTAATAGGCCTGACTGGTACATTGTTATTAATGTGGAATTACTATTGAAAATGGTTTGGAACAGGCATAGGCAAACTCGGCCCTCCAGATGTTTTGGGACTACAATTCCCATCATCCTTGACCACTGGTCCTGTTAGCTAGGGATGATGGGAGTTGTAGTCCCAAAACATCTGGAGGGCTGAGTTTGCCTATGCCTGGTTTGGAACATCTGGTGCAAAATGCTGCATCCTGCCCTACCTAACTGATACTGGGAAGAGGAAATTGGTCCTACCAGTATTGTGGCATTACTTTGGTTCCATATTAACTTCTGGGACCAGTTCAAAGCCACTGTGCTTGTTTTTATAAGGCAGTTTATGGCACAGACCCTGCAAATGTGAACCCAACTGTACCTTGTGCAGCTACTAACCCACATGCATATTGAGAAAATGTTAGGGGACTGCAGTGGGAGCCGCCTTTCAAGATGGTCGTCTGTTCATAATAATTTATTATTATTATTATTTACAGGGAAGCTTTTAAATGTTTTATTATGTTTTGATATACTTTGGAAGCCTCCCAGAATGGCTGGGGCAACCCAGTCAGATGGACGGGGTACAAATAAATTATTATTATCATTATTATTAATCATTGGAATGGATAACCCAGGGAAATGCTCTGAACCAAATCTAGAGGCTGTGTAACATTTCTGTTAGGCATGCTTTTAGATATGTTAGTAGCCTTGGTTTGGATTACAGTGCAGATGAGTATGTATTAGGTTTCCATATATGTGGGGTCTAAGACCAGTTAAAATAGTTGAAACTTTTGTTTCATGTTAAAAAACAGAAAGCTTCATTTGGTGCTGTCTTCTGAACACTTTTATGATAAATTGGTTACCATTTTATCTAGGTATTATATACAGCTTATTGTAGGTGCTTTATAAGCACAAAATGACTGAGCAGTGATGTCTGCCATGGTAGAATGTCTGTGTAGCATTTGCTTTTAGGCTGGTTTTCATTACTGGGAAACTTATGTAACCTGGAAAGAGCATAAATATTAAGATAATTTATTCTAACCTATGATTTATGGGTGCAGTAGAACTTATTGCTGCAAAATAATCCAACCCCTTTTCGCAATCAGGGTTCAGATATCCTGAAGCCACCTACTTGTTCAGTTTCTCAGCACTGATGCGTGGGTATAACTGTGAACTGCTTCCATGGTAACCACTTTTAGCTGTTGACTGAACTACAAATAAGTGGCTAAACTATGCAGATTTATTCAAAATGTTTATAGACATTGATATATATGGTGGGTTGGTAACTTTAGGTCATTTGCTTGCCTATCCAGAGAAGTGGAACTCATCTTGGTTTGTTCATTTTCAGAGCAAGACTCCAAACCCCAGTCAAATTCTAAGCTCTGCTTCTGCTTTGTTCTTCTGGTTTAGAGTGTTGGGGATGATGGTGAGTTTGCACAAGTGGAGCATTGCCCTCCCAATAATTCCAGAACTCTTAAAGCCAGAAGAACCCAGTCTCTGTTATTCTCCCTGCAACACACACTCATTAATCTCAGTATCTCAAGGAGGATTTCACTTTACATGACGATGATTGCCCCCATCAGAGCCCCCACTCTTTGCCCCCACCCGGCCTTCACCAAATTACTCTCTCAATCTCTCTGGACTCCATTTTCAATCTTCCTCTGAAGACCAAGCAGCTACAAGGCTCAGCATGCATGCATCCATTGAACAATCGCTGTATGATGTGTTGCTAGGTCCCACCCGTTTGCTGCGGTGGGGACAATTCCCCCCATATCAGTTCTTTCCTTCATACACAGAAAAACCTGAGGGAGGGCATTGAGATGGAGCACCCCTCTATTAACCCTCCCTCCCAACATTCAGCAGGCCTTCAGGACAGAGCAATATACCATAGAGAAAGGGTGGTCCCAATCAATGCCTCCAGCCAATCCAGTTTGCAGCATTTCCCTTTATCTTTTATTCATTCAGAGAGCAGAGGAGCCACATTAAGTGTGTGAGTGTGGCAGGCTATAGCTTGCCTTTATAATATTTTTATTGCTTTGCCTGAAAGGTTTGTGAGTGAGAGAGAGGGGTAGGCTTGGGGGACTTGAAGATGAAGTGCCGCCAAACATCAGAAAGATCATGTCAGTGAGTGTGTTTATCAAATTAATTTTTGAAAACAGAGCAGAGGACAACATGGAAGGGGAAGGTGGGATACCATCACCAACTTGCCCCCCAGAGAATATATTTTGTTGCCCCCTTGTTGTGTTGTCAGAAGTAGCAGCTGGTGAGGACATTGGGAAGAAAGAGGGGATATTATGCAAGCTTCTGTTCCTCCCACCTCCATTTCCAACTTTCCTCCTTTAAGAATTTGGGCTTGACTCTCCTTTCATTATAGAAGTTGTAAAGTTTCTTTAAGACTTCAGTCCTTCAGAGTAAGTCCTCTAGAGCCCAGAGGGGATTACTTCTGAGGAGATAGAGGCCTGTTATAAATGTTGGAAGGCTGTTAATATTAGTATTATTGCAGAATTTATCAGGTGCTTATTGTAAACAGTGAAATCAGAGGGAAATGAAATGTGGAAAATCTGGATTTTGTTTTTCCATTTAATCTCACGGTTTACACTCCATCCATCTAACATAAGTATATGTCTGTATACAAACACACCATGCCACACACATTTACTTACAACCTGGGATAAAAACTTCATGCATCTGGATTGAACTGTGGTCCATGAAAGCTCCTGTCAATATCCTTTATTTGTTTTCTACAAAAGAAAGACTAATAATTAATTTTTATTTTCTATTTTGAATGTACCAGTGCCACTTAGCACCCTAACTCAGTGCTGCTTACTGAAGTCAGAGTTCATTCAGTTTGGATACAGAGAGGAAAAGGTGGAAGTATTTCATTTTACTCCATACCACAGGACTCTCAGCTCCCAATTATTTTACCTCCCCGGTATATATAAATTTACAATACAATCCTATAAATGCCTACTTAAGCAAATCCCATTGAATTAATTGAAGCAGAAATGGATTGAGGATGGCAGTCTTAGTTGATTTTAAAATGTACTGTGAAATTTTCCATAGGGTTGCTGCCTAAATTCTAAAGAAAGAATGTTGCCATCTGTTGTTGAGTCAAGCTTGCACATGCTAGGGTTTTGCCCCAGTAGGAATCCTGGATTTTTGCTGAAAATTACCACAGCAACAAAAACAACTATAATAATAGTAACATATGTGTTAGAGTTCTAATCTGAGCAGTGCAAGCTGGTAGACAATTGAGCTCTATGCTGATCATGTGCACCAGAGGTTTTCAACCTTTCTGAGTCCACGGCTCCCTTGACCATTCTTTCTGTGGCTCCCCTGTTGCCTGTGGGCAGCCTCTCACCTCTTTTTGAACACCCTCCTTCGGTCTCCTCTTCTCTCCCTTCTCCTTGGGAGTCCTTTGGGCAGCAGCCACCACCGCCCCTGGTCTCAGAGCTTACATGCCACAAGAAATGTGGCATCCCAAGTACCCAAAACCTTTTAGGTAACAAGATTCTGAGGACTCAGCTGTACAGGCAGTCCTGCAAAATATGTTATCTTGCAAATGGAGTGTTCATAAGCATGCTACTAGAGAGGTACTGATGAAAAAGAATGAATTAGGTTGTTATCCCAATCCCATTTGCCTGAGAGTAGGCCCTTTTGAATTTAGTAGGATCTATTTCTGTGTTGAAATGTTTAGGATTCTGTGGTTAGGCCTGTTCTTCCAAGAATTTCTATATTATAAACATTTAACTGACTGCAGTACTTGATGAACCTGCGACTTAATATATTGGGTTAAGAGTATCTATGTACATACCCGTATTTATAAATATTATTCAAATGACTTATGATTGTCCACTACTGCTGTTTGTGGTGGTCCATTTATAATTGCTGTGAAAAATGTGTCATTGATGTGAATTGTGTATTAGTTCACTTGTTTCGAAAAAAAATAACCAGAATTGTTAAAATGTGTTACTGAATTGTAAAATATATTAACATTGACAATACTGTATACACAATCTCCCCCCCCCCCCACGGTGACTAGACATTCTGTTGTTGCGCCCATAGTCTTGTTGCGCCCATAGTCTAGGTTTAAGGAGCCATTTAGCGAATAGCTTACATATCTGAGTTTCTAACACTGTATTGGGTACCTCTGGGGAAGACTTGCTTGTCATTGCTGAAACATTTTGGAATATTACTCTGGTCCATAGCTGCCAAGTTTTCACTTTTCTCGCGAGGAAGCCTATTCAGCATAAGGGAAAATCCCTGTAAAAAAGGGATAACTTGGCAGCTATGCTCTGGTCCCAGCTTTTTATGCAGCTATAGATAAAGCATTGCTCCAAATACCTCTCCAGCCCCAGTAGACATACTTCTCATTCATTCTTGACACCAAGTGATTAAACTGTTTTATTCCGGGCTAAACGTTAATAGTTTTGTGTTCTGTCTTTTCATGCCTGAATATAAGCAGAAAGATATCTGTTTCTACAGACCAGAAAGAGGAGATGTTGGTTGGTTGGTCATATACACAAAGTAGACATATGAAATATTAGGGTTACTCTTCCTTCACAGAGCTCTTTTAATTGCTAAAGAACTTGCAGAAAGAGAATAATTCCAGTATGTATTGATTTATAAACCTTGTTGGACAGAGTCAGTGCTGTGCATAATAGAACTGTATCCAATTTAATGGATGTGACTAATATAGATATCCTAATTTCAGTGTGTCTACTCAGGGTATAACTTGGTTGGATACAATCCATAGTTTTTAAAGTGCTCAGTAAATTCTAAGAGTAATACACATGACTTCAAAATAATACATGTGACTTTTCGATTATTGCTTACTATTTTTAAACGGCAAAATATTCTTGAACATGAGGACTCCTTGTCTTCCTAACGGTTGTGATTATACTTGCTGAATAACACTTGAACGGCATTATGTTATCACAGCCACCTAAGTTCTATGAGTCTCTCACATTCTAGGGTGATGCAGCTTCTCAACATCAACCGGCCAATTGGGTTTTACAGAAGACATGTAACTTGGAACATAAAGATTTTTCTTGGGTTAAATGACAAAATGCTATTGTACCTATCCTTTCTGAACCAGGTACAGTATGTCAAAATAATTAGGTTAACGGTAAGCCTAAGGCTAGAGGATAGTAGTTAGAAAAATGGTCTATTATAGCAGCCATTAAAAAAATACAGAAAATTAGATATTGCCTTAAATTTTCGCAAAATCAGATCATAAAAATTTTCAAACATATCTGGATTATAGTACTACATCTGACATTACCTTTTTCCTAGACAGAAATGAAGCAAATTCTTTTGGAATTCTGTTTCTTTCGTATTTTCTACTTGGGCTTTTTGTCCTTTGGTTTTGCTGCCGGGTATACATAATTTACACAGGAAGCCGCTTACACCAGGTCAGACAGTTGCTCCATCTTGTGAAGTATTGTCTACTCTGACTGGCAGTGGCCTCTCAGTTCCATCCAAATGAGATCACAAAGCCACCTTATACTTAGTATGGTGCAATAGCCACATATGGACTGGACAGTAAAATGCCAGCTGATTGGTGAGCTTGAATGACCATTAACCAATATTTTAAGCTAGTTTGTCTTGCACGTTTTGAACTTGTGGGGGCATCTTAAGTTACCTGAGCTGCTGTCACCACCACTGCCTTGCCCAACAACAACAATCTTTTAGTGGGTGAGCATGAGGAGATTCTCATGTGCAGTGACAGATATCGAGTGGCTGTGTACAAAAATCTATTAATTGGAATTGGAATTGGAATTGGAATGAAGGAATGAATGTATATGGTTCTAGCAAAAGTGCTGTTCCCTCAACAGATGTGGAATTTTCCTGTGGGGAAAACAGTAGGCTTTCTCATCTTAACAGAAATAGCTTTGAGTTGTACATTTCTGCAGTGTAGAGTCAGAGGCTGACTTTGGTAATATGGTGCCCTAAGCAAGGACAAAATGTGATGCCCCCCTTAAGTTTGAGTAGTTACTTGTGGAAATATAGGTGGTTGTTGTTGTTGTTGTTGTTGTTGTTGTTGTTATGCACCTCTTCGGCTTGGCACCTTTTTGGGGGGAACTGTCTACACCGCCCTAAATCCGATGCTGAGCATGGTAATTACCTAATACTGTTAGTATTACATTATTTTTGATTGAATAAAGTACTGTTAACAATACTTTAAAACTCTTTATTAAAAAGCATTTCACAAATTATTTATTCTAAAAGAGAAAATGGTTCATGTGGGTTCTCCTTCAGTTCTTTCCCGCTGCTGGAAGGCTAAATGCTTTGCATGACTCAGTTCTTCGGTTCAGTATCAGTTTTTAGCTTTAGGGTAGCAGAGCTGGGGAAAACTGCTGTTGGTCAGAGCGGGCAAGGCTAGGCAAGATGGACCAATGTTCGGACTTGGTATATGACAGCTTCTTTTGTTCATATAACATAGTTATCCTTTAGTGAAAATGTTGGGTACCAGACTTAAAAAACCTTTCTCTACCTGTTTTTAAGCAACAGGTAGGTAGCCGTGTTGGTCTGCCGTTGAAACAAAATAAAAATAAAATAGAAAAATTCCTTCCAGTAGCACCTTAGAGACGAAGCAAGTTTGTCATTGGTATGAGCTTTCATGTGCATGCACACTTCTTCAGATACACTGAAATAGAAGTCACCAGACTCTTATATATAGTGGGAGGGTGGGGAGGGGTATTACTCAGAAGGGTGGTGGGAATGGGTGATTGGCTGATAGGTGTGGTAAACCTGTTGATGACTGTTAACGACTGCAATTGGTCTTACAGGAAAAAGTAAGGGGTGAGATGGCTAAAATTTTATCAGAAAAACAACTCCTCACCCACAATAATACAACAACCAGACTTAACATGGACACTGGTACCAGAGCCTGCAATAAACCCAGATGCCTACTTTGTTGCAACATACACCTGGACAACACCATTACTGGCCCCAACAACATCAAACATAACACCTCAGGACTATTTAATTGCTCATCTTCTAACTGTGTATGCCATCAAATGCCAACAGTGCCCTTCAGCTCTCTATATTGGACAAGCAGGCCAAACCCTACGCCAAAGGATAAATGGACATAAATCTGACATCAGGAATCACAAGACAGAGAAACCAGTAGGAGAACACTTCAATCTTCCAGGGCATTCTATGCAAGATCTCAAAGTAGCTGTCTTATTACAAAAGAATTTCAGAAATAGACTGGAAAGAGAAGTTGCTGAATTGCAACTTATTACCAAACTTAAAACCATGGAGAGACCTGGTCTGAATAGAGACATTGGATTCTTATCTCATTATACATGATAAAGCTATTTTTAGCCATCTCAACCCTTGCTTTTTTTCTGTAAGACCAATTGCAGTCATTAAGAGTCGTCAGCAGGTTTACCACACCTATCAGCCAATCACCTATTCCCACCACCCTTCTGAGTAATGCCCCTCCCCACCCTCCCACTATATATAAGGGTCTGGTGACTTCTGTTTCAGTGTATCTGAAGAAGTGTGCATGCACACGAAAGCTCATACCAATGACAAACTTAGTTAGTCTCTAAGGTGCCACTGGAAGGAATTTTATTTCTATTTTGTTTTTAAGCAAGTTAAAGAGAGACTGAACTAAGTAAAGGTTTCAGGAGCTCTGAAAATACATTCCTGGGTTGTCAAACAGCAGAAAATGGGAAATAAAAAGTTAGGATAACAGAATACTATATTAGTAACTATTTCTATTTCATTTTTTAAAATGCATTTGGCTATGGCTATTGTTTGAGATGATGTTTTAGAGCAGAACAGTTCCCACATGGTAATGTTAGTTCAGTGCATGAGCACAAGGTTGTCATGTCTGTATTATGCAACCTCAGTTTATTTGTATCTTAAAGGTTTCTGACAATCTTCAGGACTGTATTGCAGAAAAGGTGCTATGATGAGAAGAAAAGTGCATATAATTAGGAATACAAGTTAATGCAATCAGAGTCATTTGAGTCAAACTGAATGTACAACTGTAATACATGAGAAGGATTAGGGGATTTCATAATAGGGAAGCAATCCAAGCTCATGGTAATAGGCTGTTATCATGCCCCTAAGAAGATAAAACCTTGTCATTTCTAATGTTTTGTTTTTATAAATTGACATCTAAAATAAGTTGCACAACGTCCATAAACTCTGATTCCTATGGTATATTCAAATTAAGTTTACAAGGCTCTGTCTTTCTTTGAATGTACATATTAATGTCAAAGTGCAAGTATAATTGGTCATTCTAAAGATAAAAGTATCTCAGCCTGTTAAGGAACTATTTTAATTAATTTTTACTTTTCTGTTATAAATCTACCTCAAAGGAAGTATTTGATATCAAGCAGACAATAATTCTTAAATGTTAGGCAATAGTGACAGAGAACTCTGTATGTGGCTACAAAATCTAAAAGCACATGGATATAAACTATTTCCTAGTGAGATACATTTATTGAGAATGTTTACAACTACAGTATCACTAGAGTTGGCAGTAATAGACATTATGTTTTGGGTCTGTGATGTCTCCAGAAACTGAGGGCTTAGCTTTTGTGTTCTTGGCTGGGGATTGGGCAAGTAACCATTGGTAATGACAGACTTTAAATTTGTTTCATGATTAGTGGGGCTAAGTGTGAAGGGTACACTGTTAGGCAAATATGTATTGCCTCTCTTATGCCAGATTGAGGAATAAGGCATTTAAAAGTGTTTGAGAGAGTGTGTGTATGTGTAAAATTGACTTTCCTTCTAAAATTTAAAAACTGAAGCTGACAGTGGTTAATAGAATCACCATTAGGTTGAAGGATTTTATCATGTCTGCTTTTGAAACCAACTTTATGTTAAACATTTCATACTCCATCTTCAGTTTGAAAACTTCTGGGGCTGCTTGCAATATAGAATTTAAAGTCTTTTAAATCTGTCTTAATGCAGAAGCGATTGCTGCTATGTTTGTAGCATTTTAAATTGTATTTATACTTACTTTGTTTTAAATACTATTTAAAATGCCACAAATCATAGCAGCAATCACTGCTGCATTAAGACAGATTTAACAAACTTTAAGAGAACTCTGGGGTTTGACTGAGATTGCCTTGTAGAATTCTTATATCCTACATAGCACATATTATGTTTTAAATTTGTACTCTTAATTTTGTAAAATATAATTTTGAAATTGTATTCATAATGCAGAAATGCACAAACCTTGCATATAACAAACCTAATAATTAAACTTTGGCTACCCTTACTTTACCCAAAGCATTAGCTGACAAACACTGTTATTTGTATGATGTACAAATCATTTGTGCTCTTGGGCATTATTGCTGTCAAGCATTATTTGTCCCTTTGTTCTGTACATCTAAACTCATGAACATTGTTTAGTAAGACATTAATAAGTGTAGCCATGTTCACTTATTTGTTACTTGATATAAAGCTAAGATACTCTTCTAATATCTTAGATTGAAAAGTGTGTGACTTTTGAAATGGAGGAAAACTGCTATTTCCAATGTCAGGGGTGGGAATGGCTATGGGTAGTATCCATTTCTATTCAAGTTTATATTTTCCACAATGGGAAACAACAAATGGTTACACTGACACTGGCAACCTGGTGAAAATGCTGATTCCAAAATAGCTATCATTGAATTCTATTTTAGTGAACAGCTTGTTCTTTTATAAATAGGATTTTGATCTTACAATTGCCCTTTTTCTGTTGCAGGTTATATAAGATTCTCCCCTACCTTGTGGAGGACTCCGGAGTTGCCCATCGAATGTTCGGTGGAAGAACACTAATAACCTGGATATGGTGCCAAAAGATCTCCAAATGATTTTATAGTTTGACCCAATGATTCTTCTGGATATATATTTCTCTCTTCAAGAATAAGTGCAAAGTCCAAATCCTGCTCACTGGAAGATATTTTTATTTTAAGATCATGGACCATCTTACTAGGGAGAAAGATGAAAGGCGAACCGGAAAAGGAAATCCAGCAAGAAGTTCACACAGTTCCCGAGCATCAAGTTCGACTTCAGCCTCTGGTGTTCTTATGGTTGGGCCCAATTTCAGAGTTGGCAAGAAGATAGGGAGTGGAAATTTCGGAGAGCTCAGGCTAGGTAAGAGCATATAACTTTCACAGGTTGTAAACAGTGCTACACTATTTAGTTAAAATCTTTTGATCAGCTAAAATGGTGTCCCTAGTGCAATTAATGTAGTACATGTCAAAACTTCAGATAGCAGGTGCCACCTTAGGAAAGGCAGTTCCCTGTCTCCTGTGTAAGGGGGATGCCCTTTGTAAGGCAGTTTTTGCTGCAGTATATACATACCTCATACAAAACGTATGTTTTTCATATTGTTTCATATGAAAGTTATAATTAACACTTCTTTACTTGGGTGACATGTTTCTTTTTTCCCTTTTTCTGCTCAGGAAGTTTTAATATGCTATTTTTTTACTATACATAACTTGGTTTAGCTGAATAATTTTCATATATACAGAAAATGATGAAGCTTATATAAATTAATAAGCAATGCTTAATGCAGTTCTTTCAGAATTCCACAGTATATACTGTAATTTCCTGTTCCATAATGCTGCAAAATGAAAATTTCCCATATAAACAAGCAATTATCTTGCTCTCTTTTTTAGAGCAGATAAAAGAATGAAAGCCCAGTATAATACCTACCAGTTTATACTGGTTTAACTGGTTGCTGGAGAATGCTGTTTCTTATAATAATCATGCTACCTCCCTCCACTCTTTCTGCCTGAAACTGCAGCAGCCAATCAGTTAAAGCCAAACAAAGGAAAAATTGATTTGTCTGATTTTTCTCCCTCCTCCTCCTCCTCCCCTACATGATTTCTGCCTAAAATTGCTTCCTCCAACCAGCAAAACACAAGCAAGGAAGGAAGTAGGCAAACTCCAGTTGTTCAGATATCTGAGCGAGCCTTATTTGGTGAAGTTTGCGTATAAGTCTTTGTGTTCAGATAACTGAGCTTTTAGATAACAAGCATTTTGATAGTGGGACCCGTGTGTGCAATATTATTCCTAAACTTTCTTGCTTCTGGGTAAAACCACCAGCTAAGGACAAAGTCAGGCTTCCCCTGTCCACACCAACAACACATCCCACTCACCATATAAAACATATTAGGTAGCTATAATGCATTCAGATACTATTTCATCCATAACTCTCTGAAATTCTCAATTTTAATGAGGCAGATTAGCTATTCCGGCTTGTCCAGCCATAATTCCATACATTCTCTATTTTCTCACACACACAAAATAAATGCTAAGCTCTCTGCTATGACACATGTGCATTATCTAAAAATAAATTAATTGTGCTTCTTCTAATATACTTTTACCCATATGCAAATCTAATCAATAACTGGTTTGATTTGCACATCTAATCAGTGGTTTGCTTCTTCAGTCAACTTAAATCTTATATTCTGAATTGATAGTTCAAGACACATGCCTATATTTTCCTCCTCTGTCCAGGCCCTTTAATTTTTCTCCTGCTCCAAACACCAAAGGGCAGGTAAAGCTAAAGGGTAAAGGGACCCCTGACCATTAGGTCCAGTCACGGATGACTCTGGGGTTGCGGTGCTCATCTCGCTTTAATGTCCGAGGAAGCCAGGGTACAGCCGGCATGTGGCCAGCATGACTAAGTTGCTTCTGGCGAACCGGAGCAGTGCATGGAAATGCTGTTTACCTTCCCGCTGGAGCGGTACCTATTTATCTACTTGCACTTTGATGTGCTTTCGAACTGCTAGGTTGGCAGGAGCAGGGACCGAGCAATGGGAGCTCACCCCATTGCGGGGATTCGAACCGCCAACCTTCTGATCGGCAAGCCCTAGACTCTGTGGTTTAACCCACAGCGCCACCTGTGTCCCTAAAAGGGCAGGTAGGCAGCTGCTAATTTTGACTGTTGCTTCCTCATAACATGAATGCTCCCTCACCCCAAAGAGGTTGAACTTTGTGTTCATACACCACTTGGAAAATACTTTACAACAAGTTTATTTTGGGAGTAAAATAAACCTCACTAGGGTGTCATTTATCTTGATTTTATTTGAGTCTCAAAAGAATGCTTTTTTGGATATAAATTGTATTTCAGTTGAGTCATGCATACAGTTTAAACTTTAGCAATAGTATATAAATGAAGTAGGCAATCTAGCTGACAATTTCAAGACCTTTGTGCTTATGTGAAACTTGGGTTTGTTTAAGTTTGTTTAGGCTCAGTTTTCTGTTAAAAAAATATTTGTAACAATTTTGTTTGGTTCCCTCCCCCTCTCCCCTACATAGGGACATTCTTGGTCATACTTTTCTCTGAATAGTTTTGTATTATTAAATATATATAAAAGAAACATTAAAACATTGAAGAATTTATGTTAAAACAATGGGTGATAAAGAATAGGCGAATTGCACATTATTCCCTCTAATATTGAATATAATTAATTTTTGCACATAAACAATGTACTCATAATAACATACAGTCGTACCTTGGTTTTCGAACAGCTTAGTTCCTGAACGTTTTGACTCCCAAATGTCGCAAACCCAGAAGTGAGTGTCCCAGTTTGTGAACTATTTTTGTAAGCTGAATATCCAACAAGGCTTCCACAGCTTCTGATTGGCTGCAGGAGCTTCCTGCAGCCAATCAGAAGCCACAATTTGGTTTACGAACGTTTTGGAAGTTGGACGGACTTCTGGAATGGATTCCATTTGACTTCCAAAGTACAACTGTAGTCAGATTTAATTGATTCAGTTATACAGCAGACCAGATGTTTTGGACTACAACTGCCACCAGTGCCAGCCAGCTCAGCCATGTTGACTGGGGCTGATGGTACTTGTAGCCCCAATATCTGAAGAGACCAAGTTGGTGAAGACTGGAGTAAACCTCTTTTCATTCTGGAAACTTGAAAAACTAGCAATACTGACTTATCTGTCACCATTGTGATCTTCATTGTGTCTCTTGCAGGCAAAAATCTTTATACAAATGAATACGTAGCAATCAAACTGGTGAGTAGATGTGCAATTTTTAAACATCTCTGAAATTCTGAGTGTTAATCAAATTAGGAGTTTAGATTATTTTCCTGTTGATCTAGACCAGGCATGTCCAACCATTAGACCGGTAGATCCCCGTCTGATCCTGGTAGATCGCAGGACTCTTATCGATCATGGGATTAAATAAAGTTTACCGAAAGTTAACAAATAAAAGCTGAATAATTCTGGGCAATCCTACCCCCCAAAAGTTCAACAACTCTGGGTTCAAAAACTCTGGGCAATCCACCCACCCCACGCACTCTCCTCCCTCCCTCCAATGACAATGGGTAGATCACTGCCAGTTTTTTTATACTGGGAGTAGATTGCAGTCTCTTGGGAGTTGGACGTGCCTGATCTAGACTGTTTTCCTGGACATCTCTGTAAACTGTTGTCTTTTAGGTTCCTGGTAGAACACTTCCCTGTTGTAAACACATTCACGAAATGCTTTCATAAAGAGATTTGGAAAGCTGTTTTGATATTAACCTGCCATGTATCTTAATAATATTTTTTAGTGAATGGCCACTTCTTTCTAACTTATTTATTTGTTTTAACTTGTATCCTTCCCTTCATCCATAGATTTTAAGGCAGGTAACATACATACATACATATACAAAATATCATGTATGTAATTCAGATTAATGACCCAAATTAAGTTCTTTGACAGATGCTTAATATTAGGCTCTTCCCTATCTGACAATGTGACCATGTAGCTGCTTATCTTCAGTTTTTGCCTACATTGAAGTTGGCCTCATGAATTCACACCTGATATTTTGTGGTTGGAAAGTCAAAGGGCAAGGATTGAATAGCAATTCTTCAAAGTCAGCAAATTAAATCCTGGTCCTAGGTGGTTTTCCAAGTTTGAGAGATGCTAAGGCTGCCATAGAGTTCCATTTAATTTGACTATTTTTTCACTCTGTTTTTGTAGGAGCCATTAAAATCTCGTGCCCCACAGCTGCATTTAGAGTATAGGTTTTATAAACACATTGGCTGCACAGGTAAGTAATCTAATCGCTAGAAATGATAATAAATGGAGAGTATTTAACTTGTAGTTGGTGTATTTTAAACTTCATCAATAACATTCCTGGAGACCACTCTTAGCTGATCTGACAGTTGCAATTTTGATGCACTTCCACAGTCCTCAAGATTTGTTTACCTTTGTATCCCAAGCATAAAGGGAACTCATTTTATTCTGTTGGTAAGAGTAACTTTGAGAAAATATGTGCAGAAGGCATGTATAATAGATCTGACTTAAGGGTTGTAGCTGGTACCGGTATACTGGAAAACAGATGTGACTCCCTTAACACATGTGAGAAGAGCCACTGCAGATACAAGATGCACCCAGAAGAGTCCTGCTGGATCAGAACATCTCTAGTCCCAACATCTGGTTTCCAAATGTGGTCAACCAGATGGCTTCCTAGAAGCAGGATAGTAGCCCTTTCCCACAGAAGAATACTGCCTCTGATCCTGGAGGGTAGCATAGAGCCACTATGACTAGTAGCCATCGATAGTGCTACGCTTCATGAATTTGCCCAACCCAAGCCATCTAAGCTAATGGCCGCCAGTGTATCTTGCTGCGGTAAATTCCTTTGTTTGACCAGGCATGCTCTTTGAAGACAAAAGGTGTCTGTTATGTAGGGTAGGGTAGTGTGAGGACATGAATTGTGCTTTTCACAAGGGACGACTCCGGACTCTGCTTCTGTATTTTTACAGAGCTTTATTATATACATATGTACAAGACAGAGCTAAAGTTCTCATGTCCATTCAGTCCGAGTCATATCCAGGAAGATCAGTGGGACTGCCTCCAACAACGTATCTTGGGAAGGGCTAATCTCCTCTGCTCCTCCCTGCGCTTCCAACCCCTGCGCAGTTGAGGAGACGGGGCCACTAAAGCGATGCTCATGTTCTTTTGCGTCCGAGAGCCCTCCCTCCGCAGTGCTCTCTGCCTGCCTGCTGCTCTGGTATGACGATCTTGGACTCTCCTGGTGCCCTGGGCTCATAGCATCCCTGACCATTTGCACCTTGCACCTCCTCTCCAGGCTCTTTGCTCACTGGGTGGTGCTGTGAGCTCCTTGCATCCCTGACCCCTTGTACTCCCTCACCATGTTGTCCGCTGACCCCTGGTGGTCCCCTGACAGGTAGGCATCAAAATAAAGAAAGTGCTAGTTGATCTTCACAGCCCAGTCAAAGAACAGAGCAGTAGATACTAAATTTACACGTGGCATTGACTTCCAGGACTGGAAACCTATTGACTGGAAGCTTTGCTTTTTGGCTGAGAATTGGTCCGTGAAACAGAACTTGGGTTGCTTTGAAATGGGCTAGATAAATTATTGGAGGATAAGGTATCAACGGCTGTTAACCATGACTATGTGCTACCTCCAGGATTAGAGAGAGCTTGTCTCTGAATACCAGTCACTGGGAAACAACAATGAGATAGTAGTATTGTCCTCATGCCCTGAGGACATGTGGGCTTCCAACAGGCATCTGATAAACCACTGTGGGGTACAGGATACTGGAGTAGTTGGGCTTTGGTCTGATCCAGCGGGGCTCTTTTGTTCTTGTAACAGAGATACAGTTGTACCTTGGTTCTCTTAATGCTCCGGAACTCGTATGTTTCGGCTCCCGAATGACCGAAAACCAGAAGTGAGTGCTCTGGTTTTCAAATGTTTTTCAGAAGCTGAACGTCTAGGACGTTCCTGCAGCAAATCAGAAGCCGTGTCTTGGTTTTCGAACAGTTCTGGAATTCGAATGGAGTGCTGGAACGCATTCTGTTCGAGAACCAAGATATGACTGTACTAGTTAGGATCAGTCAGTTCCGTATGCCCAAGGGATACTGTGCTCTGTGAGCCATTTCTGAAAGTGAAATTTGTGGGGGAGTTTGAAAAGCAGTTTGTGAGATCATATGGTTTGCTTATAGAAAAAAAGGGTAAAATATCCTGGTCAGCTTGAAGAAACCATTGCACCCATATCCAAGTAGCTCTTAGATACCAGCTGTAAAGTTTGATGGATTGTGATTATTACTGTCCTAGTGCACAGCATCTCTACAAAAAAGCAATACACAACCACCACCACCACCACCCCATTACAAATTAATTGAAAGGGTTTCATGTGGTGTGGTGGGGAGAACAACTGATAGATAAATTTCAGAACCATTTTTGTGACAGAATTTGACTGGCATAAGTAAAATCTGTTGGCTTTGGGAGTTTGCATACAATAGTAATGATGCTACTGCAACCATCTGGATGTATTCCAAAAGTATGTTTTGTATACTTTCAGTTGAAGGCTTCCCCCAGGTGTATTACTATGGGCCGTGTGGAAAGTACAATGCCATGGTACTTGAGCTCCTTGGTCCAAGTTTGGAGGACTTATTTGACCTTTGTGATAGAACATTCACTCTGAAGACAGTCTTAATGATAGCAATCCAGCTGGTGAGTAAAAGAATAGTTTGTGCTGATTTCGTAGTCTTTGGTTTACATGATTTCCTAATATTAACAAATGGTTCAGGAAACTACATATTAACTCTTACATGGGGAGTAGCCAACAGAGTGTCTCCAGATGTTGTTGGATTCTAGCTCCCATCATCTCTGATTATTGGCTGGGCTGACTTGGGCTGATGGGAATGGGCTTCCCTTGCACTATGCTAACTTTCAGTTTTCAAGAAAATTAAGTGTTTGTGTGTGATATATTTGTTTAGTACATTGGGTTTTTTCTTGCTTTTTAGTTGTACTTAGTTGAGTTAATCTTCAGTAACTCAGTAAATATAAATTGTTTGTTTACTATGCTTTGTTCACTTTAGACAGCAAGATTTGAACATATCAAGAACTGCATGTCCTTGACCTCTTGAATGGAATGATTTATGTTCTTGTTGATGTTTAGAAAGGATTATTGATTGCATATGTCGGGCTGGTGAACCTGTGGCCCTTCAGATGTCATTGGTCTCCAGATCCCATCAACCCCAGCCAGCATATCCGGTGGTTGTGAAAAATATCAGTGGTTTACAACAGTATATGCAAAAAGACCATTAAAAATATAAAAATTAGAAATCAACTATGTATTATGGAAAGATGTATTCATAATTGTCTACTTCAGCTTGACAGAAGAGAAGTTTTTAAAGGTGTTCAAAAGTTGAAATGAAAGGTGCCTGCTGAATCTATTGGCAGAGTATTCCACAAGACAGGGCTGGTGATAGTTACTAAAGGCTTGGTTACTTACTGCAGTCAAATGAGCCTCACAAACTTGGGGAATGACCAACAACGCTCCTACAGATGTCGGTGATCAAGCTGGGATGTAAGGGATCAGGCAGTCCCAAAGATACCCTGGAATTAAATAGTTAAGAGCTTTGTAAATTAATACAAGGGCCTTTAGCCTGGCTCAGTAGTAATGGGCAACCTGTGTAGAGGTTTTAGTAATGCTATCACATGTTGTTTGTCAGGTGCTTATCTGCCTTCCTATTGCCACATTTTGCACCAGTTGGAGCTTCTGAGCCAGGCCAAAGGGAGCTCCACATAAGAGTGCATTACAGTATTCTAGGCTTGAGGTTACTACCGCATGGACTACCATGGTCAAACTTTTAAAAACATTATATTATCAGGCCTTGTTGGTGGCAGACAAGGAAATTCAAGTTAGCTGGCCCTGTGCATAAGCTTCGGTTCCCAAAATAGAGTTTGGGCACTTTCAAATGGTTGTATATGTGTCAAGCTGGTCAGATTGATTACAAGTGCATCATGTTAAATGTGTACAAGTTGAAGAGTAGGTTGCGCTAGATAACTTCTAGTTTTCAAGGTCTGATGATGATGGAAAGCAGAACATGGATTAGAGAAGTGGCATTCAAACTTGTATGGAACTCTGGGGTTTCTTGAAGCTTATAAGGGGTATTATCAGTGAGATGAGTAATGATGAACAAGGCTCTGAGAAGTTAGCTTGCTACCAATTGCTGTCAATCTTCCTCTTCCTCGGGATGTAGAGGATGTTCTATACTGCCTGTCTGTTCATGTGGGGCAACAATGACAACAGGCGTGCTCAGAGCCATTCATGAACAGATTCTCTTATGTAGATCATATTTCAGAATCTTCTGGAACACCTTGAGGGTTCCTTGGCAGATGGGTTTTTTCTATAAAAAACACTGCATTATTTGTCTTCTGTTAAGGTATTTTAACATCTGGGAATGATGTTAACTTACACTTTAATGTACACTAGCTCTTGAATAATTGACAAACACTTGACAGTTTTGTAATTAAAGGCATTTAAATAAAGTCTTGTCCTGTCCTCTTACAGATCTCTCGAATGGAATTTGTGCACTCAAAGAATCTCATTTATCGAGATGTCAAGCCAGAAAACTTCCTTATTGGACGACAAGGAAATAAGAAAGAACACATCATCCACATTATAGACTTTGGACTGGCCAAGGAGTACATTGATCCTGAAACCCAAAAACACATACCTTACAGGGAACACAAGAGTCTAACTGGAACAGCAAGATATATGTCCATCAACACCCATCTTGGCAAAGGTTTGTATCTTCATCTGTATTATTTTTGCAGAACTTATGCCATTAAAACGTTTTCAGATGTTATAAAAATGAGACATTTGAATGACTGGAACTGAAAATCCATATAGAACTGTAGACTCCTGAAATTTATTGCCTCGGGATGGGGGTGGGTGGGGGGGAGAATGCTAAGCTCTGTGTGTGTGTTCAAATCATTTTTATCCTGCTCTTACCGGTAAGTGGAAGAAGACTCAGAAAGCAGCTTACAAAGAGCAATGAAAAGACAGTCTCTGTCCTCAGGCTTACAATTTAAAAGACATATTGTTGCTACTGTTACATAATTTTGCATGCCTACCTGACAGTAGCACCTTTTTTCCAAATATATTTAAATTTCATTATTAAGGATATTAATAAATACTGTCTTTTTCTGTGTATAAGACGCCCCCGTGTATAAGACGCCTGCTATTTTTTGGGATTCAAAATTAAGAAAATTCACTATGCACTATCCGTGTATAAGACGACCCCTTATTTTAAACTTCAAAAATTTAGGAAAAAATATAGTCTTACACACGGAAAAATATGGTATGTTGATTACAAATAATATACATAAAATAGCCTTTACCAGACCAAATGAAAGCCTACCAACAGCAGTCGCTTTTCATTTTGTCCATTAATGGCTTTCATCTGACTAGCTTCTTCAATAGTTCAGTTTCCCTACACTTTTTTAGTTCCATTTGCATTTTGCTCTTGCCCATATACACACAATTTTGTCCTTAGCTATTTTGTTATTGATAGCTTTTTGAAACTCAGAAATAGATTTTTAGCAAATCAGTGTTTGTGTTGTTTTATGTCAACCTGTAAGCCAGCTCTAGCAGAAAGCACCCAAAGCATTATTTTTGCTTCCAGAGTGCTTCTTGTTTGGCTACTTATGTAAATGCCTTGGTAGTTGCACTTGTGTGATCCACATGGGCTTCTTTGGAGCTTTTACTGTTTTACTGTCCTTGCAATCTTGACTTCTCATTCCCTGTTATGCTCTGTCCTCGCACTAGTAGAGTGCACTGTACTCTGAAGAATATCTTGGAAGCTTCACAGCATAGGCTATGTCATACTTGAAAGGACACATTTATCCATCTTGGAGAGGTTGCATAAGCACCCCAATAAATCCTATATTTACCATTGTGCTGGGGTTTTTATTCCTGACTTGCAAAAAAACAAAGACCACTTTAATGAAATACCTGTATCTAGATTTGGAGCCAGTTCATCCATAGAGTATGAAGCAGGAGTGTCTTTTTGTAAATGGAGAATAAATCTACACTAAGACTTCATGGCAATCAGGAGTCTTTGACAATTGTCCCCTTGTGTGCTCCCTGATGCCTACAAATGTTTCCTCACATTGTACCAGAGCTAGGAATGTAATCGGTAGGCATTTCTGATAGAGCGGATAAAACAGTGGTGCATTTTCTTACATCCTTTCAGAGCAAAGTCGTCGAGATGACTTGGAAGCCCTTGGACATATGTTCATGTATTTCCTTCGAGGCAGTTTGCCCTGGCAAGGCCTTAAGGTATTTGCTAAAGTGTGTTGCTTAATAGAATAGCCTCCAGCAGATACTTCCTGTTTGACGTATAGCTTTACTTTCTTCTCTGAGGATTCTGATTTACTTGTACAGTGGTACCTTGGAAGTCGAACGAAATCCGTTCCGGAAGTCCGTTTGACTTCCAAAACGTTCGGAAACCAAGGTGCAGCTTCCGATTGGCTGCAGTAAGCTCCTGCAGCCAATTGGAAGCTGCGTCAGCCGCATCGGATGTTCGGGTTCCAAAGAACGGTAGCAAACCGGAACACTCACTTCCGGGTTTGCGGCATTTGAGAGCCAAAACTTTCAACTCGCAAGGCGTTCGTCAACCAAAGTACGACTGTACAGTTTTTAAGAAAACATGGCTTTGGGCAGTGATAACTGGTGGCAGGGGTGGTGTTTCCTGTTTCACCACCTGAGGCAAAATAGGATTTCCCACCACCTGTCTTCACCCCTCACCCCCCAACACTACTTCTTCTGTGCCTTGGATTTCACTGAACTTTGCAGGGGCTGGGGCACTCTTCAAAGTGTTGCCATTTGGCTTCTCTCCCCCACCCCCATTGGGGAGGTGGGAGCCGAGTGGCAGCATGTCACACAGAAATGTCTCTGATCTCGCCAAACTTGGCAGGAACCAGGGCGCCTCTCAAAGCATTACCGCTTGGCTTCTCCCTCCTCAGGTGCAGGGAAGATGAGAGGCAATGTTTGGATGCTGGAACGTCTCCCTTATGGCAGCGGAAGTGGTGGGGCAGGTGGGACGCCACCTCATGCACTTCTACCACCTGATTCCTATCTGGAATAGGTTTTTATTGAGTGGGAAGGATCATGCTCCCATCCTTTTTAGATCTGCTGTTGGAAACAGATGCTTGATGAGCTGTGCTGTGGTGCAGATGAAGTCCTTTGTCAGGATGAATACAGCAATGGGTTAGAGCGGGCATCCCCAAACTTCGGCCCTCCAGATGTTTTGGACTACAAGTCCCATCTTCCCCGACCACTGGTCCTGTTAGCTAGGGACCATGGGAGTTGTAGGCCAAAACATCTGGAGGGCTGCACTTTGGGGATGCCTGGGTTAGAGAGTTAATGGGGTGAAGGAGATATTAGTTTAGTAGAGTCACTCTCAACTTGCTGATTATCATGCACTATAGATAGTAATGGTCTTAGAGTAAATGTTCTTGTAAAGAGCACGTTTCAAAATAACTTCAAACACCCCTTTTCTGGGCTGTGTAGAAGGAGGAGCTTTGGAGAGGGTGCAGACTGGCTTTAATGGGTCAAGGAGCTGGCTGGAAAGCCATGTTGTGTGAGCTTGCATGCGCAGACCTGTTCATGCAATAGTAGTAACACGTAATGTGTATATGGTGCTTTACAGTGCTCGAACGGCTTTACATAATCTTAATTTGCAACAACTTGATAAAATAGGTCGATATTATCCCCATGCTGCATATGGGAGGCAGAGAGGGGAAGAGAGTGGCTTGCCTTACTGTGTAGCCTAACCCTCTTAAAATATATATTTGCCTTACACAGGCTGATACATTAAAAGAGAGATATCAGAAGATTGGGGACACAAAGAGGAACACTCCAATTGATGTTCTCTGTGAGAACTTCCCAGGTAAGTTTCAGACTGGATGGTGTATCTTCTGTGCAAGCTGCCTTCTGAAAATAGGAACCAGGCTCTTGTTAAAGCAGCATTTCCTGAGCTCAGGTGTTGGAACAAATGTGTTCCTACTGATATTCTTGGATTCTTTGTTCAATGTATGGCTAGCATTGGAATTGGCTGTAAATTTCAGTGATACTTGTGTTTAACCTGTGACTCTCCAAGTGTTTTTGGGTAACTATTTTCATCATTCCTGACCATTGACCATAATGGCTGTGACTTCTGGGAGTTGGAATCCATCAGCATCCACAGGTTACCCTTCCCTGGTTTTCAATGATTGCTTGCAGCCACCTGGCTAATGATAAGTGCCAATCCTAGCACAAGTAAATCAGTCTGGTCAAGTTCACAACCATTCTGCTATGTACTAGAGAGCCTGCTTTCTTTTGATAAACTGTCTGGTTTTGCAGGCTGCAAATGGCTACAAAAATAGGAGTTTCAGTCACCTGGCAGGTTGCTAGGGCACTGTTTAGTCAAGGAGCTGAAGGTCTGACAATATGGTATGTTGAGCTATTGTTCAAAACATTTGTGGCCTTGTTTGGGTTATTGCTGACTCCAGATTAGGAATGTAGGCTCTGTTCCCTGCATCTGATTATAGCACACTGACCTCAACAGAACGTTGTGGCAAGGACCTAGACTCAAATAGCTCTTAAAGTGCAGCTATTTTTCATTATTTTCATTTGCTTTTGTCTCTCTTTGTACCTTGGCTTGTGGGCCCTTGTTTTGGAGACAGGAGCCCATCTATTTAATACAAACATGCTTTAACCTACTGTTGAGGTAGCACACTTGAAAAAATGAGTATCTTTATATTGATGTCCACTGAGAGAATTGGGAGGTCTGGTGTAAATGCTTCCTCCTCTCTAAACTCCTCTCCATTATATATTTTTGCTACCTGAAAGTTTGCTTTTTCATATGTCTAAATGGCCTCAAGTGTACTAAGGAGAACCATTTGGAAATTGTGACTGCATATCATCCTACCAGTGGCACAGGTTTGTTGACCCCCTCATCTACTTTTGTAGGTTTATATCTTAGGGGATTAATCCGACCAGTAGGTAATGTTGAAATATATTCTGCTTCTACTTCTTTCTGAACAGATTATCTGATGTTGCTTCTTCCTAATTCCCTTTAACAGAGGAGATGGCAGCTTATCTTCGTTATGTCAGACGATTAGACTTCTTCGAGAGACCAGACTATGATTATCTACGAACAATCTTCACAGAGTTATTTGAAAAGAGAGGATTCACCTTTGATTACGCCTACGACTGGGTTGGCAGGCCAATTGTATGTTGGAGCTGAGTGACATACTCATTTTTTTCTCGACTGTTGCTCTTTCTATAATGTCCCTTTTAAATGGCAGTTACATTGCAAATAATCACCTCATGATGAACTGAGAACACAAGATGACCTTTTTGCTGTACAGTACCTTGAAAACTTTGCTGCAAAGCCATATACATATTCAAGGCTCCAAACATTTTTCTTTGTTCAAGTTACTAAATGTGTCTTTCCGAACAAGTAGTACTGTAATGTAGGTGCAATTGGTGCTCTTGCATTGTGACTAGAGGAATGACAGAATGCAGATTTTCTTGGCGCTCCTCAATAACCGTAGATTGTCAGATATGACTGATTGTAAGTGTTTGTGCTCATTTATACTTCTTTATTAGTATGACTTAGTTGCCTTTTCTCCTTTCCCTTATCAACTAAATTCACCACAAGATTATTTTCATGTTACATATCTGTTCCCTGCCTTCAGCCATGTGTGGCAGCACTGAGGAACTTTTCCAGACTGCAGGCAGATTGTTATCTCCCACCCTTTAGAGCAGGCATCCCCAAACTCGGCCCTCCAGATGTTTTGAGACTACAACTCCCATCATCACTAGCTAACAGGACCAATGGTCAGGGATGATGTGAGTTGTAGTCCCAAAACATCTGGAGGGCCGAGTTTGGGGATGCCTGCTTTAGAGGGTCAAACGTGACGAGTGGGTGAGGGCGGGTGAATCAGTTTGACTGCCAAACTCTCCTCTCAGACCAAGAGGGGGTCGAAGAGCAAACCTCAAATGTTCTGAAGAGACATTTGTCCATCATTATCGGGGGAAGATTAAACCTCCAGGAAGGTGGGGGAGTGTCCAGAATGAGGAGAAGTTCAGAGCAGCACTGTGGCATCTACCACATTCATGTAGATGTTTAATTGGCCAGCTGGATAGCATGAGATTTCAGGTGTGGCTCTTTGTCTTGAAGAAGCTGTAGGCCACTGGCTGAAAGCAGCAAGTTCATTAATTGAAGATAGGGGGGCAGCATCTATTTGGTTTCTACTCAAAAAATATCCGCTCTAGTTGTTAAGTCAACAGATTGTTTGAGAGTCACCTGGTGGGTCAATTCTGTTTGTGTGTGTTTCTTTTCCAGCCCACTCCAGTGGGGCCCATGCATGTGGAGTCTGGACAATCTGTAACAAGAGACATCCATGCACATAGGGATCGATCATCGATGCAGCCCCTCCGAAATCAGGTTTGTTAGCATAACATTGTTTTAACTATAACTTTCCATTCAAACCTTTACTGAAACTTTAATTTATAAAGAGGTACATACAGAGAAAAGACTGTTAATTCTGTTTCTTGGGTGGTTGGGGTGGTAGGAAGGTTGATTAATTAATATCCTGTATTTAATCATCTTTCCTGTTAATCTACTTTACTGTATATTTGAACTGAGTGAATGTCACTCAGTGACATTCAGAATGCCATTAGTTTGAACTAATGGTGAATGTCAGACTTTGACGGAAGGAGAGACTCTTTTTGCAAGATAGGACTTTATTCCCCATTGCAGTATTGGGATGGTTTTAAATCTCTCTAGCCATCGTTGTAGTGCAATGATCTGCATTTCTGCTGCAGCACTGGGCTGAGAAGAGAGGTTTATACTTGGACCTATGATGCATGTGTATATATCTATAAACTATGTACACATGTGTGAGAGACAGTGTGACTGCCAGTAGGCTTGGCTAACATTTAAAATGTTTGATAACAGAGACTTGCCCTGGATTCTCCCCCCCCCCCAGGAAGTCCACTTTGGTATTTACTGCTTTTGGCTTCTGTGCAAACGGTTGGGAGTAGACTTCTCAAAATTAATACTTCTTAATTGCTTTGCTTCTCGGTGCCCACCCTGCAGCGAGCTGACAATGTGCTTTTTAAAATAAAGCATTGCTTTGCTCTGGTTTACCTTTGCCTTTCCTCCTGTCTTTTTGCTCTGTGCTTGCAAATGCCTATGCAGTCTGCATCAGAACGCCGCGGAGAATGGGAAATGGCACCAATGCGACAAGCCAATGCTTTGTTTCTGCAGTCTCACTTAACTTCAGATCGGCATGGGGGATCAGTACAGGTATTGTCCTCCTCTGTTCCACACATCTTTTCTACTGCAGTCACTTTCTTGTAACGTTCATATGCACCACATTCTGGTGCATATTTGGTTAACTTGATGCTTCAGCTAAAATGTATGAATTGCCTGTCACAAGGTATGAGGCAGCACAGTATGAGAACTTTGTCTGTACTCAGAATATCTACAGGACACAGATTTCCTCAGTTTGGTGTCGTATGAGAGTGTTTGGTAGGCAAGTGTGATGTCACCATTTGTCTACGTTGATTCTTTAGACAGAGTTTGTTTCTTTTTTCCAGATTTTGTTTTAGTGTCTTCCGGATACTTTTATTTAAGAGTTAAATTTCACCCAATAGCATAATAGTATTTACTCTTTCTTGTATTCTATACCAGGAACTTTATTTATTGCTGACTGTTCATTTATTGTTGACAGCTTCATTGGTTGTTGTCTAGTGTTCATCTCATCCACTTTCTCCATGCCATGCATGATTTTATACAACTTTGTGATGTCCCCACCCACTTACTCACTTTTAAAAAAGTAAACTAAAAAGCCTCAAACATTATAACCTTGGGAGCAAAAGGTTTCTTTTTTTATAAACATTTTTATTAGATTTTCCACTTTAAATATCCAATCCAATTCCAAATTATACAAATTATGCAAATATCAATTAAACAATTAAACCAAATCTTCCGCCAAATTATACAATTTTAATCACTTCCCATGCTTCAGACTCAGAAGGCCTAATCAACTTATAGTTTACTGCCTTTCTATTCAGTATAGTCCAAGTGGAAATAGATGAGAATTTGTGGAGAGCATACAAGCAGGCTGCTGCTGTCTGGTATCTGGCTACAGCTACCCTGATATCTGCTTCCTCCCCTCACCAATCAGGATTGCTTGAACATTTGGTAAAGAAAAATCAATGCTTCCAAGGTAGTGTTGAAAATTAGCAAACAAAACTAATAGCCCACAGATTCTTAGTATTCTGTTTACCCTCATACATGTGAAAAAAGCAAAGCAAAATCCTTTAAAAAACCCTCCCTCTAAGCAGAGCAAAACTTGTGGACAAACCATGTGCTTCACGTGTAGGTCCCAGCTTCAATCGTTATTTCACTCTGTAGTTGGAGTGTGTATGTTATACGTAGTAGACAAGCCATCACTCCTCAGACAGTTTTATCCAGGAAAACTTTGGTCATGCACACTATATGTATATTTTGATCACCTGCACTGCTTTCTTTCTTTTTGATGATGCTTCCACTGATTATTTCAGAGCACTGTGGATCTTCTCTGTCATTGGAACCCTCTTGATCCCAAATCAGGCTAGAGGTGTAAAAAATTAATGCCTTAAGATTCATAAACTAGTAGTCTGCAGAATTCATTCTATGTCTCACACATTTTTTAAGTATCTCCTAATCAGGTCAAAAAGAAACTGCTGGAATGTTTGCAGAGAACTTACAACCCAGGTCATAGAATGAACTTCCTTTCTGAGCACCAAGTTTCCTTTTCAGTTAATTTAATGTGCCTATGCGTGTGACACAAACGAGGACTATGTTTTCATATTAATGTCGGGGCTTTGTTTCTATTATTTTAAGGTGGTAAGCTCGACCAATGGTGAGTTGAACACCGATGAACCAACAGGAGCACCTTCCAATGTACAAATTGCAGCACGTACTGATGTGGAAGTAGTGGAGGAAGCTAAGTATGTTTGCCATGAAAGCAGTTTCCCCCCCGCATCATTTGTGTGTCAAATCAGTTTGTGTGTTCCTGTGTTTGATGCCTATATCTATAACCTGCTATCAGATGCTTTGTTTTTGCATGATAACCTCAGTGCTGCTGCTGATGGTCAGCTTCTTTTCACTTGCACTGCCCAGGTAATGTTGCTGTTGGCCAGAGCATGCATTGCAAATTAGTATTTCAGAAGACTTTGCAAGTGGCATGTACAGTAAACGTCCTCTGAGTTAGGGCTATAGTTTCTGTTTGTCAGACTGTATGCACATAACTAGTGCTGGGGATGCAGAAGCCAGAGTCCCTCTTTCTCCCTCATTCTTGAAGTCTGAGCCTATGCATCTGGATCCTTTTAGGTTAACCCGTCAGACTGTGAGTAACTCCTTTTTTGCTATGGAAACACGTAAGGTAACTTTCTTTATAAGCTGCCTGCTGAGTGTTGAAAGGTATTTTGTTGAGGGAATAATGCCTTGGCTGTTTTTCCATCTCCACCATCCGGTGGCACTTTGCATGATCTTCTACCATTACGTGAACCATGATGTGGAATCTTCTCTAGGTAATCAGCAGTCCTCTTTTCTTTATAAATGAAGTCAGCACACACCTACTGCATTATCATGGGAAGGAGGTTCCACAAAGGCTTCATAGATCAAGGCATAGCAGATTGACTGACTTGCCTTGTGGCTACTGAATGTCTCAGCAATCATACGCTTCTTGGCAAGCATTGTGATCCTTTATTTCCTAGGCTGGAAATAGCCTAAAATTGCTTGTGAGAAAAGCAAGTCTAATTGTTCTTCAGGTGTGAATCTTCAGCTGAGAAGTAATCGCCTAGCATTCCATTACCCAAGAAATGTGTTATCATTCTGCGAACATTTCTGTCTTCAGCCATAAGGAGAGCTTCATAGCTGCCTCAAGCTTCAGAAATGCAGGATTTGAATGTATTTAAATAAAATTGTCCTTGTGGCAAATTTAATAATTGTGTGTTGCATTACCAGATAAGCCTCTGTTCCTCTGCAGGGGAACAATATATTTCAGCAGAAGGGGGTGGGATGAGATATTAACTACTTTGGATTTTTATTGTTATATGATACAGAGCTTTCTGCCTGAGTTTCTTTTGACAGCAGACTAGCTTCCACCAAGTGCTGCTCAAGTGAACTGGGCTTCAGTACTTGTACTTCGCTTTGGATACTAGCTTTTAATAAATTGTTCAGCTTGTTGCTCTATGCAAGACAGCCTTTCCTTTGGTGCTGCAGCATCAGCTAAGTTAAGTTAGGCCATGTCCATGGAGCCTAAAAATTAAGACTCCAAAATGTCCCAAAGGACATATTCTCCTGTGGTGGACTTGTTGCTGCAGCTGTGACAACAGCAATATCTCTGCGTGTTAACTTGAAAATAAATCACACTACATTCATTGAGTTTTTTACTCCCTAGTAAGCATGCTTAGGATTGCCTCCTTAGTGGGAGATGCCAATAAAATAGCATTACTGACTTTGATTTTACAGCTGAGCTATGTGAATAATTGTTTTCTTCTGCAGTAAATATGAAAGTTAGGGACATTTAATGTTGACTGTGGAATTGGGGAAGGTCCTGTGGTTACAACATGGTGTACCATATCTCCTCTACACTTGACCCTTCCATGGAAATTGCACATTCAAGCTTTACCCACAATTTCCTGGGTATGCTAAAAGTTTCCAAGATATTTGAATTCACACAGACATCTAGTCAACATGATACTTCAGTTGAAAAGTACAGCTATACAAAGGAAATGACTGATACCGCAGTCTTATTAATTTCATAGGGCTTAGGGGCAATTAATTATGTATAGAACTGATGGGAGAAGTTGTGTGTTTGTGTTTAACTTGTATAGTAAAATTTGGAAAACTGAAAAAGGCTTTTACTTGCCTCTAGACAAGATGCTGTCTCTTCTCTTTCCTCACTCTGCCTTTACTCTTCCTTTCTGCCTGTTCATCTCCCAGCCATAGATGATCTTTATTTACTTATTAAACCATCAACTTCTAACAGACCATTCAAATGTTGTCTACCTCAAGCTGTGTGACTTTTAAGACCCCTGTTTCTGTGTGTCTCCAGACTTATTCTTACTAGTGAAGCCTTTCTGTCTGCTCTTTTTTCCCTTGCTGTGAATCTCCTGTTCAAATAATATAAGATCTCTTGGTGAATTTCTATCCAGACCTTTTCCCATTTCCCTCCATATGCACAATTCCCTAGTTTTGTCATTAATCAGTTTCTCTATCCTTCATATATATATGAAAGATGCTCACTACCTTCAATCATGCAACCTGATCTCTTGATCCATCCTTTCCTACCCCTGCTTTTCTCTCTAGCTATCTTCATTTGTTCTGTGCTGCCTAGTTCCTTATCATGGGCTTTCAGACATACAAATATTTCTCAGTCCTTATTTCCGCCTTATATTCATCCTTTCCCCACTTTCAGCTGTCGCCCAGTACCTTTCACTGCAGAATTTGTTCAGCATTTTGTATGATCATGTTTACCTTTTGACCTCCAACTCCTTCCTTTACTCTTTTCAATCTTATTTTTGCTAGATTAACTTCACCGAAACTGCTTTTACCAAAGTTTTCAATACCTTCTTCTGGCCAAACCTTAGAGTGGCTTGCATTCTAATTAAACAATCTGGTATTACAGTCATGTCAACTTTCCCTTAAATATATTGTTTTTGCCGTTTTTGATCCTCCTTAAGTTCTTTTTTCCTTTTTCTTTATCTTATTCCTTGGCTCATAATAGAGCTCTACTTCCATTCAAAATGTAGCCATTTGCCTCTGGTTGCTTGCATTTAGCTCTCATTGCTTGTGCTTACTACACATATACAAATAAAAAATCTCTCTTTTTAAAACTCTGATTATCAATTTCTAATGAATTCTTTTACTCTGATTGCATTGCTAACAACTCCTGTATCCCAAACTAAACAACATGGTAAGAATTCAGATATCAGTTTCAAGAACCGAAGAAGAGTCCTACTGGATCAAAACAAAGGCCTATGCAGTCTAGCATCTTGTCTCCCATAGTAGCCAATCATATGTTTATGGGAAGCCCACAAGTAGGACATGCGGGCAATAGTCTTTTCCTGCTGTTGTTTTTCAACAGCTAGTTCTCAGAGATAGGATCTTTTCAGATACAGTGGTACCTCGACTTACGAACGACACGACAACCGAATTTTTCGACTTACGAATGGGGGTAATGGCCACGCGCTTACGAATGTCTCGACATCCGAAAAAAACTGTGGCGGTTATAGATAGGGATTTTTCGACTTAGAATTTTTCTATTTTCAATGCATTCCTATGGGAAATCACGTTTCCAATGGCGTTTTTCGACTTATGAATTTTTCGACTTACGAAGGTGCCTACAGAACGGATTAAATTCGTAAGTCGAGGCACCACTGTACTTCCTCTCCTGACTACCTGTCCCTAGTTGTTGTTGGCAGAAATTTGATAATTTCCCAATCTCACAAGACTGCAAACTTGCGGACATTGAATGCTTCCCTTTCTTGTTGTCTTAATACTGCTACTGTTTCCACCTCTAAAACTGTTTTAAACCATCCATGGTATTGCATCCTCTTTTTGCCGGCTAACGTAGCTGAAAGTCATCCATTGTCTTAAATCTCTTTTCCAGCTTCCTTTGTCACTTTCCACACCAGCTTTGTCTTTTGTAGCCTTTAAATTTAAAGGCTCTCCATTATTTTGCTCCAGACCATAAGCTTATTTGATGTTGTCCCATCTATTTTGGTTTCTTTTCCACTGTCAGCTATGTTCTGCCTAAGTTAGACTGCAAATCCTTTGTGCCAGAAGTGTTACTTCTGCTTTCTCCAGCACGTGCTGAAACTTAAATAACACAGTACTGGTGGTAATAATTTATTTCCAAGGCATGTAGGGAGACTCCTTCTCAAAATTATAAATGAAGTTAAGGAAATGTAGGGGTATTGTTTTGATCAGTTGCCATGTTCCATCAAAGCACTTAAGATATTTGCATTTGAACCTTTTTAGCCAGCTATCTCTAAGAGTTTCCTTGCAACTTAAAAGGTTCAGAAACTTTCTTGCTCCTGTCTGCCAAAGTCCTCTAAAGCACATTCCCGTCAAGGATGATTTTCTGATGCTCTAACATAGTTGTCCTAGATAGTTGTGAAAACTTTGTCTTGAAGCAACAATCCCTTGTGATAGCTCTTCCCTGGTTAGTTGCAGAAGGTTCAGGTGGAACCAGGTTTGACTAGGCAGGTAGACGCCGTGTGTATCACAGATCTGCACTGCATGTTTGCATGACTTGCCATGACATGCTTCCATCTCGCCTCTGAACTAATGTCTCCCTACCTTTCTGTGTTTTTATTTGTCTTTCTTTCTTTCTCCTCACACTGTCTATTTTAGCTGCCTGAAAATGCTCAACTTGTGGTGAGTCACTCTCTCCGGTTCACATACAAGGGGGCGTGAACCAGACCAAATCTGGTCAAATCTGGCCAAATCAAAATAAAATTAATGGAAGGGGTGGGTGAGCTGCTCAGAGTCCTTGGACTGTCATCCTAACACACCAAACACTTGTCTTTTAAGTTTTACTTGGTGAACAAATACTGGTACTTGAAATTAGGAAGTGTTTGGAGCTAGAGGCAATAAATTTCCTATGCAATTTTCTCTCTACTTGCACACTTTTGTCAGTTGTCAAATTTTTGTGGCAGAGGCACAACTGTCCTGAAAGCACTGCACTTGTTACAGAGCTAGAGTTCTGCTCTTTTCAATCCTGATTTCTGTTAGCAACTTCGTAGTAAATATGTGGCTTGGGTGGGCGTTGCCCATTGCTTCGTATTTCCAGAGCTAGGCTCCTACAGTAAGAAAATAGTAATTATTCTGGACTGAGAACCAATAAACTATTTTCTGAACTACATCTACCAGTAGGCTGCTTATACCAGACACAGATCAAGGTACTTGACTTCCTGTTGCTTCCTGCAGTTTGTGGGGAAGAGTTAGTTTATAACCTTCAGCTTGTAAAATTGTGCCCTCCAGGTGTTTTGAACTCAAATGTCTGTCGGCCAATGGCCATACTGAATTCTGAAACATCTGGAGGGCACCAGGTTGCAGAAGGTGGGTTAGAGCTTCATATTTTGTTGTAGAGGGTGAGGATAGGACAAGGAAGCAACCTATGTGATGAGGGCTGTTTACAAGTTGGAGAAAAGCTACCACTCTCACCATTGTGATTATCACTGATACTTGTTTTTATGTGTGCCCCAAACTGCAGCTGTTCTCTCAGTGTGTGAACAAAACGAATCCATAATGTTTCATGCCAGAGTCTAACCTTGAATGCACACGAGTCCACTCCCTTACTGAAGCTAAGCAGGTCTGGGTCTGGTCAGTTCCTGTATGGGTGACCACCCGGGATTTGCATGTTTGTCACCATGTGCCATTTCCCGACAGAGGAAAGGCAAGCTAGGGTCCAAACATTTATAAAATTCTGTCTTGCACCTATTTTGAGCCCTGAAGGGGCCAGAATAAGCAAGAGTTTTCTTGTCAGAGCTGCAGAAACCAAGATTCACAGCTGAATGGCTATGGAGATAGGTTTACTTGCTTTCTGGCTAGTTTTGAGTGTCACTTAGACACAGCAACAAGGGGCAAAACCTCCCCTACCTGTTCTGATGCACCAAGCTTACCAACTCTGCTCCTCTTCCTTTCTAGCTGGGCTCTCATAGTTGTAAAAGACTACATACTCCTTTCTGTGTAAGAGATGTCACCCTCATACATTTTAACCTGAACTCTCTCATGAAGAAATGATAACGTTAAGATTTTATTGCAGTGAGGTCTGTAATGCTACTGCAAATGGCTAAACAAATTGTTACCTTTCTGAGCAGCAACGTGTGATTTGGGGCCATGGTCCACGAAGTTTATAGTCACCACCAATCCCACTCCTGTATTTTCTGTCTTCTCTTATTGTGTGGGATATGGAGAAAGTAGGAGTCCTGCTCTTTCTTTTCTGCTTGAAAACTGCAGTGGAGAGGAATCTGTGTGGTGTTGGGTGTCCTACTCACCAAATGGGCAGGGTACACTCTCAGAAGGTGACTTCTAGATGCTCTTTGGAAGAAATGGTAATCTAAATTAGTGCCTCTCTCTTCTCTGGGGCTTTGTAAAGGAAGGGATGCCTTTTTTTATGAAATGGGAATGTTTTTCCTGACAACCGGACTCTTCAAAAGTAGGTGAGAAGCTTGAGATGTCTGAAATGTGTGGAAAGAGGAGTGTTTTTAAGGAACCAGCTGCCCATGAGGATTCTGTATTGAGTCCGTCATAGGGTCTGCTGCAGCCCTTGAGTCTCTTCCTCCTCTGGCTATATATGGAAAGAAAGCAGCCAAAGGAAGATGGCTAATTCAGTCTGTAGAGCATGCAACTCTTAATCCCAGAGCTGTGGGTTCAAGCCCCACTTGGGACAAAAAGATTCCTGCACTGCAGGGGGTGGACTAGATGATCCTTGTGGTGCCTTCCAGCTCTACAATTCTCTGATAGTGTCAAAGTAAACTATATAATTTATTGCATAAAACATCAAATTCAAAGTTAAAAAGTCAAGGTTAATGAGGCACTTCCACCAGGGGAAGAAATTACTGTTCTAACCCATGAAATCTAGAGCCCTGAGAATATTGTGGCTGCTCTGTTCCTTCTCCAGCTTACATGTCTTTTGAACACGTTTCTTACTTATAAGGACCTGCTACTGTTGGAGCTGAAAGGGCAGATAACTGTTGTATACCTTGTAGCGGAGAAAAATGGTAGTAATCTTAACAGGTTTGGGGTTGAAATAATGGGGCCTTTTCCTAAGGGAAGTCTCATTTTCCTGTAATCTCTGTTGAAAACACAGCCTGTTGTAATTGCATTTGTAAATTGCATATGTGTTGATGGCACTGGAGAGAGAGAAGATTGAGATTGTTAGAGTGAAAAGTAGAGTCGAGTCGTGTTTTAGCTCAGGTTCCTGCTGCTTTGGGGTACCTTTGCTACTGAACAAGTAAGTATTCATTGCAAGAGGCAAATGTTACTAATGTAGCTTACATTCTGAAAGAATGGATCGCTTGTCTCCTGCTGCTACTGGTAATGATTCATCCTCCCACAACAAAATAAGTTAATTATTGGAGTGTGTGAAAGAACAACGGAACTCTCACAACCCAACATTCAGTCCTGTGTGTGTTCTGTCCTGGAGAGCAAATGCCATTCTTGAGTTTTGACTCTTGGGTTTTAAAATGGTTCTCTTTCAGACTTTTCTAGTACAGTCGTACCTTGGTTGTTGAACGCCCTGGAACTTGGATGTTTTGGCTCCCGAATGCCGCAGACCCGGAAGTGATTGTCCCAGTTTGCGAACGTTTTTTTGGAACCCAAACGTCCAGCGGGGCTTACCTAGCTTCTGATTGGCTGCAGGAGCTTCCTGCAGCTAATCAGAAGCCACAATTTGGTTTTTGAACGTTTTGGAAGTCAAACAGACTTCTGCAATGGATTCTGTTCGACTTCCAAGGTACGACTGTAATTGGGGCATCTGTATGCATATCAAATTTCCACTTCTGGGTGGTATGCAAGTACTTTTAACTATTTTGGGCTATGCTTTATGGCCTCTGTTCTTAGAGAGTTGCACAAGTGTCCCCACTTTAGGACCTAGAGTGTCTTGAACTGAATGCATAGCAAATCTTAGCTTTCTACGTAACGTCCAATGCCACAACACTGTGAGCCCATGAGTTTCAGGCATAAAGTAATTATCCCAGCCTAGCAAACAAAATTGTCCCTGTCCAACAGGACTGGTATCATTATTGTCTATGGAGCGTCTTCCTACAAAAGGCTAGAGAATTCAATTTATGTGGTGGGGTGTTTATGTAGGCGTTTATGAAGGAACCATGGAGCTTGCAGAGCTTAATGTTATGTTCTCTGAGGTTTTGCTTGTTCTGTGTTGGGAGTGTCCCCCCTGCCCCCATTTTATGTGATATACCATCCTTGTTTCTGCTTGCTTGTATTTCTGTGCTGGCTGCAGAGGAAAGTATATGGAAACACAGTGAGCTAGCAAGGGAGGGATGGAGTATTCAGCCCCTTCTCTACCAGGTGCACACTCACTCACTCTATAAAATTCATTATCACAGGCAAATTCTTAAATATAAGGCTAGGATAAACATGCCTAGTGAATTCACTACTGGGCATGAATTTTCCAGTACTGTAATTGGGGTGTTTTAGGCTGTGTGTGTTTTACTTTACCTTTTCACAGGTATATTCCTTGTGTACCGTTACCCCTTTTTGAAGTTATTTTCAGACCTGGACTATATATATGCCAAATGTTTACTCTGTCATCACTGTGGAAGTAGTTTGACCAAATAGTCATATTTGGACTATGATTGTGGATTAGGCCATTATTGAAGTCTGGTTGGGCTGAATGGAACATGGATAGTTTGGAGATGCTGATGCTTGTATTTTTCCTTCCTGATCTGACTATTGCAGAGGGCTCCTGATTAAACTGTAGGCTTTTATATTCATGCATATCCATTCATTTCTATCTCTAGCTACCGTTTTGTTTTAAATATAAACTGTACAAACAAGCGGGCTCATAAAATACAATAGTCTATATCCAGTGTTTTCTGCTGGCGCAAGAATGAGTTTTAATGTTGCACAACAGGTGAATCCCATACAACAATTGCACACGTGGAAATTCATTGCACAACATAGTGTGCTGTCTGTCACACAACAAAGTTACCAAAGGCCTGCGTGTGCATTCTCTGGTTCAACAACTTTCTGCTGGTGCAAAACATTTCACCAGCAGGGCAAGTGTCCTGCTTAGTGACTTTAACTTGGCACTGCATTGCCTACAACCCAGTGTGTATATATTTTTTTCCTAAGGAGGTATAGCTAGCAATAGATGTGCACCATAAAGTGTCCCATAAAGTCCATGGTTATCAACAGTCTTGTAATCTTAAGACATACTTGGCCATACCTGACTCTTTAGGGTGTGTCTGTGTGTGTTTTAAGAGTTCAGAGTTCCTGGGTATGTATTTGCAGTCTTTTGAGCCACATCATGTGCTGTTATTTTGGAATAGCTCCCCACTGCAGCTGTAGGAAGGGCACTTTATTTATTTCTTATTTGCCTACTGCTTCAAACTGAAGTATCGTAAGTGGTTTACACACAAAAATTAAAATATCACAAATACTCTGTGTGTGCTTCAGAGGGGTCTCCCCTTCTAAACATAAGCTGCCTGGGGGAGCTTCTCTTAACCCTGTGCCTGGTGTCTGCCTGTAGCAGGACACAGTGTGTGACGTTGGAGATTTCAGCAGGAGTGCATCTCTTACACTTGTGAGAATATCTCAGATTAGGGCTAACTAAGTGGCTTCCTCCCCTGGCTTTGTTTGCTGAGTTTTTGCTGGGGTCAGAGTGTATGATTCTGTCCATCAGTTTCTGGCGGTGGAAAACTTTGCAATGGTGGATCACTAGTCTCACTGTCCCAGGGAATTTTATCCACAGTTCAAGAATTTAGTCTTAGATCATCTTTTTGTACATTGTCTGATCCTTTAAAAGAGAAAAAACTATTGCTACCAAACCGAACGTGTGCAATAATAGGCCAGCCCTGCAGCAGTTTTGGACTATGACTCCCATTTGACTGGGGCTGGTGGGAGTTGTAGTTCCAAGCAGCTGCAAGACCCCAAGTTGGGAAAGGCTGCAATAGGCTATGGGACTGCCTACTGCCCTGCCTTATTTTGTAGTTTATATCCCTTGGACGCATTTGACCCTTCTCTCATATTTGGGCAGCATTTAAAATGCTAAAATACCTTAACAAGCAATCTGTCTGCCGGCCTGTATTTACTGGCCTCCACTTCCTATTACTGTTTAGGAACAAGTTGGCTTACAAACCTAAAAAATAAATTCAAATTAAAAAAACAACACACACAGTGTAACTTAAGCAGTTGGGCATCTGGAAGCCCCTATAATTAAACGGATTCCAATTTTTTGCTGAATAATAATTTTCACCTAGCAGTTAAAAGTCTGTTTAGGTCTTGATAGGTCAAAACCAGCACTTTAAACTTTGCTCAGAGCAAACCAGAGTAGTTAGTGAAGTTTTTTACTGGAAGCAATTGCAGAATATTTGTACTGTCTGGCAGCATTGCAACATCATTATCTATCTGGGGAGTAGTGTGTGTGTTTAGAAACATGCAAATGGCTTTGCATTATGATGCTGGCCTTCTAGCATAATTGGTGCATTTTATTCAACTTCTATGTGTTTTTGTATGTACCATGCTCAGTCATAATCTTTTGGTTGGACTGGACAAGCTGCATATTTCAAAAGTATACATCTTCCATTGACATGAGTGGTAGGCCACTGTTATTTATTAGCATTTATGGAATCATTTGCACTGCATTAAGAGCTGATACACCCATTTTCTTAAGTGGGGAAGTCAGAACTGGGGCGAATCTCCTTGTATTATTTCTGAAAAACTATGTTCAGGACATGGTTAGCCAGAAATTACACAGTATAGTGAATTTCACAAGACACTTTTGCCATGTGACTATTGGGAGGGGAAACAATTTTATGGCAACTCTTCCACCTTAGAAATTTGAGGTGTTGGGAACATTAGAAGTAATCGCTAGCATATCTACCTCTGCCACTTGTTTGTATAGATGTATACAAACAATGTATACATGTATAGATGTATACATTGTATAGAATGTATACGTTGTATAGAAACTATGAATGTGGGAAACGGGTGTTTTTAAGGAGTATATCGCGTATTCCATCAGTCTTTGTGACTCTCTCTCTCTGTCTCTGCTTCATTTCATAGTGAATTAATTTCATAGGTGAAGGCCACCCAGTGTCCACTCCAGGCTTCTCATAAGAGACTGGTTTGTCTGGTTCTGTCAACCATCCAGCCTGTGTCATCTATAATGGAAGCCATCTGTGCAGCATAAGTCACCCTAGCTTCATGCATGCCTCCCAGCTTTTACAGATCAACTTCCTTCACTTATGTTGTTCATTTTATCATTGATTAAAATACACCATGTCAAAACCTAGATATGTCACCTTCCTGTTTTATTATAGAGTTGTCTTTTCTCTCTGAAGTTTTATCCACTAATGAGATCACATGCCTTATATGGGGCTACCTATGCAAAATAAATCAAATTGTGTACTCAAGGATTCAGATTTTACACCTAAAATTAATTATGGAAAATAATGGGACCCAGGTGGCGCTGTGGTTAAACCACTGAGCCTAGGGCTTGCTGATCAGAAGGTCGGCGGTTCGAATCCCTGTGACGGGGTGAGCTCCCGTTGCTTGGTCCCAGCTCCTGCCAACCTAGCAGTTCGAAAGCACGTCAAAATGCAAGTAGATAAATAGGAACCGCTACAGCGGGAAGGTAAACGGCGTTTCCATGTGCTGCTCTGGTTTGCCAGAAGCGGCTTTGTCATGCTGGCCACATGACCTGGAAGCTATACGCCGGCTCCCTCGGCCAATAATGCGAGATGAGCGCGCAACCCCAGAGTCGGTCACGACTGGACCTAATGGTCAGGGGTCCCTTTACCTTTACCTTTAAGCAACTCTCTATAGCAGGTTAAGTTAGTTCGATCTCTCAAGATGCAGATTTTCTGTGAATAATAATTTTCTGGTAAGGTCTGTGTTAGGGAAATTTGGGTTAGGTAAACAGTTATCATTTGTGGAGTGGATGTTTATGCAAGAACCAGTTGTACCTCTATGCAACCAGTTGTACCTCACCCTTTCTTCTTTGCTCTAAGCAAGGTTGGGGCTATGGGGTTCTCTTCATCCATGAGATGGAACATAGGAGGTTCTGCAGGGACTGCCAGTGCCCAAGGAGGAGATCACGTTTTGTCCACTCCCTGCAATGTCTCCAATTGCAGCTGCTTTGATTACTACTGTAAAAGGTAGTGGAATCCATAGCACTTAATATTGTTAGTGGAAAAACCATTCACTTCTCTGGAAAGGGAAGGATACAGTACATTTGTATTGATGAACATTTTGCCAGCATGTGATATTCTCCCAAATTGGTTGAGTCTCCTTTAAAAACGCACACATTGTACAATAGATTGTAACTGATCCAGAAGCTGAGAGTGGGAGAAACAAAGTTGTGCTGATGCTAGCAGTGCCTGTAGCTCTGTTCTAATGTGGTGGGTCATGCACTATAGGCATTTGATATTGCAATGGGTGACCAGATGCTAATGTTAACTTTGATTGTAGCTCAGTGCAACACAGTGAGTTCTCTGCCTTTTCTTTTCCTCCCCCTTCTTCCCCATCATTCACAGCTCTGTGAGACCAACACAGTGACTTATTGCTATTTATTGTGGTGTCTTTCTCCAAACCATGGAGAGCTGCTCATGGTCACAAGTGGGCAAAGTTTCCTCTCTCATCCCTGTTCCAGGGATGAAAATGGGCAACATTCAAAAGTCATCTGTCCTTGTTCTGCTTCATTATGCTTAGATGATTAATAGTTTTCTCCTTCAGTTGTTGAAAGAGGGAGTACAAGGGTGGTAAGACGCATGTTGAAAGCTGCTTCTGTCCAGTAAACTTTGTCAGGCAAGTCCAGGTGGCTCAGGTAAGAAGGCAAGCAACATGCTACAAGGAAGGAGGAAAAACTCCTGGAGGATAATCTAATTTGTGAGGAGGCAATAGGTGATTCCCTTTTGACCACAAATGGCAGACCATTTAATAACACGGCAATTTTTCGGAATTTTTTTTGAAATATTATTTCTACTAAGTATTATGTAAGTAATTATTCCACAATAATTATACATTACACATAAATAACAAATGAAGACAAAAATATTAATTACATCTAATGACAATAAATCATGATCAAAACAATATTAACTTGCTTTTAGTTAGCTAATTCAGATATTTATCTGTCGGTCAACTTATTCCCAGAATGTAGTGGGATTGAAAAGTTCAATCTTTCTTAGACTTCATTATTCCAGTATTGAGGGGGGAGGGAACCTTCAATCTTTCAATAAATCACTTTGCTGCCTTCCTCCTCTGTTACCTTTGTGAGTTAAATTGAATAAGCCATGCCCATACCCTCAAGTTAATTTTTTTTTCATTTATGACTAATAGCCAATTTTGTTGCTGTTAATAAATGTGTAATCTTCAGACTATACAAATCCTAGTAAGATAACCAATCCGTTCATTGACTAACTGCCGCCTATGTGGGTTTTTTTTTAATATAAAAAAATCAGCTATGATAGAGATTCAATAATTTATTATTTTGGGGTATAACTGAAAGAGTTGAGAAATCCATTGGTGTTACCCTACAATACTCATTTCGTGTTTGAGCATAAGTTTGAGTGCCAGCTACTGCTCAAATACAGTTTATATAAAACTGTTCACAATATGTATACATGGAGTGGGCTCTAGTATCTGGATTTTTTTTTATTAAATCATCTTTCCATGTTTGTTATCTTGAGAGTTACCAGCATGTTATAAATTTAACTTAAAGTTTAAGTTATTGGAGATCAGAATTTCAGATCTTGTACACCCTCTTTGTGAGCTGTATTTTACTATTGATTTAGTAATTATATGCTTAACTTCCTAGCCACTGAAGTATGGAAATGCCTTGCCTCCCTACTTGTGTCTTTATTGGTCTCTCAAGATATTCGTAAAAATAATCTCCTAAATCTTGTAGAGTGGTGTTGGGAAGAAGGTTGATTGCAAGGATTTCTGATTCCCAGATGTTTAACCATACTAACAACAAAATGACACTCTCTTGATCTAGATTATGCAGCTGAAATGATAACCTGGAGTGGGCTTTTTATATTGAATGACTTTATACACTTCATTTCATTCTGGTACTCAAAAAGAAAGAAAAAACACACACATTTCTGGCCTCATAATTTTTTAATTCTATGTTTCTGCCTTTGGCACCTGGCTCTGGTTAGTAGATCTTGGGGTTCTGGTAAAGAACCAAGTAATCTCACAAGTCTGAAGCCTGTCCACCTTTACTGCAGATCATGCTGAGCCAAGCCTAGGTTTTATCCAACTTTCATGCATATGCCAGATTTTAAATAAGTTACCAACAACGGGAATTTGCTTGGGTAACATCCAGATACATTTTACTTCAGAGCAAAAATATCTACTCTAAGCATGTTGTTAAATCCACCTGCTTTATCTTTGTGGCCTTATCAATTATAAACTGTGCTTTAAAAAGCCATTGATCCTACCTTTGTTTTTAATCGCTTAAATTTCCATATTACCAATTGGGCGTATGTTTTGGTGGTGGGGATTTTGGCAGAAAGACACTGTGCCTCTTCAATATGAGACAGCAAATAACAGATAAAACCTATCACTCATTTCTAAAGTGGGGAAAAATATCTTTATTTGTATCATTTTGAGAGTTGGGATTACAGGATATTATGGGCAATCACACCAGAATAAAAATGGCTTCAAGATTTGAACAATTTCAGACCCCACCTGCATTTAAGATGATACAGAATTAAAAGACTTACTGGCATTGAATCCAACCGTAAGTTTCAGTTTCCTGTGGTTCTTAATGCTAGAAGGAAATCTGTGGTGTAAGACAAAAAAATACCTGCTAACTTTGTATATGAAGTGGGAGAAAATGTACCTTTTTTCATCAAGCTTGGCACGGAGAAGAGGAAGCACGCAAATCTGGGTGGCCTGTACAACTATTACTGATAAAATTATCTTCTACAAAACACCATGACTACAACTTTAATTTCTGATTAATCATATATTAAATTGATAGATTGAAGTCCACTTCCCTATAAAGCATGTTTTTTTCCATCTGTTTTTATAGCAAGGGTAATTTCTTGTTCAAGTCACTGTTCTAGAATTCTACTTCAAGTGTTTTGGAAACTCCAGATCAGGACAACTTTGTGTTTAGCAGTTGAATTCCAGTCCGTGTTGTTTAAGTAATTCTTCCACACTTCTTTTCTATCCCTCTTGTGTTTTTAGGCAACAGTGGTGGATTTTCTCATCTTATACTACATAGGTCCACCTGTGTCAGCAGCGTCCCATGCCAGGGTTCTTCATGTCTCAGAATTATCTTAGGAGTTGTTAACCACGGTTCCACTCTAAAAGCATCCTGTTTGTTCATATGAGGCTTCTTTAGTTTCTTGTATAGTAAATGTATCATCTGTGGTGGTGAAAGCAACTTGGTTAAAAGTGTGCATTCTTGCAGTTTTCTGCCAGCGGTGGGGGTGGCAATTCTGAGTTGTGTGCCTTTCAGATGGAATTGGCCATGTTCACGTTCCCCGTTAGTTGCAAATGATGTTGGTTTGGAAAATAATGCCAAAGCAAGAGGCTCGAACTGGTCATTGTAACCCTCAAGTTATTACAGCCCTTGAAAAATCACATGGGTCCCCAGAGCGTGGTGTCGATTCCTGGTGGCGATTATTGGACTGCCTTGATGTTTTGAATGTCTTGAGTTTATCTGTTGTTGCAGGAGAGGGTGGGTGTTGGGAACATGTGTGTTGCGTGTTTCTGAGAGTGAAGAAGTTGGCCACATCACACGCATTGTGTTGTAAGGAGAGGGCTTGATTGAGGTCCCAGTACTCTCTATTGATTTGCTGTGTTCTTTGTGCTCCAGGTGCTGCTGCTTCTATAAGAGGAAAAGGAAGAAGTCTTCCCAACGCCAGAAATGACAGGCGTCTCCTTGAGGTCTTTGGGGGACTTTGTTTACCTGCTGTTCCTGCCACGTCTTATTGAATGGGGCTTCTCTTGGGGAGAGGACAAGAAACAAGGGACATATTAAACCAAAAAGAGAGGAAGGGGGAAAAATTCCAAAATAAACATTCAGGTGGATTCCCTAAATGGTCTCGCTTGCTCACTCCACGCTTGAAGCTCCTTTTGGAATCAGGATTGCATCCTTTCCAGCACTCTTTGCCTTTGTTGGAAGGTTGGCTGGCTACCTTCCTGTCTGTACAGCAGTTCAGCAAAGAGGGCGTTCCTGGTGGATGTGCTTTTGTTCCTGCTCCCTTTCTCTTTTGTTCTCGACATGCGCCCCCCCACACACCAACAGCAGGGGGGCTTTATGTACTGCGGGGTCAAGATGGAGGTGAAGAGAGGATGCTCTCAAGAGGACCCAGCTCCTCTTGCTGTGAACGGCTTAGTTTTGACTGCACTGGCAGCTTAGACCTGATCCTTCTTAATCGCACTCCAACGAATTCCATGATAGTAAGCCAATGGCGAGAGAACTGCAATCTACATTTCCAGTTGCCTTGATTTACTGGTTTCTGTGGCATCTCCCTTCTCAGAATGGTTACAGAGAAGTGTCAGTTGTTCTAAAGGAACTTAAGTTGTTGCACTTTTAATTATTTTTAGCATTATGTATGCGTATGCTGTACGTGCGTGTTTTTCCCCCCCTTGTGGGTGTGAATGATGCCAGCACACATGTTCAGCTTGTATTTGAGTGCAAAGCCTCCCTTTGACTTAGTCTGTCCACCACATTTGGAATCTCCTGGGACTATTCAGGGGTTTTCATACCCCACTGTTGGTTGTGCACTGAAGCTTACTTGAATTTTCAGCTGCCCTTTCCAGCTGTCAGTGAACACCCCTCTTGTGGTTTTTCTCCATGGTGCCTGACATAACCTGCTTGGAATTGGAAGTCTTTCTGCTGGCAGGAAGGAGAAAAGTCAGCTGGGCTGAATTCTGGGCAGGTCACAGAAATGCAAATGCAGACTACTGTAACCGAAAGTGGAAAGGATGAGGCAGTTTGGCCATTTAAAGGGAGCAAAGCTATTTCATCAGTGAGAGGACACTGCCACTGCCTTAGATGACATATTTTATCAGGCCTTTTAGAGGTTCAAGGCCATCTATACAGACTAGAATAGCATGTGGCTTCCAGCAGAGCAGCCTGTGTATTACCTATGATTCTTTCTGTTATGCAGTTAGGGCTCCTTATTAACATGCCCCAGGCAATTGGATAACTTTGTTTTATTCTGACTTTCCAAATGGGATTGACCACTCTGCATTCAGTGTGCTCCAAGGCAGAGATTGTGAACTCCTGCAGATCTTATGTGGATATGGCTTGAGACAAATAATTGGAAATTTGAGGGAGGCCATACCATGTGCCCTCTGCCTACTGCCTTGAAGTGAACTGAAAGTGTTTCCTTTTCAAAAATTTGATACCTGGAATCTTGTGACTCATCTTCCCTAATAAGTGGCACCACAATGCTGTAGTTCAGTCAGTAATCCTTGGGGAGGGAGTTCCCTCATGACCATAAGCCTCTTGTTGGGAAAAACTGTGGGAGCTCCTTGCCTATGGACAGAAGAAACCTGTTCAGGGAGGAAAAGCAACTCTCTCTGCAGTAACTCCTTTGGTTCCTCTCAATTTCTTGAGTATTCTTCTTAATCTAAAAGCTTCATTTTTAGCTTTGCTTGGCTGAGCTTTGGACTGCCTTCCTCTCCCTGGTTCCCCCTACCACTACTTCAAGCCTTGAGCCAAAAGGTAGACTTGTTTTTTGCTCATGAACTGTCTATCCTAGAAAGTTGTGCATCCATTTTCTGAGTGTGGCCAGTTGCCTTTTTCTTGCATTTAAATGCAGGTAAGAGGAATGAACTCTTCACCATCAGTCATTGACTAGAAGGATTTGGGTTTTCTTAGAAGACTTTTTAAACTTCTCAGCTCGTTATTCCTGACTACTAACACTCTCTTTAAATGTTTCTAAGGCCACCTGCTAAAATGAGCCTTGTTTCCCACTCTTGGCATGGGAAATATCAAATACGAGATTTAAGATTTCATGAAAACTTGACCTTTGTGCTCCCAGCTGCACCACATGCATCTGTCCTTTTGCAGTCTAGTTCTCTTCCACTGAGGAGCATCTTATATTTTGCAAATGGAGGAAGCTACATGATAAACAGTTTTCCCCCAAATTGTTTTTCTTTAGAAGTCTTCATTATTTTTAATGTCCAATGGTTGAAATCCATCTTGCTTTTGCTTCTCTGCTCCATTGCTCAGGAGATCTAGCTTCCTCCTGAATGAAAATATTTGTGTGCATATAGGGAACATGTGCTCTTGAAGCAGGTTAATATCCAAACTCGATTTTGCATTCTAGTCAAATACTGAAGCTCTTCAGAAACCAAACTGTAAGAAATGTCTCATAGTAGGGATACTTGAGTAAAAGTCTGGATTTAGTGGAGTCAGAATAAGGAACAAGAGAAACTAACTTGGACTGGATTACTTGTAGGACCCTCTTCTACGGCAAGTGAACATTTCAGTTGTTAAGCATCTGTATGGGAGAATGTATGCAAAGTGCTGGCCCATATAATCAAAACAGTCTCCCAGTTCCCCAGTGCTTCCATACAGTGTCTTCATATCGGAGCTGCTTCTGCAGCCTCCCATTTCCAATGAAGCAACATGGAGCCAGAGCCGTCTTCAAGTATTCTTCTCCATTTCTGAAATGTGCTAATTCTTTCCAGAGAACAGCGAGTGGTAAAAATGACTTTCTCCCCCTTCATTCTTAACTATTCAATCTTAGCTACTTTGAAGAGAATACTATGATCATTAATAATACTACAGCTAATTACTACAGCGTTCTCTCCAAGCTTCCAGTTCTAAATCAGCGCCATCCTTTGCAAAACAAAGCTGATGGCATTGTCTTTGATTATTTTGAAACAAACGGTCAGAAGCTAGTGAATAGGAATGAGTAAGATTATATAGGTCTCCCTTCCCTCTCATCACTGGATGTGTGTCTTAAAGGCCAAATCTGTTTAATTGTGAGGGTTGCCTTGCTTCAGGAGCTGACTAGCTGGCCTCTAATGTTCTCTGGGTCTTAGAGAATAACATGTCAGCACATATTCTTAAAAGAAGACAAGGGTAGTTCTTCCAAGTGCTCGTTCAAAATCTACCTTCAGTTTTGTCGCTTGGAAAGGCAGGTGTCTGTAAAATGGACTAGTAATCCTTTGTAGACCCCTCCACCCTCTTGGATTTTAAATAGTCATGATCATGACTTTGCTACCAAACAGTTGCCTTTCTTTTTAGGGTGGAAGAAATTAAAATAGCTAATCTGCATTAGTCTCTATAAAAGCAGCTTTCTTGTGATGTAATGAGTAGATCACTCTGGAAATTGCCAGTGGCAGAATTAGAAAATTCTTTTCCTTGGGGCTGGTTTGAATTTCTTTCTCCCTTTCAATTTTAAGCCTTAATCTTATATTTTAAAACACACGCCATGAACTTATCTTCAAAAACTATTGCTTCCTGGGGTGCTTGTTCTTCAAAACGACCTGCCCAGTGCCCCTGTAGTCCAAAACAGGCATGCATGACTTAAATCTTTCCACATCCGTGGTTTATGATGACTTGCAGGATGTATATTGCTCCTTGACGAATGGAACTTGTAAGCTCTCCCAAGAGCTTTTATGAGCGATGCTTTGTGGAAGGTAAACTGCCATGGTGAGCATTTCTTTGTATGTAGTCTGAAGATGGTGTTGTATTGCTGGGTGTGAACTGCCAAATATGCACATCCCTATAAATACAAAGCCATAAGCCCCATTTTCTCAAAATGCTAAAGATGGGGGAAGAGGGAAAATACGCTTTCTGCATTGCTTATCAGGCCTTAAAGGAAGTACCCATTGTTTGGCTTGGAAGGCTAGCTTTTCCCATTGGTTTTGAGCCTCACTGATTGAGCTTCCTTTTCTTTTTTGCAGGTCTTGATGTTGGCATGATGTGTAGCAGTTAAAGGGCCTAAGAATGCCAGGCTACTTTGCTTGCCTTGGCAGTTCTCAGTGCCGTGTTTGTATTATGCATATCCCAGTAAGTGACTGGAAGGGAACTGATTTCTGAAGCCTCCCTTAATAGTTTTACTGCAGGCCCTCTCGATGTTGTTGGACTACAACTCCCATAATCCCTAATCATTGACCATGCTGGCGGGGACCAACGGAAGCTGGAATCCAACAACATCTGGAGGGCCACAGGCTTCCTATCTGTGCTGTAGATGAACCACTATAGGAATTACTCTCTGCTGTGTGAATGTCTGGAAGGGGTGCAGATCTTTACTTCAGTATTTGTTATGCAGCAGGCCTTGGGTCTGAGGATGAGCAGCAGCTTAGTCTGCATGCTTTATTACCAAACTTCTTAATTGCGAGGAAACCTCAGTCTCTGACCAGGATGCCCTTGCCTCAGTTTAGTGATGTAGTAGGAACCTGCACTTCAGCACCTCATGGGGATCTCGTTCTGGAGTTGTTGCTGCAGAATACTGCTCCTATGGAGGGTGTGGTTTCTGAGAGGGACTGGGACACTCTTACATTGAGCACCTGCTTCCAGTGCCTGCTCTGAGTTCAGTACCCCCCCCCCGAAATGACAGGTGCATGCCAATCAAATACAGGCAGGAAAATGGCTTTAAATAGCCTCTCTCATCCTCTTAAGACTGTCTCAGGAAAATGATCACTTTTTCTAAGAAATGCTTTTCCAAACTGCATAACTGCTGCATAACTGTATAGGCTACCTTGTGGAACTTGGGAACAGGTTAATCTTCTCCCGTTAGAAAAGCAACTTGGTAGTGATAAGTCTGTCTTTGCAATTACCAAGCAGAGAAGAGAATTATCATTTGGGGGCCGGTGGACCATACCAAATATTGTATCTTCCCCAAACAGGGAAACCACAGTTAAGTGGCTTGTTCCCATTGGAAATTTTGTGATGTATAATTTATTAAGTCTGTTTCTTTAATGTAGGCCTTTTGTGCTTTTAAAAATGGGATGATTGGGATAATGAGTGCAACTCTTGTTACTGTAAAGAAAAATCAGCTGTGAAAAATCTTTTTTAAAGTATTGTGTGCACATGTCTGATTCTTGTTGAAATGCCTTTTGATTTTTAATCTTTTTATTTTAAATGTGTAATGCAATGTTTTATTCATATAATCCTGGCACTGCTCTTGGAACTTGGCAGTGAACATGAAGCGTAGTATTTTTTAACATGAATGTCAATTTCAAATGCATTTGAAACGGTTCAGGATAAGGGCTCACAAACACGATGTGCAGGAGGCTCCTCTGGCGCTAGTTGGATTTCACTTTGCCAGGAATTGGGTCCTGCTACTGATCTTTTCTGATGTGCCTGTTTTTAATGGGACATTGCAAGAAATGTTGTGTACCTTAAATACCCCCTTCCCCCTATTTGCACCCTTTTAATGTAAAATAAAACATCAAATTTGCTCTGTTCACATCTGTGTAGTCCTTTTTATTTTCTCTCGAGTGCCATGTCCCATCACACTTAGCATCTTGAAAACAAAGAGGTTGCTACTCCTGTGATAAGACTGGAGGTATTTGCAATGTAGATTATATTTGCAAAAGAAACATAAACACAGCTTGCATGTGCTTTAGTGCTTCCATGGTCTCGCCAACAAAGGAAGCATTCATGTTCAATTCTGTCACCTTGGTTTTGAATTGAGACCATGTACTGTGTTAGTTTACTAACGCCAGGATGTTTGTCATCCCACAGTTTGGTCAAACTCATGTTGGTTAGCACACTACACAATGCTATTTTAGAGAACACTTTGAAGGAAGTGGCTGTAGCTTCGTGGAAGAGCTGTGGATCAATCCTGAGGATTAATCCTGTCTGAAACCCTGGAGAGCTTCTGTCAGTCAGGTAACGCTGAGCTAGATAAATCATTGGTCTGGCTCAGTATATACAAGGCAGCTTCCTATATTCTCAATATGTTTTTAAAAATGCACATTCACATGTAAAAAAAATGTGTTTTTTGTTTAATTTTTTTTTGCAGATTCATGCAGAAATGGTCTGGAACAGTCTTATGACTGAATGTGTGCAAAAGCAATACTAGAAAAATACACTGATCCATTCATCATTGCTGCTAGTCAAAATTTAGTCATGTTTACAAAAAGGTCATTCCATAACTCACTCAAAATGTCAACTTTCTGTGTTATAAACATGATTCCGGTACAGTACTTGGGGCTGACGAAAGGTGTAGCTCAAAACAGCTTAAGCGCACTAGGTTTTTTAAAAAACAGTTTTCATTTCGGATTTTTTTGTGTTATGAAACAGATAAACAGGCGAAAGGTACATCTATCTCCTCCACTTTCTATTCATAGTCTTTCACAGTTCGTTTACATTTAGCGAGAGACACTTTTGTCATAGATACCTTGTTGTTGGGGGTGGGGAGGAGAGATGGGGGACATGGTTCCTTCGTTCTGTTGCCTAGTGTTAGTGAGTAAGAGTTTGTGTCAGGATCACATGGGCATTTATTTATTTTTGTTGCTAAATTAAGGATGACTGGCGTACCCTCTGAAGTCTGAACCTGTTCCAAGTCCTGAAGGATAGCAATGGCAGTGCATGTAACGCAGCCTAGCAGATTTTATTAGGACAAAACGGGTGGCGCTGTGGGTTAAACCACAGAGCCTAGGGCTTGCCGATCAGCAGGTCGGTGGTTCGAATCCTCGCAACGGGGTGAGCTCCCGTTGCTCGGTCCCACCTCCTGCCAACCTAGCAGTTCGAAAGCACGTCAAAATGCAAGTAGATAAATAGGAACCGCTACAGCGGGAAGGTAAACGGCGTTTCCATGTGCTGCTCTGGTTTGCCAGAAGCGGCTTTGTCATGCCGGGCACATGACCTGGAAGCTGTACACCGGCTCCCTCGGCCAATAAAGCGAGATGAGCGCCACAACCCCAGAGTCGGTCACGACTGGACCTAATGGTCAGTGGTCCCTTTACCTTTAACATTTTATAAGCTGGATCTTTGAGATGTTTTGCTTTGCTTTTTAATACCTACCATTGCTTTCTCCATGTGCAAAGTGTCTTAAGCCAAGTAAGTCATAAACCCTTACCCAGTTTGCATCTAATAGCCACTTGCTTCTCCGTTTGCACCAAATTGAGCAATAAATTGTGTGTGTGTGTGTGTAGCAGTACGCCACACTAAGCAGCAGGTAAGTGTGTGCAAGATTGCAGCATAATAGGGCCAGATCCCTAGAAATCTGGCTATGGAGGGAGTTATACACGTCTGATCCTTTAACACACAACCATTTTTCCAAAGGACTACAAACAGAACATCCTCCAACCTATCCGGATAGTTGCACTGCCCCCTACAGGCGAAGGGCGGCATCTTCAGCGAAGAGCACGACACCGGCCGCGCACTGCTCGCTGGGTAACGTAGTCTCCGCCGAAGGCGCCGCCCCGCGCGTCCTTCCTCTCCTTTGTCTGCCACTTGGCCCAATCGGCGCGCCGCTGCCGCCGCCGCCTCTCGTGCCCGCTTCCCATTGGCCGAGCTCGCCGCCCAATACGAGGCTGGAAACGTGGCATTCCTTTGTCGCAGGAGCCGCCGACGGCCCCCCCCCGGGGTGGGGGTGGGGAACGGCCTCCCTCCCCCTCTCCTGAGATGGAACCGGCCAATCCCTCTCGCCGAGGTCTCCGCTCCGCCCGGCTCGGGGCTGTACCATTGCACACGGGGGAGAGGGGGGCGGGAGGGGAAAACGAGAGCGAGAGAGAGGGGAAGGGGGCGGATGCTGGCTGCGCGGCGGGCACTGTGGCCGGGTTGGCGCTGCTGGGGCTGCGAGCGTAGGAAGATGAAGCTGCTGGCGGCCGCGGCCCTGCTGGGCCTGGGCGGCTCTCTGCTGCTGCTGCTCTTCCCGGCTGCTCACGCGGAGGAGCGCAAGAAGGGGCCCAAGGTCACGGCCAAGGTGAGAGGGGGCGGACAAGCGGGGGAGGGTTTTTTTTTTGCAGCCCCCCTCCCCCATTGCACTTCTCTGCAGGCTGGGCGTCCCCCCTGTTGCGCTTGCAACCCCTCTACTCTGCAGCAGCAGAAACCCCTCCAGCCCGATTCTGTGCAGTAATAATTATTATTTATATGATTTATCTTAACATGATGATTGCTTAAAAAGTCTAAAAGGCGATTTATGGCCACTGCACGCAAGCAGCGGGGAGGTGATTTTTCTTCTCTTAGCAAACCGTTCAGAGCTGAACCCCTTCCCCTGCAGCTTGCCCTGCGTGTGCGCCTTGAAAGACTCTATGGCGAAGGCTTCAGTGGACCACAGTCTTGTTTTATATCGGGATGTGGTGTGCAAGGAGGGGTGAAAGGAAGCAATGGGAGGCTTAGGCACCGGGCGCATAAAGTCATGCGAGAGACCCTTCCGAGGATGCACCGCTTCATTTCATTTTGCTTTTAATTTGTATGCCGCCTTTCTATGTTGCTATAAGCAAGGCGATTTGCAGCAAAAAAAAAGCACCAAGGAACGTGCACCTTATAATGATCAGATCCAGTTCAAAAATTCATAATAAAACGTAACTTTAAAATGGAACCACATATCAAGTAAATCTATTAGAATAGTACACAATAAAATTAACTCTCAAAACATCAGCAAATTAAAATTAATCAGAAATTCGCTCCTAACATGCTTGATTCCAAGCACGGTGGTTATCTCTTGGAGGCCCCAGTGGGGCGGCCGGGTCTTGTCTCACACTGCAGAAATATCTTGCGGTTCCTTTAAAGGCCAACAGGTTTAACATAGGCTGTGCTTTTGTTGCATCTGAAAGTACAATTGAGTGTAATAGAACTTTCTGGTATGTGTGCTTAGACTTGGGTATTAGGAGACTTGACTTTAGGGGGCCCCAAAGTGATAAAGTATTCATAGGCACAGGGCTGGGGAAGGAGAGAGATTTAGGGAGAGTCAGAAATTAGGGGCTTCCCCTGGTAAATTAGGACAGTTGTCATGCATATTGAAAAGAGATGTCTTCAGAAAGGGTTAGGCTTTGTGACTTAAGCCTTGGCCAGGATAAGAGATCCCTCATTCTACAAAGCAGCCTTGTGCTGAGTCAGACCTTTGCTTTCTTTCTATCCCTGTATCATTTTATCGAACAAGTTCCAAAAGTAGCAGAGAGTCTTGCGGCAACTTTAGAGACTACAGTATCACGCATTCTTACCCACAAGGAATCTGACGGTGCCACTGAACGCTTTGTTGTTTGAGTTTCGTGGCTTAAAAAATTGTCCTGGCTGTCTTTCAGCGCAAAAGCCCTCCCAAGACAGCTTGGAATATTACAGAGACCAAAAGATACTTCATAAAATGAAAGAAAAATGGCGGGCCGGCCGAAAACTAAAATAAAAACCTTACAAAGCAATGTGTGATCTGAAGCAAAGGCCAATGAGAGCAGATGGGCAGTGTTAGGAACTGAGATATGAAAACTAGGAGCTAAATGACACCTTAAACCAAGGTTATAGGCACAACAACAGAATGTCTAGGCGCACTTTTTTATAACAAGAATACAAAACTGAAAATGAATGAACTGCAGCTAAAATATTAACAGGTACATTCATTTTTCACATGGTCTAGCCCTCCCCCTGCCCACCCCCCTAATATTCTTAAGAGGGTCTCTTCTTCAGTCTTCAGAGAGTAGCCGGAAGTGGGGAGGCAGAAAAAGGTCCTCCTTTCCTTCCACACTGCAGTTTTAATCTGCGTCCAGAGCTCAGAAGCTGCTTGCGCTAATGAAATTCCATGTTGCAAAATGTGCCTAGAACAATGAGAGTTTAGAACACTGCAGGTGGGTTTTGGGGTCTCTCCGGAATGGCTGTAGGGAGGGGGCTCAGTGAACCCCCATTGGCAATGCATTCCAGAGAGGTGGAGCCAGCAGGAATTTTTTGGCTCTGGACTTAATGGTCTATGATGTGCTCCAAAACAGTTTGTACTATTTTGCTTCCTTTAAAAGCCCTCCTGTGTTTGGGGTCCCTCCCTCCTTTGGCCGAACCCAAGGACTTGTCCTGACAGCACCACTAGCTGTTGCTGCTCGAGAGCCTTTCAGCTGGAGATGCCAGAGACTCAGCCTGGAACCGCAGACATACAAAGTATTCTCTGTCTGTGCATTCTGGCCCTTTCCCCTCCTCAAATTCCTGGGAAGGGAAGGGATCAAGGATGTTTCCTAATGCAGCTGGTAGCATCTCTCCTCTGTACCAGGGAGGAGATCCTTTTCAAGCTGCAGGTGTGATGAATTGAACTAATGACCTTCCCCTTTAAGATTCCCCTCCCTCTCTGGAGTAGGGACTTATCTGGGAATTGAACCCACCACGTCCTCATGCAAAAAGTGAGAATCTCACTCCAGAGAGCAAACATGAACTTTCAGGCAGAGCCCACTTGTCATACTTCAAAAGCAGGGAGGAGGAAGTGTGTGCAGCCCGAAAACCTTTGGGGGACACACGCTGGTGTGGGTGGGGCAATACATATGTCTCTCTACTTTGTACAGTGGGCTATACTTCAGCCACCTATAACCCAGAGGTTTCTAGTGCACACAAACCTTTCAGCTCAGCCAAGCACTAGGCATTGTCTGAAATGCATTGCAGCTGGGAGAAAGCATTTGGGGAGAGTTCAGAGCAGAGCTGGTGTTGGGTGCAGCCTGGGGGTGGAGGAATCAAATTGCAAGGTTGAGACCTTTGCTTATGCCTTGGGGAGAGAGAGGGGGGCTGCTGGTCAGAAAAGACAATACCTGTCTAGGTGGACAAATATTCTATTTATTTATTGAGTTTATGCCCCACCTTTTTCTCCCAAGGATGTGGTTTTCCTCCTCCTACTTGAATAGAGCATAACCTGAGAAGGATCCCAATAAAATTAGCAGTACGGTTCCATGAGTGGCTCCTTACTTACAAGCCTTGCTGCAGACAGCCTAACTCCCCGCAGGCATTGGACTCTTGGATATTGAGGCTGATGTCATGCTGGATGCAGAACAGGAAGGGGGCTCCACTCTGCAGCCGTTCCATGATGCAGCCTGTTTTGCTCACCAGGTGTATTTTGATCTGCGGATGGGGGATGAAGATGTGGGGCGAGTGGTCATCGGCCTTTTTGGAAAGACAGTTCCGAAGACGGTTGAGAATTTTGTCGCCTTGTCCACAGGAGAGGTGAGTTCGAATGCTGGGTCAGAGTCCTCAGTAGGTCAGTATGCTTACAAGGGCTTGGAAGTAAGGCTGGCATTTGGGCTGCCTGCAAGGACTGTGGGGCATGCACCCAGAGGCCCACACAACAGAAAGGGTCCCCAAACGCAAGAGGGCTGCCTTGCGCCATTTTGAATAAGTAAAAGAATAATATTGCTCATCTAAAGAGCCTTGGTGTGGAGAGAGGCCTGGAAAACTATTAAGGCCACAGTCTGGGAGCTACAGCCTTTTGGTTTTGCTGGCCCTTGGGAGAAGGAATCCTGACTGTGCATGTCTGAATTTGCCTCCGGTGTGCTCCATTCCCTGCTGCTGCTGGCCGAATTGCACAAATATTTGGAAACGTGGAGATCTGCTGGAGAGGGAATGTTCTTCTCTAAGCTAAGCACAGAGAAAAAGACGAGGTGCTGCCATGATTAAGCTTCTGCCCCCTCACTGCTGCTTTTAACTTTAAAAATATGACTGTCAAGTTTACTTATGTGAATTCCCATATGCTTCTGCACTGGGTCAGAGGTTGTGAATGCAGATGTTTCATTGTGCCGCTGGGCTTCCACTAGGGAAGGGTGGCACATTGGGGCAGTTGTGTGTCCGTCCCCCCCAATCTCTGGATGTACCATCACCCCAGATTCCCAGCTTTCATTTATATATTTTAAAAGTTCTCCAGCATTTGTTGTATAGGAACTGTTCTTATTTTCTTTCTGAGAAACTAGCCCGCTCCCCTCTTTTAGTGTTTCTTGTTCTGCTCCCGCCCAGGGGGGGAAACCGACCCTGCTGATCCCCATGATGGGGCCCTTTCAGTAGTTGGAACCACAAGGGATTGCTAGTGATTAGCAAGAGCTGAGCCCATTTAGAAGTTTATTGCTCAAGTAATGGGCTAACCTGCTGGCGACGGATCCCGTCTAACTAATGCTTAAAAGGTGTGACGTTTGCCCCTCTTACTCTATTATTAAAAGAGCACCTAGGGAACTCGTCTTCTCTCTCACTTACTAAAGGAACTCCTAGGGAATCCTGAGGCAAAATCCACCTCCCTATTTCCCTTCAGATCATTTATAAACCCCTCTTCAATCTTGGGTTTATTAGTAAGTGGAGTTTGCTTCCAACACACGTGGCCAGGTATCTTATGAAACTCAAGGCTGTTTGTGCGACTAACCCCTTTGTCCCCAGTGAGGAGATTCCCTCAGCTTGAAATCCCTCACTCTAAAAGCTTGCCTATCTGCTTAGGCAACTTAGTGACACATCGGGTGGTCCACCTTCAGCCTATCCCGTGTTACTCAAGGACACAAACTATCTACACCCTCTTGAGTTTTGTCCTTTCAAGAGCCTCCACCTCTACTGTTTTCGATACCGTGCTGGAAATAAGAAAGACGATTTCTCCTTGGCACGTAAACGATGAAAGTTTATTAACTTAAATTCATAATGGTTGCTTTAAAGATTCATGCGTGTACAAGCTTCGTTACTGTCATAAGTTATTGCTGTCAAACACGTCATATGGAACTTGCTTATTCCTCATCTAAACCCTACACTACCCTGACCCCACAACCACCCACGTTCCCACTCCCTCGCGCTCTCCAATGGACAAAACGGCTCCTCCCTCCTTTTAAGCTCCAAGCAGACCCGCCTCCATTAGAATGTCCAGTCAATCAGGCTGGATGTGGGTTTAACCCTTGCAAAGCCAGGCTGAATTTATTTTTATTTTTTTAAAAAACTACAGTAATACCTCGGGTTACGAACGCGATCCGTTCCGAATCGCAGTTCGTAACCCGAATAGTTCGTAAACCGAACGCGATGGGCGCCGCCATTTTGCGCATGCGCAAAGCGCGATTTTCGCACTTTGCGCAGATCGCGCGCGCGCCGCTTCTGCGCACGCGCGGCGAAAACACTTCCGGGTTTGCGCAGTTCGTAACCCGAACTGTTCGCAAACCGAGGTGGTCGTAACCCGAGGTACGACTGTATGTCAATTCGTTACAGGGGGTTGGTGATGGTGGAGGAGAAAATGCCGAGGCCTCACCTGCATTGCAGCAGCAAAGTATTCTGCTTTCCCCAGTATCTTGGTCCCTTCTCCACCAGTCATGACTCTCTTCCACCCACAGATGGGAGAGGTTATATCTGATGCTCTGAAACTCTCTGGCTCTGGATTGCCTTAAACCAAGCCTTGCACAGAGTGGTGCTGCAAACTCGCCTCACTCTTACCAAACTCCCTTCCTTTTCAGAAAGGGTTTGGCTACAAAGGCAGCAAGTTTCACCGTGTGATCAAGGACTTCATGATCCAGGGAGGAGACTTCACCCGGGGAGATGGAACAGGAGGTGAGGCACCAAATGGCAACTAGGGCCAAGTCATTCTGTCTCTTCTGGATGGGGTTGGACAAGGGTCCTCCTCTGGGCAGGACTAACCCTCAAAAAACAAAGCTGGATGCTGGAAGACGGTGTTATTCTCTCCCTTTCGCTTACTGCCAGGTAAAAGCATCTATGGGGATCGTTTCCCCGATGAGAACTTCAAGCTAAAGCACTACGGGCCTGGCTGGGTGAGCATGGCCAACGCCGGCAAGGACACCAATGGCTCTCAGTTCTTCATCACCACCGTCAAGACGTCATGGCTGGATGGCAAGCATGTTGTCTTCGGCAAAGTCCTGGAAGGGATGGTGAGCGGAATGTGTTTGTGTGTGTGTGTGTTTGTTGTGCATAGCAGCATCTGGGCCTTTACTGGATTTCTAATGCAGTTGTTGGTTCCAAATAATGGGAACTTGACTACGGACCAGGACCAGGCGAATGGAGCAACTTAAAATTTCTCTGCCTCCTAGCTTGTTGTCAGGGCAGTTCATAGTGTTGGTAAAAACCTTTTAAGCACCAAACAGCAGCTGCTTGCTCCCTCCATTAAGATGGCCCTAAGGAGGCTCTTTAGATCCCACTGCTGTTGGAAGCAAGGTGGGTGGGTAGGGCTAGAGACAGGGCCTTTTCCGGGGTGGTGCCCAATCTTTGGAGTCCCTCAACAATAGTTTTGCCTGGTGCTGAGTTCTTTGTCTCTTTTGACATCGATCACAAATCTGTTCAGCTTCCTGGGCTTTTTAGATCTCTGTGGTTTACTTGAATTTTTATCCAGTAATGCCAGTTCTGTCATTTGAACTGCAGAGGTGGAGAGCCTAGGGCCCTCCCTGTGAAGTGGGACAACAACTTCCATCACCCCTGACCAGTTGCTATGCTGGCTGGAGCTGATGGGAGTTGGGAATTTGACAAGGTGTTGCCTCCCTCTGTGTATGGGAAACAGCTCCGCTGTGTCAAACAATGGCATAACTAGTGTCTAAGAGTGAATATATAAAGAGCTTACTATAGGAACCCCATACAGTTGTCCCTTTGTTGTCGAACGCCCTGGAACTCAGACATTTTGGCTCCCGAACGATCGAAACCCAGAAGTGACTGTTTTCAAACATTCTTTTGGAAGCCGAATGTCTGGCGGGGGTTCCAATTGGCTGCAGGAGCTTCCTGCATCCATTCAGAAGCCGTGATTTGGAAGTCGAAAGAACTTCCGGAACGGATTCCGTTCGACTTCCAAGGTACGACTGTATTGCCATTCTCCAGGCTGCATTATAGGGGCAAAATGGGGCAGCTCGAAATGCCCATGCGATGGGCATTGCCAAGTGCCCTCCTTGGGTATAAAGTGTCATCAGTGTTAGGAACTCAGATATATAAGCAAATCACCAAATGACACCTTAAACCTAGCTTACAGTCACCATAACGGAATGTCTAGGCACCTTTTTAAAAAAACAACAATGAAAATTATGACTATTCATTTAATTTCTCTCCATATTTTAAAGAGAAAAAATCTCAAGGCAGTATGCAACACATTAAAATGGGAGGTTGTGTACTCTCCTTCCTTGGAGGTTTTTAACAGAGGTTGGATGGCCAACTGTCATGGATGCTTTAGCTGAGATTCCTGCATTGCAGGGGGTTGGACTAGATGACCCTCCAACTCTGTATGAACACACCAAATAAAATAAATTTAGGCTTGTGAGGAAAATATTTCAGAACCTTCTCTAAGTGATGTTTTGCTTTCCCCGTTTTTATTTACTTAATTTATGTAGCTGCCCCATAGCAGAAGAACTGTAGGAAGCCAGTGTGGTGTAGTGGCTAGAGTGTTGGACTAGGACATGGGAGATCAGGGTTCAAATCCCCACTGGGTCATGAAGCTCACTGGGGGACCTTGGGACAGTCACAACCCTCACAGGGTTGTTGTAGAGATTAACCAGGGGAGGGGTGAACTATGTACTTCTTGGAGGAAAAGGTGGGATATAATGCAATGAATAAGGTCTTATGCTTACCTGCTTAAGAAAGCTGGAGGGGCCAGCCAGGTGGAGATGTCAGTCGGCAACCTGGCGTCCAGAGATCTCCATGTGGCCGCGGTTGGACCCACACCAGAAGCAAAATGCCCCTGGCTAACTTCCAACACTGCTCACTTCTTATTCTTGCTTCCCATTCTTAGGATGTAGTGAGAAAAGTGGAGAACACAAAGACCGACAGTCGGGACAAACCTCTCAAAGACGTCATCATTGCCGACTGCAACGTCATCGAGGTGGAGAAGCCATTTGCCATTGCCAAAGAATAACTGGGTGGCCGCTGGAGGGTCAGACTCTGGCTTGCAAAGGGCTGCGAGGGGGCTACACACTCACGGAAGCCTCGCATCATCATTGTCCCACAGCAGGTGAACTGCCGCCACTGCTGCTCCCTTTCTGTCTGCCCTTCCCCCAGCTACGTGGGGTGGGGTGGGGTGGGGGGTGGGGAGTCTCCATTCTTGTAACAACTCATTCCATCAGCCACTGGTCATCCAAGTGGCTTTGAGGGGTGGGGGTGGGCAATGGGTGTCCCATTCAGTTTTTGTAAGAAAGCACATGGACCAATAAACGTGACCATTGTGTTTTTGTAGTACTGCCTGGTGGTGGTTTTTCTTAGCTGCAGCTAGGTCGTCCCACCCCAACCATGAACTTCCAGCGTTTTATTTAGAGGGGTGTTCTAGATAGCGAATGTCGCAAATTTACTACTTCCCCAAGGAAAGTTCTTTTTGTTAGCCACTGCCAAATTCGTTCACAAAGCTCTCTGCACCTCTCCTCTGTTTGGAACACAAAGGCAAGTAGCTGTCTCCAATCCTAGCATCCCATGAAAAGTGGGTATGTTTAAAGGGGCTTATTCAATGAAGGAGAGGCCCAAGCCATCGCAAACACAAACTGGGCAGCAAGAACAAAGCTTCTCTTGCAACTCTACCATGATTTGGCGCAGCTCCCCCCCCCAAAAAAAGCACTATCATACTGATTCAGTGTAAGAGTAAACCATGGTTTAAGAAGCACTGGCCACAAACCAGCCCACTGGCAATGTCAGAAACTGTTGTCTTCTCCCCTCCATCCCCCTGCCTCAAATTACAGCAGTTTCAAAACAACTCAATATTTCTAGTGAAAGTGTTTTATTGCATAGCCATTTTTGTTAAAGTAGACCATCTGCCCCACCGAGAAAGCAGTTCTCTTCTGCAGCAGGAATAACCCAAACTATTGGGATAGCTTAGAGGAGCTGCTGGTCTCCCGCCATGCTGTTGAAAAGCCTCTGCTACCTGTGTCACATCAGTGCAGCTTTCCCCAAGCTGGTACACTCGATGGGTGTTGTTAGACCACATCTCCCATCATCCCTGATCATGCCGGTTGGGGCTGATGCGAATTGGGGGACTGTGGGCAGCTGGAGGGCACCACGTTGGCTACACCTGCATTAAGGTGTCAACTGGCCCAGATCCATGCAGAGTTGACTGTGCATATAAACTCTGGTGGCATCACTTGCATTGTTAGCACCTGACCTGAGTCAGTACTTGCCCCCCAGCAGCTGTTGTGCTGCTTTTGCTTCCAGCCCATGAAGCTTGGAGGAAGGCATGCACATCTCCCTGACTTGCAGCTGCTTCTCACTCACGTGGGCTGACAAGAGCTGTAACCTGGAAATGCCTGAGAGCCACAGCTCTGCCAGAAGTGGCAACAAGCCCTGCCCTTGTTAGCTGCACTCTACTGGAGCTCAGCACCCTAACAAAACAACCTACAGCATTTCCTTCTCACTGCCTGCCTCAAGAAGTGGCTCTCCCAACTGCACCCTTGTCCCTAACCTCTTTTCTTTCCAACGCACGACGCGAGGAGGAAGCCGGCGGTTGCTTTTCCACAAATGAACAGAGCTGCACTCGATCCTCCGGGCGTTCCCTAGGCCGGTTGCAAAGGAGAGGACGCCGAGTCGACGGTTGGCAGAGCTGCAAAGAGCGTTGACTGCAGGCAGAGGGTCGTCCGGGGTGCATAGAAGCCCTGCAGCACCCCACTCAGGATCACGTTGGGAAGCAAGTCTGAGAGGGAGAGGAGGGAATTAACAGGCAGCAGCCCATTCACTCAACCCTTAAAAGGTGGGAGCAGAAAGCAGTCCTAGAGGCTTCTTCCTGTCTTCCCTTTCTGGCCTAGGAACCCCCCAGGAAAGAGGCCGACGGACAATGCTGCCCCCAGCAGAGGGCAAAGGGGCATCTTCAACCTGGCACTCGCATGAGATCTAGCACACTGTTCAGTTCCAGAACACAAAGGTGGCTCATGTTAGGACTCTGCGATCCCGTGTTTCAATTGTGACTACAGTGGTGCCTCGACTTACGAATTTAATCCGTTCCGAAGGCACCTTCGTAAGTCGAAAAACTCCATTGGAAACATGATTTCCCATAGGAATGCATTGAAAACAGAAACATTCGTAAGTCGAAGCAACCCTATCTAAACATTCATAAGTCGAAAAATCCCTATCTAAAACAGCCGCGGTTTCCCCCCGGATGTCGAGACATTTGTAAGCACGCAACCATTACCCCCATTCGTAAGTTGAAAAATTCGGTTGTCGAGTCGTTCGTAAGTTGAGGTACCACTGTACAAGGATCATTTCAGCATGCACGGCTTCCTCCTGTTGCAGGAGATGCTGTTTTAACTACTACCCCAAACCTGAGTGTTTGGGCATCTCTAACACTGCAGTGGTTTTTGCACAGGTGCCTTTCAGCAAAACAAGAACTGCTCTCCATCCACTCCCCCAATCCCTGCCAGTCCAGGATGGCAGGTGAGGGACCCCCTGGCTCTCTTGTCACCCATATGATATGTCTCCATGACCACCCCAAAAACCTTACTAGGAAGCCATTACCTATGGGAGCCGGGAGGATGCATGGATCACTTCGGAAGCTTATGACCGGCCGGTGGGACAGCAGGTAAGCAGGGCTGCAAGGAGAGAATTGAGCCCCGCCATTTGGGTTAGAACCTGTCCATTTCAGCTCCTAGCCTATTTCGCAAGGTGGTTGTGAGAATAAAATGCATGTGCAGAAGAGAGAGGAGCAACATGCACCACTTTGAACTTAAGAGTAAGAGGGAGAGGAAAGCTAAAAATGCAATAAACAGGAGATCAGTGTAGGCAATGCTAAGTAAGATGGACCAGTGGCCTAACTCTGTATCGGGCAGATGCTGCTGCTCTGAACAAAGGATCCTAGGAAGTTGCCTTATACGAAGTCCGTGATGCCTACTGGTAGCCAGCCCTACCTGGGGATTGAGCTTGAGACCATCTGTACACAAAGCAGATGCTCTACCACTAAGATGCGGCGGAAGAGAAGCTCTGTCTCCCTGCAAAAGGAACAGGCACTTGCAACTTGGCCAGTATGAGCACAAAGCAGACACTTTTGAGAGTATTCCCTGCTGCTTGTAGCAGCAAGCAAGCTACAGGGAGTGGAACTAGAAAGTAAGTGCCTGCCTCCATGGCTGGATGAGCACATTTATCCCCCGGGGAGTAAGTAGACAAAGGCTGGACCCTTCTGTTGTTGGGACTGTTTTGACTCCCTCCCACTGGTGGAAACAAAGCACTGGGGCAGTGAACCACTTGCCTTGTGTCCTGCATGGAAAAGTCACCCAGGGAAGAACATTGGGTGTGGCAGGACAGGCTGTTCACAAACAGTGGTGTGAACAAAGGCAGCCTTTCCATACAAAAGCTAGTGTGTGGAAACGGGTGCCTCTAGGAGCTTATAAGGCAGGCATGGGGACAGGGCCATCTTAAGTGTACCGGGCGCCATGGCGCGATGATCCCTCCAGCACCCCTCGCGCTCCGCCGGGCAGGGCCAGGCGCAGCGGGCAGCCAGAGGCATGGCACAACAGGCAGGGACGCTGCCAGCTGTGCTCCACCTCTGCCTGCTCGGCCGAAGCGAGAGGGCAGCAGCTGCAGCAAAGCTGCCTCTGTCGAGGGAAACCTGAGCCTGGGCCTGGGCTACCTTCCGCCCACACTCCTTCAAGTCACAGCGAGCACAGACAGTGCTGCCCCACAATGCTTCGCGGCACCTCATTTGCAGATGTGGCCTTAGCTGTCAATTGTGCAGGCTCCAAAAAAGTCTGTAAATCAACACAAGGGCAGTGTGTGTGGGTTGGCGTTTTGACTGCAGCTCCTTTGGGAGGAAAGCACCTGGACAATGTCCACAAGAGACCAGCTACCCATCCCTCTCTTAACAATCCCTGCTGGATTTTGCAGGGAAAGGAATGTTTGAGAAAAGTGCAGTACGTATAACTTACAATGGGAGGGGGGGAACCAAGGCATTATATGTATATTGCATTGCATCGCATTCTGTTGTTGTGAGATACTCAAGTTTTTGTAAAGAAGAAAGCAGAGTAGTCCTGGAAGAACCACAAAACCACAGTCCGTCTCAAACTACTATGCTGCTGTCGAGTTATACTAGGTGTAGGGAGCCTTCAGCCCTCCAGGTGTTAATAAACCACAATTCCTACCCCCCCCCCACTTGCTGCAGCCAGTGGCATAACGGGGGTTGCTGCTCAAACTTTTTTTTGGGGGGGATGCAAAATTTCAAAAGAAAAACCACTTGGAGTTTTTTTTGTTTTTTTTAATCAAGCCATGTAAAAATTTCATTAAATAAAATAAAAATATGGAACTGTCTGAACTGACTGGGAGAATCCGCGAAAAGGGAAAGAAGACGGTGGAAGAAGACTGGAAGAAATTTAAGACTTATTTGGAAAAGAACTATAAGTTAAAAAATGGACAATAAAGGTTGTGGAAGTACAAAGACGCTACAGAAGCAAGAGTCTAAAGGAATAAGGAGTGAGATATGTGATTTTTAGAGTATAAGTTAAATGTATAAAGGTATAGATTTATAATAAGAATTGGGTTGATAATAGTTATAAGAAGTTTGGTATTAGAAAATGTCAGGAATGTCGAAAATGTGAGCGCTTGAATAGTTACTAGTAGAAACGTGGACGGGGGGAAGGAGGAAGTCACTGATACAAGAATTATAATAGTAAATGATGTATGGAATTTTTGTTCTTTTTTATTCTATGTTATCTGTTTTTGATGTATTTTTCTTTTTATTTGTGTGTGTTTTTCTTTTTGTATTTTTATTCTCTATTTTGTATTTCTTTTTGGAAAATTAATAAAAATAATAATAATAAATAATAATAAATAAAATAAAAATAAAACAAGTGACTGCTGGCATTGTTCCCTCCCCAGCTTCTCTCTCCCAGCTGGGAATATCCTTCCCCACCAACACTGCCACCCTCCCTGGCAGGAACCACGGGTTAGGAGGGCGCAATGCTTTCCCTGGGCCCTGACAACCCACCGGCTGTAGCGGAAGAAATTGTAGCTGAGATACATCTGGAGGGCCAAAGGTTCCCCCCCACACACACACCTGTGCCAGACAGTGGCACAAAGGGGGAAAGTGTTGCTCCTGCTCAATCCAAACACTCACCCGAGATCGGCCTTGTGCTCCTGCTCAAACTGCCAGAGTTTCAGGAAGTCCAGAAGCTCCCTGGGAAGCTCCGTATTGCATAGCAAGATGCCCTGCAGGAAGAGAGGAACCAAGATCAGTGAGTGGAGGCTGGGGAGGGAGGGAGGCTGTTTTCAACTCGGCTGCCAGCCTCGCATCCTACCTGGAGGTAAGCTTCCAGGCCCTGCCGCCGGTGCTCCAGGACTTTCGTCATCCAGTTGGGGACGCGCCTGGGTGGGAAGTCCGGGACTCTGCATCTCTTCTTGATCTGTGGGGGTTGGGGAGAGGAGAGAGCAGAGAAGCTGCACGGACATCAAAGGAGCTCCAAGGATCCGCCAGGCTCAACGGCCGGTCCTACTGTTAGCCAGAGGGAAGCCGCTGCTTCTGGCAGTGGATGCTGAAAGAGAGGCATTGGGAGGAGAGGAGCTCTGTCCTACAACCGCAAAACTAGCCAGCTCTCTGCTGAGAGTGCTCAAGTCAGGCTCAGCTGCCAGCAGGGTCCATTTCTGGGCATCAGGTGTTAGAAACTCATGGCCTGTGGGCCAATCTCATCCCACCAGGCGTCCAATCCGTTCCACAAAACCGCTTCCCCAAGCCACGGCCACCTGCCAATCAGCTAACGTCACTGGGTGATAGCAATCCTGTTGGGTACCACTTTGTCATTTTGTTCCCTGTTGGGAACATGCCAGCAAAGCAGACCCAAGCAGAAAGCAGGATCGAACCCTCTGTTCATTGGCTGGCGAGTAGAGAGTTCAGTCCTTCCGGGCAGTGCTCTGCCAGTGCATTTCCTGCAGGAAATGTGTTGGCAAAGCAGAGCCTTTCCCACATGGGTCAACTCTGACAGATGGGTGGATCACACACCTGTCTTAAGTTGGGCAGTAGGTTTTGGGGAGGTAAGGATATGGCTGTTGGGGGCCAAACAGTCCCCCCCCCAGGCAGGGCATGGATGGAGGGAGAACCATATTGTCCTTTGCATCAAGGTAGCAAGCAGTCTGGGCCAGCCCCAATTAGGCTGGAAGTCTTGGGTCAAGACCAGGAATGTGGGCTTTACAGAAAATATGGAATATAGAATTATCCAATGCCCAGGACAAAAAATCCATTGCCCCCAAAGCAAGGACAGGCATTTGAAACATGGTGCCTGCCCTCCAGATGTTTCTGGCATGCAAGTCCAACAACATCTGGAATGGCACCCTGCCCTAAACCCATGGATATATGATCTGGTGTGTTTATTTGACCCATACTCAGTAAGCAAAAACCCCACACTGCATTCATTTTACTTGCTGTAAAAGTATTTTTTTAAAAAAGTCTCCCTACACACACACACACAGAGAGAGAGAGAGAGAGAGAGAGAGAGAGAGAGAGAGAGAGAGAGAGAGAGAGAGAGAGCGCATTAGAGTATTTGGACTGAGGTATTTGACTGGGTGGGACCCAGGTGGCGCTGTGGGTTAAACCACTGAGCCTAGGGCTTGCTGATCAGAAGGTCGGCGGTTCGAATCCCTGTGACGGGGTGAGCTCCTGTTGCTCAGTCCCAGCTCCTGCCAACCTAGCAGTTTGAAAGCACGTCAAAGTGCAAGTAGATAAATAGGTACCGCTACAGCGGGAAGGTAAACAGCGTTTCCGTGTGCTGCTCTGGTTCGCCAGAAGCAGCTTTGTCATGCTGGCCACATGACCTGGAAGCTGTACGCCGGCTCCCTCGGCCAATAACGTGAGATGAGCACCGCAACCCCAGAGTCGGTCACGACTGGACCTGATGGTCAGGAGTCCCTTTACCTTTACCTTTATTTGACTGGGTGGGGGCAGGGAGAGAATTCAGCAGAGCATCCTCAAGATGGCACAAATATGGTACTCAAGCAAATTCAAGGCTTTATTTGGATGTTATTTTCACCGGAACACTTGCAAGGAAGACACGGTGATTGAGCAAGACTTCCCTTGCATTAGTTTAGCACACCCAATGAGCGGAGCCTCAGTTGTGCAGAGTTGTGTTTGCAAGGTGTAGCTATCTGGGGGGCGGGGGGAGTTAACTTAAAAAAGAGAGATAGCAATGGAAAATTTCCTGCCACACACTGTTGAAAGCAACAGTGAAACAGGGCTTCCCTTTCTATATTCCCTTCTAATCTTGCTCACAGTATCTTGCTCACAAATACTATGGCTGGGAAAACCATATATCTAACCATATATGTGTAGTGTGTGCAGTGTCTATGGCCATAGGCAGTAATATTGGGCCGTCCTTCTTCTACTCCTCCATCCCCCCCTCCAAAAACAAGCAAACAAACAAACACAACATGGAAGCCGAGGGTTCTAGCACTTCCCTTGAGCAGGGACATATGCCTAAAGCATAAAAAAATTAATGTGACACTCCAGGAAACTGGAAAGCTAAGCTGTATTTCAGGATCACGGTTACATGTACTCTGAAATAAGCATGAGTGGGGCCTGCCACAAAATGTTTCAGCGTGGGATACTCGTGCCCAAGGTGCTTGCCAACCTGCCTGGCACCCCCTTTTTCCAGGATGTCAAAGACGGCTTTAAGCAGGGAGTAAAAAACTTCATGGAAGAGAATAGGGCCCATCAGTGGCTAATAGCTGGGGCAGCAAAGTGGAGCCTCCATATCCAGGGGCAGTTTAGCAGGGGTGAGGGCAGCAGTGGGAAAGGCTCTTGTGCTCATGTCCTGCTTGGCAGGGTGGGGTTCCCCAAAGGCATGGGTAGGCAAACTAAGGCCCAGGGGCCGGATGCAGCCCAATCGCCTTCTAAATCCGGCCCACGGACCGTCTGGGAATCAGCGTGTTTTTACATGAGTAGAATGTGTGCTTTTTATTTAAAATGCATCTCTGGGTTGTTTGTGGGGCATAGGAATTTGTTCATTCCCCCTCCCCACAAAAGAAATATAGTCCACCCCCCCCCCAACAAGGTCTGAGGGACAGTGGACCGGCCCCGTGCTGAAAATGTTTGCTGCCCTCTTCCCAAAGGCATCTGATTGGCCAGAATGAAACAGGGGGCAAACCAGGGTAGAGTAAGCCCTTATAGCTGCCTACGTGAAAGAAAAGCCATGTGCAAGTGTGGTAGCAGATGGATCCAGGCCACAAGATCAATCTATACCAGGGATGGGACTCCAACACCCATCAATCTGAAGCTTTACAAAAAATTAAGTTATCTAAAATTTCACACATACATTTCAGTAAATAATAATAAATTCAATTTCCTATCCACTTTTCCGTTGTGTTTCTGTTTCTCTCCGCCTGCTGCACCCTGTCTTCTATCTCTTGAACCTTAACAAAAGTACTATAATCTTTAATCCCTTCTGTTGCTCACAGTTCAAATCCTGCTCACGTGGTCATCGTATAATAATATTTCTCTAAATAATCCGAAAAGGGTTTGCATTCTTCCACAAAACCTTATTTAGTGTAACGTGCTTTGCCGGTTCTGCACAATCCATCCCCTTACTTCTCCATTCTTCTTTAGTGGGTGGGACTCCAACACCCATCAGCCCCAGCCAGCATGGGCAGTTGTCGAGGATGATGGGATTTGTAGTCCAATGAAACCCAGCAGGGCCACAAGCTCCCCCTCCCCCCTGACTCTCATGCACCCACCTTACCCTTTTATGGAGGGCATGGAACTCGCTGTAGCGCTTCTCAATGCAATGTTTCCTCCCGTTCCACAGGATTTCCACCTTGAACACCTGAAAGGTTAGGCACAAGCTTGTCAGTTTCACCCGGACGTGCCCCACCCACCCCACAAAACAGCTCTGCTGCTGCTGCTGAACAGATGAGGTCTGTCTTAACTCTCTGCAACAGCAGGGCGGTCATTTTACCTTCTTCCCCCACAATGCACCACAGTCCAGTCTCTCCCCAAAGCAAACACCGCTTGACAAAAGCCTCTTTGAAACCAGCCTTTGGCTTCGCTTCCCAAAAGTGCCAAATGGGAGCGGGGGGGGGGGGGGGGAATATACTGAATAAACTCTGCTCTGCATAAAAGAGCACCCAGCAGAAGACTCCGTGTCGGGCCTGAGGAACATGTACAGTTAAAGTGCGGAGACATACACTTCGGACAACTCCAGCAAAGCACAGATTGTAATGCAGCACACATCTCCTCTTGAAGGCTTTGTGCGCCCAGATGCTGCGGAGATGTAGCAAAGGGGCCACACAGGCTTTGTGTACTTGTTGTTCAGGAGAGAGAAATGGAGACCAAAGGGGCCAGCTCCTTAGGGGGGGGAAACAAACCAAAGTCCCTGGGCCCAGGCCTCAGTTTACCCAGCTGAAGCAATTATTCACACACCCAACGCTCACTTCTGGTCACCACGAATGGCAGCTGCAGCAGCAACAGACCCTCCTCTGCGCAGCAGATCCAAATATTTGGGGGAGGGGGAAAGCACATGTTACAGTCCTCACCTTGGGCTGCAAACTGTCTTGGGGTCAGCAATGGAAAAAGATGGCACTTTATAGGAATTAAAAATGAAATAAGGGAAATACAAGGATAAAAAAAAGAATTGGAGCACCCCCAGAATGTCAAAAGCAGTCTACTCACTGAAAAGTTTGTGAAGTGGCAGCCATAGGTTGTGTGTGTGTGTACGTGTGTGTGTATGTGTGTGTGTGTACACACGCACACACTGCTATTTTTAGTATACACTGCTTTCTCTTCCTCATCTAGGCACACATACAAGAACCCTGCTGTGCCAGCAGTGGGAGCACTTGGCAACTAGAAAAATCACATTGTGAGCTACTTTAAACCAATGTGCATATATCTCCTTTATTCTCTTTCCTTCCCACAACCATGGAATAGGGTTGGGGAGGGAAGAAGCGATGCAGGGCATTGAAGTCTAACCCTCTGGGCAGTGGGATCGCTGCATCGCTCCTCCTCTGCTTCCTGAAATTTCACGAGGTCCTGATCACTTGCCTTCAAGCCTATCATTGCTTCCCATGAGGTCTAGAAGCTTGCTTTTTAAAGAGGAAAAAATCAGATTCATTAGTGAATCTGAGTGATAGAACCTGACTTGTTCAGCTCCCCCATGTTCAGTTCCATGTAGCATACCTCCGACTCGGAGAGTTGCTGCCTGAGCTGGAAGGACCAATGGTTGGAAGGTGGTTTCTTAGGTTCCTAGGGCCAAAAATATTCCGCCACATAAGGCATTTTATGTTCCAATCACAGTTTCCCCATAAAGGCACAAGTAAAGTAAGCGCCTTCCAGCTGGAATACAGAACCACGCTCACCACACCCAGCTTAATTAAACAGAGAGAATTGCCAACCAATAAGGAAACCGGGAAACTCTGTGCCCAAGAGATGCCATGCCTGATGTTTATGCTTCGCTCAGTGTGAGCTGGAGACAGGCCACTCTAAGTTCAAGGTCTAATGAAAACAAGGCTGGTCATTCCACAGCTGATGTCCCAATTTACCAGAATCCTGCCTTAACTGTCTGCTCTTAACTTGGCTTGGGGTTCTTGGCAATAGCACTGCTAGATGCATGACAGAAATCTGATCTAAGTGGGCTTCTCAGATTTCCCATAGCACATGTTTTGGGACACAGAAAGTCCCAGGTCCAGACCCTAGAACTCATGGGCATTCAGTGAAGCTGAATGTTGGAATATTCAGGAGGGGTTTGAAAGAAAGCCATGGTGAAGTCGTATTGGAGGAAATGAGATTTAAAATTATTATTAATGATTTACATGGCTTGATAAAAGATTAACTCTATTTGGTTAACTGGCAAAAGAGTTAAATAAAAGTCTAAGCAGGAATCAAACATAATAGAGAATGGATGCAAAAGGATTAGAAATTAAGAAAAAGTGTTTTATTGTGAGCAGCAAAGGAGGGAGGAGAAAGAAGCATCTTGAAAGGTTGGGGTGGAAAGTCAACTCTTAAATTGAATCAATTTGTTGTTAATTTGTTAACAATTTGGAAAGTTAATAAAAATTCATTGGCAAAAGAAGGACTTCATGCAGTGCAGAGTTAAACTACGGAACTCACTGCCACAGGAGGCCGTGGTGGGCAACAACTTGGATGGCTTTAAAAGAGGATTAGACCAATTCATGTGAGAACAGGATACTGGACCATTGAATTGATCCAACAGGCTCTTCTTCTGCCTCCAGTTTACAAGGACCTCAGATTTTAGGGCAAGGAATCACCTCTGTCCAAGACGCTGGAGAGTTGCTGCTAGTCAGAGTCTATAGTACTGGCCTAGAGGGATCCAAAGGCCCAAGTCATTCTATGGCCACGCAATACAGTTTGTTTGTTTGTTTGTTTGTTTGTTATCAGCAGGGCCACCTCAAGATATTTTAGCACCCGGCGTATCTCCTCACCAGGAAATAAGAGGTGAGTGAAGATCTACTTCAGGAACGAGTGAGGAATAAAGATCTCTATTGGGATCTACTGCACCTGTGGATTCTGCCATCGGAGGCAGTCGCCTCATCTTGCTTTGGGGGAGAGATGGCCCAGATTATTAGATGTATTAGATGTATTAGATGTATTATTAGATTATTAGATGTATTAGATGTATTAGATTATTAGACCTTTCCTCTAAGGAGCTCAAAGTGGTGTATATGGTTCTTCTGTCTCTTCATTTTTGAACAACCCTGTGCTTCATTTTTGAACAACCCTGTGAGGTAGTTCAGATGGAGAGACTGTGACTGGCCCAAGGTTGTCCTGTGAGCTCCGTGGCTGAGTTGGGATGTGAACCCAGATCTCCCAAGTCCTAATCTGATGCTCTAACCACTACACCATACTGACCCCCCACCCACTCTCGGGTTAATTGGTTTCCCACCCCCAGTACCCCAGAATGACCTACAGTGGTGCCACATGAGAATCTGTCATTTCTAAGCACTGCACTCAAGGCCGGCTCACCCATGAAGCAAGATGAGACGACTGCCTCAGGCAAAGGGATTCACTGGGGCAGCTGATCCCAGTGCCAATCTTCCTCTGCCCCCCCCTCATTCTGGATGTAGGTCTTCCCGCACCCCTTCTTTCCTGGCAAGGAGGGGAGGTGCAATTTTGGGGTCTGCGTCAGGTGACAAAATATATCAGTAGCAAAAACTATATATCGGTAGCAGTTACTCTGTGCCTTCTGGCTCCTTGTGGCCGGAATGATTTTTTTAAGTGTGTGCATGTGAGTGAAGTAGATCTTGCCTTAAAGATCTTAGCAACCTCCTAGTTTCTTCTAGTGTTATAGTTCTACAAGAAGCAGAGGCACGGCAACTGTCACTCTGCTCGTTCCTACAGGGTAGGTGTGTGTTGGTGTGTGTGTTATTGTGGCAACAGTGTGAGGAGCGACTGTTCCCTCCCCCCAAACATGGGGGGGGGGAGGATAGGTTACTGGAACAATATGCATCATTTTAATAAAACGCATTATTCCTGTATTCTGCATATTATTGTCTCAACCGGTATACTTTCAAGCAGCATAAACATTTCTTTAAGTCAGGGGTAGGAAAAGGCTGGTTCTCCAGATAATGATGGACTCCATAATTATCTAGAGGCCGACAGGCTTCCCATGCCAGCTCTTATCTTTTAACAGAACGGAGACACGGAGAAACGTCATGGAATGAATGTGTTTCCTGATACCCCACTTTCGGAAGCCTTCTTAGAGGAAGACGCAACCTGTGGCCCTCAGACGTTGTGAGACTCCAACTCCGATCAAGCCAGCCAACATGGTCCGCATCAGCAATGATGGGAATTATAGTCCAACAACTTCCGTGTGTGTGTGTGTGTGTCACAGGATTCCCATCTTATAAGAAACTGCTGCCTGAGGCGAAGGTGCCAATGGGAACTCAGCTTAAACAACGAAACAAGGAGGATATGTTTAATCAAGTGCTTTCCATAGTTGCACATTCTTCCCAGAGAAGGAAGTATTTTGAAATTTGGTTCTATCACCTGTGGCCTTGAATTGAGATAAGGTTTTTTTTTAATCGCACTGCAGTTGTTCATTAGCTCATCAGTGCCATGAGGCAGCGGCAAAACTAGGCTTTATTTCACCCGGGTCAAAGACCCAATTTCATGCTAGAGGCTTAACCTGGGGCAAAGAACCCGGGCTGGCCCCTCACTCCATAGTTACTGCTCTGGCAGGAGGCATAGCTGCCAAGTTTTCCTTCTTCTCACGAGGAAGCCTATTCAGCATAAGGGAATTTCCCTTAAAAAAAGGGATAACTTGGCAGCTATGGCAGGAGGCTGGTGGTCTCACCAACTCTGCCATGTGACGGGGGCACTGTACTTGTTTGGGATATTTTTAACCTTAAGCACAATTATCAGGGTCTAAATTTCATTCTTCTCCGGCCTCAGTGCTAACATTTTTCTTTCTATCTATACCTGCCATATCCCACATCTCTTGTCCACAGAAGCTGTAATCAACCCCCCTTTTTGAGCGGTGGGGTGCGCGCTTGTTGGGGGACACAGGGCACAGACTCAACCGCTAAAGGGAGTCTCGAGGTGCGTCATTCCTCCAAGAGACTCTTCTTTCAGCTTTGTTCTTTTTCACAAGACTCAAAAAGTCGGCGGTGTTGGAAGAATTGCAATCGCGTCTTGCGTCCCTTGGAGACGCGAAATGCAGACTGTTTGCACGCCTTCTCACTTCTGAAGGGTCCTCAGGCTACACGTGTCGGGTTCATTCCTTCATTTCCCTTGGTGGACGCCGCAAAGAAGCCCCTCCCTCGCTCGTTCCGTCCGGCCTCTGCAAAGCCCCACCAGCAAGTTCAGCGCCGCCTTTCTCCCTGCCTAAGGCGCTTGCAGGCTGGCCTCGGGCACCGACGGCACCCGCTGCCTTCGAGGCCGCTCTCCCCTCCAGCCCGCCGCGGCCAGAGTCACCGGCGGACGGGCTCTCCCTCCCGGCCCCGCGGCTGCAAAAGAGCCTACGCGCCGCTCCGGGAGCAATCCGACGGGCTGCCGCCGCCACCACTCACCGTGCGCGCCTTCTCCGGGCTCTGGTCGCCCTCGGACAGCTGAAGCCCCACCGAGGGCACCGCGACCTGCAGCTGCATTGCCGCTGCCTCGGAGCCGAGACTAGCCGCCCCCCGCGGACTCATTCAGGGCTTGTTTAAACCGCTCCGCCCTCTTCGGCGGAGACCCGCCCCGTCGGGTCCCGCTGCCTTTGCGCGCTCCAACCACGCCGCCGCGGAGTTCCCAAGCGCAGCCGCTTCCGAGGGCTCGTGCGTGCTGCGCTTGAGGTGGAGAGCAAACCTCTCTCTTGTCCGCAGGGCGCTCCCCTCCTCCTTCCCAAACTTTCCTCGCGCTCCCTCTATCCGCTCCCTTTTCTTCCACCACGACCATTCACATTTTTTTCTAGCGCGGCCGCGGATCATTCTGCGAGCGGAATTGACTTTGTATGGCTTTCTAGAGATTTGTACATTAAGATAAAGAAGGTAGAATTTTTACCCGGAACGTTATCAGACCACAACTCTATTATTGTGAAATTAAGAACAGGGCAAAAATTCCCAATGAGATGGAGATTAAATGAGAGGTTATTAAATGATCAAGAAATATTAGGGGGGGAAGGGGGGAAATTAAAATATTATATTTCTTCCTCCACGATATCCGGAGGGTGACAACTTGAGAATGGGCCTTTTCTGCAATGGCTCCCCGTTTGAGGAATGCTCTGCCCCCAGGGAGATTTGCCTGGCGCCTTCATATTAAACTCTTTTAGGCGCCAGACGACAACGTTCCTCTTTAACCAGTTCTTTGGCTGATTGACATTCAATGCTCTTTTAAAATGTGTTGGGGAGGGGAGGGTTATTGGTTTTGTTTGTTTGTTTGCCTATTTCGTGTTTTTAATATTGTGATTTTATGTTGCAACTGCCCTGAGATCTACAGGTATAGCACAGTATACAAATTTTAATAATAATAATAATAATAATAATAATAATAATAATAATAATAATAATAATTGCTAGAGGGAGGGGAAAAGTGCAGGAAAGCCACAATCTGGAGAGAATATAATATGGACCCACTGATAATTAATGGAATAACAGAAAGCTTACTTGGCCATGCTAAGCAACAGCAGGAATGAGCCCCTAGTTGCCTGCCAGTGTGTGATTCAGATCCCTGGCAATTGAAATGAGCTAGCCCTAATCTTTGTTATCTTTTCTCAAGATTGGGGATGTATTATAGACATCCAGTTGAATACACAGGTATTTCACAGATAAGAAGTTACTCAGCGGTTGGATTGTTTTTAACTTCCCCTCTTTAAAATCTTTACAAGAGCCAATGAGTATAGACTAGTTATGAAGTCAACAATTATATTTATATGGTGGAGCAGACCCCTCTCCCCGATCTGGCCTTGGCATCTCCAGATTAGATGACAGTAACAGGAAATTGCTTCTGTCCAGCAAGACCTTGGAGAGTCACTGCCAGTTACAAAACAGGGAGTGTTTCAGCCCCCTAAAGACTTATCAAGTTATCATGGGCAACGTCCTCTGTTTCCTCCCGACCTCCCATCTGCTCAGCTCACCAACACCTGTATTCTGTCTTTCTTGTGCACTGGGGTAGAGACCACGTGGCCCCCACCAGGATAGTCAGGGTCCAGGGAAGATGGGCATCATAGTTTAACAACATCTGGAGTAGCACAGGTTCCCTAAGAGACAGGCTGCCGATTTAGGACATTTCATGGCTGATCTAACTAAACCAATGGTCTACTCTGAGCAAGGCTAACACTGGATACCATAAACAGTGGCTGTAATTATCTGGCTGTTCCACAAAAGGTTATGTCATAACTTTGTTAAATATTTAAGGCAGCCTTTTCCAAGCCAGTGTCTTCCAGATATTTCGGACTCTATAATTCACACCAACCCCATCCAACATCTGGAGGGCACCAGGATGGGCAAGGCTGCTTTAAGTTGCCACAAGTCTCAATGTCAGTCACAGTAGGCAATAGTGGACCAAATGGGCCAATGATCTAATGCACTATAGGGCAGTTTCCTATGCACCCTTTATAGATAATGTATGAACAGCAGGGTTTAAGTAGAGCGGGTATGGGGAACTTGGTGCCCTCCAGATGTTGTGCAGCTCCAACTCCCATCAGCCCCAGTAAGCATGACCAATGATGAGGGATGATGGGAGTTGTAGTCCAGCAACATCTGGAAGCCCAGAGGTTTCCCATCAATCACCCACTTAGAAGCAATAATGCATTACACTGCTTTGGCTTTAACCCATGTTAATATAATACTATGCCAGTGTTCAGGGTGTATGGGGTGTTAGGGTAGGGGTAGTACCTATTGCAGGACATCTTTGGGAAAAGAAATGGAGTGGAGTCCCTAATACGGTTGGATGGCACCTCGTATGCCTCCTTGTGGCAACTCCTGCAGCCAAGCAGGTGCCCAACATCTGGCTCTGCTTTCCTTTGGACCATATCAGCAAGGCCAAGAAGGGGGTTTTGTTGTCTGGGCAGCCCAGGATCTCCAGACACACTGCTCAGGACTGTGCCTCCAGGAGGCCACTTTGGTGCTGCTAATGCAGCAGTCTGACGTCACCCCCGGAGGTGCACTCCATTGAGTCTCTCGAGACAGACAGATGCCAGTAACAATGCCAGTGTTCTCACTTTCTCTACCTGCATTCTGCTTTTCTGTTAAAGAAAACTGGTGGCTCTCCAGAGGTCACACCATTGGCCATGCCTGGCTCAGACTGACAAGAGTTGAGTCCAGTCATATCTGGAGGACCAAAGACTTCAAGGGATAGGCCCCTCCCCCAAAATTGATACTGCGGTTTTCCCCCAGACTCATCAACTGAAAACAGAAGAATTCTCCAAAGAAAGTACGGTAAGTTGGGGGGATTGCTAAAAAGGAGGGGGCACAGCATATATCCTGTTTTGGGACAATAACAACCTTTTTTGGGTGTTTATATTCCCGTATGTCCTGGCATCACTGCTGTATTTTCTTCTATATAGCAATTTGTAACGGCTTCAACTTTGGCCTATTGACCATAATAATGGCTGACCAACCTAAATACAACATACTTGGGCAAGTGTGCTTAGTGGCATCTGTGGTTGTTTTTCCACGCCCTGTAGGTAAAGGGGCGCCACCCAGTTTATCAGTTTGCCATACATTGCACAGTCTGCAAATGGAACTGATAGTCAGTGGCTGAATGAACAGGAGGACTTCTGGGTAACTCTTGCTCCCCTTTCTCCTCTCTCAGGTATAGGAGTCTGGAACAAATACCTTGGGGGCTCAATACAGTTTTCCCCTAACACCCCCCGGTAAATCCATCGTTTTGGCTTAAGCAACACTACCTCATGCTTCCTTGTGCTGAGTCCACAGAACATCTGCGGGATTTATAACCCACTTCCCCAATCTGAGTCTATGCCAACAAGAACAAAACAGAAATATATAGATTCGCAAAGGGGATTAAGTACCCACTGCTGCTCTGCAGGCTATGTGGAAGAGCAAGGAGCAGGAAATCTTTTCAGATACAGATTTAATGGGATAGCACAGAAACAAAGGACTTTCAGGTTCCTCTTTAATATTTATTTTGCAGATATTTATTTTGCAGAGACTTCTCGCCCCAGCTTATTAGAACTGAAAGCAGAAGGCAAATAAAAATGCATACAAGGTTTTTTAAGGGCATGGTTGTGGTCAAGCTAATTTTGAATCTTTAGCACCAATGTCTCAGAGTGGGGGAGAACGAAATAAAGCCAAGGACTCTGAGCAGCCAAGAAATCAAGTGTTTTCAGCTTAACTAAAAACTACACACTAGAGCAGGCATCCCCAAACTTTGGCCCTCCAGATGTTTTGGACTACAATTCCCATCTTCCCCAACCATTGATCCTGTTAGCTAGGGATCATGGGAGTTGTAGGCCAAAACATCTGGAGGGCCGCAGTTTGGGGATGCCTGCACTAGAGCATTAGCAAGCACCAGACAACGTTTGGCTGCTAGTATTTAAATCAGGTTATTCCAAGGATGATGAGAGACTGGCCAGCAATCTTCTCTTCCCCACCTGCAAATCAAGGGAATCTAGGAAGCTGCATTCAAACAGAGTCAAGACCATAGGGTTAATCTAGCTCAGTAATGTCTACACTACGGGACCCAGGTGGCGCTGTGGGTTAAACCACTGAGCCTAGGGCTTGCTGATCAGAAGGTCGGCGGTTTGAATCCCTGCAACGGGGTGAGCTCCCGTTGCTCGGTCCCAGCTCCTGGCCACCTAGCAGTTCGAAAGCACATCAAAGTGCAAGTAGATAAATAGGGACCGCTCCGGCGGGAACGTAAACAGCGTTTCTGTGTGCTGCTCTGGTTCGCCAGAAGAGGCTTTGTCATGCTGGCCACATGACCCGGAAGCTGTCTGCGGACAAACGCCGGCTCCTTCGGCCTATAGAGGGAGATGACCGCCGCAACCCCAGAGTCGGACACGACTGGACCTGATGGTCAGGGGCCCCTTTACCTTTAATGTCTACACTGACTGGCAGCAAATCTCCAAAGAGGACATTCACAGCCTTACTTGGAGATGCTACTGGGGATGGAACCAGGGGACTGTCTGCACGCAAGGCACTGAGCTATGGCTCTTCCCCAAAGCATCAGGATTGATTCCAACAGTGAGCCTCTCAAAACAAGTTGCTCAGGAAGAAGCAGCTCTTGCACTAGAAGCGCATGCAAGGTTTGGAGAGTTTGCAACCTGGGATAAAATGAGGCTGGTGGATACAGAGAAAAGGGGAAAGTGTAGGTAGACTGAAAAGTATGTTAAGAGTGAATATTCACAATTCACACACACCATCAACAAAGCACGATCCATTTAAAGGCTTCTGCCAGCTCCTGCTGCAGAATGGCAGGGGTTTGCTTGTGGCACCAAGCGACAGGCAGATTCTGGCAGATGATTACTTTCCTCAGAACACAGCTATTCAGTCGATAGTAACATTTGTTCTATTGCACCTCCTTGCCAGGAGCTACCACAATGCAGAAATAAGAAACAGATTAGCCCTGATTTTAAGTTTTATTACATAGTCGTCATGGCACCACAGGAGTCACAGGAAGCATTCCTGGGCCCAACATCAAAGTCCAAAAAATACACAATAACCCCTGCCCATTCTCCGCTCCCTACAGCGGGTCTTGGCTTGTTAAGCAGGGGACTAGTCTCTTCAATAGGAAAATATATATGTTTGTGTGTGTGTGTTTGTGTGTGTGTATATATATATATCTGAACCTAAATGAAAAAATATACAGTTAGAAGAAGAGTTACTAGCTGGGGAAACTGCTGCGTTGCTTGTGGAGTCTATCAGCTCTGCAGGATCCATCTGAAAGGCCAAGAGGTATAATGTAGTAAAGGCAGAAACAGTCCCGGTTGCATGAATTTGCTTGGACTGGTTAGGAGATGGCCTTTGCCTCCGGTAGGAATGCATCCCAGTACTTCACAAACTGCATAGGAGACAAGAAAAAGGAAAAAAAATGTCAGCAAGGGAAACACAAGCTGCTCATCTAAAAGTATCTGGTAGCTCCCCCTCCCTTTACCACCCATCAAGGACTTTGGCCACTGAAGGGCTTTGTTCCCTTCCTTGGTTTTTTTAAAGTGGGTAACCAACATGGCCTTCAAACTGCTGGGACATCTTTCTTTAGGCAAGAAGATACAGCTGTGCTCTGCCTTGTGTAATGCACTGGAGAGAGTCTCTGTTGAAGGGCCACAGGGCAGCTATACTTTGTGGTCCTTTGGATTTCGTTCTCATATGGGACCCCACTAGCATTATGCACTGGATAGGAGCAAAAGCTGGACTCTGGTCTGACCCAGCAGGGCAACTCTAACGAGACAGATGAGTGTTTGTTCTGCAACATGTCTCCTGGGATAAATAGCCGGCAAATGATAAAAGTTGCAAGTACATGGCTGATTGCTCCCTCACCTGCTTCTGCGAATGTAACAGCGTCTCCAGGTATTTGGTCACATGAGTTTTGAAATCTTTCGTTTTCTCTTTCTGTAGACAAAGGATGTAAAAGATAATAATAATAATAATGAAGACTTAACCCTCCCAAGACTTAACTTAACCCTCCCAAGAGGAGGTTGTAGCAAGTCTTTTGGCTTGATACTGAAGGCATCCTGCTTTGTAGACAGCTGCATGCCCAATTAAACAAACAAAACAAGCTTTGCCTATTGATGCCACAAAACCAATCAACCCCCAAGATGCCACATAAATTATCTTACTGTAACAGAACAGTGACATCTGCTTTGAGCAGCAGGAACAGGCAGACATAAGGTTTGCAGATCTACCTTATTTCTAACCAGAACCTTGCACCAAAGACAGGTGCACAATAGCAATTAGTTAAGGAGGCAGATATGTACTTAGAACTAGCAGGGTGCCTGCAGAGGAATTGGTTTTTAGTACTAGTACTGAAGCTCAGAACTTACACTGCAGCATCTATACCAGCTTCTCCCCAAAGCAGTGCTGTTCTTTTAAAGCAGCCCAATCTAGAAAAGGCTTTTTGCTGTTGCTCCTGCTAAACTTAAACCAGAAACCTTGGCTCATCTACTGCAGAATCACCAAAAGATCCAACAACAGTTTCTAGCTGCTGCCCACTCCTGTTGTACAGTTTTGCCCACACTAGTTTCACGCTAGATTCTGAAGCCACCTAGATACCTGCAGTCCAGTCTCACAAGCTATCACAGGAAGACTGACCAGCATTTATTGGAGCTGCTTTGCAATGGAAGCTGAAACCTCCATGTTAAAGCGTTCAGTCATATCCAAATCTTTATGCTTTCCTTGACACAGAGACTACCAACTTCTGAAGAAGTGTGCATGCACACGAAAGCTCATACCAATGACAAACTTAGTTGGTCTCTAAGGTGCTACTGGAAGGAATTATTTCATTTTGTTTCGACTATGTCAGACCAACACGGCTACCTACCTACCAACTACTGTTTATCTGCTTTAGGACAAAGTTTATCAAATTAAGGGCAACGAAAGCAGAATCAAAGTCAAACCTAGTCATGAGACTTCTCAACTTCTCCAACCCAGCAATATCCCAGTTCAGAGTGGCAGGAAACCAGGTCCCCCTGGACTGCCAGCGCCGTGTTAAAGTGTCAAATTAAAGGAGTTCCAATGCACTTAATGCAAGTTCTATACCTCAAACCGCAACACCTCCTTCCGGAGAACTGCAGATATTCGTTCAAAGTCTCGCTCATATTGCGTCACACGAGATTCCCACTGCAGAAATGTGAAAAGGACAGATTGTCATGATGCAGAAGTGTGTGTGTGTACATCTTCCTTACACACAACCTGCCACTACACATTTTAACACCCTAGAACAGACATGTAAGCAGATATATAAAGATAAGGCTTTTGTTAAAACCATTGGGTTTCCGCCAGTAACTGGAGGGGCTCATCTCAGAAAGAACCATGCCATCTCTCCTTGCTTACAGAGGAAGATTTGGGTCATATAACCCTTCTGAGTTCCTCGGCGCTTATTAGGATAGGGAGACACACACAAAGAGGGATGGAGAGAGGAGACCTGTCAGGTTTGGGTGTCCCTCTCACCTCTGAGATCTCCTCTTTGGCTTGCTGAAGCTTGTCGGGTTTGTTGGCCCACAGCAGCCGAGCCTCTGTTTCTCGTTTCTTCTGCAGCATGATCTGGGCATCCTGCCAGCGCTGCCATGTCTTCATCCGCTGGTCAAAGGCACCCTGTTGGCAGGGAAGGGCACACCTTCAGAACGAGTCTCTCCTCCACCAGGCAACACCACACACAACAATGGGTTAAATCAGAGCATCAAAAGACCCTCCAGCGCATGATATGCTTCCAACACAATGGCTGCATCTTCAGTGGAATGGAAGAAATAGCCTTGGGAGGCTGGTAACTCAAACAAAAACACGTTGAAAAGGAGAGAATTGAGTTTGCATATGAATTAAGATGGAAAAGAAGAGTTTCTGTGGGAATGACTGTGCAAGCAGGCAGAGGACAGTAACTTTCAGGGATAAGAAAATGCAGTTACACAAAACTTAGAAAGAAAAATGAAAGATTTAAATTACTATAACCTCACTTGTTTTTATTTGATATAATTTTGTTTTATCTATATGCAGGAGTCGGTAATGGGACAGCTGATGGTTGAGAAATTCGCTAAAAAAGGATGTTAGTTAGAGATAAATCTGGAAAATAAGCAGCATTTAAAAGGGGAAATAATGGAAATATCTGAGAGAATGGGAAGCCAGTTTTTGAAAAAAATGTATTAAATTAGTTTTAATTTGGCGCTGTTGTGTTATAAATTTGAAAAACAAAAATAAAAATTGGCACACCCCTCCACCTCCAACACATGTTGTGGACAGTGGAGCAGCAGGATGAGACCTGGGTGTTCCACACTCATCAATGCCAGAATAGCAGAGAGTTGTTGTTTTGATTACCCACAGACTCATTGCTATTCTGGAATCTGAATGAAGGGATCATGGGAATGGCTAGAGACAATTTAAAATGCCCTTGTCTAATATTAGCTAGCTGAACAGCCTAGTCAAGAACAGTAGCACTGCAAAAGCAGATCATTAAATAATTGATAATAACAATAATAATTTATTATTATTTATACCCCACCCATTTGGCTGGGTTTCCCCAGCCACTCTGGGTGGCTCCCAACATAATATTAAAAATAGAATCAAACATTAAAAACTTCCCTAAACAGGGCTGCCTTCAAATGTCTTCTAAAAGTCAGATAGTTGTTTATTTCTGGATTCCGGTCCGTCGCGCTGGTGAAGAAGGACGCAGGGACTTCGTGCTCCGAAGTCCCTGGCCTCGCGGAGGGGGGGGGAAGTCCGCAGAGCGAGCGGACTCCCCATAAAAACATCGGGAAGAGTGTCCCGGTGACTCACGCACCCAGCGGCTGCTCCATGCGCGATTCCTCCGCTGCCCGAGAGCTCAGTAGAGCGATCGAGAGCCAGCGGAGTGGAGTCGCGGGAGCCATTTTGGGTTCCAACTTACCTCCTAGAAGCGAAGCTCCGAGTCCTTACCCGGCAAGCGGCGGATTCTTCCAAGAAAATAAAAGATCTCTACAAAGTAAGTGAATCTCCATTTGGACTTTAAAAATATTAATCTGGAAAATAGGGGGAGATTCCAAAAAAACGGAAGTCGATCTCTTCCTAATGGCTAATTGGGAGGTGCATTAAATATTCTCAAGCCGAAAGGGAAAAAGTTTTCGGATTGTGGACCCGAGAGAAAGAAAGACTTTTCCAACCCTTCTCAGCCCCCGAGGCCGGCACCCCTTGAGGTACAGCATTAATAAGGGGAAAGTGTTTTGACAGCTGTCAAAAGCTGTCAAGCTGTTAAAAGATTAAGAAAATCTATTATACTGCTGTGGATGGTAAAATTCGTTTGAAGATGAGGCAGAAGTATTCTAATTGGAATTAGGACTTGATTTGTGATGGAGTTAAAGACAAAGGAGAAGATTAGCCAAGATGGAGCCGACCGTGTAACAGGAAGGAATTTTCCAGCACCCTTTGTCCCCTATCTCCTGTCTGCTTGTGGTTAAGAGAACTATGAAAACAAAGTATTCTCAAGCCTTCCAGGAGGCTGTGCTGAACTATCTACAAATATGGGAGGATATCTATAAGGAACGGCAACATCCTAATTCACCATCAATGGAGATTGAGGTTCAAGATCAGGACTTAGAGGACAATTTTGATTCTGAGACTGTGTATGAGGAGCAACAATTTGATGATAATTCTGAAGGTGATCTGGACCACAAAAAATATCTTTTGGATGAGGCAAAACAAGGAATTGAAAAGGAAGAACAGGACGATAATGAGAAGCAAAGTGAAATGAAGATCAATGGAAATGAGGAGCTTGAAGGGACTGAAACGTGGAGTTGTGTCACTGAGGGATGGGAAGGGCAGGGGGAGGGGGGAACAAGGGCCTGGAGCGGGAAGTGGGAAAGAACTGGTGTGGGGTGAGAATTTTAGTTAAAAGGTTTTTTGGTTCCTGAACAACGGTTTCTGAAATCTTGGCTTGTTAAAGGAAATGCTGATCCAATTGGGGGAAAAGACATCGGGAGAGGGGAAGGAGAGTGTTTTAAAGTTTAAGGTTAAGATTTTGATTAGAGATGTGATAGTATATAAAAATTGAGTTTTCTGGAGGGAGTTAGAAGAATGGTTGAGGGAAGAATTTTTAGATTAATATTAATATGTTTGTGTTTAGATAGGTGTTTGGGTAGAGAGCTGCCCGTTTTCCTCTCTTTGCTCGGAGGCACCCAGTGGCAGGGGGTGCTCTGGGGGGAGGGGAGGGGGTGGAAGGAAACCCAGACACAAAAATGGATCCTTTGAAGTGCTGGGCCCCACGGGTTCCTCTTGTGGCAGGAGGGGGCCCGTGGGAGGACAGCACGAAGAAGGAGGAGGAGGATTAAGTTAATATTATAAGAATAAGATTTTGAAATAGAATAGAAAACCCGCCATAATGAATTAGAGAAGTTAGGTAAACCAGGAGGAAGAGAATCGAGGAAGTCACAATTACAATGTCAAGAAAATAAGAATTGGGAATTTATAATTTTTCTTTTCTTCTTCTTCTTCTTTTTGTTGTTGTTGTATTGTTAATCTGCTATGTTGAAGAAATAGCTGGGGGGAAACCAATCCTCAGAGCTCCTCCATCCCTGTCCGTTCAGTGGCAGGGAGGGGATGAGGGGGGAGGAGGGAGGGGGGAGGCCAAACCCAGCTTATAATGGACCCCTTTGATTCTCAACGCCCACGGGTACTACTGGTGGCAGAAGTGGACTTGTGGGTGGAGGGAAAATGAAGGGACAGAGTCTACACAGTATGTTTGGTTTGTCTTGTTTGTATAAAAACCAATAAAAATTATTAAAAAAAGATAGTTGTTTATTTCTTTGACCTCTGATGGGAGGGCGTTCCACAGGGCAGGTGCCGCTACCGAGAAGGCCCTCTACCTAGTTCTAACTTGTGTACAGCGACACACCTGGGTTTATTCAGAGCACAGACTTATTGTTTGTATCTCAAGATACTGGGGCCAGGCCTGAAAGCATTCTGAATGCAGCAGGCCTGCGGCTCTCAAGCCCATGACTAGGAACATAGGCGTTACACATCAACACATTTAAGCTTCTTGTCAAGGCATTCTCACCCTCACAACAGAAAGAAGGCGAATGTAGTCACTCAGGAGCTCAGCCAGGAGGAAGAAGTCACTGTTGGCCTGTTCTTGGTGCAGCTGTTCAATCTTCTCTTCCACCTCAGCCAGCTGGGAGAGTGCCCGGGACATGGCGGTGTTGTCCTCTGAACTCCCCAGCATGGCTAAACTCTTGGCAAACTGACCCGTATTCAGTGACAGTTCTGGTGGGTGGAACAGAAAGCATTACGTGCAGCAGGAAACGTGAGAAACTAAGCCAGCCAAAGATCACCCTTGGAAATGCAGCAATTGGTCACACAATCCACTGGCTTGCACCTCACTGTTTGGTATTTTGGGGTTTGCTGCAGCTGGCGACTGAAGGTGCTACAGAAAGTAAGGACCTGTATTACAGTTTGCCACATGTTATGCCAATAATTGCATGTTGCTATTTGCCATGTGGCAGCCTCCCATGCCCCTGGAAGCTCTTTGCCTTCAGTAGCTATTACCTATCACTGCCATGCAGCCCCTGGAAGGTTGCCCAGAATGAAATGTGCATGTTTGGGTTGAAAAAGGTTGCCCAGCCCTGATTTGCAGCACGATCAAGATGCTGCACAGAGATCTATAGAAGTCTTGCATAGTTTTTCAGCTTCACAAAGCAGGTGCCAGGAGCGAGCCCACAGTAATCACACTGTGCAAGCTGGAGTTAACTCTTTATTAGCAAAAACATGATCTGCACAAACTTGGCGGAGCATCAGGCCTCATGAGCACAGCAGCTCATCCCTGGTATGTCTTTCCCTATGGATCAGTTGCAGAGATTGAAAGCCCCCCACCTCCCCACAGCTGCCTAAGTGCCCTCCTCTCCAGGGTTTTCCCCAAGCAATCGGAGACTGCGCCTGTGTGAATCCAACCTCTCCTCTGCCCTTTCCCTGCCTCTTCTGGTTCTAGGAAACCGGGGGAAGCTTGTTGCAGCAGGAGGGGGAGACACCTGTGACTCTTCATGAGCCTGAATCATCTCTGCCTCCTGGCCTCCCTCCTCCCCTTCTTCAGCTTCTGCCTCTGATTCTGGACTGCTCTCTGCCACAGCCTCTCAGCTCACCATGTCCTGTTACCTCTTCTCAGTCCTCTTGCCTGTGACCACTCATCATTGTCCCACCACCACTGCCCGGGCTTTGAGCCTTCTCTGCTTGGTGGTTCCCCAACTGGTTCCTCCACTTCCCACCTGCGCCCAACCAGTCCATGGCAGCGAATTGCAACATTACCTTTCCTGTGATTAACTAGCAGTTCTACAACCGCATGTAGCTTCCGCAGGCGCTGCTCCTCACATTCTACCTCCTGAAGTTTCTCTTCAAACCACTGAAAGAGGTAAAACGACCAAGGTCTCATTTTAAGGGAAGTCAATGGGATATCCAGCTAGGCCTGGAAACATCGGTGTGGTGCCCTCCGGATGCTGTTAAACTCCCCAGTTAGCATGGAATACTTGGGGATGGTGCAAGTTGTGGTCCGCCAACATCTGGAAGCCGCCATGTTGACAACCCCTGAGATAGGTATTCACTTCCACAAACACTCCTCAAAGAATCTGAAGAAGTGTGCATGCACACGAAAGCTCATACCAAAATAAAAACTTAGTTGGTCTTTAAGGTGCTACTGAAGGAATTTTTTTATTTTACTCCTCAAAGAAATACATATATGTCAAACATACAGCTGTTAAAAACTTACGACATCTGACTCATTCATCTTGATGGTCATTTTGTTAACGGCATCAGTAGCTCTGTTGAACATCTTCAGAAGTCCAGCTCCACTCAGGGTCTGAGTGCCAACTGCTCGTGGCAACTGTAGGGAGAGTAAAGCCTGATAATCTACAGCACTGACAAACTGAGCTACTTGAAGTCTTATATTAAGAGGCCATGAAAGAAGCATGAAGTATAAATGGGTACCAGAGATATTCCAAACAGAGGCAGGCAGCAATGTTTGGCAGAAAATATCCCCGAGTTTTATACAGTTCAGAAAATGGAAGCATCAGCCTGTATTCTGTATTAGGAAAAGCCTCTTGAAAAATAGAAAAGGAGCTCCGATGCTCATCAATTGTGAATGGTGTTTCTTCCCATATAGAAACTGCTTCCTACCTATGCAACCCAGTAACAATGATAATAATAGTAATTACTTGTACCCCATCCATCTGACTGGGTTGACCCAGCCACTCTGGGCGGCTTCTAACAGAGTATAAAAGAACACAAAATACACCAGACATTAAAAGCTTCCCAATACAGGGCTGCCTTCCGATGTCTATGGAAAGTGGTATATTTGTTTATCTGTTTGATATCCTCTGGGAGGGTGTTCCATAGGGTGGGTGCCACTACTGAGAAGGCCCTCTGCCTGGTTTCCTGTAACTTCACTTCTTGCATTGAAGGAACCTCCAGAAGGCCCTCGGAGCTGGAACTCAGTGTCCAGGCTGAATGATGGGGTGGAGACGCTCCTTCAGGTATATAGGTAAACCCCAAGTGACCCAGAAGCTTTGGGAAACAAGTAAAACCAGTAGACCTAATTATAAATCATGCTTCTGGAGCTGCTAGGAATACATCTCTAGTGTCTCCAAACCCATGACTTGGCAGCAATGGAGGGATATTGTTACAGCTCCATTCCTAGAACACATTCCAAGTGTTCCCTGAACATATGGTTACTTATTTATGATTTGTGAACTGTGTATAGTGACTAGAACTTGCTTTCTTTCCTTTTTTAAAAAAGGAGAACAAGATACAACTAGGCAACTTTGTCGTGAGGATTCACCACAAAACCACACATTGACTGGAAAGCCTCATTTCACACCGGAACCAGTGAGCAAGGAAAGCAGAAACAAGCCGTGATACCTCAGCACGAAACCAGAGAGTTAAAACTAGGCCTACTTGTTGAGAAGTTGGTTACAACTACAGACAGCAACAAAGAGAAGAAGCTGTGGCCATGCTATGCATGGACGTGTCTAATATTAGCCCCACACAACTGCAAAAGCAGAAAGATAACTAAGCTAGCTCCATTCATTTCAATGGCTCTACTCCAAGTAAAGCTTTGCTGAATACCACCCAAAGAATATCGACAGAAAAGAAGCACAAGGCTTGCATAAGTAAGGGACCTCAAGAGCTTAGGGCTGGAGCACAAGATGATTAAAAAAAACAACCTCCCCTCAGTGTTATACACATCTAGCAATCCCTATGCCATCACTCCAGGAAGAACAGCCTGAAGTGGCATGGAGTAAGTCGCAGTCAATCTGTATCAGGTGTCACATGTGGCTCACCAAATTGGGGCAAGACCAAGTGGCCCAAGAGCAGCTGACTAGAGGGAGAACAAGCAAGTGGTTTCTCTGTTTTGAGAGAAGCTGGACAAGAGGTTTGTGCCTTTCTACCTCCTCTGCAGCTCACCAATGTGTCCGAGAGTACAAGTTCGTTCCGATCGAGAACATCTACAAAATGAATTCCTCAAGAGTTTTACCAAATGTTAGATAAATAAACCAGGCCCCAAGTGCAGAAACACTTTGCAGACAAGTGTTGTGCACTCAGGTAGGGCAGCAAACCAACCTCATCTTTTTCCAAGAATTCCCTGACATCTGGGTCCTGCAGCATGGTTGGATGGTTGACCGTTCTTTGAAGATACCTGTGGGAGAGGAAAGTATGAGGCCAGGCTCCCTTCATTTGGCATTTCTTATTTTCAAAAAGGTGTGTGTGTGGGGGTGCACATTGACATCACAACATTCAGGACAGTTGGAATGTGTGGAATTTGCATTTTGCCCCGATTCACAAACAAGGGAGGAGGGTGTGGAATGTGTGGTGGCAGCTGTTAATGGAGAAGGAGACTTGAATGAGAGGGATGTTTAGGTTGGCATGATGGGCAAGATGCCTGTTTCAGCTTGAAAACGGCTCTTTAGACGGCAAGCAGCAGGATTCTGGGCTTAGAATCAGGTGATGGAGTTGAGCTGCGTGACTGCTCTTGGCGGGGGAGATAGGAGACTGGGGGAGCAGCAGTGCTGGTGAAAGCTCAGCATCAGGCAAGATGTGCAAGGGTGACATTTTGGAAGTGAATTTCAGAAGCCAAGCTCTAGCCATCTCCACCCCCAGCCAGCATCAAGAGAGGTAACTTATTCAGGGAAAGACTATGGGGTGCAGCCTTGGCAAAACTGCTGGCTAGCAGGTTTGCTCTCCAACTCATTTGAGAGGCACACTCCTAGATAAAGAAAGGTAACAGAGCAAAACATGTGATGTCTTAAAGGAAGGTGACCCTTTTGCAGTCTGCATCACTGAAAGCAAAAGTGTAACAAAGCAGAACAAGAACTGGAACGGTGCCTGCTTCCTCTCTCACTTCCCCACCCAATGAGAGATACCTGAACCTGCTTTTGATTTTAATGATCTTCGCCAGCCCCTGTTTTTTTATCAGAATTTAACTTCAGCTAGTAGGATCATGCTAGAAGAGGTTTGTTTGTTTGTTTGTTTTAAAAGGTATGGTTACAGAGAATGTTCTGTAACTGATGGAAATTCACAGGATGATGACCCTGAGGAATTTTAAGAAAAAGCATGCTTTGTTAAAGTCAGCTTGAAAGCAAAGGAGGTGCTTTCTTTATTAGGCTGAAGTCAGAGGATTTGTTCTCAGAAGTCAAGAACGAAAAGGAAGCTGCGTTTTGTATTATGAATTATTTCAGGCATTTCTTCCAAAGTTTTCAATATTTGCTCCTCTGACAACACAAAGGAGAAAGGTTAAAGCTCTATGACTGTCTTCCCCAATCTGATGCCCTCCAGATATTTTGGATGGCAACTTCCATCACCCCCACCTAGGCATATGGCTAGGAAGGCCAGAGCGATCTCTGCTTGGGGATTGGGAGAGCTGCTGCCATTCAGAGAATACTAGAGGGACCAATGAACTGACTCCATACATGGCAGTTTTTCCTCAGTAAACAGCTTTACATAGCAGAGTAGGCCAAGTGAACAGCTTACCGTGGCCTTTGACAAGGGTCAACTACGGCAGACAGTTACGTGCACGGAGTGATTACCTTTCTAAGGCAGCTCGACGTTTTTCTAGGAATTCTGTGGAGGAAGAATCTTCTTTCCCAACTTTTACTTTGGTCATTCCTAGAACAAGAATGAAGCGATATGGTCAGCTGTACCTGTGCTGCACCTTCAGCTTCCTCTCGCTGTGGCTTTAACAGGACAAGCATGTCCTCGGTGCAGCACCTGAGCACCCATGTGAAGAAAACGGCTCTCCACTCTGCAAGCACTGTGCGCAACTGACTCCAACAGTGCAGAGCAAGTCAAAGAGCCAGAAAGGCATTATGACAACAGCACAGGTCACATGAACACTTGTGAGTCCAGAAGGGCATTGCTCTCTATAGAAAGCCACAACATTCTGTGTAGAGCCCAAAGGCAGAAGTGCTACAAGAGGCTGAGAGAGGCACATGGAGTAGTAGAGAACTGCAGGCGGAAGCTGGCAGTGAAACTTCACCAGTACCAGAGATGCAATACTGTATTAGGAAGGAAGTTGGGTATGCCTTATGTGTTTATTGCTCTCTGCCAAACAAAGAGCAACCAACAATTACACGCACAAGGACAAGGTGGGCTGATGATGCTTTCTTGTTGCACAGTGTCATGCTTTTAAAAGGCCACTGGTATGTTTTAAGTGTTAATAACCTTGGAAAGGTTAAGATCACAGTATCAAGGGCACCTCAATTACAATGATGAATTGAAAGCAGAGAGCAGAGGTCTGCAGAGATGTTGCTGGAAGAGTGACTGACCAACCTCACCTATCAAACTCTTCTCAGGAGGTGGGGGGACGATGAATCCATTTTGTGTGTGCTTCTCTGATAGCTTCTCATACAAGCCCAGGAAGTCGCTGAATCTCCTCTTCACAGAGAACTGCTTATTCCTGAACATTGGCAAAGTGGTCTGAGGAGGACACAATGACACCATGTTAACATGGAGCATCCTGGATCAAGTTATATTTTACAAACACATGCATGTGCATAGAGATGCTTTGCTTGCAGAATTCTTGAAGCTATAAAAATAAACCATTCTTTGCCACTGCTGCGCTGCCACCACACACAACGCTGGCAAGCATGAATTTTACATGCTGCAGTCCTTTGACTGCTTACCTGGGAGTAAACCGCTTTGAAGACAAGAGGACTGAACTCTGAGTAAAACATACTTAGGATTGTACCGCTAGAATATGAAAGGCACTACATATAGTAAAGGTAATGAACAGTTCACATTATTAACTATATATATGAAGCTGCTGCCCTCCAAAGGATACAATAATTCTACTGAAACAAGGCTGTGACTTGGTTTATGCCACGTTGCTTCCCTTTGAATATGCCATATCAAACTGTCCTCCACCACAGAAAACTTGTAAAAATGGTTTGCCATGCAGCATGAAGAAGTTATGTTCAGAATCAAAGACTCCCATGAAACTTTGGATCCTGCCCGATATATTTTTACTCATTTGCAGGAACAGGAGAAACACAGGTTGGAAACAGAAACCACCAGCACTGTGGCTGGGCTGCAAATGGATGAGCGGATTTAACTCACCAACTCCTTGCCTTTAAACTGATCAACTAAACTGAGTAAATGAGATGGGCATGTGACTAAAGATTCCAGAGCAGACGCTTCAAGATATTCATGAAAAATATTAAGAAAAGCTTTCTGTTAGGAGCTTCCCTCTTACTGAGATTTACTCAGAACCATGCGAGCATTAAAAAGCCCTTTAACTCTCAGCTCCAGAAATTTAAGTTGGCCTCAGCTGAGCAAAGCAAAAGTTGACCAGTCTACTGGTGTAACTAGGTCTTCACGTTCTATTTCTTAGCCATTAACTGGAATGTTGTCATGTTGAAGAAGAGACTCGTGTAAGAACTTGCACATCGCTATTAAAATAGTTTTCAATCATGCAAAAAAAATTTTTTTTTATTAAGAAGTTCAGTTTTTCTATATCATGTAGACAGGAGTGCCTGGCGTGCTATGGTCCATGGGGTCACGAAGAGTCGGACACGACTAAACGACTAAACAACAACAACAACAACAACAAATATCATGTTTTGATGTGTGTGTCTGGGGGTGGGGGGAGAAGGCCTTTCCTCTGAACGTTTTGCTGCATCTTACTGTGTTTTCAGTATTTTCCTTCAGAATGTACTCTCTGGAAGCCACAGGAGTCTGACTCCTCTGCTTCTTCCCTGTAAGGCCAGCAGCAATCAATACAGGAAGGGTAGGAAGGGAAATGGCTGAGTGTGCTACCCCAAGAAACTTGTGTGTAATCAGTCAATTGAAAAGTGCATTGACTACCCAAGGTTTGCAGTGCAATACCAATGGAAAAGCAATTTAAGCAGAAAGCCAACTGAAAGGAACTTTGCATTAATTGGACTTGGTGCTACCAAGAAAGGGAGTAAGACATACCTGTGTCGACACTTTGTAGGCCACATAGGCATTCATACCATCTCCTATGGGAAGGAGGAGAAAGGAAGGAAAAATTCAGTTGTCTCTAGCACACTGCCATACTGAAGCTGTGGGGATGCCTCCTCCTAGTGGGCTCTTGGTAAACTGATTAATGGAGGCTGCTGCCCAGGATAGCTGAAGAATCTCTGCTGATTGTTTGAGGGTCATGTCACGTATTGCAAACTAGCTTTGATCTTATCACATGGCTGTGGATTAGCCTATGTACCTTATGCAAGGTTCTTAGTGCAATCGTGGTGTTTACAAGTGTTCAAAGCACATTTGAAGCATACTGAACTCCACACCATTTCAAGGCATGAAGTGACCTTGAGAAATTAAGAATCAGGGTTGGTGGGGTTTTTTTTTTGGGGGGGGAGGTTTGAAAAAGCTGTAAGCAGAAGTCCTGCTTAGCTCCCAAATGGCTTATGCTGTTCTACTGGGTCAAACCCTAGGATTTTGCTTTTTAGAAAACTGTCAGGAAGACAATCCTCCAATATTGAATTCTACATTACCTGCAACAACTCACGCTTCCATAATGGCTGGGAAACTGCATTTCAGCCTAGCAAGGTGATGCAATTTATCTGAAGCTGAACGTAAATTTACCAAACTAGCAAGTACAGTTCCGGAGCCCCGTTCGCATCCAGAGCAGTACGGAACCTGAAGCACCAAATCTGCACATGCTCACCATGGGATCCGGCACTTCTACGCATGACGTCATTTGGCAGGTCTGCGCATGCGTGAATCGCCGAACCCAGAAGTAACCCGTCCCAGCACTTCCGGGTTCGGCGAGTTTGTAACCCATGATGTACGCAACCTGCAGTGAACGTATGGTATGACTGTATAGAAAAAGGGATGTGAAGCTAAAATGGCAGCAAGTGAAAAGTTATATGCACTAAACAATGAATCAATTTAAAAGTGAGATAGTTAAGCAATAGCTCTGGCCAAGAAGTTCCCGGGCAGCAGAGTGAATCACAAGCTGAGCCATGTGATGTTGTAACAAAGGCATGCAGAATTCTGGGCTGCATCTCATGTTTCCTATATCAAAAACATTTGGAATTCAATAGGCTACTGCTGGAATAATAATACTGTATGTGCATCAGCTGATTTTGTTGTGGAGGGGGGGAAAACAGTGAACCATAGAAGACTCTAGAAACAAGGTTGCAATGAAGATTTCAGAAAAGCATGGTAGTTTGTAATACTGTAAATAAAGTTTACTAAAACAGAGTGTTAGTTCTGGCAAGCAAGTGAAGAAGAAAACAGTTAACCAGTCAAGGATGAAACATTCTGAACATTTCCCATTTCACTGAATAAATAAGCCCCACTTTCCCACTTTCCTATCTTGCTAGTCATCCCCCATGTATGGAGGTGATTCAAGATGATCCAGGAGGTCTCCTTCAGCTATCCAACCATGCAAGCTACAAGATGTACAATAGTTGAAGCTTGCACAATAGTGGCTCCTCAGTAGTGCCAAGTACTGTCTCTACTTCCTACAAAGATGAGTCTAACATAATAATTAGTGACTTGTTATACTGCTAGGATCTGGGAGAGCTCTGCACATCTGCCCCAGGCTGAACAATTAAGTGGCTGTTATGGCACTGAAGGCAATTTTTTTTATAAAAAAAGAACACACGCAGGATGCTGGCCGAAGAATCCCTTCACTGCACACGGCTTGCTTTTTAGAACACTGAAAGTCTAAAAGCAAGTAGCATGAATAGATACAAAATTCTTTTTGCAGAATCCTTTCCCGTAATAAAATCTGCAGGATCTGTGCAGCTGCAGTAAAAGATACATGACAAATTATCTATGCAAAATAGCTGCATCTCAGCCAGTCTTGAAATATTCCTCTCCAAAAAGTCAATTCTTGCTGTTGCTAGGTGAAAACGGTGCACATGCTTTGAATGCCTGCAAATTGGAAGCTGGTTGTATTAGGTCAGGACTTAGGAGAACGGTCGTGTACATTCAGCCAACAGCTGCAAGGAAGGTGTCAGCCGGCACACCTTCCATGTGTACATTTGAATTTCAAGGTTCCTGTACACCAGCTCCCAACAAACAAACTGCTGCCTCTCATTTAAGTAGCATTTTTGGGAATTGGGACACAAGAGTAGCTGAAATGCAGGTATTGTTTTAGGCAAGGTCTTGTATTCAGGGCCCAAGTTGCTTTTTAAAGCACAAGGCTTTTTAAAAATGTTGAGCAGTTTAAAGAGCACCACAGAAATTCAGGAGTGAGAGGGATGACACTGAACGAACTGCTATACTGCTGCTTCACCCCTCTATAGAGCTGTGCATCAGTCAAAAGCCTCTGGAATCAGATTAAAATCTAAATATTCAGGCTATTATTATTCAACAGGCACAAAATGTAATTTAAAAGGATTATCTGTTGCTTGGAAAACATGCTCAAAGCAGTAACTTCAGCACCTGCAGTAACAGAACACAATAGCCTTAAGCTTCTGGTCAAGAACACAAAATATGAGACCATCCAGCTTCAGAATGGGCATCTACTGTACAGCCTTATTACACTTGAACATATACAAGTTAAGAAACCCAGGTGATCCATTCACTAAGAAACCAGAATCCTTTCTATTGGGTATAGTCGGGAAAGAGATTCCCAAGAAAAATGTTAATTTCTTTATGTATGCCACAACGGCGGCAAGAGTATTATTGGCCAAGAACTGGAAGTCCCATGAACTACCAACAGTGGATGATTGGCAAATGAAGATGATGGAGTATATGGAAATGGCAGAGATGACCGGGAGAATTCGCGACCGGGGAGAAGAAGCGACAGAAGAAGAGTGGAAAGATTTTAAAATTTATTTTAAAAAATATGCTAAACTTGTATATTGAGATTAGATTTAGAAGTGTAGAGAAGCTGTGGATTTGGGAATTAGGAAGTAAATAGAGGTATGTGAGATTTGAAATGGTAAGGAATTTTTATTAAAAAAATGCATTGGAAATTGCTAAAGATAAGAGAGAAATGAACCGCAGATCGAGGGAACTCGAGGAAGTCCCCATATACAATGTTAAAGGAAAAAGGATTGTGTATTTGGATTTTTGTGTTTTCTTTTTATTGTTATGTTATTGTGTTTTATTGTGTTGTTTGCTTTTGCTGTTTTTCTTTCTTGTTGTAAAACTAATAAAAATTATTTGAAGAAAAAAAAAACCCCAGGTGATTTATGCTGTTACTAGCCAACTATCACCTACAATGGCACAGAAGGGGAGTGGGAAGTTAACACAGTAATTTATGCAGTTTTTCCCTTGACAGTACTATTCTATCACATTTTTGGCAACAGGAAAAACTTCAGAAACAAGAAGCTTTTGCAGATTCTTGCACTGCCGTTCTACACAGGAAGCAAGAGCAAAGTATTGAAGCTGATCCATAACAGTAAGTGATGGGGGTTGACAGTTCAATCAGTGCAGTTCTGAGCTCCACCAGCGAAAGCAGAACTTTATTACCAGCCTTGCCTCAGTCCGGAAGGCAATACACATACCCATGCAGCTTTCCCCTTCAATTATGTCAAGTATTTCCATTTCATAGTGACTCACCAATTTTCTCAGGATCACTCACTTCCACTGAAAGTTCAAATTTGTCTTCCTGTTCCTCTTCTTCCAACTGTAAGAGAAGTACATTCAAGTCAGTTAACCCAGGGAGTTCTGTCAGGACCTGTATCAGGCACAAAATAATATTCACATTTGTGTGTATATTAAATATTGTGTGAATATTAAAAGAGTTAGGGGGTAGACTGAAGGCTACAGCATGTAGAGCTCATTCATGTTCAATACATAAAAACATAATTTCTAACATAGTACCACAGCTCTGAAGTATCCTCTCCAAAAGCATTTCTATAGAATCTGTTTCCTTAAAAATTATCTCCTAAAATTCCTTTTTGTAAGTTTTTTTTTCTTTTTGTGAGGTTCAATAGGGTTCCCCCCCAAAATATTATTTATATATAATTAACAAAATAGTAAATGCTGTAAGCTTTAAAGTTGCAAGGCAGGATATATGTATTTTAAATATTACCTGTTAGATGTGGGTATGAAATTAGCTTAGGGTTGTAGCAGGCTATTCACAATAGTCACCAAGATTCACCCTTCCCAGGTTGATATACAATATATAACTGACTATATGACTAGCCAATCACAGAAATACATACCTCCTCATAGGTTTTTGACTGTGGCTTAGAAGGCAAATTTGCTGTTTTCTCTAAAGAAGGGACAGAGCTGATCACAGTAGCCATCTCTTTCTTCTGGTTGTTTTGTGTGCTATCAAGAGACAACTCTACAGTGGCATCTGAAAGAGGATAAGATTTATAACTGGGGGCAGAGAACCGGAATGGCTTATAAAAAATCAAGAAATATGTTGAGTTTTTCTAGGCCACAAGAACTGTATCAGGAAGAGCTACTAGACATTATCCTCCCCAATTCCAGCCTGTATGGCAGGCTTTCAAGTTAGAGATTCGCTGTAATCTTTGGCATTAAAATCTGATCAAGGAATATAAATATGCAACTATAATGCTGCTGCACTCCTTCTTTGTACTAGGCCACAACACCAATTCCTGCTCTTTCTGGATAGATTTATGGTGAAATAATAGCCTAAGTCATACTGCATACCATAAGAACATAATAGCCCCCTGGATCAGGCCAGTGGTCCATTTAGTTCAGTATTCTGTTCTCACAGTGGCTACCCAGATGGCCCAAGGAAGACTGCAAGCAAAACCTGAGCGCAACAGCAATCTTCCCTCCTGCAGGTCCAAACAAGAGTCATCCAGAAGTATGCAGCCTTCAGCAGTAGATGTCAGGACTGCACTGAGAAGCCACCTGAAAGCTGTCATTTAGGTTATGTATAAACTTTGTTTTCTTCTCCAAACTTATTTTATATACTTTTTCAAAATACCAAAACAAGAATAAACTTCATTTTGTTAGCAAACAGGTCCTATCAGTTCCCAAACGATTTGAAAACAAATGGCCAGTTGTCAGTTTAAAAAGAAGAGGAACATGTGTAAATTGTGGTCTGGACCTAGGAACATATCTAAGCACACGTACGACAGATGAAGTGTTTGGGTTTCCTGTTTGGGAGCTTTCATGTTTCAAGTATAGTTTAGTATGAAGACTTGAGGGCCTGCTAATTTCACTTCCTTTAATTAACCTAAACACAGAGCAGCTAACTAGCCTGGGCATAAGCACTCCTTGGAGAACATGCAATTATCACAAAATTGTCCTAATTTGAACATGTAGAATTACCAGAATTAGAAATACCATACATTTGTTCCAACTAGCTTTCAGCTAGTTAAATACTCTAAGGCAAAGGTAAAGGGGACCCCTGACCGTTAGGTCCAGTTGTGGACGACTCTGGGGTTGCGGCGCTCATCTTGCTTTACTGGCCGAGGGAGCCGGCGTACAGTTTCCGGGTCATGTAGCGAACCAGAGCAGCACACGGAACCACCATTTACCTTCCCGCCAGAGGTATTTATCTACTTGCACTGCGGGCTTTCAAACTGCTAGGTTGGCAGGAGCAGGGACGGAGCAGCGGGAGCTCACCCCGTTGCAGAGATTCGAACCACCGACCTTCTGATCAGCAAGCCCTAGGCTCTGTGGTTTAACCCACATAGCCTGGTTTAAATCTACAATGATCCTCCTTGGCTCAGATTTACGTGTCTAATATTGTTGTTGTTGTTTAGTCGTTTAGTCGTGTCCGACTCTTCGTGACCCCATGGACCAGAGCACGCCAGGCACTCCTGTCTTGCACTGCCTCCCGCAGTTTGGTCAAACTCATGTTCGTAGCTTCGAGAACACTGTCCAACCATCTTGTCCTCTGTCGTCCCCTTCTCCTAGTGCCCTCAATCTTTCCCAACATCAGGGTCTTTTCCAAGGATTCTTCTCTTCTCATGAGGTGGCCAAAGTATTGGAGCCTCAGCTTCACGATCTGTCCTTCCAGGGAGCACTCAGGGCTGATTTCCTTAAGAATGGATAGGTTTGATCTTCTTGCAGTCCATGGGACTCTCAAGAGTCTCCTCCAGCACCATAATTCAAAAGCATCAATTCTTCGGCGATCAGCCTTCTTTATGGTCCAACTCTCACTTCCATACATCACTACTGGGAAAACCATAGCTTTAACTATACGGACCTTTGTCGGCAAGGTGATGTCTCTGCTTTTTAAGATGCTGTCTAGGTTTGTCATTGCTTTTCTCCCAAGAAGCAGGCGTCTTTTAATTTCGTGACTGCTGTCACCATCTGCAGTGATCAAGGAGCCCAAGAAAGTAAAATCTCTCACTGCCTCCATTTCTTCCCCTTCTATTTGCCAGGAGGTGATGGGACCAGTGGCCATGATCTTGGTTTTTTTGATGTTGAGCTTCAGACCATATTTTGCGCTCTCCTCTTTCACCCTCATTAAAAGGTTCTTTAATTCCTCCTCGCTTTCTGCCATCAAGGTTGTGTCATCTGCATATCTGAGGTTGTTGATATTTCTTCCAGCAATCTTAATTCCGGCTTGGGATTCATCTAGTCCAGCCTTTCGCATGATGAATTCTGCATATAAGTTAAATAAGCAGGGAGACAATATACAACCTTGTCGTACTCCTTTCCCAATTTTGAACCAATCAGTTGTTCCATATCCAGTTCTAACTGTAGCTTCTTGTCCCACATAGAGATTTCTCAGGAGACAGATGAGGTGATCAGGCACTCCCATTTCTTTAAGAACTTGCCATAGTTTGCTGTGGTCGACACAGTCAAAGGCTTTTGCATAGTCAATGAAGCAGAAGTAGACGTTTTTCTGGAACTCTCTAGCTTTCTCCATAATCCAGCGCATGTTTGCTATTTGGTCTCTGGTTCCTCTGCCCTTTCGAAATCCAGCTTGCACTTCTGGGAGTTCTCGGTCCACATACTGCCTAAGCCTGCCTTGTAGAATTTTAAGCATAACCTTGCTAGCGTGTGAAATGAGCGCAATTGTGCGGTAGTTGCAGCATTCTTTGGCACTGCCCTTCTTTGGAATTGGGATGTAGACTGATCTTCTCCAATCCTCTGGCCATTGCTGAGTTTTCCAAACTTGCTGGCATATTGGGTGTAGCACCTTAACAGCATCATCTTTTAAAATTTTAAACAGTTCAGCTGAAATATCATCACTTCCACTGGCCTTGTTATTAGCAATGCTTTCTAAGGCCCATTTGACTTCACTCTCCAAGATGTCTGGCTCAAGGTGTCTAATATTATCACCACCTAATATTATCAACTTAGCATTCATATAAATGGTCGTACAAATGTTCCCATGTGTTATGCTGTAAGTCTTACTCCCAACCCCCCACCCCATGTTGCAGATGGGGACACAGAGGCTGAGATCACCTACTTGAGCTTGTGGTAAAAGCAAAATTCAAACTAGAGATTTCTTGATCTGTAGCTCACTCTTTGCCACTACAGCACAACTTCTGAGCTCGTGTCCAGAGATTTTCTATAGGAGAGATCTAAAACCCAATTTCTGCAAAAGGGTTAACAGCAAAAGACTGCTGTAACTGCTACATGGGTTTTAGCAGAAGAATATCAGCAGACAGTCTTGCTTGCAAAGTTAAGGTGTTTATTTCTCGCAACTCTAACATAACACCTTAACACAAAGCACCTCTTCTCCTGTGCAACTGGAGAATCCACAGCAGTGCATGCCTTCTTAAGAACTTGCACCATCACACCTGGTAAGAAGACATACCTGCGAATAGGTCCTGATCATCCTGTTCCTCCTGAACACCATTTTCTGTGGAGGTAGTTCTTACTGGTGCAGGCGACTCTTTCTTAGGTGACATTGGCTTGCTCTAAGAAGAACAGACAACAATTATTATACATGTTACAAAGTTAAATCTGTTATTGAAGTATATGCCCACAGAAGCCTGAAAAAATATATTGCATGCCTTCAGCCACATGGATGCCATGGGTTTCACAAAACTCTGCCAACTTTACCAAATGTACATTTATTTTGCAAACCCAATGTTTTTCAAACCCTTATTATTATTATTATTTTTTATAAAAAAAACCCTTCCCATTTCAGTATATTAAGTATGTTTCTTCTCAGCAGCTATGAAGAATAAAAGTCAAAAAAGTTTATTTGGGGCAGAATTAATAATGCATTCATTGGTGCATTTTACACTATTCTGCCATTGTAGCGCTGGCTTATAAAGGTCCACTGTTTCCCAACAGCTTTCTGAAGACACAATACTCTGGTATCTGGAGACAGCACTTACACTGTTTGCAAGGCTGAGTTGCTAATTCCAAAATAAATAAATAAAATAGCAGCATGAACGGGGTCACAGACCCAAGAGGCACCATGGCTGAGGCTAGAAGTCAGACTCTTTGTTGCCAGAGCAATGAGCTGCAGGAGCAAGGCTTGCTGACGACAAACAAATCCTTGGAAGGCTTCACCCCCCTGCAGCTCTGCCAGAGCCATACAGCTTCAGAAGAAGTTCTTCCGTTGCATGCGCTCCCTGAAGTTTTAAGTTGCAGGAACTTGATTGGAAGTTTGAGGCTGCAAGTTTCTGCACCCTTTTATTCTGTATGAAAAGACACAGCTCATGGCAACATGTGGCTCTATAGTTAAATAAGGCTGTATTGTTCCCCAAAATACAGTGTTGTGAGCCTTAGCCCATTCTTCTGCATTTCTGTAGCAGTAAGAGCTAGAAATATGGTAAGGTAAAGGTAAAGAGACCCCTGACCATTAGGTCCAGTCGTGACCGACTATGGGGTTGTGGCGCTCATCTCGCGCTATTGGCCGAGGGAGCCGGCGTACAGCTTCCAGGTCCTGTGGCCAGCATGACAAAGCTGCTTCTGGCAAACCAGAGCAGCACATGGAAACGCTGTTTACCAATACTGAGCAGAGTAAAGTTAGCCTTTCTGCCAGTTCTAGTCTTTTTGGTGAAGTTTTGCAAGTTTTGCATGATTTCTACAGAGATTGAGGAACTTCCGGCATCATGCTTACTGATTCTTTCCAGGCAATTGGTGCCACAGAGTTCTTCCTCACCCCCTACCAGGAATCTGAATTTCAAGTTCAGCTCCTTTTATGTAAGTATCTCAAAGCCATTCATTATTTTAGGTTTTGCAGTTTATCACATACAGACAGTAGGGAATCAAGAGATAAAAGGAACAACTGGCAAGTTTGGCCTTGGAGTTCAAAATGAAGCAGGGCAAAGGCTAATAGAGTTCTGTCAAGAGAACAAGCTGGTCATCACAAACACTCTCTTCCAACAACACAAGAGACGACTCTACACATGGATATCACCAAATGGGCAGCATCGAAATCAGATTGATTATATTCTCTGCAGCCAAAGATGGAGAAGCTCTATACAATCAGCAAAAACAAGACCTGGAGCTGACTGTAACTCAGATCATCAGCTTCTTATAGCAAAATTCCAGCTTAAACTGAAGAAAGTAGGAAAAACCACTGGGCCAGTAAGAATACACAGTGGAAGTGAGGAACAGGTTTAAGGATTTAGATTTGGTGGACAGAGTGCCTGAAGAACTATGGATGGAGGCTCGTAACATTATACAGGAGGCAGCAACGAAAACCATCCCAAGGAAAAGGAAATGCAAGAAAGCAAAATGGCTGTCCAACGAGGCCTTACAAATAGCGGAGGAGAGGAGGCAAGCAAAATGCAAGGGAGATAGGGAAAGATACAGGAAACTGAATGCAGATTTCCAAAAAACAGCAAGGAGAGACAAGAGGGTCTTCTTAAATGAGCAATGCAAAGAAATAGAGGAAAACAATAGAATGGGGAAAACCAGAGATCTGTTCAAGAAAATTGGAGATATGAAAGGAACATTTCGTACAAAGATTACCATAATCAAGGACAAAAGTGGTAAGGACCTAACAGAAGCAGAAGACATCAAGAAGAGGTGGCAAGAATACACAGAGGAATTATACCAGAAAGACATGGAGGTTTCGTACACCCCAGGTAGTGTGGTTGCTGACCTTGAGCCAGACATCTTGGAGAGTGAAGTCAAATGGGCCTTAGAAAGCACTGCTAATAACAAGGCCAGTGGAAGTGATGATATTCCAGCTGAACTATTTAAAATTTTAAAAGATGATGCTGTTAAGGTGCTACACCCAATATGCCAGCAAGTTTGGAAAACTCAGCAATGGCCAGAGGATTGGAGAAGATCAGTCTACATCCCAATTCCAAAGAAGGGCAGTGCCAAAGAATGCTCCAACTACCGCACAATTGCGCTCATTTCACACGCTAGCAAGGTTATGCTTAAAATTCTACAAGGCAGGCTTAGGCAGTATGTGGACCGAGAACTCCCAGAAGTGCAAGCTGGATTTCGAAAGGGCAGAGGAACCAGAGACCAAATAGCAAACATGCGCTGGATTATGGAGAAAGCTAGAGAGTTCCAGAAAAACGTCTACTTCTGCTTCATTGACTATGCAAAAGCCTTTGACTGTGTCGACCACAGCAAACTATGGCAAGTTCTTAAAGAAATGGGAGTGCCTGATCACCTCATCTGTCTCCTGAGAAATCTCTATGTGGGACAAGAAGCTACAGTTAGAACTGGATATGGAACAACTGAGTGGTTCAAAATTGGGAAAGGAGTACGACAAGGTTGTATATTGTCTCCCTGCTTATTTAACTTATATGCAGAATTCATCATGCGAAAGGCTGGACTAGATGAATCCCAAGCCGGAATTAAGATTGCCGGAAGAAATATCAACAACCTCAGATATGCAGATGACACAACCTTGATGGCAGAAAGCGAGGAGGAATTAAAGAACCTTTTAATGAGGGTGAAAGAGGAGAGCGCAAAATATGGTCTGAAGCTCAACATCAAAAAAACCAAGATCATGGCCACTGGTCCCATCACCTCCTGGCAAATAGAAGGGGAAGAAATGGAGGCAGTGAGAGATTTTACCTTCTTGGGCTCCTTGATCACTGCAGATGGTGACAGCAGTCACGAAATTAAAAGACGCCTGCTTCTTGGGAGAAAAGCAATGACAAACCTAGACAGCATCTTAAAAAGCAGAGACATCACCTTGCCGACAAAGGTCCGTATAGTTAAAGCTATGGTTTTCCCAGTAGTGATGTATGGAAGTGAGAGCTGGACCATAAAGAAGGCTGATCGCCGAAGAATTGATGCTTTTGAATTATGGTGCTGGAGGAGACTCTTGAGAGTCCCATGGACTGCAAGAAGATCAAACCTATCCATTCTTAAGGAAATCAGCCCTGAGTGCTCCCTGGAAGGACAGATCGTGAAGCTGAGGCTCCAATACTTTGGCCACCTCATGAGAAGAGAAGAATCCTTGGAAAAGACCCTGATGTTGGGAAAGATTGAGGGCACTAGGAGAAGGGGACGTCAGAGGACAAGGTGGTTGGACAGTGTTCTCGAAGCTACGAACATGAGTTTGACCAAACTGCGGGAGGCAGTGCAAGACAGGAGTGCCTGGCGTGCTATGGTCCATGGGGTCACGAAGAGTCGGACACGACTAAACGACTAAACAACAACAACATACAGACTGTTACCTAAAAGAAACATTTCTTTCTGGAAACATAAGACCTAATAAACATGGACTAACTATGACTCTTAGCCAATTAGCTGCATCTAGATAAGACAAGACACCGGCTGCAAAAAAGGGGCTCCTCAAGCAGAATTCTATGCCCTGTTTGCAAGTTCCCTTCACATTAACTTAAGTTTGGTAGCAGTAATCTTCTAAAAAAGGAATCGGGATAAGACAATTTTGCTAAAAACTTAATTGCACCAAACTTTTTCCATCACATCAATTATATTCCATCAAATGATGAACATCCCCAGGACTGGTCAAAGGATGAACATGGGTATAGTTTTTTGCATGCAGTAAGACAGCCTTTTAATGGTAAAAATTGCCATTATCAGCAACGGTAAGAATGTGAATCAGTAGATTAAAGTTATCCTCCTTTTGAGCAATTAACCATAAAGTAAATTCAAGTTCTTTCAGACTAAGGAAGAGGGTAACTGTTCAGTAGAAAACACCACTGACTCAAGATGCAAAAGTGACAGAGAGTGTTTAAAGACTAATCAAGTACAGTGGAACCTCGGTTTATGAACACCTTGGTTTATGAATTTTCGGTTTACGAACGCCATGGACCCATCTGGAACGGATTAATTCACTTTCCATTACTTTCAATGGGAAAGTTCGCTTCAGTTTATGAATGCTTCAGTTTATGAACAGACTTCCGGAACCAATTACACCCATGCTTCGGGTTAAGTACGCTTCAGGTTGAGTACTCCGCGGACCCGTCTGGAACAGATTAATCCACTTTCCATTACTTTCAATGGGATAGTTCGCTTCAGTTTATGAACGCTTCAGTTTATTAACAGACTTCCGGAACCAATTGTGTTCATAAACCGAGGTACCACTGTATGCTTTGTTGCTTGTCTCTGGCATTTTTGTATTGTTTTATTTTGCTATGGCTGTATGCTAACACAATAAAGGTTTGAATTGAATTTGACTAATCAAGTGTATGACCTAGTATTCTAGCAGAATTGTAATATAAAACAAGCCTCAAAGTAAACAAATTTCATTTTAAGACAAGGAGTAGCAGCAAATCTCAGGAAGAATACACAATATACGGTATGCTCTTATGCAGCATGGGATTTAGAGAGCTTCCTATGAAGTCTTATTAGCAAAGAAAGGCTACAAAACAGAGAAAAGATGATAGATTAAGTAGCTACAGAGAGGTAACATATTAGGCTGCTGCTATGCTGCAACAGACAAAACTGGGGATTGAAACCTAGACCTGAACTCAACCCAAGTCTAGAATTTAGATCAAACAGTCAACACCAGTGGGTCCTCCAGCTCATCCAAATGAGGGGGAAAGATCATTTTATGTTCTAGATTTAAACTGCTTCCAAGCCTCCACCATGCAACAGATTCATAACATAAACCCAAGATTTTATTTCCCATCAGGATATCCTTACAATCAATCTGCAGCATTCTGAGAGGAAGCCATGCCCATTCTATTGCAGGAAAACCAATAAAGAACCTTGTGGCACTTTAAATGCCACCAGGTTTATCATAACACATCTTCAAGGAACATAATAAAGGAAAACTGCATAAATGGGCTACCCTCCGAAGGCAGGTGCCTATACAGGAAGGGGGAGGGGAAATGGTTAAGATATTCACCATTTAGCCCTTCCAGCTTCACATGCATGATTCTTTATAGAATTCGTACACCGTCTTTCACTGGAAGGTCACAGGGCGCCCTCCAAGATAAATGCATAACACAAAATGCACGACGAAAACAACACAAGCAGACCAACAGCACCTTCCCCCTCGCATGCACGGAAAGATACACCCACACCCTTGCTTGACAACTTCGTGAAAACTAAAGAAGTGGGCAGTTTGTAGCCCGCGAAAGCTTGCACTACCGTTAAGTTTGCAATCCTACACACAGAGTTTCTCATAACATATATATATATATATATATATATATATATATATATATATATATATATATATATATATAATTATGATTTTCAGTTTTATACATTTCAATAATTTTAGTCTTTTTAACATTTCAAAACTTGACTTCCTCCCCCTCCCTCTTTCTGCGGTTCCTTCAATTTATTTTTTAATATTTTCTGCTACACACACACAAAATTTCCGGAGTAGCAAAGCCCCACTGAACCCAGCGAGGCTCCGCTTCGGGCGAGACGATGCACGGGCGCATCGGACCCGCCGTGGCACCTCCTCGCCCTTGGCCAAGTCTGCAGAAACTTCTCAAGCAAGGCAGCGCTGAGGGGAAGACGACTGACAAGACGGGGTTTTTGGTGGTGGGGGTCCCAGCAGGGGGAGGGAGGGAGGGGCGCCCTCCTGAGGAAGCCACTCACGGAGCTGCCGGTGAAAATGTCCTCCCCGTCCGAGTCGCTGCCCGCCTCCGGGGCGCCCGCAGGCTCCGCCGCGGGGAAAGGCGGAGGCAGCCGGTCCACAGGGGAGCCTCCCGACGCCATGTCGCCGCCACCCGCGGAGGCCACTTCCGGCTCCCGCACAGCCCCGCCGGAAGCGGCAACAGGCGGCTTATGGGGAGAGGAAAGCCCGCGGCGGCGCCAGGACGAGCGGGGAGAGGGGGCGGGGCCTCAGAGAGAAGAAGGGGCGGAGCCGGGAGCCGCCCCTGGGAAAGAGTGAGAGGGGGGAGAGAGGAGGAGAGTGGGACGGAGGTAGGCAGCCAATCAGAGCGTGGAGAGGGGGGGGAAGCGAGGAGCAGGGCGTGGTCTCTTGTCATCCTCTTCGCCCACGCCTGGTCTACCTCGCTTGGCTTCTCGTCCCGTGGAATTGAGCGGTGGGGCTTACTCCCGAGTAGACGCATGCCTGGGTCTGGGCAGCCGGCTCCGCCTTGCTTTCCGAGGAGCGCAAGGCGGCCTACACGGCTTGCTTGAGGAAATGTGGGGTGGCCTCTTCCGTCTTGTAGGGTTGCCACCTGGTTCTGGCAAAATACGGAGCAGGGTGGGGCGGTTAGGGGATGACCCCCCCCCCAAAAGCAGTGCATTACAGAACGGGATGGCCCCTACCGCATTTGTCACATGCACACACAAACTCATGAATGTGCAAATTTGCGCTTTTCTATTTTGTATAATGCAAGTAGGGACCAAATCCTAGGGGCCGTGGGGGCTTCGGCCCCCACAATAAAATATTTGAGAGGGCCACCCCCACCCAGCTAATGGGCATCCCCATTCAAATAGTGTGTGTGCACTGCATCATGTGCCCAATTATGTGGAGTAGAGCTTACCTGGGCCCCAGATATTTTATTCAAGTTGGCAACCCCGATAATGCACATTGTATATTTATTATCTATTGCATTTATATCCCTCCTCCAAAAAGCTTAAGGTGGGATATATGGTCCCATTTAATCCCAACACCCCTGTGTGGTAGGTTAGGTGGAGAGACAGTGACTGCCAAGTCATGCAGTGAGCCTGATGGCAGAGGGGGGATTTGAATCCTGGTCTCCCAGGTCCTAGTCGAGATTCTAACCACTACACTGTATGCATAAATGCATTTTATAAATCAATAGTATTTTATGTGTTGTATTAGTCTAGGATTTTATTACTAGTCTGCCTCTTCTCATACCTACAAATAAGAGATCATCTGTCATATATATGGGGCAGAGCGGGAGGTAGGGGGTGGGAAGAGAATAAGGAAATTTTATTCAACCCTAGCTTTGCAGATTGCCAAATACTGTTGTCAAGCCTTTTGTTATATAAAGCAGCATTTGATCCCACTAAACTGTTGGATTCTAGACACAAGATTTATTCTTTATTGATCTAGTAGTTGGTAACACTAGAACCCTAGGTTACTTACAGCAGTGTGGCTACTTCATTCCATTATGAAGTTAGCTGATAGGCTTGCCTTTTAGCTGGCAAAGGGAATTCTTTAGTGGTGAATGGTTCTATCTTTCTAACAGAAATGGCTTCATGCCCAGCCAAAGACAAACGCGTCTCCTCTTTCTGTATTCACCAGTAAACAGGTGTACTACCAACAGGATTTCCTATAACTGTAGCCATGATGGAAGTGGGCAGTTATAGCAAGATAGAGTTTACAGAAAAATGCTTTGGGTGTATTTAGTAGCAAGGTATCTTATAGCATTTGTAGAAGCTTATACCAACCCTGCAACCCATTTTCATCCTTATCCTTACTTAGCACAAGGATAGAACACCAACCAGGCCCATGCAGAGCTTGTTTGAGGCATGGGGCAGGAGTCTGGCTAGAATAGTTATACTGTAAACTCAAAAAAACCAGCTGGTCCCGAGCAGGTGTACCTGGCTGCCCCACCTCTGCAAGCATCTGGCACCAACTGCACTGGGACAGCCTTAATGCAGTTGCTCCGATGCTTACTAAACACAGATGACAAACCTAACACTTACTTGGAGCTGAAAGCAATTATGTTTGACAAAGTATCAAGACTATGTGGTTCAGCATTCTACCTCTTAGGCTCAGAGGGCTACCACAGGAAATGAAAAAGACTGAATTGTACACTGGTCCATTGCTTGCAACTGTAGGTAAAACTCCAACTAGTTTTTTTGTAGCACTGAGATGGCAGAGAGTAAAATGTCATGTTTAGTTAGTAATACAGACTCTGAGATGGTGCAACTTCTAGCTCAATGGATAAAATGCAAAACTGCTTAGGGGCAGTTCTCTTGTCCAAGGAGTTCAGGAACCACGATGATGTACAGAAGAAAGCCACATTGTAAATACACAAGTATACAGGCTACAGTAGATTGCAATGGCCAGGATTGCAGGAGTTACCATACTGCGTCTGTGAATCTGTGGTTGAAGACAAGGAAACAGCACATTTATCACATTTAATAATGATATTGCATTTTTATTGCTGCTTTTATTTTGTACATTGTACTTTTACATAGAATTGCAGTACAGTTAGAATGCCATTTGCAAAACAATGAAATGCAGTATGTAATAAATAACAGCAGCAATAAAAATACACTGAAACATCCTACAGCATCTGGCATAGCATATTAACAATTGCAACAAAATAAAGCAGTGTTCCAAAACATCCAGCAATTTTCAAGGGTGTGTGTGTGTGTGAATTTAGGACACACTGCATATGCCAGAACCAGACAGCAGCACACAAGTGTCTGTACTTTTTTTAAAGTCTGTTTAACAGAGATAAAAATGGGATGTGTTTGTAGATTTGAAAGCAGCAAGCCCTTTCTATTCTGGAAAAGAGTGGTCATCTAGCTCCAGCTACAGACACTAACAATATCTGAAGAGCAATAACTCATTCTGATGTAGCATCAAGCCAGATCTCTACCAATGTTTGCAGTTCATGTAATATAAAGGACCAACTTACATATAATACTGAAAAACACAGCCCTTGAAATTTCATGTTCTCTCTCTCTCTTTTACTAATAACAGGCCACGATGGGGGTGGGGAGAAAAGAAGGGAAAGTTGCATTTTAATTTTTATTAAAAGGAAAAAAACGAGGGACTGCAAAAAGGTACAACCTTTCCTCCCGCACTATGATAGTCCCAGGTGAAAGCTGCCACCACTGGCCATCATGGCAGCATAGAGGCAATTTAATAGGGAACACAATGGGGGAGGAAATGGTTAACCCACCCACCGTCCTAATGAAAAGACTGGAAAAAAACGAAACATGGCACTTCAAGTGATACACTTAGCATCCTGTTCAAGGCATTGGCAGGAGGTTCCACTGCCTTCAAGGGTCTCTGGGTACCTACCCACATCTGTAGGAAAAGTTAAATATTAACAAAGAATACATGCACAATATTTCTTAGGGTAACTATGCGCACCCCCCCCCCACCTTCAAGATCCAATATTTCAAACTAGTTTTATTTGCTTTTATTGTATAAGTGCTGTACACAAGATCTTGTAAAAAACAAAGTTCATCCCCCCACAACCTAGTATTTACTGTACGGGCAAGCCTGTGTTCACTCATTTCAGCCTGAGTTTACATACTGAGCTAGCACTGAATATCTACAATATTGGCACAGAGCACTTTTTGGGGGGGGGACCATGTCGTACCACAAACAAAAGCAGAATTTGTGAATTAAATAATTATTTTCTTTAAACAACCACTGTGTTCTAGCTACAGCCAACCCTCCTGACGACTGTAACTACCACCAACGGTCACGCTGCAGCAACAAAGGAGGTTCCAAGTGTTGCGATAGCTCTTGAAGGCCGAAGCCAATCACCTGAAACATAAAGGAAAGCAAATCAGGAACCAAAGGGGGAAATTAGTTCCCATCAGTGGCCGACTGCGTTCTGTAAAGCAAGGTTAGCCAATGTAGTGCCCCGCATGTTGTTTTGCAATACAACGCCCACCAGCCCCAGCCAGTGTAGCTAATGGTCAAGAGATTACAGGAGTTGTAGTCCAAAACATTGAGAGGGCGCCACATTGGCTATGCCTGCTGCAAGGCTTCAGCTATTCTGTGGCATCCCCAGTGAAGAGCTCTCTCCAATCTCCTTTTATCCCATTTTACCAAGTAGAAGGAACTGCTCCACAATTATATTTGCAAAACATGAAGCTCACATAAGTTTCTGGCCACCCAGCTGTCAGCTACTACCCTGATTCCCATGTTTATTTAGCAAACCAGCTCATAACGGGGCCATCATTTGCAAAGGACCATGCTTGCAGGTGTAGAATGTGAACCATACAGTGGAACCTCGGTTTGTTAACACCTCGGTTTACGAATGTTCCGTTTACGAACGCCGCGGACCCATCTGGAACAGATTAATTCACTTTCCATTACTTTCAATGGGAAAGTTCACTTCAGTTTATGAACGCTTCCGTTTATGAACAGACTTCCAGAAACAATTACACCCATGCTTCGGGTTAAGTACGCTTCAGGTTGAGTACTCCGCGGACCCGTCTGGAACGAATTAATCCACTTTCCATTACTTTCAATGGGAAAGTTCACTTCAGTTTATGAATGCTTCAGTTTATGAACAGACTTCCGGAACCAATTGTGTTCATAAACCGAGGTACCACTGTACAAGGATATTAAACAGGAAGCACTTGAGCAAGGGCTCTTATAGCTTCCCCCAGCCTGCTTTGGCCAGGGCTTGCTGCCATTCCACAGCTCTCATTCTGCTAGTCATGAACCAAGGTTCTCAGCCAGGTAGTAGAAGGAAGCCCACCTAAAAGAAATTACAACGTGGAAGAGTTCTCCTGAGAACAGCATCGCTATCCTAAAATGTATGGCGCTCACAGCAGCCTAAAGGCCCTCAAAGTATCTCACATATCAATATATGCAATCTCTTGGCTGTGCTAGAAGGAGGCAAGAAGTCAACCCAAACAATAGCAAGGATCCTTCAATGTTAAGAGGACAGTGGTCAGTGGTAGAGCAGACTGTCCCAGGCATCTCCAGGTAGGTCTGGGAGAAGCCATCATCTGAAACCCGAGAGCACCTCTGGCAGTCGAGGTAGCCAATACTGAGCTAATGGGGCCAATGTTCTAACACTTATAGTGCAGTGTAGCATGTTGAACATGAAAATAAGCATTAGGAAAGCAGGGAGTTTTCTGGTAGGGAAAACAATGAACCCCTATTGCCCATTATGAGCCCTTCATTTCCAAGAGCGACAAGCCATCATAAAGAGGGATCCATCATGAGAGGAGACCAAAGGAAAACAGCAGTAGTGTTCCAATTTGCAGCTTTGCCTTACATCTGGGTTCTGCCATGTTATTTGTGTCAGCGGTGGTGACTGGTGCCCATTTGGACTGGCGGGGTGGAGAGCAGGGAGACCAACAGTAGGGGAAGCCAGAGCCAATGAGACCAGCTGGTTCTCGTTTGGCCTCCATCACTCTCCCTGCCGAATTAACAAATGGCAAAACAGAGTGAGGAGGCAAACCCCGACATTAAGGGTCACCCCACTGGGTGGTTTTAAGGAGACAGGCAGTCGCCTGACCGAGGTGAGGTTGGTGGGATAGTACCCCATTCAACCTAATACAGCCTCCACTGTATGTAAGTTTACTTGCTTCAATAGCAATAGTACGGTAATAATAATAAATAATATTTATACCCTGCCCATCTGGCTGGGTTTCCCCAGCCACTCTACATGACATGCTCTTCCCCCACTCCTCCAAGTACCTGCTCTCTGTCAATGCCCAAAACTTACTCCATCTTGGCATCTAAGTGGTTTGCCATGTCTTTGTCTACATAGCGGCAGAAGAGAAAAAGGAGGTTGCTGGGGAGGTGAAATGGCTCTACCATCGACGCCTTGGGTACCTGAGAAAGCTCCCTAGCCACAAGGAGCACTGTATCCACCCTGAGGGGAAGAAAAGGGAAGTGGGGGGGGGGGAAGGATGGAGATGAAACGTTAAGAGGCTTGGTGTCTGCAGACACAAATTACTTGGGACCACCCTGCCCAACAGATGCCACCTCACCATTTTTCAAAGTCTCCATTGCGGGGCTTCAGGGGCATTCCGGAGGAGAGACATCTCTCCCCGTGACTCAGGAGAAGGTATAGAAGTGAGATGGCAAACTTGGAGAGACAAGGAGAGAAGATGGCACAGCAGGAAACATTAGCAAAGGAACAGCAGCAATGGAACCCACCACACTCAATGTCAACCTTGAGGTAAGGTGGCATAAAACCACACCGGTACTGGCAAATACTAAGGGAATTTAAAAGTCTCCCCCTCCCACCCTGTTTGTTGCTCCGCCACAAAATTCTGCCAGGATCCCCGGGAAAGTTTCAAAGCCCTGTCCCCAAACACACCTTGTTCCCAAACACCATAGCAAGCGATTGCTGGACAGACTCCGGCTGCAATCTGGTTAGCTCCTGTAAGATGTCTATCATCTCACTGAAGGTCAACTGCTCAATGACATCACAGAGAGGACCGTAGAGAATGGGCAGAGACTACCAAGCCCACAGAACATGGAAGGAGTAAGTTGAAAGGATAAATGTTAAAATCAAGCTTGCTTACCCTTTAAGAGTTAATAAACCTTATCTATGGGATAGAGAACTCTAATGCTATAGGAAGTAGTAAGAGTTATAGGTCTTTATTTCTATACACTGAACCTGTTAAGAGAAATGAAGTTTCTACTCCCAAGCACAGGGTGGGCTTGATAAATTTAACCCAAACCATTACAACCTATCAAGCAAGGGTTACTGCCTGCTCTCTGAAAAATTCTGCAGCCTCTCAGCCGAACAGGATTCAAGCAACATTTTCAGTTCATTCTGTAAAGGCACAGCCCATCTTACACATTTCAGCTTCCACAATGCTGTGCACATATTTCAGTTTTCTGGTGGCTTGGGTCTGGTTATGCAAGAAAAATCTGGTGTAAATTAAATTGTGCAAGCAATGTCGTTTAGAGACGTTAGCTTCCCCCACAACCCAATTTAAATGTCTCATTTTACTGCAAACCCCCGTTTGCACCCCAAAAGTCAATTTATAATGGGAGCCTCATAACAAGGTCATCAATGATGGTAAAGGGCTTTACACTCTGCAGATGGTTTTAGGGAGAAGTGGAACACACAGGACGGGTACCTCATCCATCATGTCCTTCTGAAGGAGAAACGGTAGGTGCTGGGTGATGCTCACAAGGACCTGCTTGGCCTGCTCCTGCGGCAAGTGTGGCAACAGACGAGCCACCAGCCTCTTGCCTTTTCCCACAAGCAGGATCTGAAGGAATTCATCTTTGGCTTCCCTGGAAGAAAAGACCAGCTGGTCCACACACGTACCTCACTGCCAAAGCATCATGAGAGTCTAGAAAGGGGAAAGGGGCCAAAAACATACCCAAAGGCCCATGGTTATGTTGTACCTAGTGCTGTCTGGACTTCAGACGTGGCCGTTTAACAGAACAGAACATCTCCTGGCTCTTCTGCTAGAGAGGGAGGATGGTATGAACCCAAGGAGTAGAAATTGTCAGCGGCCTGGTAACCTAAGTAGGCAGCTGGCCTGATGGATAGAGGTGGGTCCACAGACACGTGGCCACAACAGCCACCGTCTTCTTCATCCTAACACACATCTCATGTAGCATCACTGCCGCAAATATTCCCCCTGGACTCACTTTTCCGAGTTCTGCTCTTCAATTCTTAGGGCTTGATAGATATGTCCCAGCTCATGCGCAAATTTCTCACAGAAGTGGAGGTGCTCCTCCTCCGGTGCTTGCTCCAGTTTCCGCTGACCATCTTCTATATCCAGAAGCTGCAGGTACATCTGTCTCAGGAACACACCAACAAGATCCATAAAGCCACCGTCTTTGACAGGGCAGCTCTTTAGCCAACTATATTTGCTGAGCATCTAGTTGTGCTTTCCAGGTGCTTGCTGTTTTCCCCTGTTATCTCCCATCTGCCAATTGTTTGGGGGGGGGGGCAAAGGGAAGGCAGCAGATAGTATTTTCTTACCTAGAGTGAATGGGAACTGTAGAGAAATCCATGCCTCCATTTTCCACGGAGTCTCCTAAACTTCTTTAGGGTCAGCAGTGTCACAAGTTCAGGAGCATGAACCAACTATTCTCCAAACAGTGGTCAAACCCTTCATTTGGTGCTAGCATTAAGGATCACATGCACCACAGGCATGTACATGTACCGCCCGCACCAATGAACTATGCTTTAGTTAGTTTTTACTTTTGCAATGTAAAATCTTTTGGCAGGGGGCAGTTTTGTCCAGCAACCTGCAAACTGATGTGGCTGGATTACAACTCCCATAAATTAGGCAATTGCAATCTACTACTACCAGACTTTTAGAAGACATCTGAAGGGAGCTCTGTTTAGTAAAGGTAAAGGGACCCCTGACCATTAGGTCCAGTCGTGACCGACTCTGGGGTTGCGGCGCTCATCTCACGTTATTGGCCGAGGGAGCCGGCATACAGCTTCTGGGTCATGTGGCCAGCATGACAAAGCCACCTCTGACGAACCAGAGCAGCGCACGGAAACGCTGTTTACCTCCCCACCTGAGTGGTACCTATTTATCTACTTGCACTTTGACGTGCTTTCGAACTGCTAGGTGGGCAGGAGCAGGGATGAAGCAACGGGAACTCACCTCATCGCGGGGATTCGAACCGCCGACCTTCTGATCGGCAAGCCCTAGGCTCTGTGGTTTAACCCACAGCACTCTGTTTAGGGAAGCTTTTAATATCTGAAGGACTACTGTATTTTAATATTTTGTTGGAAGCCAGGTGGGTGGGGTATAAATAAATTATTACAACAACAACAACAACAACAACAACAACCTGTGACTGGTTCACACCATAGAGGCTTTTCTCAATTTCTACAACGACTATTTCATTAACACAGCCAAATCACTCACACCGTATGTGCAGAGTTCTAGCTGAACAGAGCTATTTGCTACCAACTCTGCAAGAGTTTCTATGCATCATCATCATCATCATCATCATCATCATCATCATCATCTGTAGTCATGACACTGCCTGTGCTGGATACTACACACTAGGAATCTGCTCCACTAGAATGTCATCATCATGAGTTTCATATTGTCAAGCTCTTTGTTGTGGGGGACAAAGGGGGCGTGGGGGGGGAGGAAGAAGAGCACACACTGCCTTGCTGAATAGAGATTGATGGAGTTTACTTATAGGCTGCTTTTCCACAATGAGCTGCACCCAAAGCAGCTTGCAGCAAACATTCAAAAGCATCAAAACATTGAAAATACAAACATACAAAATACAGAACATGTTAGTAAATTCAAACGACAAAAATAAACATTTCAACAAATGCAGAATACATCAATACAATTCTCGAACCTAATGCGTTCCGGGAGTCCATTCAACTCCCGAAACCATTCGAAAGCCAAGGCACGGCTTCTGATTGGCTGCAGGAGCCACCTGCACTCAATTGGAAGCTGCAGAAGCCATGTTGGATGTTCGGCTTCCAAAAAACGTTCGCAAACTGGAACACTTACTTCCGGGTTTGCGGCATTCGGGAACCAAGGTACCACTGTATTACCAAACAATGTTTAAGTACATAAATACAAAGCCAAACAAGAGTTAACCAACAATAATGCTTCTTGTACTGGCCTTGCCACGCTCCAAGGACACTGGCTTAAATATAAACACGGAACTGCGTTCCCAAGCTATCTCAGCGACTCACCTTCTCAATTTCATAGAGCACTTGCAATCGTTGATTACCCACAGCCTTCAAAAGATGGGGGGGGGGAGGGGGGAAATAGGTGTTAGTTTTCAACAGCAGAGCAACCAGCACCAGTTTGTAATACAGTTTCCAGTGGGGCCGTTTCCAGTACTTTACAGAATACAACAAAGTGGCCAGAATTCCACTGGTCAATTAGAGGTGGCATGAAAAACAGGAGGATAAAGCCCATAGAATATACCGTCCACCTGTCAGTTAACAACGTGCCCTATTTATTAGGGGGTGGGGAACAACCATCCGCTGTGGACCACTGACAGGTGGGCAGGGCCACCCAACCATAAATCATCTTGTGTCACGTGTCAGGCGGTTCAAGCAGCAGCAGCTACAGAGAAGATCCTTCCTTTGCACCCCCAACTGGAATTCTAGTGACAACTGCAAAGAACCTTCCTCGAACTTTCCCATGCCCAACATTCATGGGACCCCGAGGCCCAGGAAAAGCAGGCATGGTTAGCCCAAATGGCCTGGCGAGACAGCTTCCAAGGCTCATGTGTCGGAAGTTCCCACCAACGATATATACGCAAGAGACTTCATGTTCACACGCAGCAAATATGTGGAGTCGAGTCCTAGCTTCTGGAAAAGCCAGAGGCAACAGGATGGGTGCATTACCTGTTCCAGTGGGATGTTGTGCACGGCATCAATAGCCCTGCGGGGACTGTAGCACGTAGACACTGCCACTTGGCCCAGGGAGCCTGGTATCCGCACCACTAGAAGGAGGAAACCATGGTCAGGAGGTGCCTGGCATCCCTAACATCTAGGGAGGAGCCTTCTTTCTGCAGAGTGCTTACCAGATTCGTATGCCTCCACTTTCTGGATATAGGGTGTCACTAGCTTGGGGACTTCAGTCTTGCATCCTCCGAGAAGCCCCTTTTCTGCCTGTTTGTGTTCCAGCTTGCGATAATATTCCTGGGGGGGGTGGGGAGGACAGGACAGCTCAGTACCAAAGGCAGTGGAAGCAAAAAGCACTTCTGTTGCTCCCCACTCATCCCAACTCCAGCATCCAAATCTGTCAAGATGGCAATTCTCGCCGAGCCATTCTCGCCAGACAGTGATTAACGTACACCTTTTGAACTTTTGGGGACGCGGATGGTGCTGTGGTCTAAACCACTGAGCTGAGCTGGTTCGCCAGAAGCAGCTTAGTCATGCTGGGACAAACACCGGCTCCCTCAGCATATAGAGCGAGATAAGCGCCGCAACCCCAGAGTCGTCTGTGACCTTTGAACTATAGTTCAAATATAGAATTTATGCTTTTGAATTATGATGCTGGAGGAGACTCGAGAGTCCCATGGACTGCAAGAAGATCAAACCTATCCATTCTGAAGGAAATCAGCCCTGAGTGCTCACTGGAAGGACAGATCGTGAAGCTGAGGCTCCAATACTTTGGCCACCTCATGAGAAGAGAAGACTCCTTGGAAAAGACCCTGATGTTGGGAAAGATTGAGGGCACAAGGAGAAGGGACGACAGAGGACAAAATGGTTGGACAGTGTTTTTGAAGCTACGAACATGAGTCTGACCAAACTGCAGGAAGCAGTGCAAGACAGGAGTGCCTGGCGTGCTATGGTCCATGGGGTCACGAAGAGTCAGACATGACTAAATGACTAAACAACAACAACAACACTCACCTGGTAATAATAGTCATCCCTGTGAAGGTTGTCACTCTGAAGCTGCAACATTTGCACCTTTATCACCCAGTCTTTTTCTACCGGAGTCATGAGCACAGCATAGGGATCCACCTTCGGCGGCTGGCGCTTCATACGGGGAATTCTTTTAGAGAAGAAGAAATACGCTTATGAAAAGGCTTCTGCACTGGTCCAAAATACCACCAACCCCTTGCTGCGGTCACATACAGTTGTACCTTGGAAGTCAAACAGAATCCGTTCCAGAAGTCCGTTCAACTTCCAAATCCAAAGCACGGCTTCCGGTTGGCTGCAGGAAGCTCCTGCAACCAATCGGAAGCCCCATTGGACGTTCGGCTACCAAAAATAGTTTGCAAACCAGAACACTCACTCCCGGGTTTGCGGGGTTTGGAAGCCAAAATGTTTGAGAACTAAGCTGTTTAAAAACCAAGGTACGACTGTATTCTTTCTTCTGAACTGCTTTTAAATACGGCTCTGTCGTGCCAGGGCCGGAGGAGTAAGAAAACCTAAACACGTAGCAGAGTTTCCAAAAAATAGACCAAAGGCAATTGTACTTCATCCAGCAGAGCTTTACTGCTGCTGAAGGCAAATGAGCATAATGGTTGCAAATCCAATACAATCAGGATTGGCACAGTTCATAAAAATCCAGTTGCAGCACTTAAAATAAAACTTACAAACTTTATAATAAGACTTAAACCTTAACAGCATACAGAACGGAACACCAGAACAAAGAGAAAGAGAAAGTGAGAGCCAGGCTCCTCCTGGCCTTATTATTATACTCAGCACGACCTTGACAAAAACATAACAGAACCAGTTTAAACCAGCTATACTCAGCTTCCCAGAGAAATAGACAAAACATCAGAAACCTTCTTTCTCTCATGTAGAAATAAACCTTATAGAATCCTCCTGAACTAATCAGAATAGGAAAAATCTCTACACATCAGATCAATACTTTCTGCACTAAGAAATGAAAACTAGCAGGCTCATCTAGGGGAACAGCACCGAACTTGAATACCTTCAATAATTCAGAATAGCAGCTTGTCTAAGTTTTAGAAATCTGAATGAAGTTGGTGCTTTCATTGTATTTTTCCAGTTTTAGTTATTTCATTCAATATTCCATACTGTACCAAAAAGTGGGGGGGGGGGAGGAGGGGAGAAAAGAAAAACACTAAATGATCTCCAATGAGCATCTGTGTCAAAACATTGAAAATCTATAACTAGCCCTCGGAAAATAGCCAACATTATCTACGGTAATCCACAAGCTTAATCCATTTTAACACAAAAATATGATGTGCATTATGTTCCTTCAACTGCATATAGTAAGTTAATTCTGCCATTATAATGGGTGCTGAGTCACCAAACAATCCCATGAGGGCCAGCTGGGTGGAGTGGTTAAGAGTGATAGACTAGGACCTGGGAGAGCAGGGTTCAAATCAGCCGTGAAGCTCACTGGGTGACCTTGGGCCAGCCATTGCCTCTTCGTGTAACCTACCTCACAGGGTAGTTGTGAGGATAAAATGCGAGAGGGGGAAGAAGTGTACATGCCACTTTGAGCTCCTTGGAGAAAAAAGGTGGTATATAAATGTAATAAATAAATACATACATACATAAAGATTGTGGCAATGTTCATATTAAGTTGTCTTCATTTGCCCTCACTTACCTCCTTTCTTGCCCTCGCTGTCTTTGGGTCAGGATCCGTTGATGCAGGGGGTGAAGTTGTGTCATGGCACTGGGAACACTGTAATGAAGCAGGACAAAGAGGGGTACCAGGATTCGTCTCCCATGCCTTTAGGACCTTTTAAATACATTTTTGTATTTAACTTCCACTAATATAGTGTGTTTGTTACTACGAATGTACTATTTTTTAGGCATACTTTATCCCCGTATACATTCGTCTGTGCACATTACTTGGCTGCAGAACTAGTTTGAAAAACTTAGAACTGCTATTTTGAAGATGGGCTGTATTTGGTTTTCGTATTGTGGCAGAAAGTGTGACTTAATTGCAAGTAGAGAATAAATCTTTTGTCAGCAACTTATCTTGCCCCCAGTTCTCAAATATGCAACAGGTTAGTCTGCATGCCAAGTTCCCTACTCCAACGTTAAGACTCAATTGCAGGCAGCAACCCTGATCAAACTATTTGCTGGCTGTCCTCTTTCCCCCAAAATACTATTTGAATTAACAGACGACAAACAGAGGCTGCAGATCACGATCAACACTCCAGATCCGTAGTCTGTGCTGAACCAGGGATTCTAGAAAGCCTTCTGAGCACTTGGGAGTGCTATATGCCTGGCACTAGCAAGTGGCATGCAGTAGTCAAGGAGGAGGTTTCTGCCTGTGCCCTGGAGGGAAGTGAGGGGGCAGGTGGGGCTCAATCACCTGGGATGGTAGTCCACTAAGAAGGAAAGGAAAAGGTAAAGGGACCCCTGACTATTAGGTCCAGTCGTGACCGAATCTGGGGTTGCACGCTCATCTCGCATTATTGGCCGAGGGAGCCGGCGTATAGCTTCCAGGTCATGTGGCCAGCATGACAAAGCCGCTTCTGGCAAACCAGAGCAGCACATGGAAACGCCGTTTACCTTCCCGCTGTAGCGGTCCCTATTTATCTACTTGCATTTTGACGTGCTTTCGAACTGCTAGGTTGGCAGGAGCTGGGACCAAGCAACGGGAGCTCACCCCGTCACAGGGATTCGAACCGCCGACCTTCTGATCAGCAAGCCCCAGGCTCAGTGGTTTAACCACAGCGCCACCTGGGTCCCAAAAACTCTGATCCTAAACCTCCGCTGCCTTGCAGGGTATCTTCAGGAGAAGAAAAGGCTAAGGAAAAAAACCCTACACAAATTCAGAGTGGAGTCCCTAAGACGGTTGGATGGCGCCTTGTACGCCTCCTTCCGGCAACTCCTGCAGCCAAGCTGGTGCCAAATGTATTGCTCTTTCCTTTGGACCCCATCAGCAAGCCCAAGAGGGGCGTCTTGCCATCTAGGTGGCCCAGGACCCCCATACCCACTTGTCCAGGCTTGCGTCCCAGAGAGGTCACTTTGGGGCTGCAAACGCAATGGTTTGACTTCACATCTGGAGGTGCACTCCATCGTCTCTTGAGACACATGGATGCCATCAACCAACCAACCAACCAACCAACTAGGTGTCATAGCAGGGATCCATGAGCATGCAATAAGATCTTGTGATTATAGTTCTCCAAGCTAGTCAAAATAACCCCACCACAACTCTAATCCCACGTACTAAACCGCAGATAGAGATGGACTCCTGAAGGGGCTGCATCCTCTCAAACCCAAGGTGATCTCACCCATGCTTTCTATACCTGAACTTCTGCTGGCTGCCAGATGTTGGACTGAAGAGTGGAGGGTCAAGATTATGGGCCATAGCCCAGCTTGGGCTATTAACATTTGGAAAAAAGGGCGTATATGGAGGTGGAGACGCATAGGCAGATGTCTGGAGAGAAAAGGGAAGAAAGGAGATTTCATTTTTATTATTAAGTTTGATATTCCCCTTGATTGTAAAAAATGTCAAAGCAGTTGAACAAAAACAAAACAAAATAAAACTATTGGTAAAAAAACACAAATATTTAAAACATTTTAAAATATAAGACCAGCGACAAACTAAAAACAAATGTGTCAATATTCTACATATCAGGGTAAAGGTAAAGGGACCCAGACCTTTAGGTCCAGTTGCGGACGACTCTGGGGTTGTGGCGCTCATCTTTGCTAATTGGCCAAGGGAGCCGGTGTACAGCTTCCGGATCATGTGGCCAGCATGATGAAGCCGCTTCTGGCGAACCAGAGCAGCGCACGGAAACACAGTTTACCTTCCCGCCGGAGCGGTATCTATTTATCTACTTCCACTTTGATGTGCTTTTGAACTGCTAGGTTGGCAGGAGCAGGGACCGAGCAACGGGAGCTCACCCCGTTGCAGGGATTTGAACCACTGATCTTCTGATCAGCAAGCCCTAGACTCTGTGGTTTAACCCACAGTGCCACCTGGGTCCCTTGGTTGGCAGGGTAGGCTTGCCTAAACAAAAGTGTTTTTAGCAGGAGCTGGAAAAAAGTACAGTGAAGGTGCCAACCTGATGTCAATAGGCAGGGAGTTCCAAAGTTTGGATGTTGTCACACTTAAAGATCTTTCTCTTACAGATGCAGAACAAATATTATGTGGCACCTGTTAACCGTGCTCATGAAGTAACTTCTGGTCGTTTCAGATAGGCAACTATAACTGGTGATTAAGAAAATGCAGGTGCCCAACCACATCTAACCACTTGGGGGCATTCAATCCTCTAGTTGACAATTCTCTCTACTTTGCATCCTAATAATAGCTAGTGAAAGAGGGAGTCCTGCAAGCAAATAACTTGCTCTTACTTGGAGACCAAAAAAGGCATACGTTGCCTGGATATCTAAGGTTTAGCTTGATACTTTACAGTTAAATATCTATACATTCTTAACAAGTGCTTTTTTCTGAAAAAAATAATGTTTTGACTCAAGAAAATCACCATTTTATAGTTCAGATCAGGAAAAATAAATACAGTAAATGGACAAAAGTACAAAGATGCACAAAATGTTTAGGGGTATGCGTACCCCGGTGTGCCCCCAGGAAAAAAAGCACAGTTCTTAACAACTTGGCTGCTGCTTTGTATATGTTCAGTTTCCTGTGATCAGGACACACAGGAAACAAGTTGTGAATTCTGACTTTTCAAAACCTACGCTTGAACTGTTAAATCCTGTTCAGGAGAAATTCCCTCCTATACCCTTTCTTTTACAACCCTTGTGGACTTGTCATGCCCTCTGCCATCAGTAAACCATTCTCAGTAGTAGTAGTAATTATTTATTATTATTAAGTGGGGACTCCCATCTCCCAGTGAATGCAAAGTGTCTCCCTGTTGGCGAGAGATAGCACAGGGCTGCTCCGAATGCCAGTAATTCTTTGCCAATTACTTTGAAACCTCTTGATATGGTTTGAGACTAACGTTTGGAGCCAGGCAGCATTCGGTCAAAGAAACCTGTACAGTGGTACCTCTACTAACGAATAACTCTACTTACGAATGTTTCTACTTAGGAATGGAGCTCCGTCTGCCATCTTGGATGCGGTTTAGATAGGATTTTTTCTACTTACGAATTTTTAGATAGGGTTGCTTCAACTTACGAATTTTTTCTCAAAATGCATTCCTATGGGATTCAACTTACACATTTTTACGACTTACAAATGTGCGTTCAGAACGCATTAAATTCGTAAGTCGAGGTACCACTGTACTCCGCTCTCTCAGGTGAAAACAAGTGGGACCTGCAACAAAATGTTTGCCCTGTGGGATACGCCTGCTGATGGTAGAGCAGAAGAAGAAGAAAAGAAGAGTTTGGATTTAATATCCCGCTTTATCACTACCCTAAGGAGTCTCAAAGCGGCTAACATTCTCCTTTCCCTTCCTCCCCCACAACAAACAGTCTGAGGTGAGTGAGGCTGAGAGACTTCAGAGAAGTGTAACTAGCCCTAGGTCACCCAGCAGCTGCATGTGGAGGAGTGGGGACACAAACTTTCCCTTTTTTTGGCGGGCAATTCCCTTATTCAGGGCCCTTGCTTTCATATCTGGGAGTTGACAGCCCCATAGGATTCCTTATCTTCAAATCCGGGGTTGACAGCTATGTCCTGGTTCACCAGATTACGAGTCTACTGCTCTTAACCACTACACCACACTGGCCAGCTCCAGGATACTCCATTCCATCCTCCCCCTGGCCAACATTCCACTGTCACTGGGCATGCTCAGTCTTCACTGGCACATTTTGAGTTTTCCCCAACCCCAGGGGCTTTTCTAAATATTTCTTTCTGCAAACCTTGGGATCCCCTGCAAAGTCCACCAACACTGCCCTTCTTATGCGTGAATAGTGATGTTTCGTTTACATCTGGGCCAGCACTCAGAAGTGAGATGTCTCTATTAGTATTATATACTAACTGCAATCTTGTGCGCTGGGTTGTGTAAAAGGAAATCAAAAGTTAGAGCACATCTAAACTTAAAAGAGGAAGTGCAGGTGGAACAGTTTCCTGTGAGAACGGAGCTAAGCTACACATTTATTTTTTATCTGTTTCACAAAATTCACATGCCACTGGACTGTTGTAGAACTCTAAAGCCATTTACAAGGATTTTTTTTAAAAAAATAAAAAAATAAAGAGCAGTTAAACACATGATTAAAATAGTAAAATAGATTAAAACACATCAACATCTATGCATCTGGAGAGGTTTGCCTAAACAGAGTTTTAAACAGGTGCCAATAAGCCAAGAGTTCCAAAGCCTAGGTGCTGCCACACTGAAATATCATTTTTCTTTTTTTACAATTGTGGAACAATTAATATATGTCACCTATAACAGTGAAAGTTCTTTAGATCAAAGTGAAGAGGTGAGTACATACTGTCTAAGGTAACCCCACAAGTAAATTGATCCCAAGCCAGTCAAAGCTTTCTTTATCAATAGTAATACCTTGAAATTGACCTGGTAACATATTGGCAACCAGCACAGGCGACATGACACGTGACATTACCTGATTAAGGCCAAGTACACGCCGTGTTCTGCGGGGTGGAGTGAACAGGTAAGGTGATCTCATAGAGCCAGACATCGTGGGAGATTGCTGTGAGACAGGACAGTAGCAAAGACAATTTAAAATAATAATGATAATGATAATGATCATCATCATCATCATCATCATCTGACTGGGTTGCCCCAGCCACTCTGGGCAGCTTCCAACAAATTATAACCTCAAACACAGTAAACCATCAAACATTAAAACTTCTTCTAAATGTCTGATAGCTGTTTCTTTCCTTGGCATCTGACGGGAGGCTGTTCCACAGGGCAGGCATATCCACAGCAGCTCAGGTATCCTCAGGCATTAGGTGCATGTTCTGCATACTGTATAAAACTGTGACTCCAGACTAGTAAACCCAGACAACTGCTTTGTCGTTCTAACATAAGCAATTTGAAAATTAGTTCTGCGTAGCACAGAATGAAAGTAGCAAGATTGAGGGTTTGAGGATTGGGGGGACGGAAGTGAGACAGGGCCAGGCGATGAAGCCAGTTTACCTGCCGCATGAAGCGCTGAGAAGAGGACTTGAAGGTTCTCCCACGGAAGCCTGAACGCTCCAGGCCAGATGTGTCTAGATAGCTTCTCTGTGCTGGTGAGCCCAAAAGATCTAGGTTGACCCGGGACATTGAAGCCCTGTCCAGCGCCTGAGGCATAAGAGGCAACAGTAATATTTAATAGGTTAGGGATGGGATAGGGATGGGATATATCTGTCAATTTTGGTTTCTCATTTTTTCCTGTCTTAAGTTCTCCACTTCCTGCAGCAGTTCATGATTTGCTTGTTAGAAAGTCTTCATGAAAATTCACCAGCGCTTTCATGCAAATTTCTAATTTACATTTTCATGCCCTTATGCCAATACACATTTCTACAAAGCAACTTTCCTAATTATAAATGAATTTCGCATGTTAGTTTCACTCATGTATGCATTTTTATGCACACTAGTTTCTGATGTTTTGCCACATTTTAAACATTCTGTTGGGAGCCACCCAGAGTGGCAGGGGAAACCCAGCCAGATGGGTGGGGTATAAATTAATTATTATTATTATTATTATTATTATTATTATTATTATTACCCTATTATTACTCTAGCAAATAGAGTTTTGTACACATTACCTGGTTAGAGAATTAAATTCCCATGGATGATTGTGCTTTGCTCATGTATTGTTACAGAAGAAACGTATTTGATAGGTTCCCCTTTAAATCCAAAATTAATCCCCCATGGATATTGTGGTGAAGCGCATTGCACCATCTCGGTAGCCAGATAAATTTCTATTTTTGATGAATTTCTGGCTTGCTCTCAGTTCATGCTCTGAAGTGACTCCCAACTCAGATTTTAAGTGGCACGGTACATGGAAGCAGAAAGTAGCCTAAAGTGTTGGGGGACTGATCATTTGTTTTGCAGAAAACTGTTTGAGTGAGTATGCTTCTGTTAACTCGAAGTGAAGAATGTTCCAGAAACCTACCAGAGAAGCCTAATTGCTTACACAGGTGTGAGATACGGATCAGGAGTTTATTGGTTTCAAGAACCTGTAGCATTAGAAAGGCTGCTCTTTAGTTTTTCTTTTTAAAATTTATTTTTTATTAAATATTTTATTGGTTTACAGAAGTACATGCCTTGTCTCTTTTTCAGGTTGTACAATCTTTCTTACATATCTCTGGCATCTGTTGTGAGACGTTAGTGTTGAGTGCACCAAAGGATCAAATATGAGTAGAGGCAAGATGCCATTGGATACAACAGATTTGACCCTAGGCTGCTTCTGTGGTAAAGACGGGGAAAGGGCTGTTATCATTTCCTTTGCTGGGCAGAAAAGTGGTGTAGACTGAGCCTTACCTCCATCATAGACAGTGACTGAACTCTTCTCCGGGTAGAATTCCACATGGAAGATTTTGAAGCTGTCTGAAAGGGATCAGAGCAGGGGTCAGCAACCTTTTTCAGCCGTGGGCCAGATTATTATTATTTTTTTTGGGGGGGGGGAACTGAATGAATTCCTATGCCCCACAAATAACCCAGAGATCCATTTTAAATAAAAGTACACATTCTAATCACGTAAAAACACGCTGACTCCCAGACTATCCGCGGGCCGGATTCAGAAGGCGATTGGGCCGCATCAGAGAGACTCGGTTCAATGAAATTAAGCAAAACAAGAAAGGAAAAAAGCAAGCAAGCAATTACAATTAATCATAACAATTGAGCAATTCAAACCCAATTTCAGCACGTTGAAAGGACTGCAATAGGCTGTTAAGCACGTTGCAGTTGAAGCCAGCTGGGCTGTTAAAACTAGAAGGACAACCAACTGTGTTCTATCAGATTATCCCAGTGACCAATCTTGGATCTAAGGGCTCAGGCAGTCTTTAAGGTATCCTGGACCCAGGATGCTCAGGGATTTGTATATTAATATGAGAACCTTGAACCCAACCCAATAAAATACAGATGTTTTAGCAGAAGTGCCATGTGCTGTCACTTGTCTGCACCCACCAGCAGTCTAGCTGCTGCATTTTGCATTGCCTGGAGTTTCTAGATCAGGCCCACAAGAGAGCACACTCCATTTAAAGGAGACAGTCTCTTCCTTTAAATTCCTGGGAGTTTACCTGGGAGTTTATCAGAAAACACTGATAAAATGAATGTACAAGAGGCTGTATCTTAAGGGGTGGGTGGGGAGAGAAAGCAGTCTTACCAAGAAATCAGTAGGATAATCCGAGAGGTCGTTGGCAACTCTGCTGTCTAGGACAGCAGAATCTTCTCCCTGCAAAGCAAAGCAAAACAAACAAAAAATGAGCCTAAAAGAATATCTAAAATACTGCATAGAGGCAGAAGTGCCACTGAAGCAAGGTGGGACTTGGTGAGGCCTGAAAATCCTCATCTCAGCTCATTTTTAACTAGAAAGTGACTAGTCTTTAAATATGAGCACTTCTTTAAAAAATGCAAAGGTTTTGGAGGCCTTTGGAGTTCTTATTCCCCTTTGCAGTCAAAGCATGCCATATCAGGAGCACATACACAGATCTGACTTTTACCTACAATGTATACTAGTCACAGGAGGTTGGACTTTCAAAAAGACAGAATTCTAGTTTCTCAGTATGGGGAGGGTTATCTGGCTGTGAGCCAGGCAAGAAAGCTCGTTTCCCCACTGCTATCTCTTCAGTCCAATGAAACAAGAACACATCAAGCTAGAGAAGAAATATGATGTGTTTGATTTGTACCGCCATTCTGCTGGCTCTTGAAGACACACCTATTCAGGCAGGTAAACCGTGCCCTGAACTTGAACTTTTTTATCCAGCTGTTTTTACATGCATATTTTATAATGGGCTTGTTTTTTGTTTACTTTAAATATGGATGTTTAATGCTTTAATGGACGTGTTTTATGGTGTTTTTAAATTATGTATGGATTTTATGATTAACTGCATGCTACCCACACTACCATGAAAGTGGTATATAAATTAATAGCAATTCTACAATGGTACCTCGGGTTACAAACGCTTTGGGTTACAAACTCCGCTAACCCGGAAGTAGTACCTCGGGTTGCGAACTTTGCCCCAGGATGAGAACGGAAATCATGCGCTGGCGGTGCAGTGGCAGCGGGAGGCCCCATTAGCGAAAGCACACCTCAGGTTAAGAATGGTTTCGGGTTAAGAACACACCTCCAGAACGAATTAAGTTCATAACCCGAGGTACCACTGTACTACTTCTTTGTAACACAGATTTATGCACCTGGGATGCAAGCTCATTCTATGCGGCAGTGAAAACAACACACCAGCCATTTTCAAAATGGTGCCCTCTATAGCTGCTGGGCTGGGTTACCAAGTAAATTCCTGGATAACAAAAGTCACAATGATAGAATCGGCTCCATATTGCTGGCCTCGAGTTATCCAGCTTTCTCAAAGTACAAGACACCCAAAGGGCATTTTATATTTTACACAGATCATTAATCAGCAGTCCCAGCTGACACCTACTCTCAAAACACCTTAAACCAGTGATGGTGAAGCTATGACATGCGTGTCAGATGTGACACGCAGAGCCCCTCACTGCTGGCACGCGCCCCAGTGGCCCATTCACACTGTTTTTGCTGTCCCCTCCCATTTGTTCTCCCGTTCCTCCTCACGCTATAGCTTGTCTCCACTGTTAAACCCGAATCCTTTTTTGTTGTTGTTGCTGGTAGCCAGAGATTGGTTTTTTAACCCTTTCTGTGCTGTTTTCTGGCGCTTTGGCAGGTGATGATTGGGTGTAACAGAGTTCATTTTTTAATCTGTTCTGTGCTGGTTTTTTTGGCGCTTTGGCAGACTATGTCGGTGCTGTGTGTTAGTTCCAGCGAAGGTATTATTCGTCATTTATTTCTGTTCTCTCCCCCCCCCCCAAAAGCGCAGCAGCTTTGGGGCATCCCCCCCAGAAAAGCAAAGCAACTTTTGCACCCCCCAAAAAACCCCTCCAAAACTTTGGTCAGCAGCTCCCCCCAAAAAAGCTCAACAACTCTGGGCACTTTGTGATAAATAAGGGGTTTTTGGTTAGGTTAGGTTAAATAATTAGTTTTTTGTTTATTAAATACAGTTATATATTACAATTATACATTTTTGTTATTTAAACTATAAATATCACGAAATTATGGTTTTTTCTCTCGAAGTGACACACCACCCGAGTTATGCTCTGTTTTTTGGCGAATTTTGACACACCAAGCTCAAAAGGTTGCCCATCACTGCCTCAAACAGACGTCACAGGCTCTCCCTATCCATACTAGGGGCCCCAAGTCATACGATCCAACTCTTTTACCAAACCTACTGCCCACTTGGTTGCAAAAACCAAATGAACAGAAGAGACTGGCAAGACTGTAAGAGAAGTCTTGTGTTTCACACCTTAAGTCTACCTTACCTCCAATGTACGTTGGCCACGCACAGCTCTCATAACTGCTGGGTCTCCCAGGTTGTTTGGCTCTCCAGCTTCCTTGCTTTTATGATCCTCCTCCCATGCAGACTCCTCATCTTGGTCAGCCATTGCCACTTCCTCCTCCTCTTCCTCCTCTTCTTCAGCATCATCATCATAAGTATGTTGTGGCTCGGTGGGAGGGCTTTCATTCTCTGCCGCATCTTCTAGCATGGGTTCTGCCTCAGGAGCTTCACATTTCTCTTCCCCAACAGTCACCATCACCTCCTCAAATCCACCCACAGGCTCTGCATCTATCTTCAGAACTTTCCCTCCAGTCTGCTCCAGGTAAGCTTTAGAAGTGAGGGGAACAGATCAGCAGCAGAAGGAGGGATCTTAGGAAGAGGGCAGCAACATTTTACCTGCCACAGCGAATCAACTACAATGCAGGAAGCAAGCCCTTAGACAGCCAAAAGAAATCCCACACTGTAGAAGAGACACACCACTGCCATTGTCAATCTTGGTAGATTCTTTTGGAATTTTGTTTTGGCTGTGAACACACCAGACATTTAAAGGACATTCAAAGCATATTCCCTGCCCAAAGAATACAGGTGAAACTCGGGAAATTAGAATATTGTCGAAAACTGCATTTATTTCAGTAATGCAACTTAAAAGGTGAAACCAATATACTGTATGAGATAGATGCATGACATGCAAAGCAAGATACGTCAAGCCTTTATTTGTTGTAAATGTAATTATTTGTCGTTAGGTGGGCCAATTATAAATGGAATGTAATTAATGAAATGTAATAGCAATGTTTTGTATTATTGTAACTGTTTTATTACTGTGGAATTTCCAAAGGAAAGCATTTGTAAAAATTAAAAAGAAAAAGAAAAAATAATAAGTTGCAGTACTGAAATAAATGCACTTTTTGACGATATTCTAATTTTCCGCGTTTCACCTGTAGTAGGAACCATATTTTGCTAAAGGTGCTAGGAATGGTAGTTCTGCAAGCGATGAACTATATTTCTCAGGATTTGGGGTTGCACTAAACTTATGGGGTATATGCAGCCTTTTATTCAAGTGAAATGCCTTCAACAGTTTTTTGAATTGCATTGAGGGGATTTTGATGATGATGATAATAATAACAATTTATTTGTACCCCACCCATCCGGCTGGGTTTCCCCAGCCACTCTGGGCGGCTTCCAACAATGATTAAAATACATTAAAATGTCACACGTTAAAAACTTCCGTAAACAGGGCTGCCTTCAGATTTTTTCTAAATGTCAGGTAGTTGTTTATCTCTTTGACATCTGGTGGGAGGGTGTTCCACAGGTGCCACTACCGAGAAGGCCCTCTGCCTGGTTCCCTGTAGCTTTGCTTCTCGCAGTGAAAGAACTGCCAGAAGGCCCTCGGCACTGGACCTCAGTGTCCAGGCAGAACGATGGGGGTGGAGACGCTCCTTCAGGTATACTGGACCGAGGCTGTTTAGGGCTTTAAAGGTCAGCACCAACACTTTGAATTCTGCTTGGAAACGTACTGGGAGTTTTAAAGTCTGAAAATATTGCTTTGTTTTTGTTGGAATATATGTAACAGTTTAAATATTTTCTTACCTGTTGAAGTGAACGTCAAGTTAACGTAAAGATCAATTTCTTCCTCTTCAGCTGTCTTGTCACCCAAAGGTTCTTCTTCCGTCATAAAGTAATCCTCCAGGATCTGGTTGGAGATGGAGAAACAATAAGGGACTCATCCTGCTGTCAACTCCCTTGTGGGAGAAATCAATGGACAGTATTGAAACCTCTTCCAAAACCAAGTACACAGAACCAAAGCCAATGGCGTCGGTTCCTGCAATCATGGTAAACTATGAACCATGAATGCAAGAATGGCTCCAACATCATCCTCTCCAATCAGAACCAACAAACTACAACCCCTGGCTTAGTGTTAGAACAGAATCAGGGTTCGTTTCACTCCAAACAAACCGTGATTGGTAAGCCAAAAAGAAACCCTGGCTTCACATCACAGTTTAGAACTAAAACCTTTTCCAGTTCAGACACAACACAACATTAAGCTAGAGATTGTTCTTAGCTCCCAGTGTGAACAGAGGCATCTATGCATTCATATCTATGATGTGAACACAGCATGTATATTGGGTTTCTAACCCACCCATATTTAGACTCAGATGTGTGGCCTCCCCTTGGCAAGTTTCCCTCACTGACTTGAGGCTTGAGACTTATTAATCTCAAGGAGGAGGACGTGCCCTGCTCCAAGATTTTGGGGAGACAGAAGCTTCACAATTATTGTATTGGTCAAATGCCCAGGGAAATCCGGATGTATGGATTGGTAGCCCATGCCAGCAGTGCTGATTTCCCCTTAAAATAGCTACAAAACAACAATTTGCGACCTTGCCAAAAAAAGCTCAACAACTCTTTGGACCTGCCCCCCCCCCAAGCTAAACAACTTTGCAAAAAACAAAACAATTTCTGTCCAGATTTTCACTGAAATATGGCAATCCTAGTTCAGTGCACACTAGTTCCTCTCGAATATCTACCATGTTTCTCCGAAAATAAGACACAGTCTTATATTTATTTTTCCTCAAAAAAAACAACACTATGCCTTATTTTCAGAGGATGTCTTATTTTTTTCCTCCTCCTGCCGCGGCCGGCATTGCTGCTGCACCTATCACTATGTCTTATTTTTGGGGTATGGCTTATATTCCTTGAATGCTTAAAAATCCTGCTATGGCTTATTTTATGACTACATCTTAAAATAGGGGAAACAGGGTATTCACAATAACCAACATAACATCTTCTATGACCCCACCACCACCCAGGCAGAAATGCATTTCTCACTCTTTAAACCTTCTTGGTCCCTTTTTATATTGTAAACCACATTGTGATCATCGGATGAAGAATGCTATAGAAATTTGATTTATTAAGTTAATTAAACACACTTACCATTTCCTACACAGCCTTGGGTCATTTCCAAAGGTGACCGTCCAAGAAAACTGCACTCTTGTTCCCTTTGACTGTTTATATAGGCATGTTACCTGCCAAAGTTCTTTTGAATGTTTTAAAGGGCCTGTTTTTACTGAGAACTTGGGTTTCATTTTGTATTTTTGTAAACTGCTCAGGTTTTCTTACCATCAAGCAACATGCAAATCTTGTTAATTAAATAAGCGAAAGCTACAAGAATGTACAGCCACTATCAAGAACACCTGCGGAACTGCCTTGCTTCTGAGTAGACTTGCAGTGTTAAAAGCTAGCCCATTTGACTGTGGCAGGAAGGCTTATAGCACAGTAAGCCTGCAGGGATTTTAAGGAACACTCCCCCACAAAAAAATAATAATACAAAAAACCGTTTCAGGCAGTGTGTTTTCCCCTAAAAATTGTTTAGGGGTACTCTCATTTTCCTACTCATATTGAAATACTGTCCCTCAATGAGGCCAAACTTAAGATTCACAAAATGTTTAGGGGTATGCTCCCCCCCCCAGAAAAAAAGCACTGGTTTCAGGTAATAATCAGGCTGGGTGGTGGGGAGGAGAGGATTCACTCTGACACTTTCACTAAGCTGGCGTAGGGTGAAAGTGTGAAATAAAAATAAAGAGCACGCGGGGGAGTCCTAGAGAGACGTGACTGCGCAAGTGTCTCCCCCACCCTCGCAACAGCTCACTGCGATTTGCAGCTCCAGCCTTTCCTCTTCCCGCAAACCCCACCTTCGTGTTCAAGCTAGGCTGGCTCATGCCGACGTACGCGTGTACAACGCGTGTAAACCACAATGAACTCATCCCCCCCCCCCAAAAAAACTCGTTAAAACAAGCGTGCTTAAACCGCCCGATGCTTTTCTCCTTCCGCTGCCCCGAAATAACAAAACAACAACAACAACAATAAGAATCCAGGCGAAGCACGCGTGTCTCCCGAGCTTCCCGAGAGAGGAAGGGCGAAGGGAGCGCAGAGCCGCTCTTGGAACGTCTGAAAGCGGCAAGAACTCTCTTGCTCTGGCTCTCAAGGAGCTGCAAACACAGAAAGCGAGGAGGAGCTGGAGCTCCACCCCGCCAAGAGGGAGGGCAGAGCCTTCCACGTCTCGTCCCACCCGTCCAGGCTGGGCGGAGCAGCGGGTTATGCTGCCAACAGAGGCCGGAGATCCCTCCGGCGCCAATCGCTTACCAGATCCTGCGCGGCACCGGCCGCCGCTTCCCCTCCCTCCGCCATCGGGGACGCGCGTTTTCCTCGACGGCGTCTCCCATTCCTGCCTCTTTTTGAAGAGGCCTCGTTAAGGGAGGGGCAGCGGCTGCTGGGCTTCATTTAAAAATATACCGCTATTGCTGCTGTTTGTGAGGCTCGCCTCTTGGCACCATCGCTTATGTACATCTTGAGGCGCCGGGCGAAATCTTCCCACTCTTGTCGTTTATTGCATTTGTACCTTGGCATCCACAACATAAAAATGCAAAAACGAAAAGCCCATGTACGTAATAAAAGGAGAGCCAAACCAACGCTTCGCTCAGATGGTTGGAGCGTTGGTGCTGATAAGGTCCAGGTAGGTTGCAGGTTCGACCCCCCCCCCCAGAATTCCTGCATTGCAGGGGGTTGGACTAGATGATCCTTAGGGTGTCCCTTGCAACTCTACGATTGGATGATTCTGTAGGACATCCTGCGCCAGAAGAAGAGGGTTAAATGCCAAATGTCAAACGCCACCAAATGTCAAGAAAACAAGCAACTATCTGACTTTTAGAAGACGTCTGAAGGCAGTCTAGTTTAGGGAAGTTTTTAATGTTTATAGCAGGGGTCCCCAGACTACAGCCCGGGGGCGGGATGCGGCCCAATTAGCCTGCCAATCCGGCCCGCGACGACCCCCGCCGCCCGCCGCTGCCGCCCGCTCTTACGGTGCGCAGCGCGGCAGCGCTCTTCCGGGTTGGGAAAAAAGTGCCGAAAATCCTTTGTGCGCATGCGTATGGGCCTCTCCCGACCCGGAAGAAGTCATTTCTGGTGCACTTCCGGGTCGGGGGAGGCCCACGCGCATGCGCACAACGGATTTTCGGCGCTTTTCCCACCCTGGAAGCGCACCGCCGCGCCAGTAAGCGCCTGTGCGCATGCGCACAGGCGCGCGCTCCCCCGCCCGCCGGCCCGCCGCGCGATCGCCGTGGTGGGAACCGGCCCAAACGCCGGTAAGTCTGGGGACCCCTGGTTTATAGGAAACCAGGCAGAGGGCCTTCTCGGTGGTGGCGCCCACCCTGTGGAACGCCCTCCCAGCAGATGTCAAGGAAATAAGCAACTATCTGACTTTTAGAAGACATCTGAAGGCAGCCATGGTTAGGGAAGTTTTTAATGTTTGATGTTTTAACGTGTTTTTAATATTCTGTTGGGAGCCGCCCAGAATGGCTAGGGAAACCCAGCCAGATGGGTGGGGTATAAATTTTATTTATTTATTTTATTCTTAATGTAAGTTGTCCTCGGGGAAGTCGCCCCAGCTCCTTGGGACATTTTGGCTGCCCTGCTTGGAAACTTCCCCAGGCTTTTGTGGTGCTGCACGCAGAATTGCACTCTGTATTTAAAACGCAGTCACAACACGGATTCGCCTAATGGCATTATATTGGCAGCTGTCCTTTCAATTCCTTATGATCCCTATGGAATTCTCATTTTTCACACTTGCTGGGCACTGGCTCGACACCTTCACTGAACTATCCACTATGACATATTTTGTATGTAAAGCTGTTGGTTTTGTCTGTATTTGGTAATTATTATTTTTTTACAATTTTGAATGTCTGGTTTGATTGCTGTTTGTATGTAAACCGCTTTTTAATTATTATTGTGGTATATAAATTTTGCCACCTGCCATTTTTGCAACTTCTGTATTCCCTTTTTTCGGCTGCATTGCATCCACCTTAGGTGGCACAAGAAGAGCCTGCTGGATCAGGCCAATGGGCTCATCTAGTCCAGCATCCTGTTCTTACTGGTATTCAGAAGCAATACTGCCTCTAACCATCTTGTGGGAGTGAGTTCCATAGTTTAACAATGTGCTACGTGAATAAGAAATTTCTTTTCTCTTTCCTGAATCTTCCAACATTTAGCTTCATTGGATGTTCATGAGTTCATCTACATTTATTTTATCCATGCCATGCATACAGTAATTTTATAGATTTCTATCATGTCACCTTGCCGACAAAGGTCCGTATAGTTAAAGCTATGGTTTCCCCACTACTGATGTATGGAAGTGAGAGCTGGACCACAAAGAAGGCTGATCGCCGAAAAATTGATGCATTCAAATTATGGTGCCACCGTCCCTCAGACCATGTGGTAGGCCGGATTATGTTTTTTGGGGGGAAATGAAGGAATTCCTATGCCCCACAAATAACCCAGAGATACATTTTAAATAAAAGCACACATTCTACTCATGTAAAAACATGCTGATTCCCGGACCGTCCGCGGGCTGGATTGAGAAGGCGATTGGGCCGCATCTGGCCCACGGGCCTTAGGTTGCCTACCCCTGCTCTTGAGAGTCCCATGGACTGCAAGAAGATCAAACCTATCCATTCTGAAGGAAATCAGCCCTGAGTGCTCACTGGAAGGACAGATCCTGAAGCTGAGGCTCCAATACTTTGGCCACCTCATGAGAAGACTCCCTGGAAAAGACCCTGATGTTGGGAAAGATGGAGGGCACAAGGAGAAGGGGATGACAGAGGACGAGAAGGCTGGACAGTGTTCTCGAAGCTACGAACATGAGTTTGACCAAACTGCAGGAGGCAGTGGAAGACTGGCAGTGGGAGTGCCTGGCGTGCTCTGATCCATGGGGACATGACTAAACAACAACAAATCATGTCACCTTTTAGTTGCTTTTTCTCTAAAAAGTCTCAAACGTTGCAACCTTTCCTCAAAGGGAGCCCCATCACAACACCTCTGTGCTATTTATTATTATTATTATTATTATTATTATTATTATTATTATTATTATTATGCCACCAGTTCTGAACAGGTATCAGGCTTTATCTGAGCCTGTGCCACATTAATAATAATAATAACAACAACATCTTGCACTCTGACCCTGGTTCAATTTCAAGTTAGGGACAACAGCCTTGTTGCCGCAGCTGCGCTTCTCCCATTTCTCGGAACTGGCCTGCCTTCCAAGCAACGGAAACTGAAAGTAAAATACTGTATACAAAAAAATAAAATAAAAAAATCAGCGAGCGGCGGGAGTACGCATGTGCTGGAAAGTCCCCGGGGCCTTTCAGCCAACTTGCGCTGAGACATCTCCCCGGCTACTAGTGATGCGTGATCTGTGCGTTATTGTGATTGGGCAGAGAGGAGCGATTTCTGGGCGTGAAGTTCCCTCGGCCGAGCTCTGCCGTCTCAGTCGCCGAATTTCGAGACTCCGAAGCGGAGGCAACGAATAACTTTTTGCCATGGCGAAGGCTCACATGCTGTCGTGCTTGGCGCTTGTGCTGTTGGTCGTAATCCTCGAGGCCACTCCAAGTAAGTAAGACTGTGTTGCAGCCCACCCAACCCTTTCCCTCTCCCGCTTCGGCTGCCTTCCAGGGGTGAACCTCGTTAACGGGTTAAGAGGCGCGCGTTCTCACGAGTAGCTTGACACGGGTTACCTCTCCCTGTGCCCACTGGCCCAGAATTTAGCACCGTTAAACTCGGTGGGTTTTAATTATATACGCGGTGGGCGCGTATATAGCATTGCACTGCTAAAGAATCAAAAGAATTAAAAGTGGCAGACGTGGAATATGTCAAGCAGGCTTCAGACTAAGAAACCTTGTGCTATCCTGAATTTGTTAAACCGCAATTCTAAGTGTGTTTACTCTGAAATAAGGATAGCGACCTTGGCGAATAAACCTAATTATGCTTTCCCCCCCTAAGTCCCACTATAGTCTTACTCCTGTACAGTATAGGATTTCCGCCTGAGCTTTTAAAGGTGCTACAATGTTCCTTAGTGTTTGGGATCCTAAACATCATATTAAGCAAGCGCTATCGAGCACAACTGGGCTTTTCATAGAATCCACGAGTTAGAAGGGACCCTGAGGGTCATCTAGTCCAACCCCCTGCAATGCAGGCATACACAGCTGTCCCTTACGGGGATCGAACCTACACCCTGCATATGCCTGCATACCTAAGTACAGTACTGTATGCTTTTTTCCTGACCGACTGAGCTATGTTGCCTTACTTCTGAGTAAACACGTGTAGGTTGTGTTGTTTTAGTTCATCCTGTTAGGTAATTGGGGCGATTAAAAGAGTTAAGAGTGCCTCCTTGATATTTTGTGGGTATTTTGTGGGGGGCCTAATCCGTGTTTTACCGAAGCTGAGTAGGATTGGGCAGAAGGAAGCAGTTGATCTGAGTGCGTCAGTAGAAAACAACAAAGGCTCATGATGGCTCCCCTGCATCTGAAAAGCTATTCGTCTTCCTTTCTGCGTCTAATTTCTTAAACCAGGGGTTCCCAACAAAATTTTCTCGAGGACCCCTCATCGAGCCGCTATTGTGACAAGGACCCCCATTAATTCCTAATCCTAAAATTAAAAAGTGAGAGCCAAATTAAGAGTCTTTCTATATTTTATATTTATACGTTTTTACAGTTACAACAGAGTACTCCATCAGTATACAGTTAGTTTTAATTTTCAGTTCTTAATGAGATGAGTTAAATCTGTCCTTTGAGTCCATTATTTCTGAAATATTAGGTTCCAAACTTGAAACTTTCACTCTGAAATCCGACCGCATGTCGAGCTGATTCCTATATTCCTATATTTGTTTTTCATGAAACACATGGAAGAAAATGCTTGCTCACACCGATATGTGGTTGCAAATGGAAGGATCTTTTTCATTGCCTTATCTCCAAGTTTCTTGTAGTCCTTGCGGCATACAGCAGAACTACTGCCTCTATCTAATTCTAGTTTTGCACTAGACTCTGCTCATGCAGGAAGCGGCCAAAACAAAAAATCTGTTATCATACGAAATATATTTAATATATTTTTTATTCTAATAGGATCTTGAGACCCCTCTGGCATAGCTCGTGGACCCCTGGGGGTCCCCGGACCACCTGTTGGGAACCACTGTCTTAAACATTGGTTGGTTTGTATGGTTTGTCACACTTTGGGCCCAAACCACAAGTGCAGTGCTCCCAAGAAATGCTGTCTTAGCTCTAGAATGCAAAATGGGAGTTGACTCGAGAAGAGGGAGGATGGAAGTATGCCTGTTCAGTGGGATTTTGTTGGAGCCTTCTGATTCCAATGAGACAGTAACATCCTGATAGAAGTAACACTTTTTGTTATGTGGTGCCCCGTCCTTGTAAGCTAAGATTGAAGTGCTTCCTTCTCCGCCTCCTGCTTCCTTTACTGTAGAGGATTTTACAGCTGTTAAACTCAAGAGAATAGAATTTCTAAAATGTGAATTTAGGCAGTTTACAGGTAAATTCATGCACACACACACCCCACAACCATTTTGTGGGGAAGGGGGAGCTCATATTCACTATCTCCCTAGGGGGAAGAAAGGGGGCATTTGAGCTAGCTAACACCTGCCTCCCCCAAAAGCTGCTGCCCTCTATGCCCAATCTCGCCCCCACATAGTGATAGCACCTACATGATGCTCTCTTCCCCCAGCGATACTCCTCAGGAGAAGGAAGCACACATATGTGCTAACCCTTGTTTTGGGGCCATTTCAATTCCCCCTACTGCTCTCCTGAAAATCTCCTCCCCGTTTTGGGCTCCCAGCGCATGTATGCGCAAAGGGTCAGCTTTAGAACTTTTTGGGGTCAAAAATGAGGTGCCAGTACTTGTATGTTGATAAAAGTGCCATGGGTGCCATCACAAAATAGTTGCTATGGGCAACAAAAGAGAGAGAGAGAGTTGGCCATACTCTGCACCAGTGAGTACTGTCATAAAAAAGCCCTTGATAAGCTTGTCTTGAAAGCTGGAAATGCTGCCAGGGAAATAGTCGAAAACGTAAAAAGAAGATCACAGGACCAAGCTACACAAGTTTCAGGAAGTCTGCCACAAGATCTCCCAGTGCTTTCATTTTTACTTAAAAGCAGCCAGTGCAGGAGTTCTTTAGATTGAGGCTCTGGCCTGACATTGTTTCCCCATCCCATCACCCCTCTGAAGCCTCTATCACAGAAGAACACCCTTTGGTGTTGATTTCCACTGTAATAGCAGTTTGAGGAGAGGACATTTGGACCGGAAAACACCCCCTTAGTCACTGCTGCTTTGATGAAACTTGAGCACACCTGCAGCTGCTTTTTTGGGAAAATAATGGTGGGTTGTATCTAACAGCACTAAGTAACTTGTTCTGGTAGAGCAAAGCTTAAGGGTACATCCACACCCCAGTTTGCACCACCACTTTCCCCCAGGGAAACCTGACCTTTAGCATCAAATTGGAACAAATGGCAATTGAGTTTCCTGCAGATCACTGTTTGTTTGGATTTAGCACTAAAGAGTGGAAGGGCGAAGGCAGCGAGGCAAAGGAAAAACTGCTTGGATCTGTGCTTTATAGGCATGGGACAAGTGGAAGTGTGCCTAAGCGCTTATGCTTGTGCATCTGAACTAAATCTGTTATGTGGGTTGCTTCAACCTTCTGCAGTGAATTTGGGAAGGGTGTGCCATAGTGTGGGAATGGAGGGGAAGTTGTGCAAGTGTAAATCCCTGCACTAATAGACCACGTTCCCTGGATACTACTTCCTGGTGCACTTTTGCCCCAGAGTAAAGGGACAGTTAGAGATCTTGTCCCTGAAACTGTCCTTCCACTCAGCAGTTGAAGCTGTTGTCTGAAAATGAAGGGCGGGTGACCCATTGCACTTTGTGGCCCAGAGTTGAGGACGGGATGTGACTTAATCCTTGCCCCAAGCTGCTTTGCCTTTTGAGTTTCCAGATGTGTAAAACATTCATCTGGAACACTGGGGGCGGGGGGGGGGGCGTGGAGTGAAAAGCAGTGGCACAGAGGTGGCCATCAGGGAAGGAGTTAAACACACACCAGAATGTTCCTTTAATTTAAAATACGCAAGCAGTGGAGACTTACATTTATATCTGTTACTTCTTCTGCCTTGGAACTCGAGGTTGTGTATTAACATACAGTACATCCATTGCCCCTTGCTGGCTCTTTTCCAGGGACTTTCTGACTAGTCACTGGCCTTTGCCCAGTTCTATTTTCATTACTATCACATGCAGCTAGAGAAGCAAGTGAAATGGCGTCTTGGTCTTTTCTGAGTGCAGAGCAAATGTTGCTTTCGCTTTTTATTTCCCTTTCTCCTAGTACACACACGGTAATCTTCCTGTTTTACAAACCCGGAATCTACCTTTAGGCCATCTTTACTTTAGTCCCCAAACATGCATTTGGGGACCCCCCTCTTTTGATTGTATATTAGTACACTGGTAGAGCTGCTATTATGGGACGCAGGTGGTGCTGTGGTCTAAACCACAGAGCCTAGGCAGGGCTTGCCAATTGGAAGGTCGGCGGTTTGAATCCCCTCAACAGGGTGAGCTCCCATTGCTCGGTTCCAGCTCCTGCCAACCTAGCAGTTTGAAAGCACGTCAAAGTGCAAGTAGATAAATAGGTACCGCTCCGGCGGGAAGGTAAATGGTGTTTCCGTGTGCTGCTCTGGTTCTCCAGAAGCGCCTTAGTCGTGCTGGCCACATGACTCGGAAGCTGTCTGCGGACAAACGCTGGCTCCCTCGGCCTATAGAGCGACTCGCGACTGGACCTAACGGTCAGGGGTCCCTTTACCTTTAGAGCTGCTATTGCGAACCACCCAGCAGGGGGAGATGAATGGCAATAGAGCAGGAATAGGGAATCCGTGGCCCTCCATGTGTTTTTGGACTCCAGCTCCCATCAGCCCCAGCTAGTAATGGCTAGTGATCCATGTTGATTGGAGTTGTAGTCCAATAAATTCTAGAGTACCAGAGATTTCACAGGTCTGGAATAGGGCGGCAGCACAGTTCTGCTTTGCATGCTGAACATTCCACATTCAATGCATTGAACCTCCAGGACACGTAAGGCTAGAAAGACACATGACACAGAAAGTCAAATACTAGTTGGTACTGAGCTAGATGAGCAATGGTCTGACAGGGAGCATAGGAAGATGCTTAATACCATATAAACTCATGGTTTATTTATAATAACAGTGACATTTAAAAATTGGACAGTTATAAATATAATTGCAAGGCCTTCGAACAAAGTCATTAATTGGTGTAGACGAGCTCCAAGAGCGAACACAAGTGTACCTATTTCTGCAGGAAATTAGCTGCATGTAAACAGTTCCTCCAAATCATGGTGTGGAGCAGGCTTCCTCAAATTCTGCCCTCCAGATGTTTTGAGACTACAATTCCCATCATCCCTGACCACTGGTCCTGCTAGCTAGGGATCATGGGAGTTGTAGGCCAAAAACATCTGGAGGGCCGAGTTTGAGGAAGCCTGGGGAGGATTGGAAATAAACCACAGGCTTGAGAGTTCTCTCTCTCTCTCCTCCCTGTATGTGGCATAATAGTTTGGTTTGATCACACCAGGTAGCAAAGTTTGTTGGCATGTCCAATCCAGAAAGTTATGGTTTGAATAAGCCCATGCAACTGGGATCAAACCATTGTTTGCAATTGTGGTTTAGCAGGATCACTCAGACCATACTTTACCAGCTTGGAAATAACAGCAAACCACAGTTTACTTAAAACTTGAAGTAATTATTAAATTGTGCAATGTGAGGTGACGAGGAAGCTTCAACAGTTATCCATCTCCAAACCATGGTTTAGGAGTTCACCCAAAAGTAGCTTTTGCTTATACCCATAACTGAGCATGTGTATAAAAAGGCTCAAATCCTAGTTAACTATTTTACAGGGAGGTTGATAGATCTGTTTCATACCAAATGCTTTTCCTATGCTGTGTCTGTGCAGGGCAGTGTGTGCGTGTGTGGTCATCATACATAATGGATACACACATGTGCATTTTTAGTTTTGTACATGCAGAGGACTGCCACAACTGATGGTGGGTTCTAGAGCTGGGCGATACATCAATATACCGTCCAAAACTGGTTTAAAGTCCATATCATGATATCAATTTCATAATTTTTGACCTGGCAATACATCGCAAATCATGGTGGGTGGGTGGGTGCTGTGCAAAAATCACAATGTGGAAAAAACAGTGCAGCCAGCCAGTGCTGCTCTCGATCTTGCAGCCCCCTTAATTCTGCTGGCTCACCTCTCCCTGCCTTCTGGAGGGAGCAGTGAATCACAGGAGCAGGCACTATGCCGTTAAGCCAGCCAATGACTATACAGCTCCATCCTTATTTCAAACATAGTGATATATTGTTAAACCGTGATGTTTAGCTGGTGATATATCAGATGTTGAAAACCAGATATCACCTTGGACTAGTGGGCTCCTGTTCTATGTATATGTAGCAAAACGGACACATGGGCGATTTCAGTCTGTGACAGTATACATGCAGCTTCTTGTATGGAAGCAAAGTCCAGATAGGAAATTTATCTCCTAGGTCAGATATAGCCCTGAGTGCACAGCTAATAAAGCATGGCAGATGATAACCTGTATCCCCAAACCTTGCCTTTTTACCTCTTTCACCCATTCCTACAGGAACTCCCAACGTACAAGTTTATTCCCGCCATCCCGTGGAGATGGGCAAAGAAAACATTGTGAATTGCTACGTGGACAACTTCCACCCTCCCAAAATCAACATCACAATTGAGAAGGGCGGGAAGCCACTTGATGTGAAACAGTCTGACCTTTCTTTTGATAAAACCTGGGCCTTCAATCGCCTTGTCTATGCCAAGGTCATTCCAGATGGGGAAGATGTCTCCTGCAGAGTGGAGCACAGCACCCTGGAGAAACCAAAGGTTGTCAAATGGGGTGAGTATCTGCTACTGTGGTCTTCTTTTTCTTCCCTTTCTTTTTCTTGTCAAGTCTTGAAACACGAACAGCTGTGCTCTGTCATCTGTAGTCCCTCCAGAAAACACATACTGTATCTTCAGATGACATATACACAGGCTAAGATTTGCATCGGTACGTTGCAACAAATTGTCATGAGCGACTAGTCATCCTTTGCAAGAGCAGTAAACATTCATTGACCATAATCAAGAAATCTGTAGGCGCTTCAGATTAACACTGTCATAAAATATTGGACCAATGTATGTCCGAGAGACACTTACCTTGTTTTCTTCTTCTACAGAGCAAGAGTAATAACCAAATGACCCCTCAGCAGGAAAGGTAAGATATGGATGATAATTATTTAATATAATCATCACTTTTTACAAAAGTGTAGTTATTTTACAAACATAACTAATGAATGATCATTAATGTGATTTTTATTTATTTAAAGAAATATGTAAAAAAAAATCTTGCCTTTCTCTCATAAGGGACAAATGGATCAATTTTGTGTTGGACTAGTTATAAACTGTGGGTGAAAACAGATATAATATGAAAAGGAACTTGCTCCTAATTCTTGAGCCATATCTTTTCCTCCCAGCTGTGCAGTACCTGGCAGCAAATCTATCTTTGGTTTGGCCCACCATCTGCCCTACTTCACTATTCCAGTGGGCTTTTTGCCTTTTTAAAATTTTTATTTTAAAAATATATAATCACCATACAGGCATTTATTTGTTAGAGGGGGTTGGTTGGCTGGTCTTAATTGAGGAAATATGGAAGCTTTTTCAGATGGCCAAACTGCTCTAGAGATTGGGGGTAGGTGGGTTTGTGACATCCGAGGTACTAGCCAATCGGTGCCATGTGATGCCAGATTATCAACAAATTTGCAAGACCATTTCCCCCCAGAACTCTGCCTTTGAGCACCTTGCTATAACATAGCTTTACCCCTTGCGATGATACTTTGTGGAGAGATCAAAGACTATTGTTGCCCCCTTTCCTCACCTTGTTTAAAAATATTTCTTTATAGTGTGTGTGTGTGTGTGTGTGTGTGGGTATTGTTTTGCTTTTGAATCTGTTTTTAGCTGTTCCATTACTGTAAGTCACCTTGAAACTCATATGAATGGTGATTCATAAATTAATAAAATAGTTCTGTTCAGCTAGCTTTTACTCAAGAGTGGACCCATTCAAATTAATGGAGGAAAGTTAGCCATAGCTATTTCAGTGTATCTACTGTGAGTTAAATAAAAGCTGAATACAACACATTATAATATATAATAATTATTTCAAGATCCTGGGGGGTTCCAAGACTTTGGTAACTTTAGTGGGGGGGAACACAAGGCTTCTTCAGTGCTTCCATGTTAGGCATTTATAGTGCAATCCTAACCATGTATACTCAGAAGTAAGTCCTATTGAATTTAGTAGGACTTGCTCTCAGGTCAGTCATTGCTGTTCTGTATTTTCCCCATGGCTCTTTTTCTCAAAGGGCCTAAAGCCCAACTTTTTTTTCAGAAGGAACAGAAGAGTAGCGCAATATTCATCAGCAGGTGCCCTTTGGGCCACTCTTCTGACTTTTATTCAAGAATCGGGTTTGGACGTATATTAGGAAACTGAACCTATCACAGCTCAGCACACATTTGTTAGAACTTTTGCCGTGGGTGCCACCTCGCTTTTGTGGTTGTTGTTTTTTTTAATGGATTGCTTATTGCTATTTTTTTTCTGGCTACAAGCATAAGGAAAGAAAGGCAAAGCGCCTTAACACCATAGAATGCTGTGAGAATCTGAAATCTGTTGGGCAGAGTAAATGAGAATGTGGGAAACCCTCAGAGCCCCAAACCTCTCTCTTAACTTCTGAGGTGCGGGGCGAACCCTCAAGTCTTTTAATCAGCATTCAGGTCAGGGGGAGGAGCCATTGTGATGAATATCCTATTGAACATATTATACCCCCTTGGGGTATAATGCAAAACTGAAAGCACCCTTTTAGTGAGTCATACCATTGGTCCATCTAGCTCAGCTTCGTTTCCAGGCATGTCAAACCTGCGGCCCTCTAGATGTTTTGGCCTACAACTCCCATGATCCCTAGCTAGCAGGACCAGTGGTTGAGGAAGATGGGAATTGTAGTCCAAAACATCTGGAGGGCCGCAGGTTTGACATGCCTGGACACTGACTGGCAGCAGCTCTCTAGGGGTCTTCCCCAGCCCTGCCAGGAAATGTCTGGGGTTGAAGCTGGGAAATTTTGCATGCAAAGCAGGATGGCTATGACCCTACCCCCCCAAAAAAACCATATGTACTCCTCTTTACTGTCCTCCCCCTCCTGACCCACCACTGGTTGTACACAGCTAGTTTCCCCTTGCATCTCATGCTCTCCAGATCAATCTTGGTCTTTTCTCTGCTGCTGCCCCCTCTCCCTCCCCTCCCCAACCACATTTCCTGTTTATGCAATAGGAGGAAGGAGGAGTATGACAGGCAGCCATTTTGTTGTACTTGCCACAGCACGTGATTTTCAGCCTGCCCATGTATACTTAATAATGAATAAATAAATAAATAAAATAATTTTATTATTTATATCCCGCCCATCTAGTTGAGTTTCCCCAGCCACTCTGGGCAGCTTACAGCACATTAAAAAAAAAGGTAAAACATTAGATATTAAAAATTTCCCGATACAGGGTTGCCTTCAGATGTCTTCTAAAAGTCCAATAGTTGTATATTTCCTTGACATCTGATGGGAGGGCGTTCCACAGGGCAGGCGCCACTACCGAGAAGGCCCTCTGCCTGGTTCCCTGTAACTTCACTTCTCCCAGAGAGTTGGGTCGGCCATACTACAACATGGATGCCAGTACCAACTAACTCCTTTCTGTGTTGATTTTAAATGATTTCTTTAAAAATACCTTTTTGGCCACTGGCAGGACCAGAAACTGTTGGTGGTTTTTTGGGGGGGTGGGTGGGTGGCGGCAAACTATTTTTAAAAAATAAGCATTGGTGGATTATAGCGTCATAATTCAAATGATATTTTACCGTTCTGGTGTACTAACATTACACTATTCTAATTATATATACAGCTGCACACAGATAACTCTTAGCAATAAGGAACAGACTGGTTTTTAAAAATGAATGCAAGCCATAAAATGTACCCACCACAAGGGTTATATTGAATGTGTGCTGAGCTTCCTATGGCCCCATCTACAACCACTGTGTCATTCCCATGGGGGTGGGGTGGGGTTTATATGAAACCTAGCATTTCCCACTGTGTAAAAAGCCACTCCTTGTAGTTTGCGACAGAGGAGCAAAGCAGCCTTGCCCCACAGTCCTACAAAAAGGCATGATACGAAGGGAACAGGAAAACAAATACATGCAAGGATGAATTTCTCCCCTAAAGTCCAACACCATTTTTATTTTATAATTTCATGTAGATCCCCCCCGCCCGCCCAAGGAACAAAAAATAACATGCACAGTTCTTCTCTGTCTCTGCTCCCATTTTATCCTCAGTCCTATGAGCTAGTTTAGGCTGGGGTGATGATGATGGTGGTGGTGGTGATAATTTTTTTCTTATACCTCACCCATCAGGCTGGGTTTCCCCAGCCTATCTGGGCAGCTACCAACAGAATATTAAAACACGATAAAACATCAAACATTAAAAACTTCCCTAAACAGGGCTGCCTTCAGATGTCTTCTAAAAGTCAGATAGTTGCTTATTTCCTTGACATCTGATGGGAGGGCGTTCCACAAGGTGGGCTCCACCACCGAGAAGGCCCTCTGCCTGGTTTCCTATAACCTCACTTTTCGCAGTGAGGGAACCGCCAGAAGGCCCTATGCCTAGCCCAATGTCACCCAGCAAGTCTCCTGGCTGATTTGGGAATTCGAACCCTGGACTGCCAGACCCCAGTCCAACACTCTAGTCACTACACCACATGTTACCCAACCCTTCTGAAATCAGTATTGCCTCCTATATTGGGGTGGGGTGGGGTTGAGGCTAAGAGAAGAGAGGGTGGCTTGGTCAAAGCCAGGCATCCCCAAGCTTTGGCCCTCCAGATGTTTTGGACTACAATTCCCATCATCCCTGCCCACTGGTTCGGTTAGCTAGGGATCATGGGAGTTGTAGGCCCTGGCGGACCGCAGGTTTGGGATGCCTGGTCAAGGCCACCCAGTGAGTTCCTGGTGAACCAATAAGTTTCTTGATTTGCAGCTCTGCCTGTAGCTAGTTCTTCGAATACTTCTTATCGTTCAAAGTGCTCTTCTACGCTTCTATCCTGCTTTCCCCTGCCACTAACAGGCAAGATTAGGTTGCAATAATGATGCTCAAGACCACATAGAGGTTAATTGTAGTTTGGGAGTATTTGATCCCCTGTTGGGTTTCCCCCCCACATATGAGTCAGTATAAAAGTTGGTTTTATGTTTTTCCTCTCCAGGTCCAAAGAGCCTTCCATTTTATTGCTACTTGAGCATTCTTCCTCCGCTGTTCCTGCCTTTCTACTGATTATGTAGCTCTCTGGATAGTTTTCCATCATGAACCGCATACATCAAAACCTGCTGAGACCTGCTGATGGGCCGTGCTTGAGACTTTGAAGTGTTTGATGTGGGCTTTCATATATGTGTGTCCTCTGTAGGCAGACAATTGAAGATTGCCTCGGAAATCTGATCTGTCATGCATTTATTGTAACATTCAGTGATATTCAATCTGGCTTCATAAAAAACAATGTAACCTTCTGTTGATTTTTCAAATACTTCTATCAGCAAAATCTTCCAGGAATTTGAATCTTTGCAAAAAGAAGCAAGTAGAAAGGCTTATGGGTTGCATCACATACTACCGTAGTTGTACTTTGAATAGAGCCATTAAAGTTATTGGACTTGAGTAACTTTGGTCCATTAATTTTGGTGGGTCTACTCTGAGTATCCTATATATTTCACTTTTTTGACTATGAATTAGTTTCTCATTTGGCCTATCTGGAATGTAACTTTTAATGCTAGTATTAGCATTTATTAAAAGTCTTAATAAAGTGCTTCTACCAAGATTTCCTTATGTAACAGTTGGTGACCTTGATTTATTGGTTTTACAGGGCACGCCCAAACATGTTTACTCATAAGTAAGTCCTATTATGTTAAATAGGCCTTATCCCTGGTAAGTGTAAACAGGATTGCATACAAAATGCAGGATTACATTCGTCAACGGATATTTACAAACATGTTCTTTTTTTAAAAAAATAAATATTTTTTATTAGTTTCTTTCTTTAAAAACATTAGCACACAACATGTTTACAAAAAATATACATACAAAAGAATCATTTACAGTAGAAAAAAACAAAAACAAAAAATCATTAATTAAACAATCATTTACGTCTTCTCTATGTATCTTCACAAACATGTTCTAATCATAAGGAGCGTTATGATATTTCTCCTCTGTCATAATACACAATTGCAGTTAAAAGCGAGCTTTAAGAATCAAAATAAGGAGAGAGATTGTAAATCACACTGCACTCCCTTCACAAAATAGGCCTCAAGTTATATCTGTATCAGAACTCGAATCCCAATGTCTCAAAATACATTGCATGTCTTGGAGGGAGTGTCCCCAGATAACTCTTTGAGTCTGTGAAAAAAGAAGTTAAGTAAAAGATGCTTGTTGCCCATATGTAGCAAGCTGTAACCTATTTTTTTTTTAAAAAAATTAAAACTAGTCTAAAAACAAACTGCAGAGCTCAGAACAAAGAAAACTGTCTCACTGCTTTCTTGCCAGAGTTGCTTATGATAAATAATTCTTGGCCAGTAGAAGAGGGGAGCTGACAGCAAAGGATTAACTCACTGGTTGGCAAGGTTTACCTTGCCTGGGCCGGTTCACTCCAGTGGAGATCCCTCCGTGGGTCGGATTGCATGTGTGTGTGAGCGCCTGGGTCCGCGATTACCTGCGTCTGTGCAGATGTGATTTCTGGCGCATGCGCAGACACGATTTCTGGCACTGTGGAAGTGAGTGGCTGCGTTGCTTTAGTGCAGCACGCGAGGACTCACCAAGCAGGCCACTCAGTTTGGGGGTGGCTCGTGGGCTGGTTAAACGACCCCCATGGGCAGCTTGTGGCCCAGGGGCCTTAGGTTACCGACCCCTGGATTAACTCTTCTTCCAGAAGAAGGCAGGACCAATCAGAAACACTTTGATCTTCCTGCAGGGGCAAATGTGGGATGGGCAATGGATGGGATTTTTACCTTTTGCAATAGGCTGCATTCCAGACACAGGTTTCTAAACACACCCCAAGCAAGAAACTATATACCCTTCTGCGTTCTCCGTGACAGGCCATTCCTTCTGTGAAAGAATAAATGATTGCAAATCTAACATCAGAAATGGCAGCATTCAAAAGCAAGTAGGGGAACATTTCTACCTTCCAAGAGACACTGTATATGATCTAAAAGTAGCCACAAAGGAACATCAAAGGAAGACTGCAATGTGAAATTTCTGTGTGCTTGTGTATATATACACACCTATTACTCAGGATCATCTGATGAACTCAACTGTACACCATGAAATGTTATACCGTAATAAATGTGTTAGCCTTTAAGGTGTCATAAGACTCGTGGTTGTTTTAACACATCATATAACCCACAAAGGCATATTCTGGCCCAACATCCACAGTTCTAGAGTGGAGAGGGAATCAAACTGATGGTAAACAACTGATTTTACCAAGATTATAAATATGTTTTTCAAATACCTTCACATGCAAGGCAAAAGTGGATTTTTTTCAGTATTAAAACTAGAGGAGAAGCACACATCAGTAATTACTTACCATGGATACCATGTGAGAGATATTTCTGGTTATACAGCATAAAGGAATTGGACAGCAATGCTGAGGAAAGAATAAAAACAGGCCTGTTTTGATGGAAGTTAAGCTTTGATCTCATCTGGAGAGCCCGATGGCTGGATCTGTGAGCAAATAATTTCACTGGAACACAGATGGAATCTTCTGGAAGAGGAAAACAGTTGGTGAGTGGCAGTTATCGGCCAGGACGGCAAAGCTGTCTAATGAGATAGGGTGGAAGAGAAACAATAGCTCCTTGAAAAGCATTATTTCTGGGAAATAGGTGAGTTGGGAATAAATTGCTTAGAAAAATGATGGCAACGGGAAGCTACTTTAATACAGAATGCCAGCTCCCATTCTCAATCTGTCAGTAATTTTGAAAGGGAGATCCAGAGCAGGAAAGTGGTATTAGTGTGAAAAGATAGGTTGGTACTGACAAAAGCTTTATTTTCCCCAAACAACAGAATTCCTGTGTATGTATTGAGTAAACCGTACACCTTGTGTGAAGAGGCTATATTCATCCCAGCATCTTATCCCTTATTGTTTGCACCTGCCTTGTCTTGAGAGGTAATGGAGTGTGCCTCCAGGGTGAAATCAAACCGCAAGCCTGGGGCAATGTGGATGGATGTCCTGGGTTGCCCAGACGACAAGACCCCCTTCTGGGCCCTAGAGCCCAGCCTGTTCTTGCCACAGCGCCCCTGACCCACTCACCGAATGGCCGCCCGGCCAGCGTACACATGCACCCACCAAAGGCCGCATTGACTTGCCAGCTGGACTTCCCCCTGCGTGGGCAGGCAGGCAGGTGGCACATCGCAGCCCCATGAACCCTCTGTGCCCCACACCTGCCTGGCAGCATTAGCGGTGACTGTTGACATGCTCAAGGCAAAACACTACACTGGCTGCCCGTATGCCTCCGAGCCCCATTAAAAGTGCTGTTTTTGACCTTGAAAGCTCTTTACGGCTCAGGGCCCCAATATCTTCTAGAACATTTCTCCCGATATGAACCCCAGGCACAGGCAAACTCGGCCCTCCAGATGTTTTGGGACTACAATTCCCACCATCCCTAGCTAACAGGACCAGTGGTCAATGGGATGAAGGGAATTGTAGTCTGGAGGGCCGAGTTTGCCTATGCCTGCCTTCCTCTGAGGCTCTTCTCCAGGGACCCCCTCTGAGGAGGCTTGGATAGTGGTGACAAGGAAGAGGGTCTTTTCAGTTGTGACTCCCTATTGGTGCTATGTGCTTCCCAGCAAAGTCTGCCTGGTACCTTTGTTGACATCTTTTCAGCATCATTAAAGACTTATATTTTCCCCCAGGCTTTTGATCGACTAAGACAATATTGTTTGTTATTACTATGCCCAAAAGTTTCCTGTGGCTGCTATGGGAGTTGTCTTTTTCCTTCTGCTTTAAATCACTTGGAGTTATTTGGGTAACAAATGGCAAACTAATAAATAGCAGTGATATTGCCCTGGGAGGTCTCACATCGAGGAGAGCTTTGCTACAGTACAGGATGTCCTCACATAACTGCCGCCCAGCCTTGATTATTATGCTTTATGATAATCTCAGTTAACTCCTTTTTCATCTGACAGGATGGCCCTATCGTGACTGCTGCCTTAGGGCATTTCTTTCTGCTATAATGTCCATACCCGCAAGCAAAGTCCCTTCAACTACCTCAGTTACTACAACTGAAAAAGAAGCAGAAGCCCGTCCAGCCGGCGCCAGTTCTTCTGAAACCTCTTGGGAGATACATGCAGATGATTTCACCAAAGAGTTATCCTGTGCTATATGTCTAGAGCTGTTTAAGGAGCCTGTCATTCTGCCCTGTGGCCATAACTTCTGCAAAGATTGTCTAGAGGCAGTATGGGGGAAAAAGGGAGTCTTCTGTCCACAATGCCATGCGAGCGTTCCAGAGCGAAAGTTCATAGCAAACAAAACACTGGAGAAAATGGCGGATAGGATTAAGACCTTTCATGTGGGGTGCCTGCAACAGAAGTGCATAGAACACAGTGAGCCATACACCCTCTATTGGAAGCCGCAAGAAAAGCTAGCCTGCTTCAGTTGCCGAGAATCTCAACAGCCCAAAGAACAAAGCACCCAGTTTCTCCTTATCCCAGATGCTGTGCAGATTTATACGGTAACCATCTTACCAAGGCTGGATCCAAACATGGGAAATGATCCAGCCAAACTCAAGTGGCAGTATTCAATGCTAGTCCTACTCAGAGCAGGCCCACTGGAGTTAATGGACACAGTTACTAACTTAGATTTCTCAATTTCAGTGTGTCCGCTCGGAGTAGGGCTCTGGGCTGATTTGCACTTACCTTATTGCCCCAGGCACTGTCCTGTGCTTTAAAGCTCTGTGTCAAGTGTTTTATTTTTGCCCCAGATTTCCGTGCGAAAACCTGCGCTTTGGCACTCAGTTGGAGCACATGGCAATTTAGGTTTTCTGCAGATTGCCATTTGCTCTGATTCAGCTTTAATGAGCGGGTTCTTGAGGGGAAATCTCAGGAACAAAAGAAGAAGAGGAGGAAGTGCTCGACACTGAGTTTTAAAGTGGATGCGCCCCTACCTGGAAAGAGTGGAGGAAAGGTAAGTCTGGAGAAGCCCTTAGCTAAATACAACCCAAGCTTTTTAAAACTATGCTGGTTTCAGAAGGAAACACCTAAGTATCTACTTATCAGGTCCGTTGAAATCAAAGGTGTGTATATATGTTTTAAAACTAGCTGGTTGTTGCTAAGGACTTAAAACTACCTGCCTGTGACACAGATTTGCATGAATGTATAGTGTTCCTCTGGGAAAATGAAGTTGGGTAGTTGAGGTGCCACCAGCACTTTGCTTTGCAGCATGCTCAGCTGCCCTAAAAACATTGTTAAAAAAGTTTTTGTTTTGTCTTTTAAGGTGGAAGGGTCAGGAAATTGGGGGCCCAGCTTAAAAGGTCCAGTTTTGGGGCCACCTGCTCCCCCCACCCACAAGCTCCTGGCTGGTTGGATAATGTTTAACAATGGATGGAGCTTATCCTGTACAAACATTTTAAAATGCTTCCATTCAGTAAGCAGGCCTCTAGCTCAAACAGACTTTTCTGCTAACTGGATGCAGCTTAGAGCCTTACCAAAAAACAAACAAACAAACCAGCAGTTTTATCACACACAAATGGCACAGATTAGTTGCTTCATGGACCTCTTTTCTCATGGTTGCATTTTGTGCAGAAGGAAAATTCCATGTACCCAGGACAGCCTATTGCCACTCATGATGTTGTATCAACTGCAACTGTGGCTGCTGTGTGGAGAATAGTGCGGAGTATCACAAACACATGTTGGATAGCACCCATGTCACTCCTGATGATGAGCAAAACAGCATCTGTGTCATTTTTAAAGTATTTTTTCTATTTTAAAAATATTTCTAAAAAGAAGTTCTCTTTTTTTATATGTGGATGAATGTATCAAATTTGATTATTCCAGTTGCAAATTTAGTTTGCCATATATCTGCATCAGTTTGCAATGAATATCCATCAGCATTTTAGTGCACATTTCTCCTGATATACACATTTTTTGTCTAGTATATGTATTTTTGCAACCAATTTTCTTTAATACCATGCATTTTTGTATGTTATTTTGACTAAATTTTGTGTATACTTTCCCCATATATGCACATGTTTTTCACCATTTGGGGTTGTAGAACTGTATCACAACACTTGAAGGAGTTGTGGGTTCAAGTCCCCACGTTGGGGAAAAATATTCCTGCACTGGACTAGATGGCCCTTGTGGTCCCTTGCTATGATTCTACCCATCCCTATGGTTCTATGGCTTTCTAGGACTTAAGTTCAATTTTTTCTGTGGGGGTGAATGGATGACATGTGGGTTAAGGTTGCCCTCTAGTGCATGAAGATGGGAAATGCAGGTCTTGCACAATCCTGTGCATATATTTACAGTACTTGGAAGTTGGCTTACTTAGTATTGCGATTTAAGTTGTTTTAGTTGCAGATAGCATTACTATTACATCAAAGAACCTCAGTCATGAAGCAAATATACTTCCCGGTTGGCACAGCTCAAAAATAACAGAGATGGTGCCTACATAACAGCTTGCATTCAGCCAGTGATTTTCTAAATTTCTAGCTGTACTAAGTTACACTTTTCCAGATTAACTCATCTGCCAAGGAATGCCTGCCTCTCTGTCATGGACTCCTTGCATGTTATTGGAAGCATGTGCTTATATGCCTATCCAGTGCTTTTTTTCTGGGGGGACGCAGGGGTCATAGCTGCCAAGTTATCCCTTTTTAAAAGGGATTTTCCCTTATGCTGAATAGGCTTCCTTGCGAGAAAAGGGAAAACTTGGCAGCTATGGCAGGGGTACACATACCCCTAAATATTTTGTGAATCTAAGTTTGGCCTCATTGAAGGGCAGTATTTCAATATGAGTAGGAAAAAGAGAGTACCCCTAAACATTTTTTAAGGAAAAAAACACTGTGCCTATCTATATATTAATATGCTTGTGAAAGAAGTGAAATGCAGTGACCATCACTGAAAAGTTTCATGCAACTCTGGTAATGTGGCTGACAAACTTAAATGGGACTGATCACCTTCCTTGGATATAGAATTACTGAATTATTTTTATAATTATAGAATTATTCTGTGAATTATAAAATTATTCCCACCCCCCTCTAGGAAAAACTGCTCATGATGAGAATGCACCTCAGGTCCATCATGGTGAAACTCGAGATGCTGAAAAATGCTCAGGAGGAGAAGATTTCTAGTCATAAAGTGAGTAGCATTAATGTGTGTTTAAGAACAGCAGCAGCAAAATTACTTTGTCTATACTGTACAGCAGAGTGTTAATGCATACTTGGGTCTCACAGATCCTATTTTTCCTTGTAGCTTTGGTGCATGTTTGTCCACACATGAACTCTTTCAATTGATTTCTGTCTGAATGCTTCCCATCCACACTTGTGGGTGGTGTTTGATGAGGTGTGTTTGCATTATGAGCTTCCGTCTTCTCCTCTCAATTAACACTTCCCAACCCTCCCAGAGTTCTGGAAGCCTGAGGACCATAGCGGGCATGCCTTCGCATATTTGTTTACCTGTGCATGACCTATTTTTTATTTTTGAGGTACAAGCCTTCAGATATACCAGACGCACAAAAGAGGTAAACAATTTCAGATCCTCCATCTCCCTATTTAACAGGGATGTCCTTGATTTAGAGAAGCTGTCCCAGTATCTGATTAGATCATGGAATGTCCCGCTTTTCCTTAGGATGTTCCTGTTTTCACTGGATAAATGTTGGAGGGTATGGAATTATCTGACCCCCAAGCTGTCTGAAGGCACTCCTTTTTGGGAAGGTTTTTTTTTTATAAAAAATGGCTAATGTTTTGTTTTAATATATGTTGAAGGCCACCCAGAGTGGGTGGGGCAACCCAGTAAGATGTATGATGTATAAATAGTAAAATTATCATTATGGAATGGGACGTACCTATTTTCATCAGAGAAATGTTGGAGGCTATGCATTTTTTTTAATGTACATGTGAGCCTAGCCACACCAGAAGTAGGCCATTAAGGAGTGCCTCACCATTGGACATAGTGGTTTGTGGAAATAGATGGGACCAAAAAAAATGTCACCATACATGTGAAAAATGCCCTACTCAGCCATCCACCTGCAAAAGTGAACTTCAGTACATCCACAACTGGGTAACATGAGATTTTATATTTAATTCCACCCCGCCACTTCACTGCTTTATCCATAGTTCAGGAAAGTTCAAATTATAAGGAGGGAAAGAATAGGGTGCTCCTTGGATGAGGATAACATTGTGTGAAACACAGGCACACATGGAATGCACTGAATCCACTGCTGTATGTACACAGTGTTTTCCATACCTACATTAAATCACTTGAATGAAGGAAGCTAACTAACTAAAATGCTGTGCACACACTTCAGTTTAATCTGAACCCAATGTGCTCCCACCACTGGTTTGTGAAACCAAGAACACATGCTGTTAGTCACAATCCACGTCTGTTCTGTAGTTTCTTGAGAAATTCTGTGTTTTGATGCATTTTCCCCCAAAGCAGCTTCAATCTTATTTGAACAATATCAAGACTCCCGCATCTTCTCTCCATCCAATGGTGTGAACAGACACCAGGATACTTAGAAACACATCCAGCCATACTGAGGCACTTAACAATATGTAATCAAACTATCACCATCATTATTATTATAATTATCAATGATGTGCAAATGCAATTTGAAACACAGTGGAGGGGAAATGCCCCAACTATGTTTTAATCTAGTAATGTGTACACAGCCCAAGCTAACTTTTGTCTGAAAGGTCGGTGAGCTCTGTTCAGTTCTGGTACTGAAGACAAATTCTAATATCAGGATGTACTCAGAGATACCTATAAGGCTTTTGCACAAGGTCTGGTTGACAGATCTTGTGGTTTTAGTGATAAATAAAATAAATTTGACGCATCTGAAGTCTGCCAACCCCTCATATAAAAGTAAGCTTGTCTGGAGTTGTAATATGATGTACTTTGAATTTGCTCTTGGCTGCCTATTATTAAACGGGAAAAGAAAATCTAGAGAATCCCCAACAATAATGTTGCTATTTTAATAATTGTGTGCTTCCAGATGGGGTCTTAATACTGCAAACAGGTCACTGAAATATTACAAAGCAGTAATAGACAACAGTTTTCTTAAAAAAGGGATCTCATTTATTTATAAAAATATTTATATCAGCTACTAGACCACCCTTTGCTTTGTCTGATAAATCATTTTTTTCCAGGAGAACAGATTGCAATTTCAGTACCATATTTCTTTGGAATTTCTAAAACTGCACCAGTTTCTTCATGGCAAGGAGAAAATGTATATCAATCAGTTAAAAGAAGAGGGTGAAATTCTCCTCCAAGAAATGGAGGCAAATCTAAACAAACTCCAAGACCAAACACAGAGCGCTAAGGATACCCTGGTCTGCATCCAGGCCCGTCTGTACCAGCAGAATTCTGCTGGCTTCCTGAAAGTAAGGAATTTGGACTTAACCGTACATTGATTGGGATATTGTCCATGGGTTATTTCAGAGATTTCTAGTCCAGTCACTGCATGCTTAGTATAAGGAAACAACCCATAGTAATAAGGAATATGTAAATGAAAAAAGGGAGTTTTCCAGCTCCAGAAAATGATGCCATTACTGCTCTCTGAAAAAAGCCCCCGAGTTGCATTACCCTGTGTTTCCCCTTGCCTGCATCATTTGAGCTCTGAATGTCCTGACCAGGGAGATGCAAAATGTCCAGCCCTTTGTGGCACAGGAAGAAACCCTAGATTTCTATGAGCTAAAGCACAAATTGTATTTGGGCCCTCTTACATGGAGGTGAGACAGGAAGCCAGTCAGCCAAGCTAATAATAAGGTGAGCAGTGGCCGAGAGAGAGAGAGAGAGAGAGAGCATGTGTGTGTGCCAATTCACTGCCTCACGATGCCTGCTGCCAGAAGGCTTTGATACTCGGGCCTTAACACTTATGCTAGCCTGGAGTTGATACAGCAAAGATTTAGGAGAAAATGCACCTGCTATTTACCCTAGTTGGCTGGTAGGATTTAGGATGCGGCAGTTAATCTACTGCTTTCCTTCCTCCCTGTCCCCACATAGAGTTGTTTTGCCCCTTTAGTAATGGAAGCTGAAAATAGAATAAGGGAATCTGGGATACAGCAGCAACAGTATGTTTTTATAGCCTTGCAGAGAGGTTTGGTGAAAGCAGCTTTTTAGATCACCATGAACATCTGTGAGAAAATAAACACTTTCTGGGGGAGGAGACAGGCAGACCGTGAGGGGCATTGTTTGGTTTCTGGCGCAATGAACCACCTGTCCTGCTTGGGTCTGCTAGGTTCCACATATGCTGAAAGTGTGTCCCAAAGACCATTAGTCAATAACTGTTTTTTCCTTCTCTCTCCTTTCCTCTGACAGGGAATAAAAGCTTTCTTGGAAAAGTAAGTGTGAGTCTGTGAGCAAGTGTTATCCAAACAGTAAGGCAGGCTTTCTTTAATCAGTCAGGGGACAAGCCTTATTCAGGTGTGGGTACCAAATGTGAGTGTGATTGGGTGGGTAGCAGGAATGAGTATACTAGCCATGCCCTTGAAAGTTGGCATGTGTGCCTGTGGCAGGATGTTTTCCAGGGGACCAGGCTATGAATTCTTGATACCTTGGTTCTTGGTACAGTATCTTCTATGGATACTAAATAGCTAAATAGGGCTAAATATTGTAAGTTTCACCATATGTAATTATGGGCAATATTTCATATTACAGAAGAGTAGGGCCTGGTTCAGACATAACACTATACTCATACCTTACGCCTATTTAACTTGTGAACATTGAGGCACACACACACATAGCGGGTGGAAAGTGGGTGATGTTTGGGGGGAGGAAACCTTTGGCAATTTCCCCCACCATAGCACCCAATGTCTTTTGTCTATACAGTCATACCTCGGTTTAAGTACGCTTCGGTTTGAGTACTTTCAGTTTAAGTACTCCGCGGACCTGCCTGGAACAGATTAATCCATTTTCCATTACTTTTGATGGGAAAGTTTGCTTCAGGTTAAGTACGCTTCAGGTTAAGTACAGACTTCCAGAACCAATTATACTCATACTTTGGGTTAAGTATGCTTCAGGTTGAGTATTCCACGGACCCGTCTGGAACAGATTAAGCCACTTTCCATTACTTTCAATGGGAAAGTTCACTTCAGGTTAAGTACGCTTCAGGTTAAGTACTCTACGGACTGTCTAGAATGGATTAATCCACTTTCCATTACTTTCAATTGGAAAGTTCACTTCAGGTTAAGTATGCTATGCTTCAGGTTAAGTACAGACTTCTGAAACCAATTGTGTACTTAAACCAAGGTACCACTGTACTCAATTTTTGCATTGTGTGCTATCTCCGGAACATAAGCGTCACATAAGTTGAGAGTTGCCTGTAGCATCATTTAGTATTACAGGAATGAGGTAGCACGAGCCTTGGGCTCAATCAAGTGTGCCCTGCTCTTCTGCTGGCGTATGTCAGAGTGTAGGGATGGAAAAGAAATTTAATTTTTTTTGCATTTTGAGGAGAAACTACCTCAGTATTTCACATTTCATGAAACAGTTTCTGAACTGAAATACAGCTAGCCATCAAAATTTGCACTACTCTGAATTTTTCAATGCAGTTCTGCATCCAAATTAAACATACATTTTAGTTAAAATAACGTGCAAAATAGCATTATATTAGGGGACATTAATTGCAAAAATGTGTGCATTTGTCAAAACTGCATACAAATGTCTGCTTAGTAGGAGAAATGCACCCAAAAATGCTGGCAAATTTAAAAGAACTTTTTTAGGGGGCGGAGGGGGGATGGACAGAATATTAAACTGCTATAGAAATGTGGAGAGGTGACTTTAATATTGGGGAATTGAGAAACATAGTGAACTTATACTTTAATTGGTCACAAATGTATCTTCAGGCAAACTATGGCTTAATGTGAACATGAAGCATATTAATGCATGCTGCTGAAAATTTATCTTCCCGTTCCTCTCTTTCTCCAACTACTGCTGCAGCATTATTGTTATTGTTATTTTTATTCATTTATAGGGTCCTATTGTAGCCATTTCTGGAATGCCTCTTACAGTTTTTAATCACTGTCAGCAATACTGAATATAGTAATGCATTATCTTATACAAACATGTTTTAAGTATATTTTGAGCAGTGCATCCCACATTGTCATTGTACCTTTGAATGCTTTGATGGCCTTTGGCTAAGCAATGAAGATTTGTTTTGTTATGTGAGCCACTATAATGGTTGTTTATAGAACAATTTTTTCAGGCAGTATCACTTCCTGCTAACTGGAATGTGAATTCATGATTTGTGCAGGATGGAACAGAAAACGGAAAATTCATCTCTGGGTGAACTAGTGATCGGAACTCTGAATGCCGGGGACTACAAAGGGCCCATACATTATGCCGTATGGAAGGAAATGAAATCCATCCTCAGCCCAGGTAAAGCTGTGTCCTGTACCACTTACTCATCTTTAAATCAAACTAAAGCTGCAGCTCTGTACACACATGGGAGTAAGCCCCACTGAACTAACTTCTGAGTAGTTCTAAAGATACTGTAGCAAGGCATTAGAAAATTTGGCACTGCATTGTGGTCAAAGGTAGGGAAAGCACCATGAATCTGTATAGGACCGTGCTGTAAAATGGTTTAAAGGAAAAGACAGGCAGTCACTGAGCTTCACATAAGTGTTCTGATTCCTCTTTCTCGCCACAATAAGGGCTTGCAGGATCATTTTTTGTTGTCTCCTGTTAGTCCCCCCCCCCAAACACAGGAATATAATTTAAGAGAGTGCAAACATCTACAGATCAGTTTCTTCAAAACAAATTTAACACGAACAATAATTTCTAACCTAAAAGAAGATACCTCAAAGAGGTGTTTTCAGTGTTACATCCCCAGCATCTGCCTGAACTAGCAAATTCCTTTCTCTAAAAGTGTTGTGGAGTCCAATATACACAGAACATCGATTTTTGCTGAATTAATCTCCGTTTTAAATCTCTGCTTCATCACTGAGCAACATTTCAGTGATTAGAGGTGAATGGACTGCTCTATTCATTCATCAACAAGTTTCTGAAAATCCAATTTACAACATTCCCAAAATCATTTATCAACAACCATTACACAAATATCCAACTATTTCCTTCAGCAATATTGGAGATACAGTATCTAGTTACTCAATGCCTACAGTCTATAAATAGACACTAAAAGGTGCTGTAGCTGAAGCTACTGCCGTTCAGCACTAGTGAGTTAAGTGGCATTTGGACTGCAAACTTTAAAATGAAAAGTGGCAAAATTTAAAATGACATTGTATTACTTTTTTGTTGGGACAGGGAATGCAGGTTTTCATGAATAGCTTGCATATCTTTACATCTAGAGAAAAGTTTTCTTAATGTTTTTCATGTATTTATATCTCATTTTTCTTCCACTATGGAACTTAAAGCAGCCTAAACAGAATTCTTAGTGGTTTCCAAACTCAACGTTTGCCAAACCCAGACTTGCTTAGCTTCAGGAAAGCTGTTGAATTCAGACCAATAAAGAGAATATCATATATTGAGGAATTAATTTTTTTGCATAACACATTCTGACAGTAGGGCCTTCTTTACTGGGGTGTTTTTACACTTTCATGATTGTCCTTAAAAGTCTCCAATGCTACAATAGTCATGTTTTTCTTGATCCCACCAGACATTTCCTTCCTGACCCTGGACCCCAAAACAGCACATCCAAACTTGGTTCTCTCTGAGAGGATGACCTCCGTGAGACATACTGACACAAAGCTAGTTTTGCCGGATATTCCAGAGAGATTTGACTGCAGCGTTTCTGTCCTGGCGTCTGAAGGGTTCACCACTGGGAGACACTACTGGGAAGTGGAGACATGGAAGAAGACCAAATGGACCTTGGGGGTTGTGAGAGAGAGCATTAACCGTAAAGGGAACTACCCACTGTCACCCAAAGAGGGCCACTGGCTTATAAAGCTAAGGAATAGCAGTGAGTTCAAAGCTATAGACATGGAAGCAAAAACTCTGGCCCTGAGCCAAATTCCCACTAGAATTGGGGTGTTCTTGGATTACGAGGGCGGCCAGGTATCCTTTTATAATGCAGACAATATGTCTCACATCTACACTTTCATGGACAACTTCGCAGAGAAACTCTACCCATACCTTTGTCCATGTCTGAACGACGCAGGACAAAACAGTGAGCCCCTGAGACTTGTTGCTTTTCACTTATAGAGGCAGGGTGAGAAGGATCACCATGTGTAAAATAGATCTCTTTCACCCTGAGCTATTAGATGCAGACAACTCTCATGAGCCAGTGCTAAGATCCCATTGCCAATGAAAGGGGACAACGGGTGCCCCTGGACTTCTTTTGGGACTTAACTCTGGCCCTATCATTGGGACCTGCTCTGGTAGCTACCCTGGCCCTTCCTGTGGTCCAGCTTCAATTCTGCTACACAGCCTTGCCATGTCTGAAAAGTTAGCAGGATCCCACGTAGGCCCCTAAAAGTGGCATCGCAGTTGAGGCCTACAGAATTCTTACACTAATCACTCCTAATTGTAAGCTTGTAAGGAGAGATTAATTATATAATATTTTTTTTCCAAAAGGCAAAAAATTAATACTATTATTTAATAAATTTAAATCCACTCAAGTTCACAATGTAGCGCAAGTTTAGCACATGTATAAAATTGTCCACATGTATAATTTATTAGAAAAATATTCAGCTTCGAAATGGCAGGGAGCAGAAGCAAAAGTTAATAAGTAATAACTCTGGGATAAAACTTGTTCCCCAACAAAAATGTTTCGGTGTATCCTTTTGTATTTGTTTGATGAAATCCAATAAAAAGAATGCTCATATCAATTTCTCAGTGTGCTGCTGGGCTCTTGAATAAAGTTCAAATAATAGTCTTAATAAAAGATAAATGTTTATGTCTGTAGACCATTATTATCTGGCTTACACAGGTTTTGCATTCATTACACTACCCTACTGCAGTGTTAGTTGGGGTTGAAGGGTGTTATTTTTTAGGAGAAATTCACACAAAAATGCTGATCTATCCCGAAACATTTTTTGTGATTTCCAGTGAAAATGTGGAAAACTGAATGTAAGATAGGAAAAATGAGAAACTGGGAAAACTGGCAGATTCATCCATCCCTTATTGTGATAGCTGTAAATAACTGTCGATGGGAAATCAAGTTCCTAATTTCACCACGACCCCATGTTGTAAGATGTTTTCAAATAGGCTTTCCTTTTTATTGCCCTTTATGCTACCAAGACGGGCACCAGCAGCCGAAATATATCAGAAATCCTCTTTCACACTATTGCAACCCGCCATAACTGGGCAGTCCCAGCAAGGCCCACCAATGGGGTAGGGGCCTAGCAATGGAGACTTTACGCACAGGCCTTCAAAACCTAGATTTGGCCTTGGTTCACGATTAATTGGTACTGGTAGATCTGAATTCTGACAGGAATGCTGGAAAGTCAGTAGCATTGAAATAGCCTATATTGGTGGGCCGGGAGGGGGGGAGGCTGCCTGGGACACCCTCTGTACACAAAACACTACGAATTCCTGTGAGGAAAAACTTTTTTTTGTGTGTGGGTTCTCTCATTTTTGTGCAATACACTGTGGAAAATGTGTGCACGTATTGGTCAAATGTAGTTGTGGAAAGCGGGTGGAGACATATTCCTCCCTCCTTCGCTCTGCAGGATTTCAGTTTCACTGTATCAAAAAAAGGCGGGAAAGTGGAGGCCTGTCAGGGCCACCCTTTACCTCACAGCAGGATGTTCAGGGGCTGCAGTGCCTGGTTTTCTCAAAGCGTCAGCCATGAGCTCTGTGGCCTTTGGGGTGAGGGGAAATCATGACACTCTGAGGAAGGAAAGCGGGAGATCTTATATCCCTCTCAGCCTGAGGAGAAGGTTGAGGGTTAAAGTCAAACTCTGTATTTTCATTGAGGGAGGAATAAAATTTTGGGGTTTTTTTTTGGGGGGGGGCAAGTAAGCCCTGACTTGCAAAATCTATCCCATGTCACGGAGCACTCACTTCATTTGAAATGACATGCCCATCAACTTTTTGGGGGGAGGGGGCAGCCCCCTCAAATATTTTATTTTGGTTCCTATGGGAAATGGGATTGAGAGGGGTTGGTGGGAGCAGCTAGCTTTGAAGAGATGGAGAACTCCAGCACAGCAAACATCTATCTATCTATTGGTATAGAAAAAATAGGGGTGGTTGGCTTTTGCTGCCCAACTCCCCAAGGGACTAAGTCTACGATCAGTCAGAGATGAATGGATGGAGGCAGGAGGCCAAAAAAGCAAGGCAGATCTTTATTTTTTTCTGTTGCAACGGAATTCCCTACCCTCCCAGCAAGGAGGGAAGAGAGACTATACCAGTGTAAAGAATAGCCTAATATCTGCCCCACAACCCTCAATATAAACTATGAACCTTTTGAGTTATCTCTTCACCTTGGACTCTGTAAAGAAACACCCTGTAAAGAAATTCCTGTAAAGATAACATAAAGGAGAAAGTGTTAAGAATACCATTATGTATCATTTTTGAGCTGCCTTAAGCCTGTTATGCTAATAACTCGCCCCTTGATTCTGATTTGCTTCATTTTTAATTTGCATCTTCAAAAAATTTAAATATAGAATTAGTAAACAACAACAGTTCAATGCAAGGAATACATGTTTGCAAATTTCAACACCCGTATTTCAAAGAGTAAGTATATTTTGAAGAAGAAAGATTATTCCCTTGTGGCATTTTTCTGCAGTTGCTGAAGGAGGAGTGATCACAAACCAGGATGCTGCTGATTATCTGTTCAGCAGTGATGCTTCCCACCCTGACACAAAAAGGTATATTTTGTAGCTGGCTTTATAGCTCAGTCTTGGTCTGAAGTCTGGGCATTGTACACTAGAAGCTTCTACGTCTACTGCCTAATTTCTGGAAGGAGAAGTGTTGGGATGTAAATCAGCTTTAAAATATCCTTCTGTATTGGAAATGCAAGAGGTATCTCACAGATATTTAATAGCTGGGGGACGGAGGATATGTATATATTGTGGATTATATTGCCTACATACCTGAGAATGGAGATGATGTAAGGCTGTGGTTCCCAAACTTAACCCCCCCCCCAAAGCACATGAAAATTGCTGAGGCTCTTAGTGGACCACTTAATGATTTTTCTGCCTGCTGTAGCAATTGTCATGTGCTGCCTGTGCTAGATGCTATATTGTTTTATTGTATTTTATAGTATTAGCATTTGAATTCCATTATCTTCAAATTGGAACACTGTTAAATACAATGTGGGAAATAAACAATACAAATGCAATTAAAACTCAGTTTGAATATTTAATGTGCGGGATGTGCCGTCTCCAACCACAAATCCACACATGGGCTGCAGAACACCTGAATGAAGCTCATGGACCACAGTTTGGGAACTCCTGATCTAAGGCATTTTGCTGCCAAGGCAAAATATCCTAGCAGCACTCCCTTGTGGTGGTAAAAAAATATAGCAACAAACAAACAAATTACCGTAACTCCATTTAAGGATGCCTCCAAATCCTCTACCTTGGCTGATCTTTGGAGGGATACATCTTGCTTGAAAGCTGTAATTAAAACAATTGTTTGGATGTTTCATATTCATTTCTGTAACCCCCTTCCTCTTCCTCTAGAATACACCAGAGCTTAGATTATCTAGAAGACAGAGTCACTGTTTTTCATTCTTCTTATCTTGCGGCATGTGTCAACTCTGAAACAAAAAACTCAACAGCATTAGGACACTTCCTCCTTCTACCTGCCTGCTTGCAGCAAGGTGTGTGGGCACAAGTATTTCCCCCCATTTCAATATTACACTTGTTATTTAAAACAGGAATGGAAACCTTGGGCATGGGGGGTGAAAAGCAGTCCTTCAGTTTTCTCTGTCCAACCCTTGGCACTCTCAACAGGTCAAAACATCCCTCACCAACCCAGCTGAGCACCTGCCTCAAGTGCTTTTGCCTGACTAAAATGTGTCCTTGAAGTACTTCAGCAGTAAATATTGTTAGTGAGTGATGGCCATTACATTGCATCATCTGATAAAGCTGCACCCAAAGCCTGATTCTCTTTCTTTTTGCAATCCCTACAGAAATTAGGAGGAAAAATGGCAACTTTATATGGGAGCAGATTTCCAACCCTCTGAAGTTGCAGGTAAGAATAATATCAAATGTACATTACATGAGTCTAATTTTAATTTAATTATCTGTTTTGGTCTGTAATTTTTTTATTTTAGATTTTAACATACAGCAGGCTTCCACAACTTGGCCCTCCAGATGTTTTGAGACAACACTGCCCATCATCCCTGACCATTGGTCCTGCTAGCTAGGGGTCATGGGAGTTGTAGGCCAAAAACATCTGGAGGGCCAAGGTTGAGGAAGCATGACATACAGCATTTGTATGTACAGTATGGAATAGTACTCCAAAATGAAATAACTGAAATTTGCTGAAAGCATGAACTTGGTATGTAGTTTTCTTCCTTCCTTTAGAGCTGCCTGTCTTTCCCTCTGTGCTTCTCTGCCTGTCTCTATCTGCCCCTCCCTTTGCCTGCCTCCAGTGAGGCTGATGACCAGGGGTGCCAACTTGAATAAAATATTGTGGGGGCCTGGGTAAGCCCCACCCTGAATAATCAATCACATGATGAAGTGCGCACACACCATTTGAATGGGAATCCCCATCAACCTTGTGTGGGCCCAGCCCCCTCAAATATTTTAGGAGTTGGCTCCTATGCTGATGACCTATGCAGGTGGGACAAAAGGCAGGGAGGCCAGAGGTGTAGCCAGAACCAATGCCAGATGGACAATCACTGCTAGTTTTGTCCCCATCCTCCTCCCTGCTGACTTCTGTAAGGGCAGCCTTGATATTAAGTCGGAAGGCAGGCAGATGGGGCCTGGCTGAGGTTGGTGGGGCAGCGCTCCATTCTCTCTAAATGATCAACCTCTGCAGCTTATCTCTCTGCATGCTTACCTCTCCCTCTGCTTTACTCTCTCTGCCATACTCTCTCTCCTTCTGCCCATTTCTCTGTTCCCACCCATCCACCTCCATGCTAATTGCCTAATAAAGGTAAAGGTAAAGGGACCCCTGACCATTAGGTCCAGTCGTGACCGACTCTGGGGTTGCGCGCTTATCTCGCATTATTGGCCAAGGGAGCCGGCGTACAGCTTCCAGATCATGTGGCCAGCATGACAAAGCCGCTTCTGGCAAACCAGAGCAGCACACGGAAACGCCGTTTACCTTCCCGCTATAGCGGTTCCTATTCATCTACTTGCATTTTGACATGCTTTCGAACTGCTAGGTTGGCAGGAGCTGGGACCAAACAACGGGAGCTCACCCCGTCACAGGGATTCGAACCGCCGACCTTCTGATCAGCAAGCCCTAGGCTCAGTGGTTTAACCACAGCGCCACCTGGGTCCCTTAATTGCCTAATAAGGATGTGCTAATTCCTCCATAGGAGGAAAAAACTCAGTACCAATGACTCTCCCACACAGGAGTGAAAGACTGAGCTGGACTCCAGTGTTATGTAGCTCAGCACTGAATAATCCATGGATTGGTAGCAATAATTAATAATACCATGAATATTTTTGGAGCCAATTCCCATCTCTTTTATAAAACTGCATTGCTACATTGAGTCCTGTGCCCAGTTTCAACTATGGCCATTTTTTATATCCACAGCCAGGTCAACCTGTTGAAGTAAACTGCCACAGGGTGGAAGAAGAGATAAAGGCCAAGAGAGGGTTGGAGAAAAGGTATATTTTGTATCAGATGATATTGTTGGATGTCTGTAGTTTTTTCCAGTAGCTAAAATACACTGGTGGTGGCATGAGTTCAGTGATAGTGCAGATTAGCTAAAGTCAGTTCTCACAGCTAGTTCTCAATTCTTATTTTTTTATTGTAAATGTCCGATATCATTACCACTCCACCAACAGTAATTTTATCAACAATGCCCAGATTTTGAGTTGTATCCAGAGTTAATCAACACTGGAATTAATCAACATGAAAATGCCAGCTTGTATGCTCCCCCACTTCATCTTGATTTTCCCATTCTGGGGGAAATCCTGTAAGTTAAAAAATGGCAACACATTTCTGGCAACACATTTACAATATATAACTGGTTGTGTACACCAGTGATATATATTGGCATGTGACTGCCCAAAAGACTCATAGGAACTGCAGTTTACATAAGAGCTATAATTCAAAGCCCTCTTAACAAACCACAGTTCCCAGGATTCGTTGGGGGAGTTACCGTATGTGCTTTCAGTGTATGTTCCATATGAAGTCACAACCTGTTCACAGTAGTAAGCTCCCATATGGAAGCACCCATGACTTCCAACCATAGTAATTCCAGGGAATTGACAGAATCTTTATGAAGAGAGGATGCCTTTTAACAGTTTGAACCTGTTTGCTTCATTAATATAAATGTTTGGTGAACAATAGCTGGAGGCTGGGTCTAGATAATACAAAGCAGCACAAGTTAAAAATTATGCTCTTGTAAATCTCTTTCTTCAGGGCAGTGCACAGATTCTTGTCCCTTGAGTAGTAAGCTGATGGAAAACTAAAATAATAACCTGGAATTAAAATACTTCTCTGGTGTTATATTGGTTGTTGTAAAAAAAACCAAAATGCTTTTGAAAGTGTAAATACCTGTAATAGCAAAATTTCTGTCTGACATTACAGTGAAGACAATCAAATCCCAGGGACAGTAGAAACAGTGAAGATGGCATATATTCCACTACAAGATTATCCAGCAAGCAATATGGTGATGGGTAAGAATAAAGCATAGTTTAGGATTTATCACTACAGTATTGGGATTTATCACTATTATGCACATGACCTCAGTTTTAAGTACAGCATAAAGCCAATACAATAAAACACAAAACAAAGATTAAAAGCAGCAAATTTTAACCTGATCTTCATCAATGAATGGCAAACTATAACTTGCTCAGTTAGATAAGTTTAACATCTATTTAAACCCCTGGTTAAAAAACTGCGGTCTTCCTAGAGACACAGGCTCTGTACACAGTACACACCACACATTTAAAGCAAATTGAAAGGACATTCTTTTCCCCAAAGAATTCTGAGAACTGTGCTTAATGGCTCACAGAGCTACAATTACTAGCACCCTCCACAAACTACACTACAGGCATGCATCCTTAAGTGCATTTGAATAGAACTGGTGGGAGATATGTGACAGCCTGGCTTAGAGAAATGGCAGGAGACCAGAGTCCTTTGTGACAGCTACTTCTTTAGGAACTCAGGTCTCAATTTAGTTAGGTAAAGTTCAGCATCTTGAATTGGGCCCAGGAGCAAAGGCAAAGAATTAATCTTTTTAGAATTGGTATAATGTGGGTGAATTTTCTACTACCGTAACTGAAGCTTCCAAACCTCCTGCAAGGGCAGTCCCACATAAATCACATTGCAATAATCCAACCATCACTCTAGCCAGATTATTGCTGTCCAGAAGTGGTCATAGCTGGCAAGCCAGACATTTCTGGTAAAAGGCACTCCATGCCACAGAGGGAACCTCCATCTCTAGTGACAACACTGGATCTCAGTGCACCTTTAAACTGTGAAGTGTGGGTTTAGTTAGTCTGATTTAATTCATTTCATTTCATCTATTTTGCCCACTGTTTCTCACAGGGCTGAAGTGAATTTGTTATTTGTAGTGATGGACACGAGTCAGGGAGTTGTTGCAAGTGAGCTGTGCGAAAGCAAGCTGATTGGCAAGCTCAGCAGAGCCCTTTTTATTAGCACAAATGCACACGTGTAGGAACAGTCTGACCTTTAGTGCTTTTACATCATGAGCTGACACATGATATTCCTCTGATACTTTGCGAGGCCTGCTCCACCACGTCATGTTCCTACTAAGTGGGAAGTGAGCCATGCCTCTCCAAAGGGAGGCAAAAAGGTCACAGACAGACTACTGAGAAAGCCAAAGGTGAGATTGAGAGCATGACGTTCAGACAGTGCGGCTTGCCTGGGGGGGGGGGGAGTGTGCCTCACCCCCAAAGGTCAGGCTGTGGCCTGCGGGGTGGAGGTCCGCCTCATGCCCAGTGGTCATTGCTTCAGTTATTGATTTCAGATATTAAAATTGAATTGGATTTACAATCCAAAAGCAATTCTTTTCATCCAGTTTTAATAGTTTTTTAAAAAGCTGCAGTCAAAATAATATTACATTTATTCATGCAAATACACACAATTTAGATTAATGATCTCTCTCTCTTCATATTCCTGTCTTTGGGTTATGACATCAGATCATAGAACTGTAGAGTTGGAACGCACCCAGCAAGATCATCTAGTCCAACCTCCTGCAATCCAGGAATATGCAGCTGTCCCATATGGGGATCAGGACAAAATGAAATATGACACTGGAGAGTTATCCCTGAATTTTCTGTCTCTCTTAGAAAATTTCATTATTTTAAGAGCAGGTGTGTGTAGGATTGGATTGTTGGGCTAGTGGAGGGCTTTTAAAAACTCTTTCCCTGTTCCTCTGTGCTGTTTAAATCACCTTCTCTCAAGTTGCTAATTGTGTCCCATTAGTGGAAACACAAGGGTTCCCCTTAAAGTCATGTATGCACAGCCAACAACAACAACAAAAAAGCTTTGTAATTGAGCTACTTAAGGCCTTCCAATATTTCTTTCTGTATTTTGCAACATTTCTTTCTGTGTTTTTTAAAACAATATTGAGATTGTGAAATGTGTACCTTTAACCTTTACTTCACAGGTTATCCTTCTGCTAAAGAGATGAACAAATTCATTGGAGAAATACAGGATTTCATTCCTGGCTGCTCTGATTACTTGGCATACTGGATTCCAAATGAAACATGTATTTTCTCTGATCTAAAATCAAAATTAAAACGGAAGTTATAAGTAACATTTAACAAACACACCCTGCCTCTGAATATTCTTCCTTGTGATCCTCATTCTTAATTTTGCCAGATGTGCTTTACTCTGAATTTTCTCCTGAAAGGATTGCCAAGTTTACATTAGAAAGTTTTGTCCTGCACGATTCCTTAGAATTTGAACAGTTAAATTCTGTAAATAATTTATAGTTTCAGAACTACCAAAAATTTTGTTTGATTTCTGTTCTATTACTAGAACTTACTTAAGCCAAATAGCAATGGTTTCAGTATTAGTACTTCTGCACAGATGTGTGTGTCTACTTTTCAATGAAACTGCTTTGGTTGCTTGCAAAGGTCATTTATAATACCAGGAGAAGCATTCTGAATTGCAGGGCGATAAGTTTTAGCAGCCCAATCTTAGGCCTAGGTTTCAGGCTTCCCACTTGCATCTGGTTGGCCACTATGAGAACAGGCTGGTTGACTAGATGGGCCAGTGGTCTGATCCAGCAGGCCCTTACGTTCTTGTTCCTGGTACAGCTTGTGAGGTAGAAATTGACAACAAATCCAAATGCAGTTGACAACATATCCAAATGTGATAGTAGAACACATACTTTCCACAGAGAGTGTGAAAAGTTTGCACCTTGGCACCTTTCACTAGAGCTGGGGAAAGGTCTGTCTCAGATCCTGTAGACCCACTGCCACATGTGGTGCTTACAGATCGAGGTTTACTGTGGAGTCAGTGCTGCTGATGGATGTAAGTTTGTCACACTGTCTACATGGTTGTCATTAGCCTGTTTGCTAAATCTACTCCAGGTAAAAAAAACAAAAGCAGACTAAATTTCTGTAGTCATAAAAAACAAAAGCAGGATGAAGAATGGATATTCAGCTTTAGTTTAGCCTTTCTGAAGATTGCCTGAATGGAGTACAGTACATGGACTTCCAGTGGTCTGGAGACCACAGTTTGACAACTCTTTGCTTTATGTACTGTATGCCTGAGTTTGAACTGTATTTCCACTCTGAGCTGCAAAGTTTTGGTTAAGTTGAACACATGCATGTTTTTCTTCAGATTCATAGGAGTGGGAAGCCCAGTTCTAAAACTTCCTTTGTCAAAGGCTACCCACTGGGAATTTTAGACTCTGAGCTTAATGGTCTTGGTAGTAAGTAGTGCTCTTTAGATGGCAACATATGCCCATAGGCAGTTGGGCCAGGTTCAAGGCCCTTGTGTCACTGTAAAAAGCCTGGGACACCTTATGTCCACCTGAACCCTTAAGGACCCCCTGAACCCTTAAATCTCAATCTGGTAACAGAGATAAGCACTGTTAGTTGTCCCTTGTGTTGTAGAGGCCTGACCAGCCTCAAGCAGAAGTTGGGCATTTAGTCTTGCTGGTTCTACAGTATTCTAAAAATACTGTAATGCCCTTATATTGCTCTACTCCACCCTGATATTTTACGAGAGAGCATGGTTTTATAAATAAATGTGCACATCGGAATGCGCTAAGCGAGCCCTTCTGTTAGGAGGGGGCTTGCTCATTCAGCTGAGCAGGCCCTGAAGTCCTCCTCCTGGTACTGGCAGCACCAGCAGCCTCGCATCTCCTCCGCCTTGCATCCTGGCCCCTCCTCTCCGGCTGCTCGCCGCACCCAGAGACATTTCAGCACCGGGGACAGCGGCAGCATCTCCGCCTCCGCCCCGCCCCTCTCTCATCCGCCGGAGCCACCCAGCCCTGGGTGCGTGCGGGGCGGGGGGAGGAGAAGAAGGATCCGAGGAGCCTCGCGAGAGCTGCGGCCGCTGCAGCAGGAGGCGCCGGTGGGCGCTGCGGGTCAGGATCCGGGGGAGACGTTCGGCGGGGCCCGAGGACCAGGACAGCGAAGCGGTGAGTCCTAAAAGCGGGGGATGGAGAAGGGCGGAGGCCTCGCCCGTTGGACGCCCGGGCAAAGAGGCCTCCTCCTCCCAGTCTGCTGCCTTCCCCGCGCTATGTTAGCGTGGCGCCTTCGGGGACGTAGGGACGGGGTTGTGCTTATCTTTCCCCGGGGCCGAGCAATGTGGCCTTCAGTGCGATTTCCTTGAGAGGATACGTGCAATGGAGCCTTTCCCCGGCGCGTCTCTTCCCCTCATTCCCCGCACTTCACCCTTGCAAAAAAGAAGAAGGGGGGGGGGGGCGTCGATCAGGGGAGCTGCTTCTTGGCTCCCTTTTCTCTCCGAACCTTTGCAAGATGCATGCACTGGACCCCGCTCCCTCCCACAACAGGAGCGCCGTGCAAAAAGGAAAAAGGGATCATTGGAGGCAAAATACTGTGTAGGTTCCATCCGCAAGCTGTTGACATTCATGGTGCTGGTGGAGAACGCGGATTCCTGCATTTTGAGGCCTTCCGGTAGATGTGTGTCTGTGGTTAGTGTGTAAACTGTTCTGCTCTATACAGTATGGGTTATATTTATGTAAAACGCTAAGTTCCTTCTCTTCCTACCCCTCCTTCAATGAGTGCATGAGTGTGCAAAGATATTCCAACAGAGACAAAATGTGTTTGCAGAGTGACCTCAGCTATGGTATTGTAGAACCAAGGGCTTTGCTTTACTCCATCCAATCAGCATCTTCCCTAAGGCAGTTGTCCTCTTCCACAGTTAACCCTGCACATTCCAAATTTTGTGGGTTACATCTCCACTATGCTATAACCAATTGACTGCCAGTTAACGCCACTGAAATAAGCAAGATTTACTTTCAATAGGCACTGTCAGAGTGTTTAAGGGCAGGTTTGAGTTGCGGAGGAGTTATATACATGTAAGAAGGCCTTAGTAAGTGTGTGTGTGTGTGTGATCTAATGATTTTGGTTGAACAATAGGAGGAACTTCTTGATGGTAAGAGCAGTTGAACAATGAAAGCAATGACCTGGGCAGGTGTGTTCTCCATGGCTGGAGGTATTCAAGCAGAGGCAGAACAGTAATCTGTTGGAGATGCTTCAGCTCTGGATTTTTTAATTGAGCAGGAAGTTGTATAATATTACCTATATTCTGTATTATCCAGGGTCACAGCTCAGTGGTAGAGCTTCAGCTTTGCATGCAGAAATTCCCAGGTTCAGCCCCTGGCATCTCCAGGTAGGTCAAGGAGACATCCCTACCTGAAACCTTGGAGAACCTCTGCCAGTCTCATAGGCAATATGGAGCTGGGTAGACCAATGGTTGACTCAGGGCTTACCCAGACTCCCTTTTGTGCCGTGTTTCTAGGCACAGGTCCAGACTTTGAAGCTCTGTGTCCAAGTGGTATTTTTTTGTCCTGGCGTTTTCCTTGGGAAAATTCACATTTTGGCACTGCAAACAGCAGTCAAATTATCTGTGGATTGCCATTTGATCTGATTCAGTGGTGAAATGTGAGGTTCCTTGGGGAAAGTGTTAGGACAAAAAACACACGAACCTGGTCGGATACAGAGCTTTAATTTAAAGCATGGACCTGTTCCTGAAAAGCACAGTGCAAAAGGAAGTCAGGATGAGCCCTCAGTATAAACCAGCATCCTACACCATACCTTTAAAGTACATTTAAAGCACATCTCCTGTCCTCAGGAATCCTGGGGATTGTAGTTTATCCCTCACTGTGCTACAATTCCTAGTACTCTTAACAAACTACAGTTCTCAGGATTCTTTGTGATGTATGTGCTTTGGATGTGCTTTAAAGGTATGGTGTGTACACAGCCTGTGTTGACTTTCTCTTATGCATCATTTCTCGCTTGGAATCTTGGCTGCAAATGCATCCAAAGCCAGGGACTTGATACATAATCTCGTCACCTTTATAATGTGGCTGCTCAAGTAACGAGGTTAATTTCTTTCAAGCTGATTCTTCAGTTTTGCTAACAGAGGTATAGGATGTATGGCTAACCTAAACATATTGTTGTTCAGGCAAGCCTATCCAGATGCTTAGAAATGCTTATGTGAATTTTCATCTGTTTTAGTATTTTAACTTTCTGTCTGTTTATAGTATTATATTCCCCCCTAGACTTTCTTGTTTTTATCTTTTTGTAAGCCACTTTGAGACTTGTTTGGTTTCAAGCGGCGTACTAAATTTATGAAATAAATAAATATAAATAATGATATAACTGTCTAACAGTGTTATTTAGTACAGAGCAGGGGACTTGAACATGGCAGTTAGTACAGGTCAACAAACCTAGGTAGCTGCCTTGTGTTGAATCAAGCATTGGCACTTCTAACACAAGGCTTACCCACACTTTTATCTCCTCCATTCTTTCTAGGCATGGTCTATATGCTTATAGCTCCCATTTCCAAGCAACATTTGGAGGGCACCAGGTTGGGGAAGGTTAGTGTAGGATGATGCTTTCTTTGGGAAAGTCATTCATATATACCCCTTGACACAAAAGTATAAACAATTGATTCCTGGTGATTCAAAAATTGACTTGAGAATCAATGTGCTTGTGTATATGTAGAAACAAAACAAAAACGGTATTATTTTATAACTAGATTTCATCTTACAGAAGTATGGGCATTTATTTGCATTAGAAAGAGAGAGAGAGTAAAAAGCAGAGAGCAGCCCTCAAAGAGAGAAACAACCACAAACTCCTTAGGGTAGATGTTCAGGCTCCATTCATCTGCAAATGGCATACTGTATAATGTTTTGCATGAAGATGAGGCTTCTATTATTTATAAGGTCAAAAGTGTTGGGTCCAACCAATGCTGAAATACCTGCTTAGGTTGGACTGAAGTCCTAAAATATGCACAAGCTCTTCAGTCCAATCCTTTGCATGTATACTTGTCCTCCTGAGATGAACAGCAGTTGAGTGTGCATCAATCAGTTTGAAACCCAGCCTAGGGGTATTGCATTTGGAGATTAGGTAGCCGCAGAGTCTGTCTTTCTCAGCTGGAAAATGAAATGCCTTTTCTTATTATTACTCTGACACAAGGCTACCTGGTGTTCCTTCACATTCCTCAAAATAGGGTCTACTCCCAGTGGTGCAGCTGGCATTTTAGACCCTAGACTTAATGGACTTATGAGGTGTGGGTGGCTGTTAAGTGGCAATGTGTATTACAGTACTTCACTTATTTCAAAATATGGTAAACCAGTTCTGCTGCATTTGCACCCCCCTCGCTTATTCTGTTGAACAGGCCCTGGACGTGTGTCTGCCCCAAAGTCCTTCCTTGGTGGCACCACTGAACTCGGTGTGTGTGTGTGTGTGGGGGGGGCATCTCAGGTGAAGCACCATAGCTTCTTCATAGAGCATTTAGATGACCTGAGGTTCAATCCCTGGCATCTCCAGATAGGGCCATGAAAGACTCATGTCTGAAACCCTGGAGAGCCACCGTCTGTCACAGTACTGAGCTAGGTGGATCAATGGACTGAATGTTCAATGCAGCTTCCTATGTTCCCAATCCAGAGGCTGCTGTCACCTGTAATATGAGAACAGCAGAATTTGTGGGCATTTGCAGATTATTGTCTTACACTTTTGAGTGGTGGTGAATATATATGGAGGTTTCTATGCTGTAGCTATTGAAGAGGTGCAGAAATCACAAGCCAAATGATTAAGATGGCAGAACATGTTTCCAGTTAGGAAAGTTGAGGCTTTCCGGCTTAAAGAGAAAGGATACTAAGTGGAATATGACCATGATTTACAAAGTTATGAGGTGGTGTGGGGAAAGAGGAGAGAGAAAACTTAACTCTAATTCCATCACTTCCATAATACAGGGGAGGGCTAAAATGAATGAGTGGAAATTGCAGGGAAGCCAACTTTTGCTAAATTCCATGAGAAACTTCCTTAGGAAAGGGATGTAGCCACCTGCCTTGCATGCAGGAGGTCCCAGGTTCAATCAATGCCCAGCATCTCTAAGTCAGGCTGGGAAAGATTCCCTACCTGAAACCCTGGAGAGCCACTGCCAGTGTAGACAAAACTGAGCTAGATGGATCAATTGGTCTGACTCAGTATAAAGCAGCTTCTTATGGTCAGAGCTGATTTTCAGAGTTGGAGGCAGAGGGGCAGGAGACAGTTTTGTTGTCAAGAACCAGGTACCCCCTTCTTTGGTGGGATTAGATGCACCCACTCAGAACAGACATGTGCACACTCAGCAGTCTCGTATGACAAAAGAGTCCCCTGAGTGAGTTTCCCCCATCTTTTCTTTAATAACTTGACACAAGGGATGTGTCAACTCTTGGGACATCTGTGTAGGTTTCTGTTCAGTTATGAACCACTTGCCTTGCTTGTGCATCTTGGAACCTTGACTTCTGGACCCCCTGCTTCCTGCTGAGCCTTTACCACTATTAGCCTGAGAAGTTATCTCTTCCTCACTTACAAGTAAGAGTCACTGCCAACATGTTTTGGGACAGGATCCTGACACTGATTTGTTATAGGCCAGCTTTCCTATGCAGCCTGTATGACTGTCTCTGAATCATTCACATATTATGATTCTGAAAATGCCCTTTTGCATAAGACTTGGTATTTATTCCAGCCTTTCCCAACCTGGTATCCTCTAGGGTATATGTTGTTGGATTCCTGCGCCCATCCGTTGCAGCAAACAGGGCTAATGATCACAAGAGATGGGTTCTAATAGTGATACGGGGAAGAAAATTTCACAGTGCTTTATTTTTCCTTGGGAAATATCCCATGTCCTAAGTCTATTAGTAACAGTGAATGGATTCTAAGTGAAAACACCTCATTAGGCAAACTTGGCAGTTTCAAAGTGTTCAGCTTTGTTTACTAAATGTCGTTTGAATAAACATGCTAGATTAGATCATTCCTTTGGGCAGCAGTGAGGAACCTCCAACCTATTGGCTTAATTAGGCCCAGCAAAGGTCACAGTTGGGCCCCCAGGCCATTTCCGCCCAACCACACTCACCTGGCCCACACCTTGAGAGCCAGTGTGGTGTAGTGGTTAGGAGCGGTAGACTCATAATCTGGGGGACCGGGTTCACGTCTCCGCTCCTCCACATGCAGCTGCTGGGTGACCTTGGGCTAGTCACACTTCTCTGAAGTCTCTCAGCCCCACTCGCCTCACAGAGTGTTTGTTATGGGGGAGGAAGGGAAAGGAGAATGTTAGCGGCTTTGAGACTCCTTAGGGTAGTGATAAAGCGGGATATAAAATCCAAACTCTTCGTCTTCTTCTTACATATGTGATGCCAGGTGTGGGGCAGGTAAATATTTAGCTGCAAATAATAAAAAATAATAATAATTTTTTATTTATACCCCACCCTCCCCAACCAAAGCCAGGCTCAGAGCGACTAACACCAAATATAAAACAACTGGTTAAAATACAACTCAACAACAAAACTAAATACATCAAAATTAAATTAAAAATTAAAAAAATTAAAAATGAGCAATTGGGAACTTAAACTTGCCTCCTGATCATGTCTTGTTTTGAATTGATTTAACACTTGTATTCCATTTCTTGGTGAGTGGCACTCCTGACAGTACTGATCTGTGAGACCTGCTGGGATTGGCTGCACAAGGGAGTTTCTTACTGGGAACTCTCTAGCACAGCTGATGGGAGTTGCTCTTGGTGCTGCTCAGCACATGAACATTTTTACGACTGCAAGTTTGTGGAGGAAAAACATCAATTTGCAGGAGCGTTTTGATACAAACCATCCCGTTAAACTGACATTAAAAGGGCACACCATAACTGCTAATCAGCTGCTTGGGGGTTATAGCAAGCCTCACTGAATGCGTTCTCTCAACCCAAACCAGCTGATTAGCATATTTTCAAAGGGGGCCAATCAGTGGGTTAGTGAGCCCCTCTAAAGTTGTCACCTAATAAGATGATTGGAGGTGAATGACAGGAGTACAGCCCAATCCATCTGCTAAAGCTGGCTTGTGGATCTGCCCCACTGGTCAGATTCATTTCCCCACCCCTGCACAGAATAATTTCCTGCAAACTGAAAATTCCCCTATGCAACTTTGACATTTTTCAGAAAAGCCGCATCACTTGGGTTCTAGTCCAAAACATTGGGCTGGTATCAGGTTGGGACAGCCTCCCTTGTTGCATTTATGGAACACTCTCCCAAGAAAAGGGACCCAGGTGGCGCTGTGGTTAAACCACAGAGCCTAGGGCTTGCTGATCAGAAGGTCGGCGGTTCGAATCCCTGTCACGGGGTGAGCTCCCGTTGCTTGGTCCCAGCTCCTGCCAACCTAGCAGTTCGAAAGCACGTCAAAATGCAAGTAGATAAATAGGAACCGCTACAGCGGGAAGGTAAATGGCATTTCCATGTGCTGCTCTGGCTTGCCAGAAGCGGCTTTGTCATGCTGGCCACATGACCTGGAAGCTATACGCCGGCTCCCTCGGCCAATAATGCGAGATGAGCGCGCAACCCCAGAGTCGGTCACGACTGGACCTAATGGTCAGGGGTCCCTTTACCTTTACCTCCCAAGAAAGCTTCCCTGGCACTGAATTTAACATCATTTGGGCACCAAGAGAATACCTTATTTGTTCTAGCTTTTTTTTAAAAAAAGGCCACTTAATGCTAATTATGTTTTTGTTTTGGCTTATTGTTTTGTGCTACCTTTAATATGGTTCCCATTAGTTTTTAAGTGTCAATTGCAAAGCAGGGTGTGACATTAAAACATTTAAGTAAATAAATGAAATGGAAAACTTAGTTCTCGGAAAGATCTGTAGTTGATCTTTCATGCTAATCAATGTAATATATAAGGTCAAATCTGAGAACCAGTTCTGAAAACATTTAGTATGGGATAAGCACCATATAAGTAAATAGATTTAGGATTTGCGTATTTTGGTTCTCTCATCCCCCTCTCCTCCACCAGTATCTTCCTTTCTTCTGGTGTATATTTTGGAAAGTTGCTGTTTGCCCCTCTTGATGTGTATTCACCAAACTTGGAATGATGGTTCCTGAGATCAAGGGGCAAGTTTTTTGGTGTATGTTTGGATACTATTGAATGCTGTTTTGAATCAAGATAGTGGATCGAACCTTTCAAAACGCCATTGATTTGTGCAGGGCCGGCTCTACGTAGAGTCCCGGTGGCGCGGGGTGCCAGGGCGCCGGGCCGGTAGGCAGGGCGCTGCACGGTAAAGCTGCGCGGAAGCCATGCTGCGCCCTGCGAGGGCGGGGGCGCCGGAGCGATCTCCGCCCCTCAGCGCCAGGGCACGCGACCTGCTCGAGACTGCCCTGGATTTATATACTTCTTAAGTTATTGTTAACTGTCATGTGGCCTACTGGACGGATCCTCTTTAGAGGAGGACCTGGCACTCCCCAAAGCACATGTTACAGAGGAGGAAGCTGGGCCATTGGGCAGTAAGACAGAGCAGGGCAATCTGGGACCTTTAGGGGTTACAGCACTTCCTTTTTTCCTCAAGACACAGAGGGCCCCTACACAGAATTGGAGGTGGGGGCTGAGCTGTCACCATGTCCATCAACTGATTAGCCATGAAGCTGTTTGGGGTAACCTTCGGCCAGTCTTTAAGCCTAGCTTACCTCACAGGGTTGTTGTGAGAATACAGATAGAAGGAGAAAGTGCTGTGTAACCTCCTTGAGCTCCTTGGAAGAAAGACGAGGTATCAGTGGAATCAAATGAAACAATAGGATTGCAAAGAGTATTCAAACCATGGTTTGCAGTCCTGGTTTGTGCAAACCTGGTGCAGAAGACTCTAAGCTTAGCATAGGTGTGTCTATGCACCATACATTTAAAGCACATACAATAGTTCCAACAAAGAATCCTGGGAACTGTAGTTTGTTCAGGAAGCGCTAGGCATTGTGGCTCTGTGCGGGTAAACTACAGTTCTCAGTATTCTCTGGAGGAAGCCACATGCTTTAAGTATATGGTGTGTATGCAGCTATAGTGTCACCTGCTCTAAGTTCTTGGGAATTGACCAAACCAATACCTAATCAATGCAAGAAAACAGGGATATAATCCCCTATGAGGAATAATGCATTCTGCTGTATTTTCATTTGGATGTCATAAGGCAGAAGCTTGGATTTTTTTTTTAATACCTCCTTCAGAAAACATGAGCCAAAGTCGGGAATGTAGTGCCACTACAGTCAAGCTGGCTGTCCTTGTAGATCTATTCTGGCACTTCCTGTCCAGGTCTGCATCTGTGGATTAGAGAGTAGTGTGGGTCAGTGTAGGTCACTCATAGGTTACTCAGGAAGAGCCAGAGGCTAAGTATGCCTGTCCTACATTGTAGAACCTTTTTTAACTTCTCAGGCTAAAGCCGGTTTGTTTAGCAACACAGGCTTCTGCTGGACGCTGGCTATGGATGCCTCTTACAGCTTTGCCTGTCAGTTGCTAGTCAGTTCTTGTGCATTTCCAATTTATCTACTTAGGAAAGGGATTCTAATTGACTGGGATAGAATAGGAAGATGAGCACAATTATTATTATACCGTTAAATGTATATTCCCCCTGCCTGTTTCTCCCAAAGGAGCCCAGGGCAGCAAATACATCGGGTTTAAAATAGCTAAGAAGGCCTTACTCTTTATATCATGGTTTGCAAATAAATGTGGCCTTCCAGGCTTCTATATCTGGTTCCCTGGGAATTCTCTCCATGCCATACCCCTTAATTGCCCTCCTTTGCCTCCCAAGTGTTTTTGCATGGTTGGAATATGTCCTTGGAATAATGCCTCTTGTTTGTCTGGAGACTAGAGAGGAGTGTGTGTACGAACTATAAACTTTGCATTCATTTCTCTACCCACTTTTATCTCTGGGCCTGTCCACCACTGGCTTGCGCCTCTTAAGAAGCTTGCCCAGAAGGTAACGTGGCCCTCCGCTGGAAAAAAGTTCCCCACTCCTGATTTACATTGATCTTAAATTTACTGAGGTGGTGGTGCTTTTGTTTCGAGTGGTGCCAAGGCACTGCAAATGTTCCCTTGGATTTTGAGCCAGCAAAGGAAGCAAATTGCACGATTAGGCCTGGTCTATCAGAAGTGGAAAGGCTTGCATGTCAATGACATGTTTATCCCTATTCTCTTCCTTTAATATCATATCTGTTGTCATTGAAGTCTTGGGAGCACATACCAGTCATAAAGCTAGCCCAGTACTTCATTGTTTCTCTCAAGCAAGCAGGAAGTGCCTGGCTTCAACCAGATACAAATAAGTCCAGTGTCATCTGGTGGTAAAACTATATAATGATGCTATCCACATAACTGTTCCCTGATTTCTTTCAGCTTTATTGGTGGTGTGACAAGTTCTTCTGTCTATCTGTGGAATAAAGACTGGGCGACATCATGGGAGGTAAGATGACAGTAAGATTTCCGTGTAAACAAAGCTTTCATAGTGTGAGGAATTGATGCTCTGAGCAAGGCCTGGTTCTATCAACACTTTTTATCCTGAGATAGTAGTTTGTATATTCCCATGTTCAAGCCTGAACTGGGAGGCTAAAGTGAGTCAAGACTTGATGACAAGATCAGTATTCCTGAGATGCCTATGTTTGACACAGCGACAACATTTGATGGACAGAGCTCCCAGGTTCATAGAAATTCACAGTGTTGATCTGTCAATGGTCTGTCAATGGCCAAAGATAGACAGCAACAAGTGGGACCAGTCTAGAGATGCCTGTCTGTTGCTTCACAGAGATCTCCAATCACAACTTCTTGTACCCATCAAAGGTATCTGGACTCTGAAAAGAATAAGTAGTGGAGATTATTGGCCCCATATGAATGCAAACCATCCTGGTATTCCACTAGGATCTTCCAATTCTGCTAAATAACCAATGAAGCCTGACCAAATGGTGCAAAATTTGGCTTCTTTGATTTGTCCTCCAAATAATCTTACTTAAGAGATAATCCTCTCTGAAACTGTCAGTACTGATAACTTTTCATACTAAGCCTCTATAGAGAGACCCTTCAGATATTTTCAGTATCTGAAATGGTCTTGCAGCCATTAAAAAGCCAACTTTTGCTTTGACTATATTTGTTCTGGTTGCCCCAAATACTTAGCAGTGTCTGGTAGGGCGCTGGTAACAAGTTTTGTGCTCTTATTTGGTTAATTTCAAGAAACACAGATTTTTTGCAGTCTTGAATGTTGCTGTTCAAGCCAGCCAGCTTCTTGGTCATGCCTTCTTTCAGGATATTCAATTTCCTTCTTCCTCTGCCCCACCACAACAGTCAGCCAACATTCCATTCCCACAGAGCATGCTTGTGGGACTCTTCCTCCAATTCCCCCCCCTGTACAGTAGATTTTTGTGTGTGTTTGTATTTCCACACACCTTGGGGTTCCACTGAGTCTGCTGATGCCTCTCTCTTGTGTATAGATGGTGCTGTTCTGACTGCGCAAGAGTCCACACTCAGAGAAGGAGATTGCCATGAGTATATGCCAGGGGTAGCCAATGTGGTCGCTTCTCATTGTTGTTGACTCCCCATCATCCCTGGCCATTGACCATGTTGGCTGGGACTGATGGGAGCTGGAGGCCAAGAACGTATGGGGGATGCTACTTTGGCTGTCACTGATATGTAGTGTGGTCTATGGCAGAAGCCACCCCCAATTCCTCAGTGATGTAGAGTTATAGCAAGGGGCTGCTTGCAAAAGGGCTTTCAAATAGCCCTATGTTGAACCTTGCTTCAGGAGCAGGAAGCAGTTTCCATTGAAAATACTGTTAAAATGGACAAGAAAGGCCTATCCATATTAACAAGTGTTTCAATGGAAATCACTTCCTCCTCCTTCCTCCATTCGTGGGCAGTGGAAGCATGCCTTGCTCCAGCAAAGGAACCACCAGGAGTTCATTTTCAGCTCCCAACTCTTCATTTGAAGCCATATGAATACCAGCCCCACGCCTAACATCACCTATAATGTCAGGTGTGTGTGTGGGGGGGGGGAAGAGGCCAAATTGGTACCCCTGGCAGGTGTACCAATGGTGTAACCTGTGATCCAGAGGTTCCCCACCCTTGATGTAGATGGAAATCAGCCCAATTATACACTCTGGATTTTGATTGCATAAGAAGGCTTCCAGACTTCTTAATGGTACTCATCATTGGAATGCTAGTGGTCCCTTTTCTGTATGTCAGTCTCCCTTCCCCCTTGACCTGAAAGTCACCCAAATGAGCCTTTTATATTATTGTGGCTGTTATCAGTCCCACGAACCCCAGAGCACCAAGAGAGGGAGAAACAGTTCCTTTCGCTGTACATAGTTCTATAGACCTCTGTCATTTCTATGCCCTCCCTACCCTCTAATCAATATGTTATGCCGTTGATCATAAATTTATTTTCTTGGAAGTTAAGCCGAGTCTGCCATTAGGCAGAAGGGGACTGTTGACTCAGACCTGAGATATCATTGTCATTCATTTAATTTATTATTGGATTTTTACTGCTGGGAGGTGATGGCATGAAGCAGTGCCATTTAGATTTTATATCTGAAGTGCTGAATTGTCTTGGGCAGGCCCTTCTTAGGAATAAATCCTATTTCCACAAGTTCACCTCCAGGCAAATGTTCTCAGGATTGCATATTGAATTGCTCCTGTTCACCTCAAGCAAATTGTCACAAATAAGATGCACAGCTCATTGTCTGGTGATTCTGAATAATTAATTTAGTCTTCTCTCTGCTCCCCCACATCATCTTCTGTGTTATCTTTGACATAGGACAGGTGCATAGGAGGTTGCTAACTATCTGTATGTATGTATAGTGTGCATTGGGGATGGGGGACAGACAAAAAGAGAAGTATTTAAAATATTAATGGAACTGTCCTTGAGAGCAGAATGGGGAGTTCTTTTTAAAAATGCCATCATTTCTGGACCACATTTCAGACTACATTTGAACTCACATTCTCGTGGACAAAGTAAGTTTGGAGGATTTGCAATATGGCTAGTTGAAAGTTGCAATGCTGTAATGATCAAGAGCATTAGCTGTACACCAGGAAGTCCCCCAGTCTGAACATATGGAGTCACTGAGTGACTCAAGGCAAGCTGTTCTATCTTTGCTTTTTGCTTATAACAGGGTTTGGGAACTTGGCACTTTATATATTGTTGGACTCCCAACACCCATGGAAAGCCCTAGAATCCCCATCCCTTGCCTATAGTATTGTCACAGTAGGGTTGTTACGAGGGTGGCAGAGATATTTGCTGGGTTCAGACATAATGGCAATACCATGGTTTGTTTTTGCTAAGCCATTGTTTATTTAATATGGTTAGGGCAAGCCATGGTTTTGTGCCTAGATTTTGTATACAGTACAATCATTGTGTACCAAAGTGTTGAACCATTTGGAAAAGACGCTGCTTAAATACTGAGTGACTGTATTACTTGTGGGGAGGGAAATGGAAAAGAAACAACTTCCCTTCTGTTTTTCTTGCAGAAAGAGTGAACAATTTCCCTCCTCTCCCTCATTTCATCCCATTGAAACCGTGCTTTTACCAGGATTTTGATGAGGAAATCCCACCCCTACACCGAACCACAGTCAAACGTCTTTACTACCTCTGGATGTGTAAGTTGTGGAGGTTGGAGGGTTAAAAGCGCAATCCAGCATTCCAGTGTGTGTAAGTGGGGAAGCATGGACCAGAAGCAGTAAGGGACCCACTCTTTCATTTCCCTTTCCACAAATCTGAATTTAAAATTTTAATTTATTTTCAATATTGATAGAATTTTTTTGGCCAGAGAGGGAGAATTAGGCTCACAATGCGGAATGTGGGGCTCCTGGCCGATATGAGCTGCCAATCTCAGTCTTGGGGGACCTCCAACAGATATACCCTGAAAGACCCTGGATATCAAAGGCATCAGGTGGTCCTAAAGGCATCCTGGAGTCAAATTGTTAAAGGTTTTGTAAATTAAGACAAGAACTTGACCTTGGCCTGGTAACATATGGGCAGTCTGGAAGATTTTAAGCACGAGTGATGTGGTGTCAATAGTCTGTCTGCCATTTTGTTTTTTAATTGCTATTTAAGAAAAGGGCCACAATGGCTGAAGAAAAGGGACATCAGACATTAAAAACTTCCCTAAACAGGGCTGCCTTCAGATGTCTTCTAAAAGTCAGATAGTTGTTTATTTCCTTGACATCTGATAGGAGGGCGTTCCACAGGGTGGGGGCCGCTACCGAGAAGGCCCTCTGCCTGGTTCCCTGTAACTTCCCTTCTCGCAGTGAGGGAACTGCCAGAAGGCCCTCAGAGCTGGACCTCAGTGTCTGGGCTGAACGATGGGGGTGGAGACGCTCCTTCAGGTATACTGGGTCGAGGCAACAACTTTTGTGTCTGGATTTACACCTTTTGAAATATGGCAATCCTAGGTTATTATTTGTAGACATATATGTGGAACCAAGTCCAGAGGTAGAGTCTTAATTCTCCAGATCTGGACGAAAGGTTTTGGCCAGCGTGGAACAGTTTTCCAGTCCCAGCCTTCATCTGTGTTCCTGGTTTTTGTTTCCATTAAGGGCCAACTCAGTTGTCAGCATAGTCTCAAAATATTTAATAAAAACAATTTAAAACAACAACAACAGTGTAGGCCGTTGTTGACTGTCAAGAGCAGGCATCCCCAAACTTCGGCCCTCCAGATGTTTTGGACTACAATTCCCATCTTCCCCAACCACTGGTCCTGTTAGCTAGGGATCATGGGAGTTGTAGGCCAAAGCATCTGGAGGGCCGCAGTTTGGGGATGCCTGGTCAAGAGGGTAGATTTATTTGGTTCCTTTTGTTGTTGTTCTACTCCCTTGTCTCTCTTCCTTGCCTTTCCTAAAGGGAATGTGATAAGCCTGACTAGGGGCACTTCCAGACAATGTGTGTTTATAGAGCATTCACACTGATTTGTTTGTAGGGAGGCTAGATTCCCGTCATTTTGGAGAAGTGGGTTTGTTGGGCAAGGCCTCTAACTCAGCTTTAATTGTGTAACCCAAATTTGCCAGCATGTGATTCAATCATACCTTAAAATAACTATGGTCTGGAAACACCTTTGGAAAATCGTGGAGGTGGCACTTATTATTCTTCGTTGAAGCTCTGAACTCGTTTATCATTCCCACTCTCAGCTTGTCCAGCTCTTGCTGTGTGATCTGCTACTTTTGCTCCTCTCTCTGTGTGTCTCTTTCGATAAATGTGTTTGCAGTGAATAGCATCACCTTGGCAGTGAATCTGATTGGTTGCCTTGCGTGGATGATCGGAGGTGGTGGAGCAGTTAACTTTGGACTGGCAATTCTCTGGCTCATTCTCTTTACGCCTTGCTCCTATGTCTGCTGGTTTAGACCCATTTACAAAGCCTTCAAGTAAGTGATAGGCACAGCTTCTCTCTCTCGCTCGCTCTCATTCTCCAGCCCCACCCCAGTGTGCTCCTCTGTTCTTTTGGCTAGGTCCTACTGCACAGATGGGGAATCCATGGCTTCCACTTGCTGTTGGACTCCCAACTCCCATCAGCCCCAGCTAGCCTGACCAACGGTGTGGGATGATGGGCATTATAGTCTGGCAACATCTGGAAGGCCACAGGTTTCCCACCCCTTTGCTACTGCGTTCAGTAGCCTCTCCATATCCACCCATTTCTTAGTTGCTGTTTTATTCTCCTGTGCACAGATGTTCTAACCCGTGGTGCTCTCCAGCTCCTAACACGCATTTCTGCTTCTGTAGTTCTCACCTGCGAATCACATCACCCTTCCTTCTCTTATCCATCCTTGCTCCCGCCCATGACTTTAAGCCATGTGTCTGGTCACTATCACCATAAGGAAAGGCAGTGTGGCAGTATGTCCTCTCCGTTTCCAAGCAGTCCTAGTCATCTTCATTGTGTGTTCCATGTTCTTAGGCATGCAGAAATGCACTGCAAATTAATGGTCATCTTTGGTCATCCTTTCTGTGTTCACCCATCAATAAATAGCTGCTTTCCCTTTTGCTGTTTTTTTCCCTGGAGGCTGCTTACATCCTAGCTGGATCCTAGCTGGGTCATCTTGTTTGGTGACAGGTCTCTTTTCAAAGTACGGGAGAGCACTCTCTCTTTCCTTTTGAGTCTTGACTGTTGGTGAGAGACTTGCCTAGTGGTTGGACTGGTTGTCAGTAACAGCAATGGAGAAGGCAACAATGATGGGCTCTTTTCTTTTGTAGGACAGACAGCTCCTTCAGCTTCATGGCTTTCTTCTTCACCTTCATGGCTCAGCTGGTGATCAGCATCATCCAGGCAGTCGGGATCCCCGGCTGGGGAGTCTGGTAAGCTGGGCAAGAGCAGCCACCACCTTAAAATAAATATTTAGGCAATTAACTGTATGGCCTAGATCAGGGATAGGGAACTGCCCTGTGATCTTGTTAGCTGGAGATGCCAGGGATTGAACCTGGGACCTTCTGCATGCAAAGCAGGCTCTCTGCCGCTGCACTATGACCTTTCTCCAGGTTATGGCTCAAAGGAGTGGTTCTGAGTGGTGGCAGTAGCAGCCCCATAGTTTCCTCACAATGTTTCCTCCCATTCTCATTGTTTCTCTGCAGTGGCTGGATTGCAGCAATATCTTTCTTTGGGACAAACGTGGGGTCAGCTGTCGTAATGCTCATCCCCACCATCATGTTCACAGCCATGTCTGTCTTCTCCTTCATTGCCCTCAGCATGGTAAGATGTGGGAAAGGTTTTGCATGGGGGGGTGCTACATAGATATATCTCACACACTATGGCTGAGAATGCCCAGGAGACTCCTGGTGGCTGATCCTTCTGTTTCCAAGGGCCAGAGTTGATATGACTGCGTTCACACAAGTGATGTGCAGTGTGCATGGATATTGATTGGTATATATCAGTCACTAAGAAGCTGCTTCTTACATTTTTTTTCCTGTGTGCACCTCACACCTATATATTTAATATGTGTCTCAGAAGTATATGTCCATGTACTTGGAGATTCTTGGGCAGCCACCAGCAAAAGCTTGGGGTCACCCAGTGCTGGAAGATTCAGGACAGATAAAAGAAAGAACTTCTTCATATGGTGCACAGTTAAACTATGGATGATCACCAACTTGATCATGGAAGGATTTTTTAAATTTTGTTTTGACTATGTCAGACCCACACGGCTACCTACCTGTAACTTGAATCAAAAGAGTATTATATAGTTTCATGGAGAATAAAGGCTTATCAATGGGTACTCAGAATACTAGTTACTTGGATTCAGAAGTGGGGAGAGTGCTGTTCCACTCAGGTCCTGCTTGCAGGCTTCCCATGGGCATCAGTGAAAGCAGGATGCTGAACTATATGGGCCCTTGGCCTGATCCAGCAGACCTCTTCTGATGTTAGATGGCTACATGATTTCCCCAAGAAACAAGTGAGCTTGGCTCCTTTGTTTGTCCTTCCAAGGCTAAACTGAAAAAGGTGATGAATGACCCTGTTTTACTTTCCCCCATTCCAGGTCCATAAATTTTACCGGGGAAGCGGTGGGAGTATCAGCAAAGCGCAAGAGGAGTGGACGACGGGAGCCTGGAAGAACGCCCACGTGCAGCAGGCAGCTCAGAACGTGGCGGTTGGTGCCGCCCAGGGAGCCATGATGCCACATGAGACGCAGTATTCGGCCACTCCTAACTATAACTACCCCAATGACATGTGAGGTGTGACCTTCCCCACCCAACTAGAACTTCCCGAGTGAGATGTGAACCTGATGGGGTTGTGACTTGAAGTGGGCAGGAAGAACTGGAGGAGAGTGTGTGTGTTTCTCTGTGTATGTAAATTCCACTGTATAGGAGGGTTGGCGCAGGGCTGGCTGTATAATAGCCACCTTGATGGGATGGAGGCATGTCAAAATTGTTATTCTTCCTCCACCCTTTGGCTTTGTTCTAGGATAATTGTCCTTGGAGATCATTTGTTCTCTCTCTCCCCCTCCCCCCAATCTGAAGAAGCTGTTGCGTTGACATGCAGGACTATTGTGTCGTGCTGTAGTGACTGTACATGTGTGTGCTGGTCTCCCTCCCCCTTTTGTGAAACAATGTACAGTGGTGGTTTTTAAATTTTACTGTGGTTTTAGATGATATTATAGCTGCATCAGCCGGTGTGAGCGTGGAGAGCCCAAACATTCAAGAGCTACTAAAGGGACACTCTGGGGGTTTCATGGATAACCCAGTTCACAACAGCTGCCTGTTGTAAGAACTTTGTCAGGTTCAGTCTGTCCCAGCTGTTTGCAACTTATACTGTATAGAACAGGGGTAGGGAGCCTGCGACCCTTTGGGTGTTATGGTCTCCAACTCCCATCAGCCCTGGCCAGCATGGTCAGAGGTGATGGGCGTAGTAATCTAACACCTGGGGGGGGGCTGCGTGTTTCTGACGTAGGGCATTGCTGGCTTATTAGCATTTAAACCCTGCTCTTTTTCACACACTCTCTCCACTCTCAAAACCAGAGCTCAACCCTTTCATTCCACACTGATCCACCAGAGGTTACTGCTTACCTTAACGTGTGGTATTATAAACAAGTCCATTTACTCTTCCGATGTATAGATAGGAAGGCAGTGCTTGTGCGTGGCTTAAAAAACAAAGTTGTGAGCAGTGCTGTAAGAGCTGCCCTGTTTGAACTGGAGCAGACCTCTGTGTTCGGTGTGAAATTTACCACATTCCAAATATGCCCCCAACCCCAGAAGCCCCATACCTAGAATCATGGAGAGGATCTTGTTCCCTTCTGGACAAGCTTTCGAGGGCCGTGTGCTGGTGGTGTGCAGGGCCAGAGGCAAAACCAGGTGGAGCTTATGAACGCATGTATTACCTTTGTACAGCAGGCTTGTTTCTCTGCCTTCCATCTAGACAAGCAAGGGGCATTATTAGAGTTCAAGACACATGCCAGCCAGGCAAAAGCATGGTGTGTGTGTGTGTGTGTGTGTGTGTGTGTGTGTGTGTGTGTAAGTAACAGGGTCAAGTGAGGGGGTGTTGCCTGGGGGAAGGGCCAAAAGGCCTGAGGTTCCCCACCCATGTTGTATGGGCCATATAGTTCAAGCCCCTGCTTGATGCCAGAAACCCAGGTGTAGAGCATCACCAACTGGTGGCTGTTCACCTTGTGCTTGAAGACCTGTGGTCAGCGAGAGCCTCCCCCCAACCAGGCAATTAGTTCCATGACCTCATGATTTTTCATTCCCAGTTCACCTATAAAGGCCTGCTTTGCAGAAGAGAATATGGCCCACAATAGGCTATAGAGCCTCAAATGACATTGGAGCTGGGCTGGGGGAATGGTGACCTGCCAGATGTTGCTAGACTCCAACTCATCATCATTTACATTGGCCATGCTGTCTGGGACTGATGGGAGTCCCAACACCATCCGAAGCGCCATGGGTTTGCTTTGCTCTGATTTAGGGGGGCTGCCTTGATCATAGTCCATGTAGCTGCCGTGCAGTTTGGTGGTCACTTGGTCAAGTGGCCTTGGCCTTGCCTGGCACTCCTGTTGCCAGAATAGTGACCACTGTAGCTGCTGGCTGGATCCCCACAGGAGGAAGTAGGCTGCATTGTACCTGTCTGCATGCTCTCTTTTCCCTTTTCCTGGGGAAGGACTGTAGATCAGTGGTAAAGCACACACTTTGTGTGCAGAAGGTCCCCGGTTCAATCCCCAGCATCTCCCAATAGGGCTGGAAATGTCTATTGCCTGAAATCTTGGCGAGTTGCTGCCCGTCGGTGTGTTGTTGTTGTTGTTGTTAAAATTTGTATACCGCACTTCATCTGTAGATTTTACGTCAGTTCACAGTACTGTAGACAGTAAATGGGCGAACAGTCTGACTCCATATAGTATATGGCAGCTTCCTATGGCTCCTTGGCATCTTCTCCTGAGAGAAGGAAGGAGTAAGCTGATTCCTGATGATGATGATGATTATTACTATCACTTATTATTGTTTCTCAGGATGCGGGTGGCGCTGTGGGTTAAACCACAGAGCCTAGGGCTTGCTGATCAGAAGGTCGGCGGTTCGAATCCCCGTGACGGGGTGAGCTCCCGTTGCTCGGTCCCAGCTTCTGCCAACCTAGCAGTTCGAAAGCACATCAAAGTGCAAGTAGGTAAATAGGTACCGTTACAGCGGGAAGGTAAACGGCGTTTCCGTGTGCTGCTCTGGTTTGCCAGAAGTGGATTTGTCATACTGGCCACATGACCTGGAAGCTGTACGCCGGCTCCCTTGGCCAATAAAGCGAGATGAGCGCTGCAACCCCAGAGTCGGTCAAGACTGGACCTAATGGTCAGGGGTCCTTTACCTATTATTGTTCCTACATGCAAAGAAGGAAAAAACCAGGCTTTGTAGTGAAAGGTTGAAGGAGCTGGGAATATTTAGCCTGGAAAATAGGAGACTGAGAGGAGATATGATAGCGATCTTCAAATATCTGAAGAGCTATCGCGTAGAAGATGGAGTAAGCTTGTTTTCTTCTGCTCTGGTGGTTAAGACATAAACCATTGGATTCAAGTTACAAGAAAGGAAATACTGACTAAACATCAAGAAAAAATTTCTGACAGTAAGAGCTGTGTGACAGGTCTTCCTCAGGAGGTTGTGGACTCTCCTTCCTTGGAGGTTTTTAAGCAGAGGTGGGTGGCCATCAGTCATGGGTGCTTTAGCAGTGATTCCTACATTGCAGGGGGTTGAACTAGAGGGCCCTTGGGGTCCTTTCAAACTCTACAATTTTATGAACAACGTTCCAAATTCCA